>NC_045611.1:58505082-59127582 GCF_009762305.2 Zalophus californianus | reverse complement strand
AAATTCTAAAGAAGCATAAAGAATTTTCCATAATCTTCTATTCAGTTACTTCTATTCAATACCAAAAAGGGAAGAAAGAGCTTGATACCTTTGCTCTATTTAGCAATTTCCAGAATAATTATTTTGGTCACTAACATCATCCTCAAACAACAGCCACATGTTTTTTGTTTTGGTTTTTTAGAGAGAGAGTGAGTGGGGGGAGGGTGGTGGAGGGGCAGAGAGAGAGAATCAGGTGTTTTTTAAAAATATATTTATTTTAGACAGAAAGAGCACGTGAGTTGGGGAAGAGGCAAAGGGAGAGGGAGAGAGAATCCTCAAGTTGACTCTGCTGAGTGCAGAGCCTGATGCAAGGCTCAATCTCAGAACCCTGAGATGATGACACCAGCTGAAACCAAGAGTTGGACACTCAAACCACTAAGCCACCCAGGCGCCCCAGAATGTTTATCTCAGGAATAAGATGCCCCTTTGCACATGTGCTCAGACTGATCATAGCAGCTACTATCACAGCAGGAAAAAAACATTTGTCAAGTGGCTCTTCTTTTCAGATAAGTCTAAGATTTTAAAATTAATTGTAACTGTCTTAGTTTGTTAGGGCTGCTATAAGGAAATGCCATAGACCAAGTGGCTTATAAACAACAGAAATTTAATTTCTCACAGTTGTGGAGGTTGGAAGTCCAAGATCAAGGTGCTGGCACATTTGGTGTCTACTGAGAGCCCATTTTCTGGTTTACAGACAGCTTCTTCTTGCTATGTCTTCACATGGTGGATGGGGCAAGGAAACTCCCTAGGAGTTAGACCTAATCACCTCCCTAAGGTCCCATCTCTTAATACCATCACAATAGGCATTAGGTTTTCAACATATGAATTGAGGGGGATACAAATATTCAGCCCATAGCAGTATCTGTGTTAGGAAATTCAGTTAGAAATATATGGAGGAGGGGAGAAACAGGTGAGATTGCTGGGGTTGGAATACTGAGATGTATCCATGCAGGGAAGAATTTCTTTGCGTGGGAAACAGGCAAAAGGCCACATAATCTGCCGCTTCTGCTGCTTCTTTTTTTTAGGGAGGTAGGGGCAGAGGGAAAGGAAGAGAGAGAATCTTAAGCAGGCTCCACGCCCAGTGCAGAACCCAATGTGGGGTTCAATCTCACAACCCTGAGATGATGACCTGAGCAGAAATCAAGAGTTAGATGCTTAACTGACTGAGCCACCCAGGCACCCCATCTGTTTCCTTCTGACATTTCCCTTGCCGTGACCCTAGCTGAATTCTTTTTCCTTGTCCCTTGACTGCACATACCAAAGCCCACAAAACTGACTCTGAAGCTTTGATGAACATATAGTTGAAGATCAATAATATTTGTTGGTTGCCAACTACAGAAAGCATGCATTTCATGACTAACATTGCAGTGTGTACATTCAGGTTTTTCTTTGGATTCCTGTTCTGCTGAATGGAATCTATAATATATTGCCTTAGTTTTAGGGAATATTTTTTAATAGAAAGGGCAGAATAAATACAAAGACACTTGGATAATAATAATCTTAAAATTATAATTTATGTCAAACCGCTCATTTTAGGTAAATTAAATCTATCATATATTCCACATAAAATTTGAAAGAACTTCATAAACTTATTTAAAATCTTACAGAAAACAAAATTTTCACTATTCTCTGTTTCAGGGACACACAACATTTTCCTCTCCAATATTCCAGTGATGGCTTGTGTGAAGTCTTTTCTCTCTTGACCCTGAGCCAACTCACAAAGTTGACTCTAAAGCTTCAGTCTATTTGAAGAGCAACAAGATAATGTTTATTAGTTCGAAGCTCTGAGTGAAGGTACTTTGTATCTAAGTGACACTATGATATAACATTATATCTTGTGTTACTCCCTCATACAGTGAATGCAGGAATAAGTTCCCCTTGTGGAGTCTTTAAGCAACACTACAACAAGGCTGTGTAAACTGTACTTTCAGTGGCATATGAAATTAAAGGACTCATTACATTCAGAGCTCCTAGAAGAGGGAGGCACCATACCCCATACAAGGGGCCAGATGGGAGGCCAGATGGAGCCAGGGAACTGGATGGAGCCCACAGACAGAGTGAGGACCCGTAGGCAAGTGTCATTATTGGGAGTCAAGGTGGGTACACAGACAAATGACAAGGGAATTTCATTAATACACTGGAATGTCACTAGATCACAGGGAAGGACAAGAAAAGGAATTTGTATAGGGGACTAACCTTGTTATCACACTGGTATACCTGGTCACGTGGGTGGGGTGCTCACAACCTGTTGTAGGATGTTGAGGCAGCAGGAAAATGTGGTTTTATTTTATTTTTTTTTAAGTTTTTTTTAATCTTTTTTAAAGATTTTATTTATTTTTATTTGAGAGAGAGAGAATGAGAGATAGCACGAGAGGGAAGAGGGTCAGAGGGAGAAGCAGACTCCCTGTCGAGCAGGGAGCCCGATGCGGGACTCGATCCCAGGACTCCAGGATCATGACCTGAGGCGAAGGCAGTCGCCTAACCAACTGAGCCACCCAGGCACCCGAAAATGTGGTTTTAAAAATTTACAATACAGGGGCGCCTGGGTGGCTCAGTCATTAAGCATCTGCCTTCTGCTCAGGTGGGATCCAGCCCCGCATCGGGCTCCCTGCTCGGCGGGAAGCCTGCTTCTTCCTCTCCTACTCCCCCTGCTTGTGTTCCCTCTCTCACTGTGTCTCTGTCAAGTAAATAAATAGAATCTTAAAAAAAAAAAAAAAATTTACAATACAGCGTGCCCGCTTGCTCCATTAGAAACTTCTAAAATATAAAGATACAGAAAACTCAATTTGGGAAATTTCGGTGCGTCCCCTTTAGGAGTCTCCGATGCTGCCCCCTTCTTCTTTGGAGCCTCTGCACACCCTTTCCCAGTGTCCCTGTCCTGGACTCTGGGCCCTTGGCTCCTGGAAAGAGCAGAGGCTATCTCGCTGGGCCAGAGGCAGGACAAAAACTACATTACCCAGAAGGCTGTGCCGCGCGAAGGGGCGTTGCTGGGCCCCCGCTGGCGGGGGCGGGACTTCCGGTGCCGCGGGTGGGCGTATGCTCGTGACGTGACGGGTGGGTGCCTGCGGGTGAGTTCCCGGTGGCTCCTCGGGCCGGAGCGGGGAACGGAAGCGAGGGGCTTCGCCCGCATCTCTTTGGACCCTGGGGGAGGGCCGGCTAAGCCCGCGGGAGCCCCGCGGCGTCCTCGCGCGGCCCTGCTGTCCCCGCGGCCCGATGGCGCCGCCCGTGGACCCGGCGCAGGTGAGTGGGCGTGCGGGGCGGCAGTGCCCTGTGAGCCTGCGCCTCGCCGCACCCCTGCCGCTGTCCCTCGGCCCTCGGGGTGGGTCCCGCTCGGCTCCGGAAGGCAGGTCGAGGGCTACGTGGGGTAGCGCCCATTTCCGGCAACCGGTGGGGTGCTGTGTGGAAGGGAGCGGAGTGGCTTCTACAACCCCCTCCCCGCCCCCCACCCCCCCACCCCCCCCACCCCCCCACCGTGTGTCCCGACCCGCAGCCCCACGACCCCACGGTGGGTTCCGGCCGCGCCCCTTCCTGAGGCCGTGCCCTTGAGTGAGCCCCCCTCTTGCGCTGGACTTGTGTGCTCTCGGGTGTAAAGGAGAGAGTGTTGACAGTTCTTCGCCCTGCGCTGAGGGAACTAGAAAGCGTCTGTGGGTGGCGTGTCCGCCGGTGCCCAGCAGGGTCCTGGGAGCATCGCTCTGGGAGCGCTTTCCTCGGAGATGCTTCCCGAGTCTGTGTTGGTCTCGGCTCAGCACAGCGGGAGTCTGGCCCTCGCACCTTCCTGGCCTCTAGCCTTTAGAGGTAGGGGCTAGGGTGGAGGAGAGGCAGTAGGTTTTTGGAATTGTTGCTGTGCCAGGGCAGAAAAGGTGGAAGGGCAGGCGGGGAGCCAGGAAGGCCAAGCAATTTGTCTTTCCGTTTACAGCAAATGGAACTGACTTTCCCCTGACAGCAGTGAGTCTGTTTTCTTGTTTAAGACATTCCGTTAGATTTGACACGTGAGTCCATTCGAATGGTCAGTGATGACAGTGTTCAGGAGTGTTGGCGTCCCTTTGGGCACAGATGCACAGGGGGATCCGGGTAAGTCCCTAGCAGTCACCTCAGGTACCCTCTTCATAGCCTTGATCACCGTCAGCACTGTCTTACTCCCATCCACGCGGCTCCCTCCCTCTTTATTCCAGGCCCACTCCAGTGTGCCATCCTGAAAGACAGCTTCCATGTTGCCCCATGTAAAGTGGACTACAAGTAGTCTCCTCGCTCTGTTTTCTTGTCTTTGGAATCTTTAGGGCCCTCTGACATTGTCTTGCTGATTTTAGTTGCTTGTTTAGGATCTGTTTCCAGCCCTGGATCGTGAGCGCCTGTTGCTGCCCTATGCCAAGACCTAGAACGGCCTAGGCTTGTAAAAGGTACTCAATAAATGGTTGAATGAGTGAATGGGTCTCCCCCTCAGGGGCTCCCATCATACTTGTATTAAATGCACACAACCCTCACCGGGGCCCTCAGGGCCCTGCTCCATCTGCCCCTGAGACTTACCTCAGTGCTCCCTTTCCCTTCTTCCCTTGCTCACTGCACCCAGCTGGGTGGTCCTGAACTTGTCAAACTCCTTCCCGTTTTGCAGCCTTTGCCCTTGCACTTCCATCCCAGGCCCTGTCCCCAGGTCCCTGCAGGGCTGTCTGTCCGTATTCCTTCTGTGTATCCATGCCACCGCTTAGAATAGCCTTTCCTGGCTGTTTTATTTCTAGTGAAGGTGCCCCTGGCCTCCACCTGCCTATTTTCTGATAATTCTGTCATCTTTTGCTGGGTGTTCAGATCCTGTCTCTGCTCCTTAAATGTGAGATTGTGGGCAACTTTCTAGAGCTGCCTGAGCCTCAGGCTGCTGGAGGTAATGGTGGCATCGACCTCATGGGCTGTGGGAGGATTAGGAGAAGTCACAAAATACATTGAACACATTCCAGGCCAGGCACTCCACTGTTTTCCATGTGAACATTTTCTCTTTACTTATCAGAACTGCCTGGTGAAGTGGGAAGGATTATTGTACTGATGTGGAAATCAAGGCTTAGAGAAATGATGGGATGTCCGCCCCATGGTCACAGCTGGCAACTGTCAGATTCAAGAGTCTTAATTTGGTCTCTGGGAGTCTGGCTCCAGAACAGGGGATTTTTAATCACTTTATCTCAGTGTGTGAAGCCCTCAGCTGGGGTGGCCACACGGGGAGGACCAAGGAGACTCGGCTGCTATTGCTGCAGTTCTCATTGTTGGAATTATCATCATGATCAGTTTCCCTGTTCCTCTGATGTCCCAGACCACCTGTTGTCTGCCTCCACTGTCCTCATGGGAATGCTACTGTCTTGTCATCTCCAGCGGCTTCCCAGGGGAGGTTTTTCTCTCAGCCATAATTGCATTATGTCCAAAGGCTGCATCTCTCTCCCCCTCGAGCCCAGCACAGAGCTCTGCCCTCAGGAGGCCTCAGTGATGCAGGCCTGGGTCTCTCTAAATCTTGACCAGAGACTGAGTTACAGGGTTCTGACCCCATCCAACAGCACAAGGCCAATATCATTACTTCTGTTTGACTTTCCAGGTTTTGGTTACCTTCAAGGATGTGGCTGTGACCTTCACCCAGGAAGAGTGGGGACAGCTGGACCTGGACCAGAGGGCCCTGTACCAGGAAGTGATGCTGGAGACTTGTGGGCTTCTGGGCTCACTGGGTAAGGGCTCACTTCTCATCCCTGTGGGGTAACCCAGCCTTCTTGATTCCTGGCTGATCAAGAAGGTCACAGGAGTCATCTTCCCTCTTCCCTGAAGACCCTGCAGTTTTCTGGTTCCTTCTCTTCCTACCTGGCCTCCCTCCATCAGGTCTCCGTCAGGGATCATTGGAATAGAAACAACCTACTTCTGAACACAAACCCTCACCCCAATACCCAGCACACTCAAGTTGCCGTCTGACCTCCATATTCCAGACTGCACAGGAGCCTGGTTGGGTCAGGCGTCCAGGGCCCAGTTAGCAGGGCTGTGAGTGATGGGCTGTTCTCAGGAGAGAGGGTGAGTCAGGCAGATCCCCATATGGCATTCGTCATCAGTGCCCCCCGTGGAATCTTCCTAAACAACATGGTAGCTATAAAAAGACCCCTGGTGTCTCCATGATCATCACCTGTTCTTCTGAGGCCTGGGTCACAGTCCTCCACTGAGGTAGGAGATGCTTTAGAAAGTGCACAGGAATGGCTAAAATGCCAGAGGTGGACACCTTGAGAAAGCCAGTCCTTTAACCTCCTCGGTCTGGAAGGCTGATTGGTGTCAAGAGAAAGTCTCAGAACAGTGCTGAGTATTTCATGTGCCCTAATTGTGGTTAATTTTTCTCTTCAACAGAAGGGACAGCTTCTAGCTCACAGTCCTGAACTATCTACATGAACTTGCTAGGGCTCTGATGGCATTACTTTGATTTTGTTGTTGTGTTTTGATGGTAACCTGCCATTTGTGGAGAGTGAACTTGACTTTGCTCATTTACCAGAGCAAAACAGAGTTCCCTTTTAGAACAAAATACTTAACAAAAATTAAAAGTGGGGCCGGTTAAAGAGAAGCCACCAGTGACAATGGCACCGTGTGTGTGAGAATGCAGACCATTCACTCTGAGTTCAGGTGGGAAGGCAGACGTCAATTCTTAGATGAATTGTGATGAGTCATACATAGAAATATTAGGGGACCTTAGGAGTATGTAGCCAGGTGGTCATAATCCATCATGGGTGCTTCAAAAAAGGCATCTCAGGAAGTGACATTGGAACTGAGCCTTGAAGCTTGGAGGGGAGGTGGAGGAGGGGCTCCAGGTGGAGGAACCAGTACAAGAAAAGGCCCTAAGGTGAGAGGGGGCTCAACTGGCAGAGCCAAAGGAACGTCTGGTTCACCTTTTCTCCTGCCCCTCCCTGAGCTCCGGGCCAGGCATGTAGGACACGTCGATGACTGTTACCGAGACTTGTCCGAATGAGTCCTGGGCTGAGGATCAGAATCTGCTAGTTGATAGACTTCAGTGGGTCCTGGTGCCTCAATCCTTGAAATTCTGTACAGAACCCACCTATCTCTGTTGAGCTCTATCTGGCTGCACGAAACAGAAAAGCAAGCTTGAAACTGGCTTCCCCTGAAGGAAATTTCCCATCTCACCTAATGAGAATCCCCAGGGTGGGGCTGGCCCCCAGGTTGAAGGCTGCAGCTACATAGTTCTATCCTCAGTGATGTGAAGATTCTCTCTGCTCCTCTCCCTGGACCAGGCATCTCCCTGTTCCTCAGGCTGGCTCCCTGTGGGCCTGTGGGGTGCTGCAGCCAGGGTTGAGAAAGCAGCCCCCTTGTTCAACCTCCCCTCACATTGGAATAAAGGCTTTGTCTTCAGCTCAGGTTACCTGCCTCTCTCAGATTACCAGTGATCAGAGATGCCATTCACCAGTTTCCTCCCCTGGCAGTTTTTAGTTCTCTCTGGGAGAGAGAATTCCCTAGGGAGAGCCCAGAAATACTGTTGGCTAGGCCCAAGCAATTTTGTTTCTTTTGGTTTGAGGTTGGAATCAAGCATCCCTAAGTGGTTCTCAAGTACACGGTGTTTGAGAACAGTGACTTAGATTAATTACAGAATCCCTTCTGGAAGGAGGGGCTCCCCTTCCCAGAGTCCCATGGCTGTGTGTGAAAGTGGTGTGCCCCTGAGTAGGATTGGCTTCTACCAATGAGGTTCAAGGACATTGATGTTGTCTGGACAGACAGCACCACCCTCTATGGCATTTGTGCAGTTGGGTTTCCAGGTCACAGGTCAGCATTTTCTTCACAGCTTCATTCAGTTCTTGTCCCTGCCATGAAGTCCCAGAAGGGATGGAGATACTGCTTTCTTCTCATACACCATGACCTATTTCCTTCTCCATCAACAGGGCATCCGGTTCCCAAACCAGAGTTGACCCACCTACTGGAGCATGGGCAGGAGCTATGGACAGGAAAGAGAGGCCTCTCACGTAGCACCTGCTCAGGTAGGAGGGGACAGCTGGTCAGGTGGGGTCATGGGAGCCTTCAGCACGCAAGCCTCTGAACTTCTTTGTGAAACTTAGTGACCTCTTGGTCACATTCATGGAGAACACGAATGAGATGGAGTCTCCTAGTCTCTCAGATGAGGAAATCATGCTTTGAAGAAAAAAGTAACCTGTTCAAGATCACTCACTTGGTAGAGGCAGGACTGGACCAATGGTTTTCTGGCTCCAGAGCCCTCTTAACCACGACATGAGGCCTCCCAGCAGAACAGAAGCTTGTCTTTTATACCATTTGTCCCTGAGTGTCCCTCCATCCCTCTTCTTCAGTCTTAATTCTCTTCCTTTTATGGTGATCCCACTTCAGTGTTGGCTTCACCAGGCATCTGGGGCCCTTTCTTCCTTTAATTGTTCAGCACTCTCCAAGAGTGACTCTACCCATGCTTGCTCCTTCCATTCCAACCCAGTGCTCCCTTCCTCTTTCTCTCTCTGGCAATTCTGATTCTCCATTAGGACCTAGCTCACGGGACACCTCTGGGAAGATGACCTCTTTTTCGTCCCAGTCCTGTTCAGTGCCACTTCTGTGTACTCTCTTAACACCAAGAGATGTCAATTTTTGAAGCAAACACCCCACAGACAGTGTTATGTCCTCCCTCCTCCCCTCTGGACTGTGAGGAGGGGTCTCCACTCCAGATCCTCAGTTCTCTGGTCTAGCCTGTCCTCTGGATTTTCCCTTTAATGGTGTCAAGGGTACAAGGACCAGAGACAGTCATTGGAAACCCAGGATACAGAGCTGTGGGACACAGCAATCCCAGGGTACTGTTTCATCCTCACTTTCCCACTGAAGTGTTGAATTTGTTTCTTCTGTATTGAGTCACTAAAAGTTCCCCTCTCTGTGTTGGCTTCTCTGCAGGTGACAGTGCAAAACTTCAGACCAGGGACCCAAGCACTTCTCAGCTGGTTTTGTCTGAGGGAGCCTTGCTCCAGGGAAGCCTGACTCAGGGATCTTCAAGGGACTCCAAGTTGGCGCATGCCAGGGATTGGGAAGGGCTTTTAGAAATGCAGAAAAGTCAATTGAAGCCTGGGACAGATGATCAAAAGGAGACCTATCTTGGGAGAATGAGCCTTGAAGATGACGGTTTGGGGACAGATGATAGTCTGCACTCTCAGGGACATGTTCTCTGTGAATGTGACCCACAGGGACCAGGTAAAGGCCACATGATTCATGCAGGGAATAATCTCTACAAATGCAAGCAGTGTGGGAAAGGTTTTAACCGGAAGTGGTACCTTGTTCGACATCAGCGGGTTCACACTGGAATGAAGCCCTATGAGTGCAACGCATGTGGGAAAGCCTTTAGCCAGAGCTCAACCCTTATTCGGCACTACCTCATTCACACCGGGGAGAAACCATACAAGTGCATGGAGTGTGGGAAGGCCTTCAAACGCAGGTCCTACCTCATGCAGCACCATCCGATTCACACTGGAGAGAAGCCCTACGAGTGTAGTCAGTGTCGAAAGGCCTTCACCCACCGCTCTACTTTTATTCGGCATAACAGGACCCACACCGGAGAAAAACCCTTTGAGTGCAAAGAATGTGAGAAATCATTCAGCAACAGAGCACACCTGATTCAGCACTACATCATCCACACTGGAGAAAAGCCCTACGACTGCATGGAGTGTGGGAAGGCCTTCAGATGCAGCTCAGAACTCATGCAGCACCAGCGGATTCACACTGGGGAGAAGCCCTATGAGTGTGCCCAGTGTGGGAAAGCCTTTCATCGGAGCACCTACCTCATTCAGCACTCCATCATCCACACGGGGGAGACGCCATACAAGTGCCTCGAATGTGGGAAGGCCTTCAAACGCAGGTCACACCTTCTGCAGCACCAGCGGGTTCATACTTGAGAGAAGCCCTCTCAGTGCCGTGAATGTAGAAAGGCCTTCACCCACTGCTCCTGCTCTTTTGTCCTTCATAAGGAGATGCACACTGGAGGAAAAAAAACAAAAACAAAAACCCTTTCAGTGTAAAGAATTTTTGTTGGCTCTTCAAACACATGAGTAGTCACACTGGAGATGAGGCCTGTGATGCAGTGAACACCAGAAAGCCTCCAGCCACTGCTCTGCCCCCACTCATCATTGGATTCATACCAGAGAGAATTTCGAGAAGGCAGGTCACCCATGGGTCCACCTCTGTCAACATCAGAAAAAGCCCCAGGGAAACACATTCTGAACGCAACTACTGAGGAGTCTTTAGGCAGAAGAAGACTCTTACTTACTATCTGAGAATCATAATGAACAGGAACCACATCGATGTCATTGCTGTGAGAAAACCTGTGGACAGGTCAGCACTTACTGTTATGTCAAGAGTCAGATGGAAGGGGACACAGCGTGGGCCTTAATGTGCCCACAAGAAGCATGTGGGAGATAGACAGTGGGCACTGTGCACTTACAAAGACCTCCGGCCACTGATCTGCTCCTTGGTTGACACTTAGAAAAGCCATCTCAGCATTATTTTTAAAAGAATAAAAAGAAGGGAATGGAAACCTAGACCCTAAACTGAAAAAACAAGTGTCTTCACAAACTTTCAGATTTCCCTGCCAAACCTATTAGTTTTTCATCAGTTTTGTTATTTTGGTGGGGGAATGTTTGAGAGAAAGGGTCTCAGCCCTTTGTTTTTGTGTGTTCCCTGCTGTCCTGTGTCAGGAAGCTTGCACAGTGAGGACAGCTCTACAGATGTTTGCTGGAAGCCTTGCTCCACATCTCCGCCCACAAGGAGCATCATTCTTCGTGAGAAATATCAAGGCTGAGTCATGAGATACTGGAACTTAGAAGTAGTTAGACTTCCGAAAATAACATCACGTGCCACTTGCTTCTGATGTTGTCTGAGAGAAGGATCTGCATACAAC
Organism: Zalophus californianus; assembly: GCF_009762305.2. Lineage (NCBI taxonomy): Eukaryota > Metazoa > Chordata > Mammalia > Carnivora > Otariidae > Zalophus > Zalophus californianus. Next base: position 59,116,658 of record NC_045611.1, on the reverse strand, counting down.
AGCCACATTAAAACATGCTCCCTCCAGACTGTTTAAGGCTTTGATATTTATAAGTAAAACTCCTTGTTTGTGTGGTTTTTAAATGCCTGATGTTCTCCCTCACTTGTTTATTCCATTCTGCTCTTCTGTTTTCTGTATTTTTCCCCTGATGGTATGGGTTGGCCTTCTCAGTTGGGGCCTAATTCCTTCCTGTTCTTGGGGTTTCCTCATGTAGAGGACTGCGCATTCCCAAGTCCCCCTCCACAGCTTTCTAGGGGTTGAATTACTGCTAAAACCAGTGAAATAAAACACTCTGCTGAGGCAAATTCATGATAAGCCCAGAAAAACAAACACAGAGTATTCTCATTGTCTGATCTTACAAATGGTTGTGTGAAGTTTTGTTTCAAAATAAAGTGCTAGCCCGCGGCCGTGCCTCCCGGGGCCCCGGCCGGCCAAGCGCAGTGAGCCCTCCCGATGGCAGGCTGCGAGGAGGTGAGCGTGTCTGGCTTGGAGGAGTTCCGCTGGGCCGTGGAGCAGCACCATGACAAGACCATCTTCACCTACTTCACCAGCTCTAAGGACGCTGGGGCAAATAGCTGCTGCCCTGACTGCGTGCAGGCTGAACCGGTCGTACGAAGGGCTGAAGCATATTAGTAAAGGATGTGTGTTCATCTACTGCCAAGTGGGAGAGAAACCTTATTGGAAAGATCCAAATAATGACTTCAGAAAAAAACCTGAAAGTGACGGCAGTGCCTACACTACTTAAATATGGAACACCTCAAAAACTGGTGGAATCTGAGTGTCTTCAGGCCAACCTCGTGGAGATGTAGCTCTCTGAAGATTAAGATTTGATGATGGCAATTGTGTCTTGATTTCCTGATTTCCTCTAGTATAAACGCAATTGCATACTTGCTTTGAATTCATGTTAGCAATAAACAAATGATGATGTAAAAAAAATAAAGTGCCAGGGATTTGAACAGGAGATTCTGGTTGTGTACATGCGGGTGTCGGGTTTGTGTTGGCTTCACAGTTGCCACCATGGACTTACTATTACCCGTGTGCCGGCACTGGATGTGGTCATTTTAAATTCATCCTGTGGACTTTCCTTCAAGACTAGTTTTCAAGGTACACAAGATAATGTTAATGGGTTAAAAATGTACAGAAAAATATAAAGTGATCATTTCCTCCATGGAGCTTTCCTCAGTGCCTTTTAAAAGACTACACAGTTCACATTTTCATAGTGGGCATGCACCTTTTTTGTGGTGACTGCACTTCTTGATGAGTTAATAAGAGTTTTTGTCTGGATAGTGTGCATAGTTTTCTGTTCTTCAGAATGGAGAGTTGACTCAAAGCCCCCTGCCCTCTTCTGTCCTCTCTCTGGAGGGTGGGGTGTATTGTAGTTGTGGTGGTACTTCTGGCTGAGCCTTGAGTTCAAGAGAGTTGGAGAAACCCCTCTGGAAACATCTTGGTTTTTATCAAAGGTTCTCCTTTGCATGCCTGGGATGCTGACCCCAGTTTGTCCCAAAGCAGGAGTGATGCATTTTCCACTAGATGAAGGACATCTGAGGATTTATTCCCTCAACTTCAAGGTTTTTCCATACAGTCTTAACATGTTCAGTGCCAGGTCCTACTATACACTTCCTGCTGTGCTCAGCAGGGTTCTCCTGAGACCTCTGTCCTTCATCCACATGACCACTTAGTGTGTTCTGGGCACACTGTGAGGAGTGGGGCACCTGGGTGACTGAGACGGGAGTCCGGTCCTTGAGCAGGGAGGGAGCTTAATGCCTAGTGTAGGTGAGCAGAGTACACTGAAATCTAAAGAGAAGGAAATTGAGCACATGGCGTTGTTGGATTCTTAATCACCTTGAAAATTTTGTCTCCAAAATAGGATTCTTCTCCATTCTTGAGTGCACTCAGGGTACTGAACCTGAAGGGAGGGTGGTAGTGAATTAGTAAAGTTAGGATAAGTAGCGGAGTGGATTCTTTTTCTTTTTTTAAAGATTTTATTTATTTGACAGAAAGAGACACAGCGAGAGAGGGAACACAAGCAGGGGAGTGGGAGAGGGAGAAGCAGGCTTCCCGCCGAGCAGGGAGCCCAATGCGGGGCTCGATCCCAGGACTCTGGGATCATGACCTGAGCCGAAGGCAGACGCTTAACGACTGAGCCACCCAGGCGCCCCAGCGGAGTGGATTCTTATAAATGTCACAAAAGGTGACATTTAGTGCTCCAAGAAATCATTTATTGTATATCTTATGTGAGTCTTGGACTCTTGTAGGTATACGAAATGCACAAAACACCAAAAGAATTTTGCCCTCATAGAACCTACATTCTGGGTGAGAAAACAGCAATGTTCCTAACTTCCATAGCATGTTAGAAGGGAATAGGTTCTGTGGAAAGGAGAAAAGCAGGACAGTGGTGAAGAAAAACAGAGGAGAGGGAGGAGTCCCGACATTAAGACTGTTCACACTAGGGCTGGTATGGATGCTGTGTCTGGCATGTGTTTTAAAGAGGTGAAAGAACAATCTATTTCTTCCTTTCTAATGCATATACGTATACATTTTTTCTTGCCATACAACACTAGATAGTTTCCGTAGAGTAATGTTGAAGGCCAGGAGATCCCAATTATTTTTCTTTTGTCTCTGATCTTCGGTGAAATATTAACATCATATGTATGGCGTGTGTTGTAGAATTTTTTCAATGTTAAAGGAAAATCCATTCTATACTTTGTATTTTTTTTCAAAGCCAAGAATGGGTGAATTAGCATCAAATTATATTTTATGCATCATGAGTTGATGATGATACCATTTTGTATGAAGTAAAACGTATTGATTTTTGAATTTTTAAATTTTTCAGCTTTAAACTTACAGTAAGTACAAGAATAGTATGAGATACTCTTGTATAAATTCTACCCAGATTAAACAATTGTTTGTTCTGCATCTTTTGTTTTATTAGTCTCTCCCCACATACATGTGCATATGTGGGTTTCTGAACAATCTGAATTAATGGGTAAATATATTGCCTCTGTACAAGTGAATGCTTCAGTGCATGTTTCCTAAGGGCACATCTTATATTATCAGAATATTATCATAATCAGGAAATTCAGTATTGGTAAAATACTATTATGTAATCCACAGGGCATGTTCAAATATTACCATTTGTCCTAATATTGCCCCTTGGTATCTTTAGGGGTCCATGACCAAACCCAGATGGTATGAGGCATTTGGTTGTCATTGCTCTCCACTCCTTTAATGAAAGTTAATTAGCCTTTGAGTTCCTTGGATATGATAGGTCATGAATTCTGTAGAATTTCCATCTGTTTCTCTGATGTTTCCTAATGATATTTTCCTTTTGCATTGTTTACACTGAAATCACAGAAGTGATATTGTATCTTTCATAGTACTTCATATCAGGAGGCACATGGTGTCCATGTTTACCAATATGGATAGTAACTTCAGTCACTTCTGTATGTTTGTGTTCTTAAGAATTACCATTTCCCTTTATTTTTTGTAACATTTTAAGAGTTTATTTGAGCAAAAATTGATTCAAATTGGGCAGCATCTAATCTGGCAGACAGAAGGGAACTCCAAGGAGCTGTACAAAATGAAATACTTTTGGGCCGCCTGGGTGGCTCAGTTGTTAAGCGTCTGCCTTCAGCTCAGGTCATGATCCCAGAGGCCTGGGATCGAGCCCTGCATCGGGCTCCCTGCTCAGTGGGAAGCCTGCTTCTCCCTCTCCCACTCCCCCTGCTGTGTTACCTCTCTTGCTGTCTCTCTCTGTCAAATAAATAAATAAAAAAACAAAACAAAATGAAATACTTTTATAAGGGAGAAGGAAGTTGGGACAAAGAAGTCATCCTAGGCAAAAAGTGGGTTGGTTCAGACAAGGTCACTTTCCTTCAGGAGATGGCTGGAGTCCATCAGGCAAAGTACCTGACTAGTGCTGATCAGGAGATCCTGATGGTTTATGGTTCCATTTTTGGGAGAACCAAACTATAATGAAGTCTTGGTTTGGTGACATAGGGCTTAACATAAGGGACTCCATGTTGGGCCTGTTGTTTTATTTCCCTTTATTTTTAGTAGGTAATTATTCAGAAGATGTTTTGAAACTGCGTGAATATACTGATCCACATCAGTATTTGACCCCATAGTTTTAGCCACCACTGATGATTTTCAAATACCAACAGTCTTCCCACATTTATTAGTAGGCATTCTACTTGGGAAGGAAGTTTCCCAACAGCTTGTTCACTCATTTTTTATTAATATACATCAGTATGGAATAATGCACACTTAAATATATAAGTGGGCCATTGTGATGCTTAAATCTTCCCGGGTTGGGCTCAGGGGAGCTCCTTCTAGCTTGCTTCTTTGTCCCTTTTAACATCACCGTCACACTGTGGGTACAACTTTCTGGTACAAAAGAGATTACAGTTTCATCTTATAACTTTCCTTAACCTACCAGGAATCAGTCTTTTTTTCAGGAGGTTTTCTTTTTGGTAGAGACCAGCGTTGAGAAATCAAGAACTGGGTACGGGGTGTGCTGAAGGGCACGTTAACCATTGCTTCTAGGCCACCTTTTGACTACATAGAGTGTACTTTATTGGTTTTTTTTTTTTTTTAAGATTTTATTTATTTGACAGAGAGACACAGCGAGAGAGGGAACACAAGCAGGGGGAGTGGGAGAGGGAGAAGCAGGCTTCCTGTGGAGCAGGGAGCCCGATGAGGGGCTAGATCCCAGGACCCTGGGATCATGACCTGAGCCAAAGGCAGACGCTTAGCGACTGAGCCACCCAGGCGCCCCTAGAGTGTACTTTTTAAAAAACATTTATTTTAGAGTGTGAGTGGGGAGAGGGGCAGAGGGGGAGGAAGAGGGAAGGGAGAGAATCTCAAGCAGACTCCTGGCTGAGTGTGGAGCCCCACAAGGGGCTCGATCTCACAACCCTGAGATCATGACCTGAGCTGAAACCCAAGAGTTGGACGCTTAACCAACTGAGCCACCCAGGAGTCCCTCACTACAGAGTTTATGTTCATAGATGCTACCCATGCCATGACAGAACCAAAACCACTGAAGTTCAGGAAATGTTTTAAGCTTTTTTAAAGTAGGCTCCACACCCAACATGGGACTTGAACTCATGACCCCAAGATCAAGAGTTACATGCTCTACCAACTGAGCCAGCCAGGTACCCCAGTGTTTTAAACTTTTTTTTCCTTTTATTTAAAATTTAAATTCTAGTTAGTTGACATACAGTTCAATATTGGTTTCAGGAGTAGAGTTCAGTGGTTCATCATTTGCACATACCACCCAGTGCTCATCATAACAAGTGCCCTCCTTAATACCCATCACCCACCTCCCTCCACCAAGCCTTGGGAATACACAAATAACTGTACAATTTGAGGACTGACAAATGCATTTACCCATGAAACAACTTCCCAATCAAGGTATAGAACAAATCCATGATTCCAGAAAAGGCCCACATGCCTGATTCAGTAAATCTCTGAAAGTCAAATCGCTTTTCTTATTTTTTCATTGTAGTTTTTCTCTCATTGCTATCTAAACTTTGCCTGTCCTGAGTTTTATGAAATGGAAATCTTCAATTGGAAGTATTAACTATACTTATCAATTTTAATTAAGATTTTTTACTTTCTCTGGATTTTTTAAAAAAGATTTTATTTATTTATTAGAGAGAATGAGGCGGGTGAAGGTGGGCAGAGGGAGAAGTAGGCTCCCTACTGAGTAGGAGCCCCAGTGTAGGGGCTTGATCCCAGGACCCCAGGATCACGACCTGAGCTGAAGGCAGATGCTTAACCGACCGAGCCACCCAGGCACCCCATGGATTTTTAAATTAATTATCTAGTAACAAAATTATGCTCCTAGCATTTTTAAAAATTAGTTTTAGTTTTAAATTTATTCTTAGAGCAGCTGGACTCTGTCAGTATACGTGGTGTTATATATGAATCCACTATTACTTCTTATATAAAATGAGCCATTTTGCAAATGACAGAATTCATTAAACATATATATTTGCTATGTGCTATTTGTAAGACTTTCTGTGCAAGGGCTGCAGCATGAGAGATGATATTCATAAACACTTTCCCATGTGAAGAATAAATCCAGAGTGCAAACAAAATTGTATTTAAAATGCTATATCTAGGGGTGCCTGGGTGGCTCAGTTGGTTAAGCGACTGCCTTCAGCTCAGGTCATGATCCTGGAGTCCCGAGATCGAGTCCCGCATCGGGCTCCCTGCTCAGCAGGGAGTCTGCTTCTCCCTCTGACCTTCTTCCCTCTCATGCTCTCTCTCTACCATTCTCTCTCAATAAATAAATAAAAATCTTAAAAAAAAACATATTAGGGGTGCCTGGGTGGCTCAGTCAATTAAGTGTCCAACTCTCGATTTCAGCTCAGGTCTTGATCTCAGGGTTGTGAGTTCAAGCCCTGCATTGGGCTCCATGCTGGGAGTGGAGCGCACTTAAGATAAAATTTTAAAAATAAAATAAAATGGTAAACCTACCTATTAAAAAAAATGAAGCATAATAATGAGGGAATGAGACAGGGAAAGTCATGTGGTTCTGTTTATGTATGGATTTGCTCAGAGGAGGCATCAATGGGAATGTAACTTTGAGTAAGGATATAAAGGGGCTGGGCCAACAAGCTGTATTAGAGAATGGGCACAGCAGAACTGAGAGACATGGACATCACTACTGATGAGCACAAAAGGGCTGAATGTGGGAAAACATAAAGCTATGAGCAGAGGTAAGGACTAGCCACTGGCTTGGTTCACAATTATGAATAAAGACAGAGAAAGTGAAGAAGGGAGAAAATAAAAAGAGACAAAGGAGCTCACCAGAATGAGGATGGTGCAGGTGGTTCTGGCCTCATGGGAAGACCTGAGGGAAAGGCTGTTGATATGAATGTGTTGCACCCACTGCATGTGCTTGAGCAGAACAAAGAGTATGATGCTGCCAGTGAAGATCAAGAGCCCTAAACAGATAACACCAATGAAGAACATAGGACTCCAAGAAGGTAGGCCACAGATCTGTTTGGCATGAGCCAGGAACAGTATCCCTTGCTTGTTTCTACACTTCTATTTTTGTCATTTGTTAGGCCAATCACTCTTGTAGAAATTGGGATGTTTACCAGAAGTTTCAAAATCCAGCAGAAGGAACAGCAGAAACTTTGGGGATCTCATTCTGAGCTCCAGCCACCTAGAGATACTGGGGCCAAGTTTAATGGCCTGGAAACCACTGAGCAGGCAGGTGGTGCTGAGGGAAGCCCCTCTGGCCACTTGGTGAAAATAGAAGACAAATTTACATCCAGTATCATCCAGGAAAGATTTCCATTCCAGAGCTGCCATTGTTTGAGGTACACTGTTAGAGAAAAGAGGCACGGAGTTTGCCAAGACCACTTGGTTGAGAATCAGCTCTGTGTGTGTCACCTTGTCTTTAGTAAGTAAAGCGAAGTTATAAAGACAGAGGAGTAAGGTGTTTCCCAGGATGCCACTCCAGTCTGAGTGAGTAAAATAAGCCTTGCTTCCAACTTGACAGAACCCATAGTATTAACTTCACAGCACACAAATTTTAACAGCAGTCATAGGAATCTGAAGACAGTTGAATTTTATAACCATCCTCATGCTGCCTGCTGAGCAGGGAGCCCGATGCAGGGCTGGGTCCCAGGACCCTGGGATCATGATCTGAGCCGAAGGCAAATGCTTAACCGCTTAACCGCCCACCCAGGCGCCCCAGCTGGTGACATTTTAATGTGACACAGCTTTCATCTTGAAGAGGTTCTCACTCCAGAATGATGGGAGGATGTTAAGGAACGAATTCCATTTTTCTTAAAATGGATAAATAGAAAGAGTCAATCATTTCTTCTGCCTTTGCTGAACAGATTATATTTCAGGGTGACCAAACAGATGATGAGGGACAGTTCTTCTGTATAAAATAATTCCAGGTACTAAATGCAGAAACAGTAATAGCATTAGAATATCAACTTTCTGCAGCATCAAATGAAGTACTTCATCCAGGCAGTGATCATCAGCAATAGCGGAAACCAGCGGATGAAGGCTGGTAGGAAACTGGTAACAGCACATGTACCTCTGATCAAACTTCACAGCACAGAAAGGAAAACAGCTGGCATGGCACCCCCGGAAGGAGGCAATAATGAGACAACTGCACTGCGTATGAAGAGTCCTGGACAAACCCGAACCTGAATTACATCGAGTTTATATTTATAGGGCATATGGGGATATGTGTTAAACGACGTCAGCATGATACAATAAACTAGCAGGATGTTTGAAATCATTCAAGACAAACGATCCATTTTTATCCTCAAAAAATGAGAGCAGGAAGGGAAAAAGGGAAGAGACACCTTAGTTACAAGAAACTTCAAAGACAAAGAAACCCTAAACTTTATGTGGATATAATGTTGGGATCCTGATTCAAACAAACCAACTCTTTAAAAGAATTTTTGGAAGAAAATTAGGAGAGTGTGAACCCCGAATATTCAATGATATTATTGAATTATTGTTATTTTGGTAGGTGTGAAAAACATACTTACGTCCTCCCAATGAAATAAATCCATTGTTTGAAGGTACACTTGTGACTATTTGCTGTGGCGTGTAATGGTATATCTAAGTTTTTTTTTTTTTGTAAAATACTCTATTAAGGGTAACGTGGGAGGAGTAGAGACAAAATGACCGTGTGCTGGTATTTAATTGTTGACACTAGTTATTCATCTATGGATTTTTTTACACTATTTACTTTCATATATACTAGATATTTACATTATATAGCAGCTTTCAAAAGCTTTTTTTTCCATCAATAATTTTATTCCATTGATGTGATATTTTTGTTTCACTCTAAGGTGATATATATTATACTCTGTCTTTCATTTTTAAATCTTTTATCTTAAAATACTGATAATTGTCCTCCCAACAGCAAGAAACTCAAAGTAATTCTATGTCCAGAAAGGCCTGGAGAGGGTAAAAACTCCCAAAGATAGAAGAGCTTCTAAACTCAGCTAGTTAAGTTATTCAAATATCTTAACAATTACATTTTTTCAAAAACACCAATGAATCAGATTGTTGTAAGATACCTCCTGTGGTAGGCAGACTGATGATATGTACACACTCTAATCCCCAGAACTGTGGATATGTTACCTTACACGGCAAAAGGGGATTTGCAGACATGAATAGAGCTAAGGACTTCCCATGGAGGAAATTTTCTGAGCAGCAGATAAAAGCATATTCAATCTTAGATAAAGATGTGTATATCCAAACTAAGATAACTGGAAAAAATACCAAATTCAACAACATTTAAAGGACAGACTTTCCTATGAAGAACTTTTCCTTCTTCTGAAATGAACCAAATATTCATATTGGACAGTGAAATATGGGGATATTCTCAAACTGATTAGGATCAAGACAGTCACATCAAATGCTGCCAAACTGACTCACTAATTTCCTGGTGGGGTCAATTCACTGTAAATCAAGATTTAAATGTTCAAGCCTGAAAGCTGAAGTAGTTGTTTCCTTGAGAAACACAAGAGAATCACTAAAATATATTAGATTTATAACATAGTCCAGGACACAGAAATGTGCCAGAGATACCACTGTAAATCAACACATTTCCTGTCTGTAGGAAATAGTCTCTTTAAAAAAAAAAGATTTAAGAAAAATTATCTTGTACAAAGTTAATAGAAATTTAGCAAAACAATATTAAATCTACGTTTGTGTAAAGGATATTGAAACAAAATTAAGAACTTTTAATATACTAGGATCAGGATGAAATAACAGCAAAGAAACACTGCAGACTGAAATAGAAATTCTGCAAATAGATCAATTCACAAAATACCTTACGTAATGTAATACCAGTTGAATAGCAATTTTTCCAAAATCCCGCTAGTAATTACAAAATATTTCTAATTAATAAATAAAATGTAAAGTATTCAAGGAAGAGAATTGGCCCTGACAAACAAAATATATTAATAAGTTTTTAATGCCAAATGGCTGAAGGGGAGGGGGAGGCACAGGCTTCCAGCTATGGAATGAGTAAGTCACAGGAATAAAAGGCAGCATAGGGAACATAGTCACTGATATGGTAATAATGTTGTGCAGTGACAGACAACAGCTACAGTTGTAGTAAGCACAGCATAGCATACAGACTTGTCCACAGACAACAGCTACAGTTGTAGTAAGCACAGCATAGCATGCAGACTTGTCGACACACCTGAAACTAATGTAACACTGTGTGTCAACTACACTCAGAAAAAAAAAAAAAGACAGAAAATTGAGGATTATTTCAATGGTACAGAACAGGGAGCCTGTGAAACAAACGATTGGTGATAGATGATGGATAGATGGATGGATAGCTAGCTAGCTAGATGGATGATAGATAAGTGAGAGATAAGTGACAAGTGACAGGTGATAGATAAAGAAGGAAGAAAAAAGAAAATTTAGTGAACATAAGGCATTAAAATATTTGAGTATTTAATTGAAACACAGAGGTAAGTTTTTACCTGGTACATCAGAGAGTTTTAGAAAATAATATACTCGATCTAAAATATCCTGCTATATATTTACAATGTGGAATAGGGCAAATCATTACTACATATAGCACAGACCAGAGGACACTTAATTTCATAAAACTGAAATAATAGTGAAATTACTAATATGCCACAAGCAAATTAAAATGAAACCTAAAGAAAATATTTAAATATGGAAAATTTAAAAGAGGAAGCTATCAATAATCTCCTGGTACTGATATAAATCAGTTGGGTTAACCAAAAAAATGCTGTAATGTATAGGAACAGACAGTATTAAAAAATAATTAACTCAGAAGGCATGTTCGTAATGAGCAGAAAATTGCAAACAAAAATGATGCTCCATTATGTTCAACTATAACATATTAATTTGCTCAGATTGTATTTTGGATCAAACCCCTGTGATTTAAATTTTACATATTTTTCATTCTCTATCACAAACCATAACTGATCAAACATGACTTAATATTGGGAATCCTTTCAAATAGCCTGAAAATTTAAAGATGGCAAAAACCTGAGTGGAGAATATTCAAAGGTTTATATGATATCTAATCTGGTATGGTTTTATAACCCATTTTTACCTCAATTGCATTTTTAAAGCCTCTTCACTTTTCATGTTTTTGGAGACATGCAATTTAGGATTTATAGAAATAAGACATTTTGGCAATACACGTCAGTAGTTGTCATTACCTTAAATCACATTTGACAATTTATTGTCATAAAGGGCTTCATAGTATTCCCTCATTATCCTTTTAATACCTATAGAATCTGTAGTGATGTCACTTCTAACATTTCTGACATTGGAAATTTGTGTACTCCCCTCTTTTTTGTATGATCAGTTTGGATAGAGGTTCACAATTTATTGATCTTAAAGCTTTGGATTTCACTAATTTTATCTAGAGTTCTTCATTTTCTATTGCATTCATTTTTATTTTATCTTTATTATTTTCTTCTGTTTTCCCTGGATTTCATTTCTCTTTTTCTGGTTTCTAAAGGTGGAAGCTGAGATCCTTGATTTGAGACCTTTCTTTTTTTAAAGTAGGTTCCACACCCAATGTGGGGCTCAAACTCACCACCCTGAGATCAAGAGTCACATGCTCCACCGAATGAGGCAGCCAGGCACCCAGAGACCTTTATTTTTTTTCTGTGTGTGTGTGTGTGTGTGTTTTAAGATTTTATTTATTTATTTGACAGAGAGAGACACAGCGAGAGAGGGAACACAAGCAGGGGGAGTGGGAGAGGGAAAAGAAAGAAATTAAAAAAAAATTTGGTGTGTGTGACAAGGAGAGAAAGAGTCATTAAACTTAAGAGCTTCTACAAAAGTGCTATTGCAAATATGGCTATTGCCATACCTCTTTGTCCATTATAAAATATGCCCCTAAGATTGTGAACAAAACCAGGATGCCTACTCTCTGCACTTGTATCCAGTATTAATACTGATGTTCTTACCTAGTGCAATAAAACAAGAAAATGGATATGTAACATTTGGAAAGGAATAAATAAGGAATTTATCACTAGCCACCTTAACATTTTCCCCCAAATTTCATCTTCACTGAGTCCTACTATGGAGATCCAATTTACCTTTTGTAATCCTTCCCTACCCCCTCTACTTGTCTTCACCCAATCTGGTTCTTCTCTCCTTCCATGAGATCTATTACCTTCTAAGACACTATGTAATTCAACAACTGAGACCCATTGCTTCTGTTTCCCTTAATCAGAATGCAATTTCCATAAGGAAACATTCCTTATGTTCTGTGCACTCAAATATCATATACCTAGAAATGTGCCTAACCCACAAAAGGTACACCATAAATATCTGCTGAAGCACTGAACAATATAACACAGAGTTCCCATTCATTTGCAACATCATATGTTGTTTCTAACCCTACAGATCCATTAGGGTCTCTCCTTTCAATTTCAGTACCATCAGGTCTCTCAGAAAGGGAAAGAAATCATATTTTGGATATAAACACTGAATTGACTAAGTGGATAAGATGTGCTCAGCTTAGTTCTCTCACTTAGTAGATTTCAGTGTCTTCTATTCAATTTCCATTAGGATTTTTGCTCTCCCCATCCTGTTCTGCCATTCCTGTTGGACATCTCCATCAATCACTTCTAATAGCATTCAGTGATAGGCACAATTCATAAATGTTTTCCAGAAATAATCTTAAATCCCCAGCAGACACTGTCAGTGCAATTATAGGTGAAATGATAATCACTTTCCAACAAGCGGATGAAATCATGGAATCTCAAAACCTTCACCTCAGGGTTCAAAAGCCCCTTTCCACACCTGCAGAGGTGCCATCACTATAGCCACTGCCCTCACAGCTCACTCCAATTGGGTTAGTTAGCTATTTTTTTTCCAGTTCTTATAAGGAATTTATCTCAGGAAATCCAGGGATATGCATTCTCTTAAAAGCATGAGGCTTTCTGAAATTGAAACATAAAAATACCGAGGGGCAGGGGAGACATTTGCTCTTGGAACCAGCTGAGGAAAACAGAGGCTCTTGCCACTCTTGTCCACCTGCCTCAGGGCCACCGCAGCTGCTCCCTCTCCCTCAGTTACAGCCCTTGTGAAACCGTCTCTCACTTGTCTGCAGCACACTGCACCTCACAGGCTCCACTCCAGAGACTGCACACTGCGGTCGTGTGATCAGCAGCCAGAGAAGAGGAGCTCCCAGATGACGAGTGTCTGAGTGACCGCTGGTGGGATGCCTAAGTACTCTGCCGACGCTGCTCTCCGTTGTGCACAGGGGAGGTGGCATGTAGTGCTCACTAAATAATATGTTTCTAAATTTCTCTCATTTGTAAACATTCATATCTCATTTACAGAAAATAATGTCTCATTTGTTTGCATGATAGAAACAAAATTTTTATGGTAAGAAAAATGTGGCAAGGGGCACTGGTTGGCTCAGTCGTTAAGCGTCTGCCCTCAGCTCAGGTCATGATCCCAGGGTCCTGGGATTGAGGCCCCACATCGGGATCCCTGCTCCGCGGGAGGCCTGCTTCTCCCTCTCCCACTCCCCCGGCCTGTGTTCCCTCTCTCGCTGTGTCTCTCTCTGTCAAATAAATAAAATCTTAAAAAAAAAAAAAAGAAAAAAGAAAAATGTGGCAAGGGCTCCTGAGTAGCTCAGTCGGTTAAGCAGCTGCCTTCGGCTCAGGTCATGATCTCAGGGTCCTGAGCTAAAGCCCCGAGTCAGGCTCCCTGCTCAGTGGGGAGTCTGCATCTTCCTCTCCCTCTGCTGCTTCCCCTGCTTGTGCTCTCTCGCTCACGCTCTCTCTCTTTCAAATAAATAAATAAAATCTTTAAAAATATACATTAAAATAAGGTGGCAAAAAGTTTGTGGGGAACAGACAAAAGGAATAATCAGGACTCTAATCGTCTCAAAATACAAATGTTACTCTGACAGGTAACCAGATTTTAAAGGTGCTTCAATAGTCTCCTTCTTGTACAAATCTGACATTCTCTCTACCCTCTAGGGACCTCAGCTATCCCTTTGGATCCATCATATCTATATCTAAAATCATCTATCTACCTATCTCTATCATCCATCTATCATTCTTTCTATCTATCTGTCACCAATCTTTCTTTCTAAATATATATGTAGTGTGTGGTCACTCCATCCACTTAATCACCTATCTCATTTTATACATTCTTTTTTTTTTTTCAAACGGAAAACAATTCTGACCAGACTCTGACTGACAGGCAGGTTCACCTTCTTCTCTGCTAGAGCAGGAGCACTAAATTTAGATTCTCTCTGTGACTCACAAAGCTACTATGATCAGGTGGACACTGTGAGCCATTATTGCCCTGTGCATTGTTACAATTCTTTATTGGGACTGAATGGTTAAAAATCACACTGATTTGAGATTCACAGGTTTCTGTTGTGAGATCTGTTAAAAAGAAAAAAAATATTAAGTCCTACACCATGACTGTTAACATACTATTGCTATTCAAATACATTCTATGATTTCTCCTCCAAATCATTCCTATTTCTCTCCCTATTCTCTTGTTTTAGTTCTATAATATTTTACTATCTAGTGTTTTTTAATCTTAACTGTCATTATCAAGAGTCAGTTTTCTACCCCAAAACTTTAACACCATTGCACCCTTTATTTCAATTAGATAGTGTATTTGATATGATGAAATGCTGGAATATGGATGCATTAAAAAATACCTTCTTTGTACCAAACCTTAATTTAATTCTTTGAAGAAAATAAATACTATATATCATTTAAAAAAGCCATTAAGGAGAAGTGGATGAAGAAACCAGAGTGCTTTTGAGAATAGCATGATATAAATCAGTGAGCATTCTCTACTGAAAGAGGTTTTCAAATGTTTTAAACCCTTTGGGCCATTTTTAAAAACTTACACAGTTTTAAAACCTTTGACTAATTACAGTTTGTGATAGGAAAATGAAAATGAAAATACTGTACCACAGAAATGTGACCCATAAAACAATTTTGGTAAATTAATAAAAATTATACTTGACAATAATGGAATATCATTTTTAATTGATTTCACTTTCTTATTTTAGAAACAAGCATTTCATAACTTTATAATGTTTTTACTTCTAAGTACTACCTGTTCACATACACTGCCAGCATTTTATTTTTTATTTGTTTTTAAAGATTTTATTTATTTATTTGACAGAGAGAGAGACAGCGAGAGAGGGAACACAAGCAGGGGGAGTGGGAGAGGGAGAAGCAGGCTTCCCGCGGAGCAGGGAGCCCGACGCGGGGCTCGATCCCAGGACCCTGGGAGCATGCCCTGAGCCGAAGGCAGGCGCTTAACGACTAAACCACCCGGGTGTCCCTACACTGCCAGCATTTTAAAAATCCATTATCTAAATGTTTAATATCCATAGTGAGGTCGTGCTTAATATTGTCCTCCTTTATAATCTACATAGTTAAATAACTTCTTTGTATTTAAGTTTAATTCATTTCTGGTACATCTGTATTTATCTCTACTTTCATGTTAATGAAATAAAATGGCCTCTGATTTGGGCCATGCATAGTAATGATGTATCAAAACAAATTTATAAAAATATACCCTAGCATTTTTACATGGCAGATTTGACATTTTTATGTTAAGATAGTGTGTTATTTAATTCTAAGATGAAAGCAAGAAATTTATCCCTACTATTTCAAATAAATCTCCGAGCAGTTTAGCCATGTATTAAATAGCTTTCCCAAATAATTGATGATTTACTTTCATCAGATATGGTTTTTGGTTTATTGACCCCGTTCTATGCCATTGATTGTATATTTCTTCAGCAGTGATGAGTTGTGGGTAATGCTCTTTGTATCTGGATTAGCAAGTTCTCTTCATTGAACTTAAGTGTAAATATATGGATGATATAAAATACATTAGGTAATATGGAATGCATTTAATATGTAGTGTATAATTACATATGTTTATATTTTTTGTTCTTTTGTAGTATTAGAAAAATTTAGGGGCACCCGGCTGGCTCAGTCGGTAGAACATGTGACTCTTGATCTCAGGGTGGTGAGTTCAAACCCCACGTTAGGTGTGGAGCCTACTTAAAATAAAAATTAAAAAAATAATAATAAAAGGGATGTCTGAGTAGCTCAGTTGGTTAAACGTCTGACTCTTGATTTTGGCTCAGGTGATGATCTCAGGGTCATGAGACTGAGACCTTATTGGGCTTCAGGCTGGTCATGAAGCCTGCTTAAGATTCTCTCTCTCTTGGGCACCTGGGTGGCTCAGTTGGTTAAGCGACTGCCTTCGGCTCAGGTCACGATCCTGGAGTGCTGGGATCGAGTCCCACATTGGGCTCCCTGCTCAGCGGGGAGTCTGCTTCTCCCTCTGGCCCTCCCCCCTCTCGTGCTCTCGCTCTCTCTCAAATAAATAAAATCTTTAAAAGAAAAAAAAGATTCTCTCTCTCTCTCTTCCTCTGCCCCTCCCCATCCCTCTCTAAAAAAAAAGAAAAATTTATAAATTTTAACTTGAATTATATGAAGAAGATACTGTGTTAATTAAATCACTTACAGCATTAGATTTTCTATCTTGAGATTAAGTCTGTCATGCTATTTTTTTAGTACTGATTTTAAGCTTTTAATAGGGCTTTAATTTTGCTTCAGTACTTCACTACCATTATTTAGCTTATTTAATTATTTAATTTACTAAAGAATATTTTAGTAGACTATTTGCTATTTGGCAAAACTGTATTATCTTTAGTGAGATATCTTTATAATTCTAGAGACAATATTTCCTACATACAGAAAACTGGTTGATTTCTGATTATTTTCATAGCAAATACATAAATGTTAAACTATGTTCTTAATTCTAACATTTTATGTGGTCCTATAGTGCCTCTGAGATATGCAGGCATTTCAGCTCTCAATAATATATTTCCATTTAAAATAAATGTATCTCATAGCTATTTTCCCTGACTTATTGAAATGTCAGGAAATTGGAGTCAATAAAGGACCAGGATAGTCCTCTTATTTCTGATCAATTTGGGAATATTTCCATATTTCTCCATCCAGTACCAGAGTATTTCTTGAAGAAAACCGATTCTTAGGGAAGCCTCCCCCTCAAAATCTTATTGAATTTCATTTTATATTAATATACTTTAGATCTCTGCTTCTTTTTCCATCACTGATAAGGTTTTTTATGAGTGAAATCATTGACTTGCCACAAAGGCTCATACAAAATAGACCTAGTTTGGATACCTGCTCCCAAAGAGTTTTCTTAAAGTGAATATTCCTTTCTTTTAAATAGTATGGAAATTTATTAAGCTAGATTCCTTACATTTAGAATTATGTGAAAATCTGATACACTTCATTAAATGATGAGCGCACAAGCACCTGTATATTAGGCAGCTTTTACCTTTTTACTTTCCAAACTGCTCATTTATCTGGTCCCTCTGGATACAGACATCATTTGATTTTTAGAGTCCTGTCTAAAGACAGAAAAACATTTAAATATAGTAAGAATAAAGTAATTTAACATTTAATGAAACACTAAGAATAAAAAGTATATTGTCTCAGGTTGAAAAATATTGCCTTAAAGACATAAAACAGAAAATATTATTAAGAGAAGAAAATGTTTTTAAAAACTGGCACAATGGGATATTCCAAATATATGTGAAAGGTAATAGCATAAAGCTCATAGACTTATTACCAGCTTCAACAGTTAATTATCAGCACACAGTCATTTCATTTCATCTACACTGCTACCCACATTATCCACACCGGATTATTTAACAAAAAATTATAT
Source organism: Zalophus californianus (assembly GCF_009762305.2). Classification (NCBI taxonomy): domain Eukaryota; kingdom Metazoa; phylum Chordata; class Mammalia; order Carnivora; family Otariidae; genus Zalophus; species Zalophus californianus. Next base: position 59,098,898 of record NC_045611.1, on the reverse strand, counting down.
ATATCATTATATTCTTGAGTAAATAATCAACAACATACTTCCACACAATGATATGGGATCTAAAGATGGTATTCATTCATTAAGGAGGACCTGAATACCTTTATAATACCTACAACAATAACAAAAACTCAATAATATCATTAAATAATAAGAGCTCATGTTTTCCTTATTTCCTCAAAAAAACACTAATAATCATTTGAATCAGGATCTAACCAATGTACACCCATATAATTTGTGGGTTATTTTTTAAAGATTTTATTTATTTATTTGTCAGGGAAGAGAGTGAGAGAGCACAAGCAGGGGTAGCTGCAGGCAGGGCAGGCAGAGGGAGAAGCAGGCTCCCTGCTGAACAAGGAGCCCAATGCATGATTTGATCTCAGGACCCTGGGATCATGACCTGAGCCAAAGGCAGATGCTTAACTGACCGTGCCACCCAAGCATCCCTAATTTGTGTTTTTCTATTAAGAGTCTGGCAAATAATAAGTCCTCCTTTTTTTCCTCATTCTTATAAAAAAGAAAATAAATGGATCATTTATCTAGAATAATTTAAGACATACTATTAACTTACTGCATCACACTGATGTTGTTTCACACACTGTCCCAGACAGCCACTAAATGTATAATTTTTGCTAATGGTTCACTCAAATTCTAGTTCATTGTGAAGGATACTTCAGAGGTAGTACAGTTCCTTCTTTTTTTTTTTTTTTTAAGATTTTATTTATTTATCTGACAGAGAGACACAGCGAGAGAGGGAACACAAGCAGGGGGAGTGGGAGAGGGAAAAGCAGGCTTCCCGTGGAGCAGGGAGCCCGATGTGGGGCTCGATCCCAGGACCCTGGGATCATGACCTGAGCCGAAGGCAGACGCTTAACGACTGAGCCACCCAGGCGCCCAGTACAGTTCCTTCTTACTGCCTCTCACTGGAAGAAGTTTTTCACGACTTTCTGACTTGATGGTTTAACAAGATGTTTCAAAGTCATTTTTCTCATCCTGACTAGGGATTGTCAAATTTTTATCAAGATGTCTTACACTTTTTTAGTGAGAAATTGCATTTAGAGGTCACAATCTGGGGAATGGAGGTGGTAGTTACTCAGGGAGTTGGTCATAATATCTGTACCTGTTCATGTCTCTCTATATATTTTAAGTCAAATACGGACTGGTTAATGTTGATTTTTTTCAAGGAAATGAACAAATATATTATCTTAAAGCAGATTGCTTTTCTATTTCTTTTATTTTTTCCTAAAAGTCTTGGTTCTCAAGTATATTAATATTCTTATTCCATCATTTAAAAAAAACTATGATTTTACTAAAAAATATGATATTGAATACCAGTTCACAATTTCTTGGCTGGTGTTTTGTCTGAATATATCCCAATAAAAATAAACAGACAAAATTATTTTTTTAAGTTTCTCAAAAGTTATTTATATGGATTGGTCACAAACTTCACACATAATGACGTTTGCATACATACACACAAGTATATAGCTTAAAATTCATTTTGAAATTGAAAGTAATAGGTTATTCTAGTATATGTTGGTTTTATGTTGTTTGATAAATGTGCAAAGTATTTCCATTTTTACAACAGTCAAAATATAATATACAAGGTCAGTTGAGAGAAGTCTAGCCTTCAACTTTCTCTGCCCCATGAGGCCATTATTTTTATGTTTTTTGTTAATCCTTCCATAGTCCTCTTCAAACACTGTATTTATTTATATTTATATTTATACTGCTATTCTTTGCATTCTTAGAAAAATAGACCCTAGTTCACATGCTCATCTGCATCTCACTTTTTTTTTCACATAAGAATATATCCTGGAGGTAACTCCATACCTGCAGTGAGGAATTCCTCCATGTTTATAGCTGAAGAGAACCAGAGCCTGTTATACTTGGTTTACATTATTTCCAAAATGTTTACATTATTTCCAAAGCAGAACATTGGTAGTGACCCTCACACACATACTCTTAATGTTCATTTAGAGCGAGAAAGCCTGTGTTAGGCTTAACGCTGGAATTGCTGGGCGAGATGATGGTAACAAATTTTTGTTATTTTCAATTCTTCTGACTTCATTTAAGATCAAGTTCCACTAGATATTGCTGTGATGAGTTCTGTCAACTTGGAAATGGGGATTTTCTTCCTCTGCCAGGGTTTGGCATCATGGGTAATTCTTCACTCCTTTGTCTTTATAATTTCATTCTGCTAACTGGATACAGTAAGGGCCTTTACAAGATCTTATCCAAAAGGGCAGGTGGTGATTTATGGAGTTGCAGAGTTGCTTTGATGCCTCAACAGCAGTACTTCTGGGACTTGTCCTCTGGAAGTTGGGAGTGTTTGGGAAAGCTATTCTTGAGGGTCAGAGGTAGGCCACTTCAAAACTTCCCGGGGAGGGTGGTGTTGGGAAAGCTGCTGGCTACCATGCCCAGCAGGACCCGGGAGCTGGAGACTCACACTGAGACTTATCTGTCACTCAGTGGTCCAGCTGTGCGCTCACCCACAAGGTACAGATCTCATCCTGGGACATGCCCTCTGGCTGTCCTAGCTCGGGCCTAGAGTTCCCTGCGCCTGATGATCCTGTACTCTTCAGAGTTCTTGCGACTTCTCACCCCCCAATCCCTTGTTATTGCAGTCCTGTTTCTTTAAACTTGCCCTGTTCGAATTATGGCACAATAGTGACTCACGGACCTCTCCACTTCCTCTGTTCCCCTTAGTCTACGTACAATACAAAGGCCAGCGTGATCCTTTTAATATACAGGTTGGATCATGCCCCTCTCTATTCCAATACTATGTACACATTCGCTTACCATTTCACTTAGAGAAACTCCAAACTCCTTACAATGGTCTCCAGTGCCCTACATGACCTGGCTCCCTTAGCCCTTCAGCCTCAAAGCTTTACCCTTACTCCCTTCATAGCTGTGCTCCTCACATTTTCAGCAAAGATCCAGGCATGATCCTCTCCTTCAGGCACTAGTCTCGTTGTTTCATCTGTGTGGAACATCCTCCCAAATATGCAAATCCCTCACCACTCAAATATTTGCTCAAATGTCACACCCCTGTGAGACCACCCTGATCACCATATTTTACATTGCCATCCACTCTATTGTACACGATCATCTTTACCTGAATTTTCTACTGTCTGTATTTGGGTGACATAACTTTACAACTTACTGTTAACCCCAATATTTCTTTTATTATTTGTTCTCTGTTTCCATCAATTAGAATGTGAGCAACACATTTTTGGTTCTTTTCACTGGTGTGAACACACATTTAGAATAGCATCTGAGACAGACAAGGTGCTCAATAAATATTTATTCAGCACAGGACACCACCCCTTTCCCTCTGTTTATACACCTTGGTCAACTTTCTCTCACTTTACTTTTTCTTAACAGCCAAGTTTGTTTTTGTTCAGTGGTCTCAGAAATAAAAATATGCTTTGGAAAACAATTTTCATGGTAGCCTAGATGCAGCATAGCCATGGACTCAACTGAATTCTCTCAAGTCTCAGAACCCCGTGACCTCTACTTCCCATCGAGACTTAGTCAATCACCAACTTCACCAACTTCTCTATTTCTATAGTCATTCTCTTTGTACAAGTTTGTTAATTAACATTAATAGCTTTACTTAATGCTCACTTCACAAATGCTTTTCAGATATAATTTTAAGTCCCATACAGACCCTCCCCCACCAATTACAAGTGAAGAGATAATCACTTCCTAGCAAGAGGCAAGATCATGGAATCCCCAATTTTTATCTCAGGCTTCAGAATCCCCATCTCCACAGACGTACAGGTGTACAGATGTCTCTGCCAACTACTGTCCTGGCAGCAAACACCATCTGTTTGGGTAGGTGGCTATTTTAAAAACAAGTATCATGGGCGCCTGGGTGGCTCAGTTGGTTAAGCGACTGCCTTCGGCTCAGGTCATGGTCCTGGAGTCCCAGGATCAGGTCCCACATCAGGCTCCCTGCTCAGCGGGGAGTCTGCTTCTCCCTCTGACCCTCTTCCCTCTCGTGCTCTCTATCTCTCATTCTCTCTCTCTCAAATAAATAAATAAAATCTTAAAAATAAATAAAAATAAATAAATAAAAAACAAGTATCAGAACCTCTGAGGAAATAGAATGTATTCCATAAAACCTAGTAAGAAACTCATATGAAAAAACCTCATTCTTCTTGCTTGGATTGAAACAAGTACTCTTAGGATTGAAAGCATTAGGGAATTTTCTGAGGGATCCAGACACACTGTCATGCTCATCCACCTGCTTCAGGGCTCCCAAGCATATCCCTCCTTCTTCCCTATTACCCTGACATCTTCTCCTCTTGCTTCTGAATAGACATGCACTCTTATGACATTCAGGGCAAAGGCTTAACTCTAAATGGAAGTGAAGAACAGTAAGATAATGATTTTTAGTTCTCATCTGTAAATGGACACTTGATTTCTGGGTGGCAATTGCAGATAGATATATGCAGTAGGGTTTTGTTTGTTTTGAATCACTGAGAGCCTGTGTTTAAAGGAGTCTGTTATTATACTTCTCTACAATACCTGCGACTGGTGTTCAGAGTATAAACCTCCAACTCCCGTCGGAAGATATGACTCTTTCAAGAGAAAAGTGACTGAAGATTCCACACTTAAGAGAGCGGAGATCATCAGGGACTTCAATATTCTCAGGTTCTCGATGTTACCCTGACCTAGAACCAATTTCAAAAGTACTGTGAAATTATAATTATCTATAAATCTGTAACTCTTTCTACCCAACAAGAACTTCACTGTCCCCTCTGATCAATATGAAATTCTAGTGTGTTCACCCCTCACACCTGTAGCATTAACAGGATGGTTTGTTCTGACATATAAAGTTTTACCCATATAATTGACTTTCTCTGCTTGACTTATTTCACTTTGCATAATCTCCTCCAGTCCCATCCATGTTGATGTAAAAGTTGGGTATTCATCCTTTCTGATGGCTGAGTAATATTCCATTGTATATATGGACCACATCTTCTTTATCCATTCATCTGTTGAAGGGCATCTCGGCTCTTTCCAAGTTTGGCTATTGCGGACATTGCTGCTATGAACACTGGGGTACACATGGCCCTTCTTTTCACTACATGTGTGTCTTTGGTGTAAATACCCAGGAGTGCAATTGCTGGGTCATAGGGTAGCTCTATTTTTAGTTTTTTGAGGAACCTCCACACTGTTTTCCAAAGTGGCTATACCAACTTACATTCCCACCAAGTGTGAGAGGGTTCTCCTTTCTCCACAGAGAAAGTCAATTATCATATGGTTTCACTTATTTGTGGAACATAAGAAATAGCATGGAGGTCATTAGAAGGAAAGGAAAAATGAAGGGGGCGAATCGGAGGGAGAGATGAACCATGAGAGACTATGGACTCTGAGAAACAGGGTTTTAGAGGGGAGGGGGTTGGGGATAAGTCAGCCCGGTGATGGGTATTAAGGAGGGCACGTACTGCATGCAGCACAGGGTGTTATATGAAAACAATGGATCGTGGATCACCACATCAAAAACTAATGATGTGCTCACCTCATAATTGTGTGGAGGGCTCCTCTGAAGGGCGCTGGGCCCCCTCCCAGAGTTTTCTGGTTCTCTGGGTCTGGGTGGGCCTTGAGAATTTGCACTTCTAGCAAGGTCCCAGCTGATGCTGATGCTGCGGGTCTGGGGACTCCACTTGGACAAATCACTTCTCTGCACCCCTGCTATCCAGTACGTAGTCACTAGCCAGTTTATGGAGTACGGGAAATGCAGTCGGCCCAACTGGGGTTGAATTTTTAGTTATATTTAACTTAGAGGCAATTAACTTGATGCACTTTTTAGAAAACTCTTCAGTATGGTATGTGAGTCTTGTTTCAACTGTAAATTTTAAATACAGGTCAACCCTTTCTCATGGAAATTTAATATCCAAATTGAGAATCAAAAACACTGAACTTTGAAGACAATACCAGTAAAGTATGTCATTGTTAAAGTTATTATTTACATGTTGAAATGCTAATATTTTGGATATGATGGATTAAATAAAGCAATAAAGTTAATCTTAAAAAAAAACTAAAGATGTATTGTATGGTGACTAACATAATAAAATTTAAAAAAATAAAGTTCTACCCAAGTAGCATAATGATTGATATTTCAATATTCTTTCTTTGAGAGCACAGTGCACATAATTTAGCCCTTAACATGCCTCCATGGTCACCATTCCCTTTTGATTAAAGGAATAAAATGAGTCCCTTTTTGCCCTTGAATGATTACACTTTGAGCATAGGAGTGACCAGTGATCACAGCTGTTGAGGAGTCAGACAACTCAAAGTTGTCTCTGATTTATAGAAACTGTATAAATTCTCACTCCACATAAAATGATATCTTTGTTGGAGAATTGAATTCAGTTTGTTTTCTTTTTAAAATTATTTCTGGAAATTTCCCTTGGTTTAAAATTCTTCTTTGATAAAGTTCATATGTATATTCTACTACTTTTTCTTAAAATTATTTTTCAATTTTAATTGCTGTTATAAAAATCACAATTGTATCTAAACATTTTGAACAAATCCACCTGCCTATAAAGTTAACATGAAAGTTTATGTCTAAATACCCCACAATTCCCTCCTTTAATAACCCAAGGACTAATGGTTGTTGTCAATTAGTACACATCCTTGGAGAAACATTTTGCATTATTTACAACTACTTAGTAAAATCTCCTTTAGATAACCTCTCTCTGATCCTTTTGTTTGCTTTTTTATTTTTTATTTTTTGGTGGGGGGGGAAGAGTAGGGAAGAGGGTCAAAGGGGGAGGGAGAGAGAATCTTAAGCAAGCTTCATGAGGTGGGGCTTGATCTCATGACCCTGAGATCATGACCTGAGCCAAAATCAAGAGTTGGATGCTTAACCAATTGAGCCACCCAGGCACCCCCCTTTTGTTTGCTTTTAAGGACATATTCTGAATGTCCTTTACATGGGAAAAAAATGTAGTTAATGAAAAGCCCTACAGGAAACATGAAAATAGTAATACATATATTTTGGATTTCCTCCAGATCTTCCACTCCAATTAAAGCCAATTTCCACTTAAAAAAGAAAAAGACCAATTTCCACTTGATATTGATGTGATGGGCTCTTTCAACTTGGAAATGGGGATTATCTTCCTCATTCAGACAGGAGTGGGGATCCTGGGAAATTCTTCCTCTTTGGTCTTTATAACTTCACTTTGTTTACTGGACACAAGTTGAAATCCAAAGACCTGATTCTCAACCAACTGTTCTTAGCCAACTCCTTGGTGCTTTTCTCCAAGGGGATCCCTCAGACCATGGCAGCTTTTGGATGGAAATACATCCTGGATAACATTGGATGTAAAGTTACCTTTTATGTATACAGATTGGGCAGAGGAGTTTCCCTCAGCATCACCTGCCTGTTGAGTGGCTACCAGGCCATTAAAATTCATTTTAATATCTCTAGGGTGATGGAGCTCAGAATATCTCCAAAGTGCATTGGCTTCTGCTGTTTCCTCTGCTGGATCTTGTATCTCCTGTTAAATATCTGCATTCCAATAAGAGTGGGCCACTGAACTGCAAAAACCTTAGTTTGAAAAAAACATATGTCTACTGTTCTGGACTACCACAAGATAAATTTATAGGCTCACTAAATGCCGTTGTGTATTCTTTCTTTGCTGTTGTGTGTTTGAGCCTCATGGTCTGTGCCAGAGGCTCCATCGTCCTTTTCCTGCTCAGGCACAAGCAGCAAGTCCAACATACTCATAGCCACAGACTTTGCCCCAGACCTTCCCATGAGGCCAGAGCCACACACACCATCCTGATCCTGGTGAGCTCCTTTGTCTGCTGTTCCTCTCTCTCTTCCATTTTGTCTCTTTGCAAAGTACTTATTTTGAGTCTAAACCCGTGGCTAGTAAACACTACTGTGTTTGTAGCATCATGTTTTCCAACATTCAGCCCATTTGTGCTCACCAGCAGTGATATGTGTGTCTCTCAGTTCTGCTTTGCCTGCTGGACAAGGAAAACAGTTTTCCTTAATCTGGTAAAACAGTTGTGTATCTTTTGATCGGTACAGATAAATCTATTTTTCATTTCACTCTCTGTCAATATGTAGGTGACTATTTGGTGCAAGTTACAATTCTAGGAATCTGTGATATTCAGTGATTAACACCCCACCCTCATACAGCCATAGTGGAGTCAAAACAGACTTATACAATATGCAATGATTACTTTTTAAATTTTTGAAAAGATTTTATTTATTTGACAGAGAGAGAGACAGTGAGAGAGGGAACACAAGCAGGGGGAATGGGAGAGGGAGAAGCAGGCCTCCCACCGAGCAGAGAGCCCGACGTGGGGCTCAATCTCAGGACCCTGGGATCATAACCTGAGCCGACGGCAGACACTTAATGACTGAACCACCCAGGCGCCCCGCAATGATTACTTAATATACACATGCTATATTCCTCAACTAAGTTCAAGCTCCTTTAGGGGGATGTAATATATGAAAACTACCATGTTTGCCAGCATAAGTAAAACGTCCCGTATATCTAGCATAAAACAGGGCCTTTTAATAGTTTTAATATATATTTCTTTTCCTAAACATAGGTAGATGAGGCTGTATCTATCAGGGAAAATATCTGGAATGGCCCATGTGGGGAACGCACATGCAACCTTAATAAACAACAAAGTATATTTGTGGCAGAATACCATAGATCAGACAAGAATTCTAAACTTTGTCCTAACAATGGTGAAGAGTAATGAAGGGGCATCACCTTTGCTTTTTAGATGTCATTTAGTACATACCTAATTGTGTTTTACTTTAATGAACTTCCATCTGATTTCTAATTTTTTTTAATATTTTATTTATTTATTTGAGAGAGAGAGAATGAGAGATAGAGAGCACGAGAGGGAAGAGGGTCAGAGGGAGAAGCAGACTCCCAGCTGAGCAGGGAGCCCGATGTGGGACTCGATCCCAGGACTCCAGGATCATGACCCGGGCCAAGGGCAGTCGCTTAACCAACTGAGCCACCCAGGCGCCCCCATGTGATTCCTAATTTTGATTAAAATATTTTGGTTTAATAGTGATGTTGAGCAACTTTTCCTGTGTCTGTTGGCTGGCTGAGGATATTCTTGGTATACATAATATTTACTTCAATATTTTAAAAGCTTTTATTTCATGGTATACTTACAAACCTAGAGTTTCCAATTTTCAATCACTGGCTTTTACTTTAAACGAAAGGTAAACTTTCAAGAATGTAAGTAAGCATTTTCACTCTATTTCTCATATTTACTATTAAATATAAGTGTTTTTTTTCCCCAGTGATCTCTTTTCCTCTATTTAATTCAGGCTGTTCATATTGTCTTTAAGGATTTTAATTTAATCTTTTAATTTTCCTGAGGAGTCCAGGCAATTTTACAACTATTTTATAGTTAATTTTGATAAATCCTAGGACTGAATGCTATCTTTGAGAATATGTAGCCTTTTATTATTTACACACAGAAAAAGATGACATTTATAGGCCTCAAGTCCAATTAATTTTTATAAAAAGTTCATGCACTGTGCAACGCTTTCTTGAGCTTAAGTTTACACCATAGTCTGTGATGAGGCCCTATCCTTCCCATAACATCCACTCACAGGCTCCACTATCAGGTCAGGGTGTGTTTCTCTAAACCATCCTGATTTAAATGCTAATTACCTAGAGAGTCACCAACTAACTTCTGTCCTCTGTAGTCCTAAAGTAGTAATTCCTAGACCAATTAATTCTTGAATAGTTGATTAGAACACACTGTATATAAAACTTAACCTTAGCCCAACAACACCTAATTCGTACAGTTTATCAATGAAGTTAACAAAAGATACAGCAATTTCCCTATCTCTGATGACCCCACCGCTGACTCAGACAGACACACCTCACAGTGAGCTCTCCCAGACCTGTTCTAATGCCTGCTGTCAGTTCTTTCCTGACCTGCATGTCTGTCCCCTGACCTTATTGGTCTGTAGGTTCTACAGCAGATTTCGTATTTTCTAAGAGTGGGTCTGAAATTATTTTATTTCTATGGTTTTACTAACAAGTTATTCATACAACTCAGCTATAAGCTAAGTATCCTCATGTCCATCTGAAGATGAGAAAACAGATTTACAACCTATAAACTCCAACCATCATTCCATGGTACAACTTGACTCAAACTCTTTGTCCAAGTTCTAGACCATGTTCTTAATGGAAATACTTTGTATCCAAATAACTGTGATCATCCTGTTTTTGAAGCTGAGTGAATCATTTTGGGAAAGTTTTTTCTTTTGCATTTTATGGGTTGATCTGTATTTCACCTGATTTTCAGCCAAGCAATCATTCTCTGGGTCTGTGAGGACTTCATACTGATACTGACTGATTTTGTGTTTATGTTTCATGCCTTGCCTCTCATGAGAGACCTCATTAGAAAGAAACCTGCTAGTTAAACCTAATATCCAACTTTCTCTTTCTTCATTTTCCATTTCCAATTTTTTTTTCTCTTTTCTGCTCTCTGGGCAGGTTATATGTAATTCATCTCCATTAAATTCTTTCATTTTATTGTTTTTTGGTGCTATCACTTAAGGACCACACTTATGTTTATCCCATTTTTCTTTATACTCTTATTGTTATATATAACATTAGTACAGGGAATTTGTAGATATTTAGAATTTAACAAATGTTCCTAAAATAGATGCCTCTGTATCTGTCACTGAGGGAAATACAAAGAATGCTAGTAGTGCCCTGCCATGTCAAGTACTCCATCCCAGACACAGTCTGCACCTCCTCCAAGAGTAATCCAACATCCAGATTTGAAAGTCAGCACCTTTTGGATTTTCTTGATAGTTTTCCTTACTATGCATAAACCCTAAAACTAGAGTTTGGCTCTGTATATCATTGACATTTATATGAATGGAATCATATGCTGTGTGTTTGTTTGATCTTACTTCTTTTGCCCAATGAATGTCAGTACAATTCACCCACGCTGTTCAATGTGTCTGTATCATCCATTTTCATTGCTGCTAAGGGCACCATTTCATAATCTGTCTCTATTCTACACTGATGGACCTTCGTATTGCTTTCGGGTGTTGCAATAACAAGAATGCAGCTGTAAGTGTTTGTTCATGTGTTCTGATGCACATCAGAACATATTTCTTTGGAGCAACAGTTTCCTTCCACACTAGGTGTGGATGTCCAGATGTATATGGATCTCCTTCTAAGCTCTACATGGTCTCCACTGTTCTGTACGTGTAGCTCTCTGCAAATATCTAATACCAAATTGTCGTCATTTCTAGTTTTATAACAGGTCCTAGCTTCTGAAAGAACAATCCACCTTATCTTTTTTTCTCTTTATCTTCTAAACGTGCCTTATTTTTCTGTGAGTTCTGAGTTTTAAAAACCTATTGTCAAGTTCGACAACTGTAACAAAAATCAGAAAAACGAAAACTCAAAAGCATTTCAGCACTCAGAAAACTTTTTCTCTTAAAACTACCAACTATACCAGAATTTACTTTTAAACTGTGTTATATGTACAAAATTATTTTTTCTTTTAGATAATAAAAAAACATTATCAAGATATGGATTATCCTTACATGCCAGCCCTATTTCACCACCCTGCTTGGTCTGTCTTGTCTGAATACTTGTTTTTAAGACAGTCATTGTGGTAAATTCCCAGTTTGGAAAAATAAATTCCCAAGTTTAATATGCCCACAAATATTTTTATTGCTTTTTCTTTCAAATGGCATATTGGCTGAGGATATATTTTTTAAAAATTTCTGCTTTTCTATCCTTTTTAAATTAAAAAAATTTTCAATTAATTTATTTTAATTCCAGTACAATTAAAGTACAGTGTTATAATAGTTTCAGGTGTACAATATAGTGATTCAACAATTCTATACATTACTCAATGCTCACAACTGTACTCTTAATCCCCGTCACCTATTTCACGCATCCCTCACCCACCTCCCCTCTGGTAACCACCAGTCTGTTCTCTATACTTAAACGTCTGTCTTTTTTGGTTTGTTTCTTAAATTCCACATGAGTGAAATCATATTTGTCTTTCTCTGACTTATTTCACCTAACCCTATACCCTCTAGGTACATCCACGCTGTTGCAAATGGGACGAATTCATTCTTTTTTATGGTTGAGTAATATTCCAGTATGTGTACATTTTCATACAAACACACACACACACACATCTTTATCCATTCATCTAGACACCTGGGTTGTTTCCATATCTTGGCTATTGTAAATAATGCTACAAGAAACATAGGGTGTGTCTATCTTTTCAAATTACTGTTTTCATATTCTTTGGGTAAATACTCAGTAGTAGAATTACTGGATCATATGGTAATTCTAATTTTTAATTTTTTGAGGAATCTTCAAACTGTTTTCCACAATGGCTGAACCAGTTTGCATTCTCACCAATGGGGCAGAACAGTTCCCTTTTCCTCCACATCCTTGCCAATACTTGTTTTCCGTGTTTTTTATTTTAGCCACTATGACAGGTGTGAGGTGATATTCATTGTGGTTTTGATTCACATTTCTCTGATGATTAGTGATGTTGAGCAACTTTTCATGTGTCTGTTGGCTGGCTGAAGATATTCTTGGTATACATAATTTTTACTTCAATATTTTAAAAGCTTTTATTTCATGGTACACTTACACTCACGAATTGTGAAAAGGAATGGGCTCAAGCTGATTTTGGTTCCTCTATTTCTCTCACTGTACATGTGTATAACTTTCTCTGGTCCTTGATTTTCCTTATTACAATGGGCCTAGGCAGCATGTGTTTCCCTGTTCTAAACATGCCCCCTCTGTAATTTTTCCTTCTTTGTGTTGTATTATCTAGATATATGTCTGTTTCTTCTTTAATGTTTTAGATTTTTAGCTTTCCTTTAAAATTTCCATTGGCTTTACCCCTTTCTGACTGCTTTAAGATTTTTTCCATCTGAGAGAAATCTTTTTTTTTTTTAAGTAAGCTCTATACCCAATGTGGGGCTTGAACTCACAACCCAGAGATCAAGAGCTGCATGCTCTACTGACTGAGCCAGCCAGGCATCCCTGATATTTTTAATTTTAGTTGTATAGAAATTTATTTCTCCTTATTGTGTACTTTATGAAGCCAGTGTATTCAATGTCTAATATTTCCACATTATCACAACTTTTATATTGTACTATATTACTAATGTCCTCCTCACTTTGAAAATAACTATTACACTTTATTTAATAGATATATTAGTCTGTTACAAAAGATGTTTCTCCAGTGTTATACATAGCCCCTTTTACAATGGTTTTGCTTACAGGTAACTTTGAAAGAGAAAGCCAAAAGGTGACTTCTTTACTAGATATGAAGAAACTAGAAAGTCATGGTAATGAAAGGTGTGGTGTCAAGCAGTCAAGCAATCTTTATGCAGCTGCTAGGTTTTGCTTGCCAATCTGCCATAGGTAGGCTGGTAAGGAAACCACAAGCCCAAATGGATTGAGAAAGATTATTCCTTACACAGATAGCATAAGAAAGTCAGCAAACATTCTGTCACCTCCTGCTATGCCTGTCACATAGGAACCACCAAATCAAAGGGACCAGGTTACAGGCAACATGTGCAGTGGGACTCAGTTGCTGAAGAGCGTATTCAAGCCTGGCTGTGAGTGGTTTTATATCCTTGCAGATGGACCCTACGGAGGGAGGGATTAAGTGGAAATTCCAATGTCTCACAGGAACTAGGAAGGTAGTGAAACTCTCATATACCGTTCGTAGGAAATATAAAAAATAACCATTTCAGATCAGTTTGGTAATTTCTTAAAAAGTTAACATTCACCTACCCTATGGTTCAGGCATTGCACTCAGACATATTAACACAAGAAAAATGAAACATGTATCCGTATAAAGATTTATACATGAACCTTCACAGAAGTTTTATTTGTAATAGCCAAAACCTGCAAACCCAGATGCCAAGGAACAGATATATGGAAAAACAAATACCGATATGTCCATATAACAGAATATGATTCAGCAATGAAAGGAATGAACTTTTTAAAATCTCAAGGTAATGATGCAGTATATATGAAACAGGGAAAAAAATAAATACTTTATGATTCCAATCATATAAAATTCTAGAAAATGTAGTCTACTCTAAAGGAAAGTAAATCCAAGTTTGCCCAGACAGCCAGAGAGGGCAGGGAGAGAGATTAATAAAAATTATGAGGTAAATATGTGTGGGACTTATATGCTCATTATCACAATTATGATGATTTTGTGGATTATACCATCAAATCTTATCAAATTATACATTTTAAATATGTGCAGTTTACTGTATGTCATTATAACTTAAAGCTTTAAGCAATGGTTCAAAATAAAAGGATCTCTCCCACTCCTTATAAAAAAAAATCAAATTTGGCATCCTTCTATTATCTCTATCACCTCTCTCCTAATGCTTTGGGAGGGATGCCTTACCTCAGTGATAGCAAATATTGGTGAACAATAGAGGATGTTTCCACCTTAGTCACAAAGGCCATATCACTAGACTAAGAGATCTCCCTTCTCTCTAACCTTGTTTTCCTGAATGTGCAGTCTTAAGGTCAACAGGCCAGAAAGCTACAGGAATCCACAAAACCTTAATTTCTCTGCCAATGACCTCAGCTATTCAAGATACACAGACCAGGAGGTACATGCTCACTCAACACAGCCAGAGATGCTGGAATAGCTGTGGGTGCACTTTTAGAAGAGGGATGTTCCATCTAGTTTACTGCAGGCTCCAGCACTCCCTATCAACCCAATGTTTCTAATCAATTATGATCCCCCCTGAGCCCTTTAGTGTTAAAACCAGTGACACTACCCTACCAAATTCTGGGCATCAGGGCACATGACTCTTCTGAAGGACCTGGGGAAGAGAGTCCCCTTAGCTGTGTGGTCATTACATGATATGCACTATAAACAAAGGAACCAATCCCAGAAACACTGGGGATTGTCACAAGTGCCCGCTCCTCAATGTGACCTTTGGGCCCACAAAAAAATCTTGACTTCCAGGCTGCATGTTAGTTGTACAAAGCCTGTTGCCCTCCCAAAGTTGGGAACTGTCACACAAGCTGTTTACCCCTTCATGATGTTTTCAAAGCAACCAGCTAGTGAATACAACCCCCAAGATTAAAGGTGGCTTAAACAATAAGGCCTTTATTATTGCATAAATCATAGCAAGGTCAGGCAGGCAGTTTATGGGTTGGTGACATGGAGAATGGAAAAATCCATCACAAGTGTCATATGAAAACAATGTCCTTCAAGACAAACCTTCTCTGCAAGCCACCAGTAGAACCCAGATAAGGTGTTCTGGGAGAAAACTGGGTCAGGTATACACATTAATTAGAGAAAAGGGAATGATGTTACTCTAAAGGCTCAGGCTGCTCATTATTTTCTCCAGACAGAACACAGAGATCTACTTCCCTAAACAGTGGGGTAACTGATGCATACCATGGGGGCCTTTCTAGGCAGTAGAGCTGATTTATACTACGAAAACTGGCAGTCACACAATTTCAGCAAGGAGCCCAAGCTGGTTAGGAAGTGCAATATGGTTCCTAGAAGCTTCCCACATACCTGGAACTTACAGGGAATCTTCCCTGTGGTGTATATTCAGATGTATGAGTTCAACTTCAGGAAGATGTCTCCCTCACAAAGGCTCTCCTCCCATGTCATTATATCAAACACGTAGAAAGCCTGCTTCTTGTATGGCTATGGCTTTGCCGTGTGAACTTTCTGGTGCCCAATGACGTGAGACTTTCGGCTGAAGGTTTTCCCACATTCACTGCACTCATGAGGTCTCTCTCCAGTGTGGACTTTTTTGTGTCGGATGAGGTTACACCTTCGGCTAAAGGCTTTCCCACATTCACTGCACTCATAAAGCCGATCTGCATTGTGAACTTTCTGGTGCTGAATCACGGCAGACCACTGACTGAAGGCTTTCCCACATTTGCTGCACACATATGGCCTTTCCGTGTGGTGGTAAACTTTCTGGTGTCTAATGAGGTTAGACCTTCGGCTGAAAGCTTTTGCACATTTGTTGCACTCATGAGACCTTTTTCTGATGTGAATTTTTTGGTGTTGAGCAAACTGGGTGTCACTGAAGAATTCTCCACATTCCCTGCACTCATGAGGCCTCTCTCCAGTGTGAACCCTTTTGTGTTGAAAGAGGTCAGAGTTGCGGGTAAAGGATTTCCCACATATCTTACACTCATAAGGTCTTTCTCCACTGTGAACTCTCTGGTGTTGAATGAGGCCAGAACTTTGGCTAAAAAATTTCCCACATTCCCTGCACTCATAAGGTTTCTCTCCAGTGTGAACTCTACAGTGTTTAATGAGGCTGGAGGTGTCACCAAAACATTTTCCACATTCACTGCACTCATAAGGCCTCACTCCAGTGTGAACTCTCTGATGTTTAATGAGACTGGAGCTTTGGCTAAAGGATTTTCCACATTCACTGCACTCATAAGGCTTTTCTCCAGTGTGAACTCTCTTGTGTACAATAAGGCTGGAGCTCTGGCCAAAGAATTTCCCACATCTGCTGCATTTATAAGGCTTTGCCCCTGTGTGAATTCTCTGGTGTTGAATGAAACTGGAGATGTGGGTGAAGAATTTCCCACATTCATTGCATTTATAGGGCCTTTCTCCGGTGTGGACTTTCTGATGCTGGAAGAGGTTAAACCTTCGGGTGAAGGATTTCCCACATTCACTGCACTCATAAGGCCTTTCTCCAGTGCGGACACTCAGGCGTTCAGCAAGAGTGTATTTGTGGCTAAAGGTTTTCTTGCATTCACACCAACTGCAATGGCTCTTCCCACTGTGAATAGCTTCCCCACACACGGTGCAACTGTGTGGTTTCTGCCCATTATGAGTGGCCTGGTGCTGGTGCTGGCCTGAACTGGCGAGGAAATCCTTATCAACCTCCCCATTGGTAAAGGACTTCCCTGACACATGGGACCTACAGCTCTTCACAAATGAAGCCCATTTCAACAGTTTCTCTCCACTATGCTGCTTCCCATGCTGGTGAAGGTTTGCAGTGAAACAGACTTGTTTCCTACATGTGTAAGATCTCAACTGGGGACGTGTTCTCTGATGCAGAGCCACACCCAAAATGTCTTTTAAGACCAGACAACATATCCCACAGGGGTGTGCCTTCTGGGGATAGGAACCTGCATGGTGAGTCCTGACCTGTGACACTCCTATAGAAGCAGCCTGCTCTGAAGGTGCCTTCCCATCCTCTGCTCCATGCCAGCAACCTGAAAGCAGAGAAATTCTAGTGAAGTAGACATAGGCAGTAGTGGGAAGAGGCAACACCATCATAAATGTGTGTCCAACGCACCAACGAATGTGCTGATGGCACTGTTTCCAGGATGAAGGAGCTGGGGTCAGGGTAAAGAAGCTGCTGCTGTGGGGCACCTGGATGGTTCATAAGGCTTCCTGCTCAGTGGGGAGTCTGCTTCTCCTTCTGCCCCTCCCCCCCACTTGTGCGCTTGCTCTCTCAAATAAATAAAATCTTAAAAAGAAAAAAAAGCAGCAGCTGCTGCTGTTTAGTACTGGGCCTCTACAGGTCAGTGAGGGAGGCCTCTCCGGGTGAAGAACACAAGGATGGGATGTGGCACAGAGAGGGGCAGCAGGATCTATAGCTCATTCCTCTGCTAATGGCTTTCAGTAAATCCTTGCTGACAACTGCAGAAAGGTGTATCTAAGCTCAGGAAAATCCAAGTGCAAGAGAGCTGGTGCTTAAGAACTATGTGAGTAGGGGCGCCTGGGTGGCTCAGTCGGTTAAGCATCTGTCTTCAGCTCAGGTCATGATCACGGGATCCTGGGATGGAGTCCCGCATCGGGCTCCCTGCTCAGCGGGGAGTGTTTCTCCCTCTTCCTCTGCCCCTCTCCCTGCTCGTGCACTAATAAATAAATAAAATCTTAAAAAAAAAAAAAAGAACTATGTGAGGATATGTGCACACTTCATGACACAGAATGTGTAGGACGATGTGAGAAAGCACTACAGAGGAAGCAGTAAGACAAACTGGTGACATGTGGAGTCCAGAGAGGTGGGAATTAACCAAATTCAGAGCAGAAAGGACAAGTTAGCAAGTGTCAAGAATGGGGAAGTAGAAGTAGAAACAAGGTGGCCAATGGCCACCAGTGGAACAGGACAGGTTTCTGGTATCATCTGAACACAGATGAGTTCTCTCCTACTTAACACTTTTCAGAGCCAGGGCTCCTCTGAGCTCACCTTGCTATGGCTGGAGTCATGTTCATCCTGGGAAACACCCAGGACTCTCCTCCATATCCCCTGGTTCGGGAACTAAATGGGACCTGCATGATGCAAGTTCTAAGGGAAAGGTGGGAGAGATGAGTGACCAGCAGTGGCCCAGAGCAACTTAACACATAACAGACCATAGGAAAGAAAACTAGTATTACAAAAAAAATCCTCAGAGGAGGATCCTATAAGAACTGCCCATAGTCCACATAAGTACTGACCATGTCAGTGACTACAATTCCTGGAGCAGACAGGGACAGGAAATGTCATCACCTATAGGAAGGGGGCAAAACCTTCTGACCCTGAATACCTCCCCAGTGAGGCTATGGTGCAGTGCACTCAACCTAGCCCTAAGGACTACAACTAACCAGGGAGCTGTGGAAGGAAGCAATGCCCATGTTTGTGATGGGAGAAATAGGGAGCTATCCCTGGGATAAAAGTAGAAAGCCCAGGTCCCTGGGGAGGGAATGAGGGCCTTACCCAGGGTGGTCACAAGTGCAAAGTTCTCCAGCATCACATCATGGTATAGGCGTCTCTGAGCCTCATCAAGAAGACCCCATTCCTCCCAGGAGAAGTACACAGCCACATCTTCAAATGTCACACTGTCCTGTCAGGACAGAGACAGATGAAACCCCAGAGCCCCTGTCCCAAGGACCTACAATTTCTTCCCCCACAAAAATCACCCCATAGGCATCATTGGTGGTCTCTCCTTACGGTCCCATTATTCACTGTGTACAACCCTCAGCAACAACAGCACATCATCAGATAAACACCATCTAAACTCTGGGCATGGCACATAGGGAGGGCCCCAAAGCTCCTGCCAAGCAATACCCCTGCAGTCCTCCAGACTAAGTGTCCCAGACTCAACCAAATTTGGGCTTTCCCTTCAACCTTAAGTCCCCAGTACCAGAACCCTGGGGCCATTAGTTCACAGTCCCTCTCCACATGCACATCACTGCACCTGTGATGTACAGACTGTACCTTTTACATCTCTGGAGCCCACAGATGCACTCTCTCCACCACCACAACTACCCCCTTGCCCCACAGCACAGGCATCTCCCTAGATTGACAGTGCTTGCTTGGCAAACTCAAATGGAATCCAATATTATCCAGACCTCCAATGCCTTCCACTACCAAGGGCACTCCAGAATCCTGCTAGGAAAGCCTCCCCTTCATAGAGAGAAAGCTAGCTCTGTTCTTTGCTTCAACCTCACCAACCAGAACCACATGCACATCTCAGATATCTCTGGTCCTCCTCAACTTCTGTGCTGCCCTTCCTGTCCTCTCCAGTCACATCTAAACCTCATTCAAAACTCAGCCCCACTGGTTCCCTATCCCAGGCCTAATAACCCATAGATGACCACAGTGGACTCTGAAATAACCTACCATCCTGACTGAAACATCTCACGCCCTACCCAAGGGTCACCACAAAGTCCTGGGAAACATCATCCTGCCTCAATTACTCCCGTGCCTCCACATTTTCTGTCAGGTCCACTTTTCCCTTGGAAATCTTGGTTACCTGCCAGATCGTCCTCCTACCCACACTTCCCTGCCAGCCACTCTTCTCCTTCACCTGTGTACCCAATACCGTCCACCTTCAACCAGGTGTCCAAGCCAGAGCTCCCATATTTGGCCCACACCATCTTCTTCTTGGACTGCTAACAGTATCACCACCAGGACCTGAAGATTCCCCTTCCTCAATGCAACCCACAGCTCCACCCTGGTTGACACTGCAGCAATCACCTTTGGGATGGCTCCATCCCGAAACCCCCTCCCTACCAAACTGTGTGTGCAACTGCCCACTCAATAGTCTCTGAAACGAAACAAACCTCCTGATACCCCACTGAAAGCTGTACCCGTTACTGACTAGCCCATCTCAGTTGGTGGCACTTCCATCCTTCCAGCTGTTACGACCAAAACCTTTGGGGTTATCCCCGACTCTGTCCCTTCTGTCCACATCAAAAAGTCTGGTTGGCCCTACTTTAAAAAAAAAAAAAAAAAAAAGAGTCCAGGATCCAAACACTTCTCCCACCTCGATGGCCACCATTTACATCCAACAAGCCTCACCTGGCCCGTTGCGGCGGCCTCCTTCCTGGTCATCCTTCTCCCCCCCTTCTCCCAGAGTCCATCCTGCACTGTGCAGCCACACGAGGCCTGTGAAAACCTTGGTAAGGTCGCTTTCCTCTGAATCAAACCTCCCATTACCTCCAGAATTGACAAGTGACCTCCAGGGCAGCCATTCCAGCCCTGCTCCTGTCACCGTGTTTCCATGAGGAAAAAAAAAGGGGGGGAAATCTTCAGTTCCCTTGACACTCCCAGCTGCCTCCAAGCACTTGCACCGCTTCCTGTCCCTAGGATGACCCTCCGCCCCTCTTTCATCTGGCTGCCAGAAAGCACCCCTCCATATAACCCTCAGCCTAGACTCGGGCCTCTGTGCCTGCAGTCTCTCCAAGGTCTCCCAGACACTAGGAGCGGGAGCGCGGCAGACGGAGTCGCCGGACGCCTTAATCCCAGAAACCACTTGGCAGGGGCCAGGACCAGTAAGGGACCGAGACCCTCCACTGACCCGTGTTGGCCTCCTGAGCACTTCTTCACCGACAGAAACCTGTGAAGAGACAGGCCCTAGAGGAAGACAGCCACGGCCGGGCTCCACGGGCTCCCATCTCCCTATATTCCTGCCCAGCCCTGGAGCCAGGCGAGCTCCGCTGACTGTCTAACCTCTGTGCCTCAGAGAGGACTCTGACCAGGGACGTGACCTTGCACAAGAACGTCACCTCCCGGCACCTCACTGTCCTCATCAACCCCCTTCCCGTCTGTTCTCCTTCCCAGCAACCTTCGGGAAACTTAAAACCCTCAAGGAGATCGGGTCCCTCCCGCGGCCGAAAGGCCCCTTGGCGCCTAGAGTCCTCACCTGGAGGTACGGCACCTCGGCCCGCCAGTCCCGGCGCGACGCCGCCTCACGCGCGGTCCCCTGCGGGCAGCCTCCTCCCGCCTCAGGCCCCCTCCCGCCTCCCTCCGGCCTCCTCCCGCCTCAGGCCTCCGGCCCGGAGCCCGCTCCTCACGCCGGCACGCCGGCGCTCGCACACGGGACCCCCGCCCACCGCCGCCGCCCCGTCCGACGCCGGGGCCTGGGCCGCAGGGCCGCGAGCAGCTCGGGCCTTTCGGGTCCCTCATTGGTTTTATTGATACTAATAAATATCAGTGCGGGGGAGGGCAGGGAGGGCAGGGGGACGAGCGCTTACCTGAGCCGCGTCCCTGGACGCGGCCGCCGCCATCGGACTGTGGAGGAGCGGACACCCGAACCGGCGGTCCCCGGCCCGGCCCCTGGCGCGGGCAGTCTGGGCAGCGTCGCCGAGCCGCGGACCCAAATCTGTGCGGTGGGGACAGCGTCTCCTCCCGACCCTTCTCTGACCCCGTCAGCTCACTCCCAAACCAGGGCTACAGTATCTCTAAATCACGGTAAGCCCCGAAAAGCCAAAATGACCGCCAAGAAGAGGACGCCAGAAGTCCCGCCCCAATATGACGTACTTGCACAGAAGGGCCCTCTCCTGAGCCTTCATTGGCTCAGCGCCGCCCGGCGCTCGGACAGAGCATTCTGGGTAATGTAGTTCCGACAGCTCTGCAGACCTCGGCGAGGGAGGCACCCACACCTACCTCCGGGGCAAGGCAGGCGGCTCCGCCGAGGATGGCTAGGAAATGGCCTCGCCAACGAGAGCCTGCAGCTTGCCTCCTCAGGGAAGACCAGCACCCATACTTCCGGGTACGTTGTTGCAACAGATCGCCAAAGTGTTTAGAAACATGTTATTTCAGACTCCACGGAGCCGAGTTTGCTTCAGAGGCCAAAAATATTATTTCAGATGCCCTCAAAAGGACACGGATCCAAATGGACGTATCATTCCATCGTTACTCGGTACAAAACGCGTTCGCGTCGTAGCCGGAAGCTAATAAACATCATGCTATTGCTTTTCAAATGCAGGTACCCCGAAACTTTGGAGTCGGTTTTGTTAGTTTCAGAATTTTAGGTCAGGGGCTAGGAGAGAAGCCTCCGGACAGGGTCATGGCAATGAAAACAGGGGAGGAATGGACGTTGGACACTCTAGAGCAGGTGGACAAGGGTAAACCAGGCTCCGGTTCCCTCGGAAAATATCTTTCCTGCCTAAATTATCAGTGATTGTATCCAACCCAGTGAGTACTGTTTTATCCATAGTCTATTTCTTACTCCATATCCTGAAATATATTCTTTTTACAAAATGATAGTAGCACAACTCACTACTATGGCCAATGATAGTAGCTATCATTTGTTATTAGGTCCTAATAACAAAATGTATGCTTCTTGTTCTGTTGCTCTAGATGTATCAATAAAGCTAATGAGGGAGAGGAAAGGGAGGATTAGAAGGGAATAAAAATTAAATTGAGACAGGAGTTGAGTAACTGTTTAAACTGAAAGGAGGGGGAAAGGAGCTCCTTTCTGTTTTCTGGGTGTGGGCAGCCACTTTGTGCAGGTGATAACCAAGTTGACACTAAGGAGACAAATGAGGACTAGTCACGGGGAGATCCAGGTTAAAACAATCCAACACGAAGGTAGAGAAAGTGCCAAAAAGAGATGAGAAAAAGCTCGGTGAGGTGGAAGGAGATCAAGTAGCCGGAAAAGGGCAAAAGGGGGACAGGAGAGGAGGAAGAGGGGAGCGCAAATGGGAGCACCAATGAGAGCACATGAGGCTCAGGTTTCTGATCTCACTTTTTTTTTAAATTTTTTATTTATTTGCGAGAGAGAGAATGAGAGACTGAGAGCATGAGAGGGGGGAGGGTCAGAGGGAGAGGCAGACTCCCCGCTGAGCAGGGAGCCCGATGCGGGACTCGATCCCAGGACTGCAGGATCATGACCTGAGCCGAAGGCAGTCGCTCAACCGACTGAGCCACCCAGGCGCCCTGATCTCCCTTCTTTTCTATGTACACTCACTACAATGGGGGAACCTCAACCATGCTCGTGTCTGATGACATTCTCTCTGTACTTATGACTCCAAAGTTTACGTCTATATATCACACTTCCTCCAGGAACTAACCCATACCTCTATTCACCTACTCAGCATGTCCAGATGGGCTTGAATCTGCTGTCTCCAGTAGTCACCATCTTGGTTCATAACAGCGCCATTATCCTAGGTCCTCAGAGCAACCTGGAGGTCACCCTTAACCATGTTCTCCCTTGTCCCTCATAGCAGTCATGAACAAATCATGTGCTACTTACTTTCAAAGGACAAAAAAATCTGTATCTCCCTACTAAATATGTTAATAGCTGATCCAGCTACCATCTCCTCACCCCTGATTTATTACAGCTGTCTCTCAATGATCTCCCTACTTTACTTGTTGATTTATGGTCTAATCTTTAAATAGTAGCCAGAATGATTGATCTTTCCCAAGTAAAATCATGTCACTTCCCTTTCCAAACCTTTCAATACACGCTTCTTTACAAATTAAAACCTCGATTCTTGCAATAGGTTTAAAGGACAAACATGACCATGTTTTGGCCCAACCCTATGAACTTTCTTCCTACAGGGACGTCTTGCTGCCTATTCCCTTCAAGCCACCGGCCACACATAAGGACAGAAGTCAAACATCTACTGGCTATGCCAATTCACCATGTATTATGAGCCAAACCCATTCACTTCTGGTGGGTGAATTTTAGGCAACTGATTTTAAGTAACCTTCCTTCCATTACTTCATAAAATAACTCACAACTGCAACCCTCTGACACCCACTTCCACAAACAAATTTCAGGCTTTTAAGGTTAAATGCTGTACTTACATTATGTGTTTCTCAGACTTTTAACATGTGTAAAATTGTGCTATGGCATTTATTAGGATTCCATCTTCTTTTTTTATGTTTTACTGATTACATTTTGAGGATCTCAATAAGCCCTGTGATTTTTTATTTTGGATTTTGCATAGCTTGGTGGTTTTCAGGAACATATACATTCCATGACAGCACAACTCTGTGGACTTTCCTCCAGAATATATTTTTTTTTCTCCAGAATATATTCTTAAGTAAAAATCTATGCTCCAGAATAAACACACACACACACACAGAAACACACACACCATGTACAACTAGAGGAATCTGTATGAGATCAGTAGATAGTATCAATGCCAATTTCATTGTTGTGATATTGTAATATGGTCTTGGAAAATATTACCAGTGGAGAAACTGGGTAAAGCATACACAGGATCTCTCTGTAACAATTCTTACAACTGCATGTAACTTGCCAATTTTCACATTAAATATTTCAATTAAAGAATCCAAGGGCTACATACAGCACAAAAATTCCTGCAAAGTATCTTAAAATCCTTTACTTACCATGTTTTGGCAAAATCAGTCGGTACTGATAAATTTCAAAAATAAGCCTAGTAATTAAAATTTGGCAAAAATAACACTAAAATGAGGTAATTTTAAGGAAAATGGAAGCAAAAGTTAAAACTATTAAACTATGAAGATCAGAAGTAAATAACAGCAGAGACAAAGTATAGCACAAGATAATATATGTAAACATATTTTTATAATATAAATACATTATTTAACATAACTCCAATATAAATATTTTGGTAATGTTCCTAACATTTCCTAATTATAAAATATCAGAATTATAAAAATAAGTAAAAAGTCAAGGGAAATTAAGATAATGGGTAGTACCATTTTATACTGAAAATGAAAAAAATAGGAAAGTCAGGGACACAGAACAAGAAGCTTCTCCCTGCTGCGCGGGAAGCCTGCTTCTCCCTCTCTCACTCCCCCTGCCTGTGTTCCTGCTCTCGCTATCTCTCTCCGTCAAATAAATAAATAAAATCTTTAAAAAAAAAAAAAAGCTTCTAAAACAAATCACACACATATGTGTATGGATATATTTTTACTGATAAATATAAATTACCAACTTATTAAGAAACCATTTATTGGGGTGCCTGGGTGGCACAGTTGGTTAAGTGTCTGACTCTTGGTTACAGCTCAGGTAGTGATCTCAGGGTCATGAGATCAAGCCTTGCCTTGGGCTCTACACCAGGACAAACTCCACTTAAGACTCTCCCTCTCGGGGCGCCTGGGTGGCTCAGATGGTTAAGCGTCTGCCTTCGGCTCCGGTCATGATCCCCGGGTCCTGGGATCGAGTCCCGCACAGGGAGCCTGCTTCTCCCTCTGCTTCTCTCTCTCTCTCTCATGAATAAATAAATAAAATCTTTAAAAAAAAAAGACTCTCCCTCTCCCTCTGCCCCTCCCTGCCCATGCTTTCTCTCTAAAATAAATAAATCTTTTTTAAAAAGTAACCATTTAATATATACTATTTAAATATTTGTACCATTAGTTCAAAAAAATAGAGGTAAATTTGACCTCATAATTTAAAAAAATTTTATTCATTTATTTGAGAGAGAGAACACAAGCTGGGGAAGGCACAGAAGGAGAGGGAGAAGCAGCCTCCCGCTGAGCCAGGAGCCCAACACGGGGCTCAATCCTAGGACCTTGGGATCATGACCTGAGCCGAAGGCAGACGCTCAACCTACTGAGCCACCTAGGCGCCCCTAGAATCAAAAAGTTCTAATATTCTGGGGCGCCTGGGTGGCTCAGTCATTGAGCGTCTGCCTTCAGCTCAGGTCATGATCCAGGGTCCTGGGATCGAGCCCTGCATCGGGCTCCCTGCTCCGCGGGAATCCTGCTTCTCCCTCTCCCACTCCCCCTGCTTGTGTTCCCTCTCTCGCTGTGTCTCTGTCAAATAAATAAAATCTTTAAAAAAAAAAAGTTCTAATATTCTTTTCCAGAGTAGTTAATTTTGGCTTATGAGAATACACTACATTTCTTTTTTTTTTTAAGATTTTACTTATTTATTCATGAGAGACAGAGAGAGAGAGAAGCAGAGGGAGAAGCAGGCTTCCCGCGGAGCAGGGGGCCCGATGTGGGACTCGATCCCAGGACTCTGGGATCATGACCTGAGCCGAAGGCAGACGCTTAACCATCTGAGCCACCCAGGCGCCCTACATTTCTTTTTGTATTCTTATTTCAGTTGTTCCCCTCATGATAAACAGATTGGAAAATTCAAGTCATTCAAGTTTTAGGGAAGAAAACTGAATCTTGCTATGATGTATGGTAAACATACATCAACCTGTGGGGATAGGCCTTCGGGCTGGTGGAAGCACTGATCCCACTAGCAATGAGTGTGTGCTTTCCATGGACTGAAATCAGGACACCTGACAAGGGAAGACAAAGAAGGAATCCACTCAGCACTATGTCAAGCAGACAGACATTCTCAAAAATCTTACTGAATATTTGTATGAATATTTACATAAAATGGACATCTATCTGGAGGGATCCTCATCAACTGTGGTTGTTCCTTCCCGGGGCTGGGAACTTCATGAGGTAGGAGGGGAGTAGTACATCATCATTATTTGATTTAACTTTATAGATATGTAGGTTCTTTCAAAATATCTATAGTATACATTATAATTTCTATAATACTATTTAAGGTTGAAGTGAAAAAAAATAGGAAATCACTAGTATAAGGAAAACAGTTTACAGAGCCAGAACAATGAAGCAAAACAAGGGATAAAGAAAAGAACCAGAAATCATCTTCAAGAGGAGTCAAAAGATGCAGTTAAATAACAAAAACATATGTCAATAGAATTTACTGTGGTCATTTCAAAGTCTGCATAAACCCGAGAGCCTGATAATCATGACATTGCAGTTTATGGACTATTCCAGCCCCTGAAGACCAGTGATTCACAGGCAATAATGACTCATAATTTCCCCTGTTCATAGACATTCTGTGGAAACACAGGAAGGATATAAGTTAAATGCCTCCTGCTGTCAGAGTGGGGTGTGGACCCATTCATCCAAGAGTGATTGATCTGAATTTTTATTTAAAAATAATTGTATGGGCGGCATCTGGGTGGCTCAGTCAGTTAAGTGTCTGCCTTCAGCTCACATCATGATCCCAAGGTCCTGGGATCAAGCCCTGCATCAGGCTCCCTAGGGAGCCTGCGTCTCCCTCTCCCTTGGCTGCTCCCCCTGCTTGTGCTCCCACTCTCTGTCAAATAAATAAATAAAATTTAAAAAAAAAAGAATTATAGGGGCACCTGGGGGCTCAGTCATTAAGCATCTGCCTTCAGCTCAGGTCATGATCCCAGGGTCCTGGGATCGAGCCCCGCATCAGGCTCCCTGCTCAGCGGAAAGCCTGCTTCTCCCTCTCCCACTCCCCCTGCTTGTGTTCTTTCTCTCACATTGTCTCTGTCAAATAAATAAATAAAATCTTTAAAAAAAATTATATGGTACATGTGGTTAAGCTGAAACCACACTAAAGCAAAGAGATTAATAGATGACAAATTGATCTGTTTTTCGAGATATAGGAAGGGAAGCCAAGGCCCCAGGACGTTAGAATGTTGAGTAGTATGAAAATGAGAACATCCAGGCACTTTGAAAATCTGGTTAAATGTCAGAGTAACATTTGTATTTGGGGATTTTAAGTCCTAATTATTCCGTTTTCCACACATCACCACCTTTTTGTTATATTCATCTTTACTAAGACCTACATTTTATAACATGGAGATAAATGAGCCTTTCAGTGGTTTAAGAGATGTGGTTAAAAGCCTTCCACCTAGGATATTTAAAGACATGCCACTGAAGACTCCATTTAGCACAACATATCCCTGCTCAAAACAAAGCAGAACACCAAAACAACATGCACATACACACATGCCAACGGCAGCTATCACCCAGACACTAGATGTCTGCTCTAGAGTGGGAGCTCACCTTCTTTATGTTACTCACAACCCTGTATCTTGAAGACTTTATAGAGTGAATGCTGCTCTGGTCACTGTGTTTCATGAGAAGCAAGTGAGAGAAATTTCAAAACAATATAACCGAGGAGAGACGCGAGATGTCGGGCAGCCCTGAGGCAATTTGACGAGACTGGTGACATGCCTCTGGTTTCCTCAGCAAATTTGTGTCTTCCCTGTTTGTGTTTTGTCTTTATCTATCTATCATCTATCTATCTATGGTGTTTTTTTATTCCAACCTCAGGAAGACAAATTTATTTTAAGAATAGTTAATCCTGGGGGGCACCTGGGTGGCTCAGTCGTTAAGCATCTGCCTTCAACTCAGGTCATGATCCCAGGGTCCTGGGATCGAGCCCCGCGTCGGGCTCCCTGCTCTGCGGGAAGCCTGCTTCTCCCTCTCCCACTCCCCCTGCTTGTGTTCCATCTCTCGCTGTGTCTCTGTCAAATAAATAAAATCTTATTAAAAAAAAAGAATAGTTAATTCTGGGTTTCCTGAGATAAACATTTTCTAGGAATCGGATACCTGAAAAGAAGAGCTACTTCCCAAATTGTGTTTGCTCCCAGGACAGGGACTGCCATGGCAGCATCTGTGCAAGGGGGACATATACACCAAGACAAAGTTCTGGAATTCCATTGTCTCATCTGCTTGCTGGGAAATGATTATCATTTCACCTTAAGTGCAGTGACAGTGTCTGCATGAGGAGTAAATATTAACTGAAAAATATTTCAGACTGAGCAAACCAATGAAAGCTATTAAAAGTGCTTAGTAAGATATCCATCAGGAGTGGCACAAACTGAAAGGGGAAAACTTGCTTTTGAAATAATCAAAATCCCAATAGACTGTGAGGAAAGGAATCTGAGATCTAATAAGTGAGGGACGTAAGCCAACCAAATGCCTATTGGGGCTTTTCAGAGAATTTGAAGGTTTTTTGCAAAATGGGATTTCTTGCCATTACTGTAAATATTGAGGTTAGTGAAACTGAAGGAAAAGACACTGTGGGTGGAGTTAGAAAGTATATCCAGAGTAGGGCAAATAAACGTTAAATATGCTTTGTCATTTTGTTCAACATTTTAAAACATCAATTATGGGGGCGCCTGGGTGGTGTACTCGGTTAAGCCTCCGACTCGTTTTCAGCTCAGGTCATGATCTCAAGTTCATGAGATCAAGGCGTGCATTGGGCTCTGTGCTGAGCACAGAGTCTGCCTGGGTTTCTCTCTCTCCCTCTGCCCCTCCCCACTGCTCTCTCTCTAAAATAAATAAATCTTTTTTAAAAACACATCAATTATGTACCTCATGTGTTTCAGGCAAATTTCTAGGAACATGGAATATATCAGTGCACAAAATGTAAAAAGAAATTTCCCTCCTGGAACTTACTCCACAGTTGATGGAAAAGGCAATACGCAATTCATAAATTATATTAAGTTGCATAGTGTAATAGAAGGTTATGTGTCCTAAGAAATGAAGAACAGTGAATGGGTAATGAAGAAGTTGGGAGTTTAGGAAGGGTTGAGGCAGTAAACTGGGTATCTATATTTGGACTCATAGTGAAGACAAGACAGGAAATATTTTAGGTGGTTTATTTTTTCCTTGCCAACTATTACATATCCATCATCTTGCCTTACTGAATGAAACTGGAACTCCAGAACAAATGAGTAAGAGAAAGGAGCAGCTATCTTCCCTTTGTTTTAATAACATGGGAAAATTTTAATAATGAGTAATAAGGTATAATATTTGTAAGAGTTTCTTTGTAGACATCATTTATAACATAAAGGAGGATTTATTCTATCCTTAGTTTAATATCTCTTTTAGTGTAACAAGACCGAACAACTGGCAAATTGAAATTTGAGGTAAAAATTACCATTTATAATATCATCAGATGTAGAAAATACTTGGAGATACGTAAGGTATGTGAGGGCTATAAAAAGAAAACTAAAACACATTGCTAAGAGGGGCACCTGGCTGGCTCAGTAGGTGGAGCATCTGACTCTTAATCTCAGGGTTGTAGATTCAAGACCCACACTGGGTATACAGATGACCTAAAAATAAAATCTTAAAAAAGACAAATGGATTCTATTTTTTGTTTGTATTTTAAATTTAAATTCAATTAATTAACATATAATGTATTATTGGTTTCAGAGGTAGAGGTCAGTGATTCATCGGTCTTATATAATACCTAGTGCTCATTACATCACGTGCCCTCCTTAATGTCCATCACCCAGTTACCCCATCCCCCCACCCCCATCCCCTCCAGCAACCCTCAGGTTGTTTCCTATGATTAAGAGTCTCTTATGGTTTATCTCCCTCTCTGATTTCGTCTTATTTTTTCCTCTCTTCCCCTATGATCCTCTGCTTTGTTTCTTAGATTCCACATATGAGTGAGATCATATAATTGTCTTTCTCTGATTGACTCACTTCGCTTAGCATAATACCCTCTAGTTCCATCCCTCTAGTTCATTGCAAATGGCAAGATTTCATTTTTTGATGGCTGAGTAGTATTCCATTGTATATATACCACATCATCTTTATCTGTTCATCTGACAAGTGGATTCTAAAATTCATATGGAAAGGTGAAGGACCAAGAATGACCACTACAACTTTGAAAAAGAAAACAGTTGTAGGAGTACATGACCTTGATTTCAAAACAAATTATTCAACACATGAAAGTATAGAGTAAAATAGATAAATGCAACAGAAGAGAGTCTAGAAATAAGCATTCAGAGAAATGAATGACCTTCAATGAAGATACAAAAGCCAATTCAAAGGAGAAGGAATAATCTTTTAAATCGATATGGCAGCAGCTCTTGGGTATCCACGTTTTGTTTTAAGTACTCTGTATGCCCAGGGTGGGGACCAAACTCATGACCCTGAGATCAAGAGTCACATGCTCTACTGACAGCCAGCCAGGTGCCCCTGGGCATCCATATTTTTTTTAAAGAATGTCCAAAAATTAACTGAGAAAGGCACATAAACATCAGTAAAAAAAAACTAAAAAAAACTCGCAAGAAGAAACATAGGAAAAATTGTCTTTATATTTGGCAAACTTTTTTTTTTCACAAACATTTCTTGTACACAAGATCAAAAGGATATTCAGTGAAAGAATGGACAAATTCAACTTCATTAAAATTTTAAAATTTTTTCACAAGAAAAGTGATTGAAAAGACCAAACCATAACTGGAAGAAATACTGGCAAATATTTAAAATAGAAGACTTTCATCAACAATCCACAAACGTCAAAACTCAGTAATTAAGATGACAAATTATATGAACAGAAATTTCAAAAGATATGATGGCTGGAAATTAACACATGAAAAACATCTAAACATCACATCATTAGGGAAATACAAATTAAAATCACAAGGTGCATTACACACCTATTACACCACTGAAATTAAGAAGCCTGACCATACCAGGTGTGAGTAAGGATATAGAGAAACTGGAACTCTGGTTCTGGTTTTTCTGGTGAGAATGTAAACTGATACCAACATATTAGATTATCCCTTAGTAAGTTAGACATTCATCTACACTGTGACTCAGGAATGCACTGCTACATACTAATTACAAAGCCCTGTAGTCTTTCCCAGGATGCCTTAGGAAGCAATGCAAATGAAGCCAAAATAGGACTAAGAAATATTTTCTGACTTGGGGCGCCTAGGTAGCTCAGTCGTTAAGCGTCTGCCTTCGGCTTAGATCATGATCCCAGGGTCGTGGGATCAAGCCCCGCATAGGACTCCCTGCTCGGCGGGAACCCTGTTTCCCACATTGGCTGCGCTTATAAGCCACTCCCCCTGCTTGTGTTCCCTCTCTTGCTGTGTCTGTCAAATAAATAAAATCTTTTTTTTTTAAAGATTTATTTATTTGAGAGCGCGAGAATGAGAGAGAGAGAGTACATGGGGGGGAGGGTCAGAGGGAGAAGCAGGCTCCTCGCCGAGCAGAGAGCCCAATGCGGGACTCGATCCCGGGACTCCGGGATCATGACCTGAGCCGAAGGCAGTCACTTAACCAACTGAGCCACCCTGGCGCCCAATAAAATCTTAAACAAAAAAATATTTTCTGACTTGTACTGTGCCTCTGACATGACACTGACTCACAAAAGCTGTTCACCCCTTCACACTGGCAAACCACAATTCTATCCTAAACCTACCCCCAAAGTGCACATAACCTCCACACTTCAACGTGGCTTAAACAACAAGGTGTTTGTCTACTACTAAGGACTTTCTCTACTGTGAACTTTCTGGCGCCTGATGAAGCAATATCTTCCACTGAAATACTTTCCACATTTGCTGCACAAATAGGCTTTTCTCCAGTGTGGACTTTGTGGTGCTGAACAAGTCTATCCTTGAGGCTGAAGGCTTTCCCACATTCATTATACTCAAAGGTTCTTCCTCCAGTTTGGATTCTCTGTGCTCAAGATTTCTTTTGTAAATGAAGGACATCCCACATTCATTACACATATTCAAGGCCTCTCTCCAGCATGAACTTTTTGGTGTTGAATGTGAGCGGATCAATGATCAGTGTCTAAAGAACTTCCCACATTCATTACATTCATATGGCTTTTCTCCAGGGTGAACTCTCTGGTGCTCACTGAATTCAAACCTTTTTATGAAGGTTTACCCACACTTGCTGCATTCATAAAACTTTTCTCTGATGTGGATTCTCTGGTGCAAATCTTTTTTTGTGGATGTAAGATTTCCACATTTACCACGCTGAGATGGCCTTCTCCGTTGTGAACTTTCTGGTGTTTAAGAAGGGTGGAGCTGTGTCTGAAGAACTTCCCACATTGGCTGCACTCATAAGGCTTTTCTCCAGTGTGAATTCTCTGGTGCTCAAGAAGTCTGCTTTTGTAGACAAAGGACTTTTCACATTCGCTGCATTTATAAAGTCTTTCTCCAGTGTGGATTCTCTGGTGTTCAAGAAGTCTCTTTTTATGGATGAAGGACTTCCCACATTCACTGCACTTATGAGGCCTTTCTCCAGTGTGAACTTTCCAGTGATGATTAAGGCTAGATTTGTGTCTCAAGAACTTCCCACATTCGTTACACTCATAAGGCTTTTCTCCAGTATGGATTCTCTGGTGCTCAAGGAGTATTCTTTTGTAGAAGAAGGACTTTTCACATTCATTGCACTTATAGGGCCTTTCTCTAGTGTGGATTCTCTGGTGCTCAAGAAGTCTCCTTTTATGGATGAAGGACTTCCCACATTCACTGCATTTATAAGGCCTTTCTCTAGAGTGAACTTCCCGGTGATGAATAAGGTTGGGTCTGTGTCTAAAGAATTTCCCACATTCGTTACACTCATGAGGCTTTCCTCCAGTGTGGATTCTCTGGTGCCTTATAAGTATTCTTTTGTAGAAGAAAGACTTCCCACATTCACTGCACTTATAAAGCCTTTCTCCAGTGTGGATTCTCTGGTGCTCAAGAAGTCTCTTTTTATAGATGAAAGACTTCCCACATTCACTGCACTTATAAGGCCTTTCTCTAGTATGGATTCTCTGGTGCTCAAGAAGTCTGCTTTTATAGATGAAGGACTTCCCGCAGTCACTGCACTTATGAGGCCTTTCTCCAGTGTGAACTTTCCAGTGTTGGTTAAGACTAGATTTGTACTTAAAGAACCTGCCACACTTGCTACACTCATGAGGCTTTCCTCCAGTGTGGATTCTCTGGTGCTCAAGAAGTCTTTTTTTGGAGACGAAGGATTTTTCACATTGACTGCACTTATGAAGGCTTTCTTCAGTGTGAGCGCTCTGCTGCCCCATGAATTTAACCTTTTTGTGGCAGGCTTGCCCATGTGTGCTGTGCTGCCGTCGCCGAGTGTGAGAAATTGCCCTGCTCCCGCTGCCTCTGTGTGGATGCTCTCCGCTGGGGATGGTCTGGTGCTGGAGAAGGCCCAGGCTGCCCAGGGAATAATGCTCAACCTCTCCACAGGTGAAAATATTGTCTGACATGAGGACTTTGCTCTTCATGAACAAAGCCCCGTTCTCCTCCCTTCCAAGGTCCTTCTCTCCATGGTTCTGCTTCTGGTGCTGGTGTAAGTAAGAACTAAACAAGCACAGTTTTCCACAAGGCCCACAAGTGCATGGTTTCAGTCCAGCACATGTTCCTTCATGCTCAGCAAGGTACAAGACGTCTTTCTCCGCTAGGACACACACATTGCAGGAATGAGCCTTTGGGATAGACAGGCCTGGGTCTGGAGTCCTGGCCTGTGACACTCTTTCCATAAAAACACATTGCTCAGAAAAAGCTTCCTCAGCTTTTACCCCATGCCAACAACCTGAGAGCAGAAAAATGCCGGTGAAGTGTATTATAGACTTTGGTGTGACAGGACAGCCCATTACAAATGTGTGTAGGACACAAACAGGACTGAGTCCATGGGTTTGTTTTCAGGACAAAGGAGCCAGGATCAGGTGCAGGAAGGGGACACGGTATAGCACTTGGCCTCTGATGGTTACAGAACAGTGTCTGTGGGGATGGGGGCCTCACAACTAGCAAGAAAGTCGGATACACTGCTGCGCCAGCAAGAGAGGTCTGGTACAACTCACTCCTCTGCCAGGGGTTCTCAGCAGGACCTTGTCTGCTGGTGACAAGTGTGTGCTGTGTAGAATGTGTGTCCCACCCCAGGAAAAGGCAATTGCCTTTTAGCTGGTGGTCCACCATTTAGGGCTATGTGCGCACATCTCATGACACACAGTGTAGGCTAATGCTGCAGAACATTGCAGAGAGAAAGAAAGGGGAAAGATGTGAGGGACATAGATGTAGGGGATAGCCTGCAAATACTGACCATGTAGGTGTCTATAATTCCCGACACAGGCAGTACACAAAACAGAAGAGGGCAGAACCTGTGACACAGATCTTCCACAAATGGGAACAGTCAACAAAATAAGGAGGGGCAAAGCTAATCAGAATTGATCGGGCAGGTCCAAGACTCAGAAACCAAACCCTTCTGTGAGAGGCTTCAAGACAGAATATGTTGGGGTTTCATAAAGCCCAGGCCCAGCAAACACAACACCTATGCCAAGAAACCAGGAAAGGAAGCAATGCCCATGGCCCAGCTCTGGGAAGGACAGAGACCCTTGGAAAAAGGAGAAGAGCAGAGCCTCATATAAGGCAATGGTGTGGGAATGAGGGTCCTTACCCAGGGAGGCTATCAGTGCCAAGTTCTCCAGCATCACGGTGCGGTACAGGTGTCTCTGAGCCTCGTCAAGGAGCGCCCACTCCTCCTGGGAGAAGTACACAGCCACATCCTCAAAGGTCACATGGCCCTGTCATGATGAGGGCAGAGCAATGCATAAGTAGCCTCTCTAACCAAGACCCTCGGGCCATGGCCCTCCTCCCCAGCTCCCCAACTCAGAGGAGATACCAGGTCCTGCTCCACTGGTACCCGCTCTTCCTCACGTCAAACTCCTCACTGTTGCCAGTCATCAGTAGGAACAGATGGGGAGAGAGGCAGTCTTACCTATGCTCTAGGCTGGTGTAGAGACTCCCTGGCACTCTCTTCACAGTCAGCTCTCCTGGGATCATATTGATCATGCCCCGTATGTCACTTATGCTCAGCCTTCTGGCTTAAGCCCTGAATACAAGGACACTGAGTGCATCCTCACACTCCCTCCGCATTTGCACAACACAATGGGATCACTCCTCTCTCATGTGCAAGGCCACGACCACTCATCCGTGACACCACTGCCACCTCTGGTCCTTGTCCCAGGCCATCTCTCTGGTTTCCCCATATGTCACTCTGCATGTGGCACCCAGGCACTGTTTGCCAAATGCAACAGGATCCAGGGCTACCCCAGGGCCTCTGATGGACCCTCCTCCCAGAGGCAGTCCTAGCACTGAGGACTGCCCCACCTGGTCTGGCTCCGTCTTCCAACTTCAGCCACCCTAGCCTGTGTAGGAGTGGGACCCCCCAAACCCTCCTCCTCAGTGTTGCTTGTGCTGTCCCCACACCAGTCACACCCTTCCTCTCTCCACCTCCTCTCAAAGCCCAGCCCCACTTCTCCTACCGCAGCCCCAGAGACTCTCAGCTGACCTCCTTTTCTCTTAAGCTAATCTGTCATCCCATCTGACACGCTTCAGGTTCCAGCAAGAGCTGTCACAAAACAACCTGCTGAGGGAGAAAAGTACCACGCCTTACACAGTGTCATCTGATCTCCATTACTGCTCTGCCTTTCAGTAAATCTTGCATCCAGCCCCTGGGAATCCTGTGCCACCACGTGGACTCCCACCTGAGGCCTGTTGCCTCATGCGACCCCCCCACACACACACTCATGGTCACTGTACTTCCTCATGTCTTAGTAATGACAGCCATCCCTATCCAGGTGCCCAAGCAAGTGAGCCAGTCCATGGAGAATAACCTCCCCATCCTTCCCCTGTAATGGCATTGCCACCATGATCTGCAGAGTGCACCCTCTTAAATGAGACATGGTCTACATGCCTGCCATCGCTGAGGGGTGTCTTCAAACCTGAACCCCTTCCCTGAAATCTAGATGTTTGCTTCTAGATGCCCACTTGCCACCTCCACTCAAAGGTCCCTGCAATATCTCTGACACAACATGGCAAAAACCTAACTCCTCAGAGTGCTGCTGTTAAGTACTCCTGCTATGGACTTTCCATCTCAGCAACAGCACTTCCACACTTCCAGCTAAAGCCAAACATCCTGGAGTAATCCTAGATTCTCTCTCACCCTGTACAGCGGAAAATCATCCCTACTTACAAAATAACCTAGAAACAAAACAGTCTTCTCCAACTATGGAGCCAGTGCTATGATCCAGCTACCATTAACCTTCACCAAAATTGCAGCCTCCACTGGGGTCTCTGACTCCACCCTCACCCCCACAATCTGTCCTCCACTCTGCAGGCAGAGTAGCCTGATTAGACCTGAGTCAGATCACTTCCCTTCTCTGCTCCAAACCTTCCATGGACCTACTGCCCTCAGCAGACCCAATTCCTCAAGCTGCTACTTGAGGACTGGCTCTTGCCCCTCAATCTCTGTTCCCAGCAGATTTAATGTAGTCCTGCAGTTCACTGAACACTCCCATGTGGACATGCTGGTTCCCCTTATGGACTAGAGAAATGGGACACCTCAACACAACTTCTGGCCTTGATTAAGGACCCTGCACCTAAGATGACCCCAGGGCTCAGAACAAAGGGCCTGAGGATGTCACTATCTCTTTTATCTATGTGCCAGTACCATGGGGATGGGGATCAGGGCCAGTGAGCACAACCTCCCGGCACTTCTTTTATTTCAATGTGTTCACCATCCTGGAGGCTCCCTGAATCTCACAGCTCAACAATTTTTATACCTCCAGCTCCTCTCCCATCTGGGAGGTGGGGGGGTAGCTAAAAGTTGAAGTGTCTTTAAAACAAAACAAAACAAAACAAAACAACAAAAAAGACCATTTTATTTATTTTTAAGTAATCTCTATACCCAATGTGGGGCTCAAACTCACGACCCCAAGATCAAGAGTCTCATGCTCTTCCATCTGAGACCGCCAGGCACCCTGAGAGTTTAAACTTCTAATCACCTGGTCTTTCTGGTGACCAGCCCCAACTTGAGGCTATCTAGAAGCCCCACCCCAAGTCACCTCATTAGAATAAACTCCTGTGGGATGAAAGGAGACAGTTATGATAACAAAAACCATGCCTAACACCCAGGAAATTCCAAGGGTTTTAGGAGGTCTATGGCAAGAGTCCAGGTCAAAAATCCAAATATATTATACACACACACACACACACACACACACACACACACACATTCTGTTACAGAGGTATATTGCTATTCCAATCAATTATTACTTGCTTGCATAAGTTTAACTGACTAAACTTATACTGTTTTGAACTTGTACTTCCTGCGAGAGCTGAGGCACCTGTGAGACGTTCATGAACCTGGGCTCCTCCACCAGCCAGGCTGGGCCTTCCCTGGCTCCACAGGGAGTAGACAGTCGGCTGAGTCTTCAGAGCAGAGACTCTCACGTGCCCTCAAACCTCCATTTCCCATCCCAGCAGGGTTCCTGACTCATTACACCTTCCTCTCCCCCACCACCTTAAAGCCCTGGACCACAGGACCCTCCCATCTGTGGGCACTCTTGCCTGCCCTCCAGCCCCAGCCCTCTCTTCCTTCATCTCGGGGCCTATCTCAAAGAAGTGTTCAGATCTTTCCATCCTAAATCTGAGATCCAGGCTTGGTCCTGGTCCAGGACTTAGGCTGCTACTATATGGACATCACGGAGCCAGCCTCCGCTGAGTCCAGAGCAGAGATTCCAGCCGCCTGTATGTCACCTCTACTTTGGGAGCTCGGAAACAGTAAGCCCAAAATCCAACTCGTAGGCTCTCCCTGAAACCTGCTCCTCACACCAGTTTCCTCGTCTCAGCGCGTCCGGATATTCAGGCAAAAGACAGACTGGATAGTCTTTGGTCGTGTCCTTTGCTCACAGCCACCCTCGCTGCAGCAGGAAATCCTTCCGGTTCTACGTCTAAGATCATCAGGAATCTTACTGTTACATTCCTCCTAGCCGCTGCTCCAGAGGTCCAGACCCCAGCACGACTGTTTCGAGTCTTTCGCAGCGGTCTCCCTGGCTCCCCTGAGCAGCCTGGAAAGACTGTAGAGCTCCAACCCAGCCCGCGTCCCTCTTCCACTCACGACCCTCCAAGGCCCCCAGAGCCCTCACCCCGACCGCCCGGCGGCTCCCTGCCGACTGGAGGCGGACCCCCGCTCTCCCGAAGGCTCCGGGCTCACGCGCGCCCCCACGGCTTCGCACGTGCTGGTGCCACCCACACGCCTCCCACGGGGGCCCCGAAGTGCGGCCCCGGCCACGAACGCCCCAGGTTCCGGGGACCTGGGCCTGGACTGCAAGGTCCTGAGCAGGAGACCCACCCCCGTGGGTTCGGGGCAGAACACACTCTCTCACCTGCGCCGGGTACCTTGGCCCGGCCGTCACCATAGTCATCGGCGGGCTCAACCGGGCCAGGGGACGCGTGATAATGGCGGAGACCGGCAGGAGGCCCCGAAAGCGGCTCCGCGCAGCCGTGCTCGCGCCGAACCTCAGACCCGCTCCGTGCAGAGCACACGTGCCCTCTTCTGCTCCTCTAGGTTCCAGTTCCCTTCGGCGGACGCAGGGCTACGAGCCCAAGAAGCACGGCATCCACGAGGCACAGGAGGGAAGCCCCGCCCCTGGCCTTTCGGCCTCTTGGAAACGCCCCGGCGTGCGCCCTCATTGGTCAGCGTGATCCGGAAGCTGGGAGCACAGTCTTCTGGGTAACGTAGTTCCTCTCAGCCGTGCCCGGGGGTGTAAGAGCCTCTCCCACCCGTCTGCACATTGAGGATCGGTGGCCCCTATGAAAGAACAAATTAAAAACACATCAGGGGCGCCTGGGTGGCTCAGTCGTTAAGCGTCTGCCTTCGGCTTAGGTCATGGTCCCAGGGTCCTGGGATCGAGCCCCGCATCGGGCTCCCTGCTCCGCGGGAAGCCCGCTTCTCCCTCTCCCACTTCCCCTGCTTGTGTTCCCTCTCTCGCTGTGTCTCTCTGTCAAATAAATAAATAAAATCTTTAAAAAAAACACACACAACATCAAATTAGAGGCAATAAAACCTGTTAACCTTAAAATAAAACTTCCAGTTATTTCACCAGCCAAAGATGGGCCTATTTCGGAATAAAAGAGAATTGTAATCCAGGATGAACAAACTACGCAAAACCTTAGGTAAAGGACAAAGGAGAGGTACCCACTTTTATGGAGAAAAGAGGTAAGCTGGGAAGGCTGTTATAAACTAAAAGTCCATTGGAATAAACTGGGAGTTCGAAGTAGAGTGGCTTCTCATTGGCTGAGTTGTTGAGTTGGGGAATAAGCAAAGTTTTCTTTCTCCAGCTGGGATAGTAAAGTAGCATCCATCTGTTAGATCAAGTATATCTCTTCCTGTTGGGTCTGCAATGGACTCTAAGTGGTAGTGCATAAGAACTCCCCTTGCCGAAACCTCCTCACTACATTTTAATGAGGTTTCAGTTATTAATTTTCATATATATGTGTGTGAAGGTGAATTCACTTAGCTGTAAATCAGCAGATGTGATTTAAAAGTTAGTGACTGAACATAGATTGGTTTAGAAGGATCTTCAGCAGGTAAAGCAGGGTTACCTGTCTGGGCTAGGGAAGGAGCAGAGGAGGGGGTGTCAGAGTGGATATCCACCTGACATTTATACAGAATTGATTTCTTAAAAAAACTGAAATTTATAGTTATTAAATTTAAATTTTTATAATTTTTAAAACACCACTTAATATTGAAAAGAGAAATCTGGGACATAACAGAATAAAAATATGTAACAGAGAGGCGCCTGGGTGGCTCAGTCAGTTAAGCATCCAACTCTTGATCTCAGCTCAGGTCTTGATTTCGGGGTTGTGAGTTTAAGCTACCTGTTGGGCTCTGAGCTGGGCATGGAGCCTACTTAAAAAAAAATATGTAATAGACCTAGGACAGTGAAGTAAACTAACAAAAAAGGAAAGATTTGTGATCTTTTGGAAGAGACATCATAAAATAAATTTAAATCTTTTTTAAAAAATAAATTTAAATCGGGGCGCCTGGGTGGCTCCGATGGTTAAGTGTCTACCTTCGGCTCAGGTCATGATCCCAGAATCCTGGGATCGAGTCCCGCATCGGGCTCCCTGCTCCTTGGGAGACTGCTTCTCCCTCTGCCTCTCTCTCTCTGTCTCTCATGAATAAATAAATAAAATCTTTAAAAAAATAAATTTAAATCGAAAACACTTAGGTAAGAAGATGTAGTATGGGAATTAATAAAATTTGCTCATATAAAAGCCCACATTAGAATCTTATAAATCTGAAATTGCTGTGGTTACTGATCATCCAGCCCTTAAAGACTTCAGAAATATAAAGACAATAAAAGATCATGATATTCCCATAATCATAGAGTGTTGGGCAATAAAGGGAGGATCCGAATTAAGTAACTCCTGCTCTTAGAAAGGGGGACATGGGGGCGCCTGGGTGGCTTAGATGGTTAAGTGTCTACCTTCGGCTCAGGTCATGATCTCAGGGTTCTGGGATCGAGCCCCACATCAGGTTCCCTGCTCCATGGGGAGCCTGCTTCTCCCTCTCCCTCTACTGTTCTCCCTGCTTGTGCTCTCTCGCTCTCTCTGTCAAATAAATAAATAAAATCTTAAAAAAGGGGGACATGAACTTCCCCATCAAACGAATTCTCCAGGGGAGCCTACCTGGCTCAGTTGGTTAAGCATCTGCCTTCAGCTCAGGTCATGATTCCAGGGTCCTGGGATTGAGTCCTGCATTGGGCTCCCTTTTCAGTAGGAAGTCTGCTTCTCCCTCTCCCTCTCCCTCTCCCCCTCCCCCCCCCCCCGCTCATGCTCTCTCTCTTGCTCTTTCTCTCTCAGATAAATAAATAAAATATTTTTTAAAAGAAGATACAAAAATTATTTTAATATAAAAGTTTGTAGTAATTTTCTATAAAAGATTAATGCAAGCCATAAATTTAAAATAAGAAAACAGTGTCTTATTGGCATAATGGCATGGAATTCAAGTTCAAACCTAGCAGAGTAAATTATAAAGGTTACAAAAAAGCACTCATATATTTAGATTCCTCCTGCAAGACTGGGCTATGTTGGTGCTACAGAACATTGGAAAATGGCTGCTTAAAAAAATTGTTCAGGGGAAACAGGGTATCCAACTGGTTAAACTCAGATTTTCATCTCTGCTCTTAATCATACAGAAAAATTAATTTCAGATAAAGAAGGCTTAACAGGAATAAAAAATACGTAACTCTTACAAGATCGTGGAAGAAAATATATTTGTGAAATGACAGAACAGGATCTCTCAAGCCAAATATAAAAATTATCAAAACTTATACACAGGGGCACCTGGGTGGCTCAGTTGTTAAGCATCTACCTTTGGCTCAGGTCATGATCCCAGGGTCCTGGGATCGAGCCCCACATTGGGCTCCTTGCTCAGCGGGAAGCCTGCTTCTCCCTCTCCCACTCCCCCTGCTTGTGTTCCCTCCCTCACTGTGTCTCTCTCTGTCAAATACAGAATAATAAATAAATAAAATCTATAAAAAATAAATAAAATCTTTAAAAAAACCATATATACAAACTATATGAAAATAACAGGTTTCTATTATCAAAAAACCCATAAAAATTAAAATAACAAGAACACAAGCGAGAAAATACTGAGTCATCTATAATTTTTAGAGTTAATATATAAATAATACATTTAATAAGTCCTACAAATTAACAAGAGAAAGATTTAAAACCAGAGACTGCAAAGCTCTTGCATGCCACTTTAGATTAGAATTACAAAAGGCAAACAATAATTTTTTAAAAATAATCTTATTGGCGGGCGCCTGGGTGGCTCAGTTGGTTAAGCGACTGCCTTCGGCTCAGGTCATGATCCTGGAGTCCCGGGATCAAGTCCCACATCGGGGGTCCCTGCTCAGCAGGGAGTCTGCTTCTCCCTCTGACCCTCCCCCCTCTCATGCTCTCTCTCTCAAATAAATAAATAAAATCTTTAAAAAAATAATCTTATTGGCACTCAGGAAAATGCAAAGGACATTTGCCTGGTATGATTTGTACTCCGTCCTGAAATCATACCTTCTCCACAGTCCAGACCCAGGACTCCATTAATCTTTGGAGATTTGTCCACCCTGCCAGGCACCCAGAGCTCCCCTCCAGCCCCTGGCTCAAGTTGGGTGACTAAATGGGACCTAGAAGATGGAAGTTCGAAGGGAAAAACACAGCAGTTGAGTAGACAACACTAGCCCAGGGTGTCTCAACCCGTGACACCACTGAACAAAACTGATCACACAAAGAACCTTGAAGGGGAGGCTTACTGTAACAGCCTAGTGCTCTGTGCCAATCATGACCACTTAAGTGCCTGTAATTCCTGAGACAGGCAAGGTCCAAGCAATATCTAAAAAAGGCAGGGGCAGAAATTGTGACACATCTGGCACAGATGTGAACAGTCACCTTACAAGGAGGTGCAAAGCCAAATGCACTGGCAGGACAGGCTACAATACTCAGAAACCAAACCCTTCTGTGAGAGGCTTCAAGACAGAATATGTTGGGGTTTCATAAAGCCCAGGCCCAGCAAACACAACACCTATGCCAAGAAACCAGGAAAGGAAGCAATGCCCATGGCCCAGCTCTGGGAAGGACAGAGACCCTTGGAAAAAGGAGAAGAGCAGAGCCTCATATAAGGCAATGGTGTGGGAATGAGGGTCCTTACCCAGGGAGGCTATCAGTGCCAAGTTCTCCAGCATCACGGTGCGGTACAGGTGTCTCTGAGCCTCGTCAAGGAGCGCCCACTCCTCCTGGGAGAAGTACACAGCCACATCCTCAAAGGTCACATGGCCCTGTCATGATGAGGGCAGAGCAATGCATAAGTAGCCTCTCTAACCAAGAACCCCAGGCCATGGCTCTCCTCCCCAGCTCCCCAACTCAGAGGAGATACCAGGTCCTGCTCCACTGGTACCCGCTCTTCCTCACGTCAAACTCCTCCC
Source organism: Zalophus californianus (assembly GCF_009762305.2). Lineage (NCBI taxonomy): Eukaryota > Metazoa > Chordata > Mammalia > Carnivora > Otariidae > Zalophus > Zalophus californianus. The sequence continues at coordinate 59,055,330 of NC_045611.1, read as the reverse complement.
TGTTGCCAGTCATCAGTAAGAACTGATGGGAAAAGAGATTGTGTCATCTACTTTCTAGACCTGGCATATAAAGTGCCACCACTCTCCTGACAGTCAACTGCCCTGGAGTTCCTCAGATCGTGCCACATACAACCAAACTTGTGCTCACCCTCTGCTCAAATGCTGAGTACAAAGACCCTGTAATCCATTCATACTCTGTCCCCATTTGCACATCACTCTTGGGACTGCACCTGCTCTACCTTCATATCATGGCTGCTAGATCCCCAACACCACAGCCACTTTCTAGCCCATGTCACAGGCATCTCTCTGGCTTCCCCACAAGCCACTCTGCATGTGGCACCAGGGCAGTGCTTGCCAAACGCAACACATCCAGGGCTACCCCAGGCCTCTGATGGACCCTCCTGCCAGAGGCAGTCCCAGCACTGCTCGGAGGACCACCCCAGCAGGCCTGGCTCCTTGTTGCATCTTCAGCCATCCAGACCTTCCATGGATCTCAGGTAGCTTAAACCCCTCTTCCTTTTCAGTGTTGCCTGTGCTATACCTACCCTAATAATATCTTTTCTTGGCACCTACACTCATTCAACGTCAGCCTCATCTGCTCCCATCACATGCCAATGACTCTCCCAGCAAGTATCATTTGCTCCCAAACTAATGTCAGCTTGTCTGAAATTCCTCTGGCTCCATCAAGAGTTACCCTGCCAAAAAAAAATCTGGGCCTGGAGATGGAAGAAAAAACACCAATCCTGGCCTCTGCATCATCTGACTCCCATTACTGCCTTGACTCTGAACAGATGTCATAACTTCGTCCCCTTGGAAGCCTGTGCCAGCAGCCAGCACTCTCCCCTCTCACTACCACACAGCCATGGTCAGTACTCTCCAGCTTCTGTTAATGAAGACTGCCACCACTATCCGGGTGCTCAAGACACCCAGTCCTCGGAGAATACCGTCCCCATTCTTCCGCACTGCCACCATAACCTGAAGAGGCCTCCTCTGAAGTACGACATATTCCATATGCCACCCACCTACTCACAGATATCGTCAATCTCAATCCCTCCTTTAAATTCCACGTGTGTTTCTAACTGCCAACCTGACACCTCCTCTCAGGGGTCCCCAGAGTATCTCAGACCCAACATGGGAAAAACCTAACTCCATATGGTGCTTCTGTTAAGTACTCCCACTACTGACTTTCCATCTCAGTACCCGGTGCTTCCACGCTTCAACTGCGAAGGCCAAACAGCTTGGGGTCGTAACTGACTTTGTTCTCTCATCCCACATAGCAGAAAATTGTCCCTGCTAATAAAACAGATTGAGAAACCAACCTCTTCTCCCAACTTCAAAGCCATTCTTATGATCCAGCTACCATCAACCCTCCCCTGTACTGTTGTAGTAGCTTCCCCTGGAGTCTCCTGATTACCTCAGGCTGCCATTCCAGGACTGACTTCTGCCCCCATCCCTCAGTTTTCTGTGCCCAGCAGACATAATAGAGACCTACAGTTCATTCCCTGAACACCCAGCTCATTGTCATCACTAAGCATCTGAACACACTTGTTCGTGTGGCCAGGTAACCTTTCATTTTCTCATACTACTGGTTGAGTATTGCTCCAGAAAGTGAATCCTACCCCAACCCCATCTCAGATGATGGTTCTTCCATCCTTGCAGGTGCTAAGGCCAAAACCCCGCAGTCATCCAGCTCCCAGAGATCTAGAATCCAACCACCTCCGCCACTTCCACGGCCACTCTTCTGGTCCAGCCACATTCAGCAGTGTTTCAGACTACTGCAATTTTCTCCTTCCTCACCCCCACAATCGGTTCTCCACTCTGAATTCCCCAGAGGACTTGTTAATGATGAGTCAGATCACCTCTCTTTTCTGTTCCAAATCTGTGGCTCCCCAGACCCTCAGAACAGAGGCCGAACTGCTCAGCCAGTAGTTCCAGTACTGAATACTGCCCCCCACTGCCCTCCCCATTCCCACCAGATATAAAGCAGACTTGTGATTCCCTGAACACTATCAACTCAGCCTCATCTCCAAGCATTTGCAGACACTGTTTCCCATCCCAGGGACAATCTTTGGCTTCACATTGTGTTGGTTGCCGGAAATGTGGACTTTATCATATAAGCCCCGGACTGGATTCAGGATTCAAGAATCCAGGCTGAGGAGAGCCCTCAAGGTCCCCAGACCTAGAAGTGGGAGCTAGGAAGGCGAAGAGCCCATGAAACCACCCTCCCTCAAACAGGGACCACGCAGGTGGGGGTCTGGGTGAGGGAGGGCTTGCGGCACGACCCTTGCCTGTGCCAGTTTTGTGTGAACTGAGCAGGATGGGGCAGGGCGACCTTGGCTGAAGGTCTCAGTTCTGCAAAATGGTAACCCTGCAGTCCTGGGAAAGCTCATCCCAGCCCTCCATCACGGATTTGGTGCAAACTAAGCTCTTTTTCCTTATAGTGCAGTGATGCCCCTTCAAGTTCCCCCTCCACGTCCTGGATCGGAAGTTACTTTGTGTCCCTTTTCCTTCCTTCACTGCCCTAGCTAAAACCTTTAGCAGAGAGGTGCCTGGGTGGCTCAGTTGGTTAAGCGACTGCCTTCGGCTCAGGTCATGATCCCAGGGCCCTGGGATCGAGCCCGGGATCGAGCCACGCATCGGGATCCGTGCTCGGCGGGAAGCCTGCTTCTCCCTCTCCCACTCCCCCTGCTTGTGTTCCCCCTCTCGCTGTCTCTGTCAAATAAATAAATAAAACCTTTAAAAAAAAAAAAAACCTTTAGCAGAATAGCTTCCTCTAGAGAGAACTGGTTTAGCAACATCTCAGAAATTTTAATGTGTTGTGTAATTTTTTGCATAAGGTAGAGTTCATTTGCTTGGACTGGAAGACTTCAGTCTTAGGTCTAGGAACTCTGGATATCTGGCTCTGAGTCTTTGTTGAGATCGGGTGGTGGGACTTATTATGTGCTGTTTAAACTCCAAAGCTCCCATGGGGGCACCCAAGGCCAGTTTGTTTACTGACGGTTTTCAAAATGGCATAATTGATTAGGTATCCTAATTTGACTTTTAGCAGAAGGGATAAAATCCTTGCTGGGAATTCTGACTCAAATTATCCTTCATTTGAAGATGAATATTATCCATGCACAAATAAGGATTCTGCAAAGCTGTGCCTGGGTGACCCATGCTCCCTTTATTTTGCTACAGTATGTCCTTTACATTCCCCCCTCCCCATAGGCTTCTCTCTCTCTCTCTTTTTCAGTCTCAGGTGTAGAATTTAGTGATTCATCACTTACATAGGACATCCAGTGCTCATCACAAGTGCCCTCATTAATACCCATCCCCCACCCCCATCCCCTCCAGGACCTTTTAAGAAAAACCTCACATCCGGATGCTCTGAAGACTTGTGAGTCTTTTCGATTATCCACACACGTGAAATTTTTGCAGTTTGTGATACAGAGAGGTTAATTCATATGATCCTCAACTCTACTTTAAATAATAATGAGAAGGTAGTATTAGGGAGAAGGAAAAATGGGCAGTACTGGGTGGTGGGTGAGGAACCACTGTTGCTATCTGGATGGCTTCTGGCCATTTCTGGTTTGTGGTTGTTCAAGGACTACAGGCTTGAGAAGGAAAGTATAAAAATAGGACCTAGGTTCAGTAGGTGCAGGACTGGGGAGATTAAAATAAATGAATGTCAAAAGACTTTGAAACTTAGGGAAAGTCATTCAAGAATACACAGTCTTGGCTACTTTTCTTTGTTCTAGGGAAAGTGAAGGCAACAGAGAAGCTACTACAGCTGAAGAGTTATGGGTGGTGATCCAGTATGATACTAAAGCTTGTCTTAACTATGCCTCTGATCCAGGTGATTCTTTTTTGTTTGTTTGTTTGAAGATTTTATTTATTTATTTGACAGAGAGAGTGAGAGAGAGCACAAGCAGGGGGAGCTGCAGAGGGAGAGGGAGAAACAGGCTCCCTGCTGACCAGGGGGAGAAGCCACTGAAAAATGTGCCCAGATACACTAGGTATAAAATCATCTGTGTGTCTGGCTTGCAGTAGCATGTGCCCATGTGTTGTGGATAGAGGACAAGAACCAAGGAAAACAATACTTGCCAAATAGTGTCAGAGAATATGTGGGCTTATATGCTTAGTAATAATAGTCCCAATGGCCACAGTGTGTACTTATGAGAAACTCACTGGCATATGCAAACTACAATAGAATTGAGGATGACTACTTCCCATATAATGTCCTAGGGACAATGAGCATTTTAGGGCCCATAAAATGTATTCAGATATCACCTCAGCAATAAGCAAGCTATGGCTGGGGTGCCTCGGTGGCTCAGTCCGTTAAGGGTCACACTCTTGGTTTCAGCTCAGGTCATGATCTCAAGGTTGTGGGATTGAGCACCCTGCCGGTCCTTGAGCTCAGCATGGAGTCTGCTTGAGAGTCTCTCCTTTTCCTTCTGCCCCTCCCCTTGTTCATGTTCTCGCTCTCTCTGTCTCTCTCTCTAAAATAAAAAAGTAAAATCTTTAAAAAAAAATCAGTCTATAGGGTGCCTGGGTGGCTCAGTCGTTAAGCGTCTGCCTTCAGCTCAGGTCATGATCCCAGGGTCCTGGGATCAAGCCCCGCATCGGGCTTCCTGCTCCGCAGGAAGCCTGCTTCTCCCTCTCCCACTCCCCCTGCTTGTGTTCCCTCTCTCGCTATCTCTCTGTCAAATAAATAAATAAAATCTTTATAAAAAAAAATAAGCAGTCTGTGGCAAAAACAGATGTGTGGCCAAACCCTAATTGGCCAAAATGCTCTAAAAGAGCCCTGTGTGAAATTGTCTTGGGTCTAGCTGGCCTGAGATAACCAGAATCGGTCTTTACTGAAGAGAAGATACTGAGGAAAAGTATTCATTGGCCATACTGACCACACCGAAGGTATCTGTTTTCCACGAAGAAGAGAAAAGGTTTGTCATCTTCCATGGGGCTGCTGTAACAGATCCCACAAACTAGGTGGCTCAAAATAAATTTGTTCTCTTTAGTTAAAAAAATCAGAAGTCTGAAATCAAGAGGCTGGCAAGGTAGGTTCCTTCCGGAAGCTCTGAGGGAGATTGTTCCATGCCTCTCACCTAGCTTCTGGTGGTTTCCAGAAATCCTTGGTATCCCTTGGCTTGTAGATGCATTCTCTCCAGTTTCTGCATGCATCTTCACGTGGCCTCTTCCCTTGTGTCTCTGAGAATATCAAATCTCTTCTCCTTTCTCTTATGAGGACATCAGTTATTGGACTTAGGGCCCACCCTAAATGCAAAATGATCTCTTCCCAAGATCCTTAATTAAATTATATCTACAAAGACCCTATTGTCAAACAAGTCATTTCCCAGGTATCTGGGATTAAGATTTGGACATAATCTTTTTCAAAAGACACTATTTAACCCTGCTCACAGATGGTGAGCAGCTTGAAAAGATAATACAGCTTTAGAAAAATGGATAAAACAAATTCATCAGATAGTAAGCACACTAGAGAACACAGATGGAAAGAGCATTCACGCTGACCCAAGAGGAACAGTCATATTTGCTTCTCCAGATGGAAGCAGAAGTAGATCAAGGACAATAGCCTGGAATCTTGTCAGCTGAAACAGCCAGGTACCAAGCAACTAGGGACCACTTACAAAGCCCAAAGCCTAAAATTACTCATACTAGCCAATCCGAAATTGTTCACCTGGCCTGCCTTGCCTGTCCCCCAGAAACCCAAATAAAGGTGGTACCCTAAACCTTCTCCTTGTTTCTGCTCTTACCTCCTGACCACCCTGGTGTCTTTCCCATGTGGCCCTTTGTGGTATGCTTCCTGTTTCGAGAACATGTGAGTATCATAAACTTTGTTTTCCTGAGCCCCTCCTCTGTCTCCTCATTGACCATTTCTTAAAAGAATGCAAAATAATGAGGAAAAGAATTTTTATACATTTTCGAAGAATCTTTCCTCTAATAACTTACAATTATACCAGAAAAATAGTAACTTTTGTGTAGGGAGATCAGAAGGACAAAGTGAAAAAGTTACCATAACCAATAACGGGAAAACAGACATTACATGCCTCCTAATACAACACATTGAGAAGGACAAAGCAATACTTCTGTGGTTTCCTTGCCACAAAAATGCCAAAACTCAATTAATCATTAAGAAACCTCATGACACACTAGCCGAGGTAAATTTTACAAAATAATTGGCCTGTACTTTTTAGAAACAACAAGAAAAAACACTTCTGAAGAGTGAGAAACTGTTTCTGATCAATAGAGAATAAAAGCAAATGAGAAATAAAGGCAATTCTTGATACTGAACTTGACTCTGGACTGAAAAAATTAGCTGTAAAAGGGCATTCATAGAACAACTGACAAAATTTAAATATGAACTATGAATTAAATAATACTATTAAAGCAATATTAAATTACTTGGTTTTGAATATTGAACTAGGTTATGTAGGATAATGTCAATTTATATAGGAAATATACACCAAAGGGTTCTTTGGCCAAGGGATACAACGTTCCCAACATACTTTCAAGGTGTTCAAAAAACAATATATATATGTTCACAAATAACACATATGTTCAGAAATTATATATCTACATATGTATACACATACATGAACGTATATGCATATAAGGATATAAGACAGATCTTCTTTAATCTTATAAATAATACCTTTAATCTTTAATTTTATAAATAACATAAATAACAAAAATACTGTTGCAAATATCATAACTCAGGGCTCATTATTAAAATATTCCCATGAGATTAAAACAAAAGGAGGATGGCTGCTCTTTGCCCTCTTAATCAGCATTTTTCTGACGATCCTATTTTGTGCAATAAGGCAAGAAAATAAATATATAACAATTGGAAAGGAAGAAATAAACATGTCTTCCTGCATCATGTAAACTATTTCCTCAAATGTTATCTTCACTATGAGTCCAACTATTGACAGCCAATCACAACTTTAATCCATCTGAAATCCCTGATCTTTTTATCACCTGTACCCTGCTCTTCTTGTTTCTAAAGGACCCATCACCTTCTAATGTACTATGTGACTTAGTAACACAGATGTATTGTTTGTTCCTTTCCATCAACTACAGAGTAAATTCCAGGATTTCTATTTATATTTTGTGCACTGATATATTCCATATGCCTAGAAATGTGCCTGAAACCCATAAACTACACAATAAATATTTGTTAAAATACTGAACAAATAATCACACCACAATACCCTATTTATTCACACAACTCCGGATACACTTTCTCCCTCCGCCTACACTGTTTTTTCCTTCAATTTCACTGCCCTCAGTGCTCTCAGGAATGAGAAGGAATTATCTTCTGTAAACAGAGCCCTCAAACTGACTAAGAAATTTGATCAGCCTCTTTCTTTCACTGATTAGATAAAATGGTACTCTTTCACATTCTATTAGAACTAAATTATTTCAAAAGTAGATTCTTCCCATCTGTTTCTGCCACTCTCTTTTAAACAAATTTTTAAAAAAGGATTTTATTTTCTTCTGAGCCAAAGTCAGACACTTACCTGACTGAGCCATGCAGGTGTCCCTCTGCCACTCTTAACGGCTTTCCTATTAGCACTTTTAATAGCTTTCAGAAGTTTTCGCAATCCCAAATATTTTTTAGTTATTTTGGGATTAATTAGAATTAATCTCTACTCCCCATGCAGACACTGTCACTGCACTTACAGGTGAAATGATAATCACTTCTTGGCAAGCAGATGAGATCACAGACCAAACCTCTATCTCTGGCATAAGTGTGCTATTGAGATACTTCGCAGATGCTGTGGCGGCAGTCCTTGTCCTGGGAGCAAATCTAAACTGTGTAAATAGCTTTTCTTTTCAGGTAAGTATCATATTCTTAGAAAATACTTATCTCAGGAAATCCAGGATTAGACAGTAGATGGATAGAAAGATGATAGAGAAAGAAAGAAAGGAAGGAAGGGAGGGAGGGAGGGAGGGAGAGAGAGAGAGAGAGAGAAAGCAAGCAAGCAAGCAAGCAAGCAAGCAAGCTAAGAAGACCAAACACATAGAAACAGGAAAACATTTGCTGAGGAAACCAGAGGCATGTCGCCAGTCTTGTCAAACTGCCTCAGGGCTGCCCAACATGTCCCCTCTCCTCAGTTAAATTGTTTTGAAACTTCTCTCACTTCTTCGCACGAAACAGAGTGACCAGAACAGCATTCACCCTAAGGGCATCAAAATACAGGGTTGTGAGTACTAACATAATAAAGGTGAGCTCCCACTCTGAGTAGACACCTAGTGTCTGTGTGATAGCTGCTGCTGGTGTATGTATGTGCATGTTGTTTTGGTGTTCTGTTCTGTTTTGTTTTAAGCAGGGGTATGTTGTGCTAAATGGAGTCTTCAATGACGTATCTCTAAATTTCTGTCAAGTTCAGGAAGACTGTTCACCGTATTTCTCATTTAGACCAGTGAAGGCTCGTTTATCTGTCATGTACAGAAATGCAAATATTGTGTAAAGATAAATAGGGCAAAAAGATTATGGGGATATGAATAAAAGAATATAATCCTGTAAATGTTATCCTGGAATTTAAAGATTTTAAAGTGCCTCAGTTGTCTTGTTGTCACCCTAATCTGACACTCTCTACCCTCCAAGGACTGCTCTGTGGATTGATCCATTCCTGTATTTCTTTCTCTATCTCACGATGTTATTCATATGCTTACGCTCACGATGTTTCCTAATTTCTCTCTTTTTTTTTAAGATTTTATTTATTTATTTGAGAGAGAGAGAATGAGAGATAGAGAGCACGAGAGGGAAGAGGGTCAGAGGGAGAAGCAGACTCCCCGCCGAGCAGGGAGCCTGATGTGGGACTCGATCCCGGGACTCCAGGATCATGACCTGAGCCGAAGGCAGTCGCTTAACCAACTAAGCCTCCCAGGCGCCCGGTTTCCTAATTTCTCAATCATGTTGGGAAAAAGACTGAAACAATACTGACTGGTTCAGTATACAAAGATCTCCTGACCTCATCCCCACAACTGTTGAGAACTGTGTGCAGTTGTGCCCTCATTCGATCACCCACAAACTTATAGATGGACATTGGGGTTATTTCTTTTGTTTTTGTTCATTTGGCAGAGTTTTCTTTCTCTCTCTTTCTTCCTTCTATTTTAATGGACTTTACTTTTTCATTGAAATATATTTGACATATAACATTGTGCAAGTTAATGTGTACAACATGTTAATTTGATACATTTATATATTGTAATATGATTGCCATTTAGTGATAATTAGCACCTCTATCATGTTACATATCCTTTCATTTTAGTTATTGGAATAATTAAGTTATAGTCTTTTAGCAAGTTTTATGATTTTCAGAGGCTATTTCTTTTTTTTTTAAGATTTTTTAATTTATTCATTCGAGACACAGAGATACAGAGAGAGAGAGAGCGTGAGCAGGGGGAGAAGCAGACTCCCCACGGAGCAGGGAGCCCGATGTGGGGCTCGATCCCAGGACCCTGGGATCATGACCTGAGCCGAAGGCAGACGCTTAACCATCTGAGCCACCCAGGTGCCCCTATCAGAGGCTATTTCTAATCCAGTTCGTCAGTGAATTGCCATTGCACACACACACAAGCAGCATAAAATTAATAACCACTTAAAGTGAGAAAATAAGTTTTAGAATAAGTGCTGAAAAGTACTCTGCATAGTGTTGACAAGGCATTTATTTCTGCTTTTTTCCTCTCATTCTTCTGACTTCAATTAAAATCAGCCCCTAGATGTTGATGCAATGGGTTCTGGCAAATTGGAATTGGGCATTATCTTCATCACTCAGACGGGAGTTGGGATCCTAGGAAATTCATCCCTTCTTTGTCTTTATACTTTCTCTTTGCTCACTGGACACAAGTTGAGACCTACAGACTTGATTCTTAATCATCTGGTCCTAGCTAACTCCATGGTCCTTTTTTCCAAAGGGATCCCTCAAACAATGGTAACTTTTGGATCCCGATATTTCCTGAATGATGCTGCCTGTAAACTTACCTTTTATTATTACAGAGTGTGCACTGGGGTTTCCTTCAGCACTATCTGTCTCCTCAATGGCTACCAAGTTATTAAACTGAACCCTAGTATTTGTAGGTGGATGGAGCTCAAGATTAAATCCCCAAAGTTCATTGGCTTCTGCTGCTTCCTCTGCTGGATCCTACATCTCTTGATAAATTCATTTATTTCTGTAATAATGAGTGTTCCACCACATAGCAAAAACCTTAGTGTGGAAAAGTAATGGATACTGTTCCTGGAATAGGGTATTGAGATTTAACATATTATATACAGCCATACATTTTCCCCTTGACTTTATGAGTTTGGGCTTCATGGTGTGGGCAAGTAGCTCCATGATCTTCATCCAGCTCAGGCCCAGGCAGCAAGTACAGCACATTCGCAACAACAGCCTTGCCCCCAAAACGTCCCACGAGGCCAAAGCCACAGGAACCATCTTGGTCCTGGCGAGCTCCTTTGTTACTATTTATTCAATCTATGCTATTTTGACTGTTTGGATGACTGTGGTTGCAAATCCAGTGGAAAGTGAACAGCACTATACTCCTCTCATCATGTTTTCTAGCACTGAGTCCTTTTGTGCTCATGGTCAGTGACACTTGAGTCTCTCAGTTCTGCCTTGTCTGTAGGGCAAGGACAAATTGTTTTCCCAATCTGGTTAAAGTGCCGAGTCTGTTTTAACAGCGTTTAATCATTCATTTAAACATTTGTTAACATTTTATTAACTACTGTGTGATAGGAAATTATGACATCATGGCAAATAAGGTCAGGAAAAGCCCATTGTCTTATAACAGAGGTGCTGAACACCATATATTTAAGGTGCTAAAATGAACACCATATATTTAAGTACACAAAGATTACTCATTCTGTGTTAGGATCTTCAAAGGAGAAGTTCAGAGAATTTTGAAATAGTGTAAAAGAGGGGCGCCTGGTTGGTTCAGTTGGCTAAGCATCTGACTTCAGCTCAGGTCATGATATCAGGGTCCTGGGGTTGAACCCCACACATGGGGCTCCCTGCTCAGCAGGGAGTCTGCTTCTCCCTCTCCCTCGCTCTCTGCCCCTCCCCCCCACTCATGCCCTCACTCTCAAAAAAATGAATAAAATCGTTTTTAGTTTAAAAAGGGGGTGCCTGGGTGGCTCAGTCGTTAAGCGTCTGCCTTCAGCTTAGGTCATGATCCCAGGGTCCTGGGATCGAGTCCCGCATTAGGCTCCCTGCTCAGCAGGAAGCCTGCTTCTCCCTCTCCCACTCCCCCTGCTTGTGTTCCTGCTCTTGCTATCTCTGTGTCAAATAAATAAATAAACTCTTTAAAAAAATAAAAAAAAATAAAAAGTTTAAAAAGGAAGGAAATTTCTAAGTTTAAGGAATTTGGGGGAATCTCTCACCTTGGTCTTACAAAAATACATGCAAGTGTTTTTTAAACATATTTTTGAATCATAATTGAGTTCAGTTCTTTCTGACAGAAACAAATCACCTGGAAAGATCCTATGGAGCCTCAAGGGATTGGAAGAAATCCTGTGTGTTTAGATTGTCAAGAGGTGGGGAGAGCAGCCGACTACGAAATAAGAAAGGATGGTGATGGAGAGTTCTGAGTGAACACTTACGACAGGCCAAGAAAGCTGAACATTTGTTTGTTTGTTTTCAATAACAGGTCAGTATAGGAGTTCAAACTATGAGTAAAAATGTCAGCTCTCCTTATTTAAAATTATTAATAAGAACTTAATTTTAAATTTGCTTGCTTAATTAGTAACTCTTTAAATATTATTACAGTTTAAATTACATCAAAAAGAATAAAATACTTAGGAATACATTTAACCAAGAAGGTGAAAGACCTATACACTGAAATCTATAAGACAATGATGAAAGAAATTGGAAGAAATTGATGGAAAAAACTGCCATGTCTATTGATATACCATCTCTTATTTAAAATCATTTTATGGTGTCTATTCCCAGTGATTCTCAGTTCTTCCCTTTTTCCTTTCTCTAATTTTTTTGCTTTTTTTGGTTATAGTTCTATCATATATTTTTGTTATACTTAGTGATTTCATAAATTTAGTCTTGTTAGTGTTAATTAATTAAATTAGTGTTAAAATGACTTTTTTCTATAAATATTTTGAATTGACTCATCTATATACAAAGTTAAAGTGAATATTCATAGTGACACACTACCCCACTTCTCCCTCCTCATCTCCTCAATCCAGGGAAGGAACGCTGTCTGCAGTTGATGAAGATTCTTCCAAAAAGATTATAATTTAACCACAAATATTGTGCAAGGTCTCTCTTAACTCCCCTCTGCTTGCCTTCCTGCTGAGCAAATTTTTTCTGAATTCCCCTCTCAGAATTTATTACCATGGATCACGTAGGATCTCTGTCGGTGAGGTCAGTGCTTCCACGTCCAACAGCGTCCACTGAGGAAGTAACAGTGGCCCTGAGTCTTTCTTCTTCCCAGCCCTTGACATAATAACATTCCTTTCCTCACACATCACACCAAAGCTGTGATGGTCAGCCAGTGCTCAGCCCACAGGTGAAAGGACAAGGGAAGGATCAGGGAAATTAAGGGGCACATGAAAGAAATGGAGTCAATTGTGGGAATTTAGGGGGTCAGAGGTGGTCATAGAATTAATTGCTGCCATCTCTTTTATCAGTGGCTGTCCTTGGCCCAATATATCACCCTGGGTTTGGGAATTATATTGTGGATTTGGAAATGATTGTGCTGCCTGGACACCATAACTGGGTCTTTGAGAAAAGAAAGGAGTAGATGGAGGATGTGTAAGTGAGGAAGGTGAATATTCAGATATCTGATACTCTACCAACCTTCAGAAGTCAGGCTGGTTTCTAACTCTCTTATATGGTGACACTTCACAATTGATGACTGTAATTGGGTGTCTACTCAACAGACTACATATCCCTGGCTCAGCTCAATGAAAACCGCTTTGCAGTCCTGGAGGTCCTTTCCAAGCCTGAGAAATTCTGCTCTCTCCCATTTAGCATATTTCTAATGCTAGGAACTCTAGTACCCAGTAGGAAATGGAATCACTCTCTGTAATAGAAATTGACCTGATGATACACATTCATTCTTCTTCTGTGTGACTTCACCTTATAAAAGAATCTCCCTGGGGCACCTGGGTGGCTCAGTCGGTTGTCTGCCTTCAGCTCAGGTCATGATCCCAGGGTCTCTGGATCGAGCCCTGCATCGGGCTCCCTGCTCGGTGGGAAGCCTGCTTCTCCCTCTCCCACTCCACCGGCTTGTCTTCCCTCTCTCGCTGTGTCTCTCTCTCTCTGTCAAATAAATAAATAAATAACATCTAAAAATAAAATAAATAAATAAATAAATAAATAAATAAAAGAATCCCCTATCTCCAGGAGACCTATCTAGGATGGGATCTTGCTGCTTCAAGAAGTAAGTTTTTCTTCCTTCCTTTACCTGGGTTAGAGGTTTCATTCTCCACCCTGTACTTTCTCTTGGACCTGCAATGAGCCTTTCAGGAAACATAGGCTGCAATTAACCATCCACAGAGCGCTTTCCTATTCCTAACCACCTTCAGCGTCTTATGTTACTGCACTAATAGCAATAATGATTTTCAGACCCTTCCAGGTATTGTTTTAAAAACTCTATATATTTTGGGGATGGGTTAGCCTGGTGATGATGGGTATTAAAGAGGGCACGTTCTGCGTAGAGCACTGGGTGTTATGCACAAACAATGAATCATGGAACACTGCATCAAAAGCTAATGATGTAATGTATGGTGACTAACATAACAATAAAAAATTTAAAGAAAGAAAAAAGAAAAAATAACTCTATATATTTTCACTCATTTAATCTTCATTCTTACTTTGCAATCCTTGAACAGCCAAGACACTCAAACCATGTCATTTCAAAAGCACTTAGGCAACTTGCTATCAACACAAATGCTTAGGCTCTTTTTTACCTCAGTGACCGAGGGGCTTCTGTGTTCTTATTCCTCCAGTGATTCTGATGTACCCCTAAGGTTTGAGAACACCTGCACTAGAAGGAAATGCCAAAATTAAAGAACTATCTAGTGTAAGACACAACCATTTGAGATCTGCCTCAGACATAAAGTCACACAGCAGAGAACACCATGTCCCCTGCTCATCAGGTATTGAGGAGGGAAACAAGCACTCCCCCACAAAGAGATTCAGCAACACATTCTAACTCTCCTCTAAAATTGCAGAGCTTTGTTCATATCAGGACACATTTAAGCAAGTTTTCTTGATCTTCCTTGCTCGTCTTGTTATGGAAAAGAAACCTTAATATCCTGGGTATACTTCACCTGATTATATTTTAGGTTTTCACCAGATGTGTCCTGTCTGAGGTTGGGTTTTGTAGAAGCAGAAGCTGGCACAAGGTTCAGTGACATGTGATTTATTGAGGAGAAATTATCAGGAAAAATTAAAGGTCAAGGAACGAGAATGAGGCAAGGAAAGGAGTCACACAAGGGTGTGGCCTCATCTGGAATCAACATGTCTGATCTCACACACAGCTCTAGAGTGTAAATGGTACCACAGGTGGTCCTAGTTTGAGACATAGGAACACTCCTTTTGTTACAGCAGGTCAAGCAGTGTTTAAATACTTCCTAGCTAAACCGCTTCTATATTTACTTCTCTAAAATATTGGACTTACCTATAACTGCAGAAAGCCATAAATGAGACATTTTACTTTGTGTTATCTCTGAGCATTAATTTCTTCTTCTGTCGAGGAGTCTGGATTGCAGAGCTATGAGCATTCTAGAAATCAATCTATCAGTGAATCAAAATGCTGACATTTTTTACAAAAAAAGAACCCTACAGTTCTATATTGAAATTTCTACAGTCTGCCTCATTTGGATGCTTAGTAGATTCAAAATAGGCTCAAAAGTGAGACCCTAATGTTTCCAAGCTCCTCCATCTGCACGACCACCGCCCCTTCCCATCTCAGTTAAGGACAAATCCATCCTTCCAGCTGGGGCACAACCCTTGAGTCATCCTTGACTAAGCGTGACATATAAGCTGACCAGTGGAGGAGAAGCCACATTCTTATCTAAGGACATGGAGCGGTGTGACCACAATCATGTGCAACTTCTCATTAATAAAGATGTGATATGATGAAAACACAGGGTACCTTCTCACAGTGAATTTTCATTGAATAAATGTGAATGCATAGCATGAGGTAATTAGTAACCTCGTGCATAATTTTGCTAGTAGACTAAAACTGGTAGGCAGTAATTTACTTTTCACAAATGGTTTTCAGAGATAATTTCAATTCCCCTGGTGCATACTCTCATTGCAATTATAGCAAACAGATTGAGATCAAGAAAACCCATTTATCTCTGGGTTCAGACGGTCAGTCTCTGCACATTCTCCGACCATGACCGTTACAGTCACCATCCCAATAGAAAATGAAATTTGACAAATACCTCTCCTTTTCAAATAGATCTCAGGTTTCATACTACTGAAAGAAATAGGATATACCTTGGAATGTGCAGTAAGAAGTACCCCACTGATGAGACGCTGCTGCTCGCTGGGTTGGATAGGGATACAGCCCGTGAGTATCCGGACAGGAAAACAATGTTTTCTGAGGGAAAAGGAGACACTGCCTTGGCCATGCGATTTAAGGCTGTCTGACAGTTCCGCCCTCTTCCCCCCTCTTCCCCCCTCAACCTGCACCCCGGAAGCATTTTCTCTCTCGTCTCTGACCATCATCGAATTCCACAGAATTGACTCTCAAAACTTCAGTCTCCCCGGAACTGAAGAGTAGCAAAGACGGTGCTTATTAGGGCTAACCTTGGAGGGGCGGACTCTGCTACCGCCGTCCGCCGCGTCCCTCTGGGAGCCTCAACTTGGGGCACACGTGAAACAACACCTCGCAGCACTTCTAATCGGAGAAGCTGTGCCCCAGACACGCGGCGGTGCCGGTTAAGAAGGGAAGCAGCCTGGCCCCACCCGCAGAGCGTGATGACGTCACCTGCCAGAGGCCCTCAGGCAGGCGCCGCGGGTCCTTTGAGGCGCTTTCTGGAGGGATGCTCTTTGAGACGGCAGGCGAAGCGGCAGCCACCGTATTACCCAGCAGGCTCAGCGGCGAGAGGCGGTAGTGGTGGGCCAATCACAGCACAGGGCTGGGATCCCGCATCACGCGAGACCTACGGCGCCGGCCTCCCGGGGGCTGTATCGCGTGTTCCCGGGTCTGTTCGCGAGGTCACGGCTGCGGGACGCTCAGTGGGTTTGAGGCCGCGGGCCAGGGAGGCTTGAGAAGAGGCGTCGTGTCCCCTTTGCACGGAGGCAGGGCTGAGGGTGTGTGGGGCGGGTCAGCAGAGCCCCTGGGCCCCTCCCTGGCCTCCCACTCTTCGCGGCCCTCGGTCCACGCGCAGGGTCCCACGGAGGCAGCAGAGGGGCAGATGGACCCGGCACAGGTGAGTGCATGACCACGCAGTCCCAGCACCTCCATACCGAGCATAGTGTTGTCCTGGGTCTCACCACTTCCCCTAACTGTGCCGTTGTGTCTGGGGGCCCGCCCTGATACGGAAGGGTTCCCAGCTCCGTCCATCAGTGAGGCGTGCAGGGGTGTCCCAGGCACATGCACCAGGAGGTGCACATGCGGGGAGCGGAGGCTGAGCTGGACAGACTCGGCAGCTCTCCGTGTCGCCTGGTGGGAACAGAGAGCACCAAGATGGGAGTCAGGTCTGGAATGACAGGCTGAGGAACTGGGCCTCTTTGAGGTTGGGGGGAGCCATGGAGGATGTGGAGGAGAGGAGGAACGTGATTTGTGTCAAGTCTTAATAGGCTTTCTCTAGCTATAGAGTGGAGAGGAGGCAGGGACAGCAGGGGGAGGGCTCCCTGCAACCCCCACATCGTACCTGGAATTCCCCGCCTCACCCACAGCCGCCCTCGCAGCCGAGGCACGTGCCACAGGTGTGCAAAACGAGTTACACAGCCTACAGGCTGGGTTCAGCTCCAGGCTCTGCTGCCGCACCGCAGTGGGATATAGTCAGCTTCCTTGGCTGTGAAATGGGCTAATTGCAGTGTCTTCCCTCTGGGGTCCTGGAGGCAGATGTGGGAGGCAGAGTGTGAAAAGCAGCACAGCACATGCAGGGAATGCCCAGTAAATACCGGTCGTGACCATTCATTTCTGTGATCTCAGGGGTCCAAGGAGGCCTTTGCCCTGGTCTTCTCTTACGGCGGTGTGGGCGAGAGAGAAATGGGGTTTCTTGGAATCCTCCCGTCCCTGCACCGTCTGAATGAACCGAGCTTCAGGAAAGCCCATTTAACAATGTAGAGACTTCAGGGGCCCCTCTGGCTATGCCCTTCCCAGGGCTGTGAGCTTGAGTAAGTCTGATCAGTGCTTTTGTCTTCCATCTCTCGGGTTCAATGGGCATATTGACATTTCCTCCCCTTGCCTTGAGGGGGTCAGAGAGGGCCTGTGTGTGATGTATGTCCTCCATTGTCCAACACTGCCCAGGTAGCATCACTCTGGACACTGTTCTCAGGGAGCAGAGCCCCTTGTCCTGTGACGATCTTAGGGACTTACCCCAGGGGAATCCTGCCCTGGGGTGTCCCCTGTCTCAGGCTTGTATCCAGCCAAGGACTAGGGGAAGAGAGAGCCTAGGAGCAGACTCACAGTGGGAGCAATATTTTTGGAATCATTGCTTCTCTGCTAGGATGAAAGGGGCCCTCGAGGGGCACCTGGGTGGCTCAGTTGGTTAAACGTCTGCCTTTGGCTCAGGTCATGATCCCGGGGTCCTGGGATTGAACCCCGTGTCAGGCCCCTTGCTCAGCGGGGAACCTGCTTCTCCCTCTCCCTCCGCCTGCTGCTTCCCCTGCTTGTGCTCTTTCTCTCTGTCATACAAATAAATAAAACCTTTAAAAAGAAATAAAAGGAAAGGGCCCTCAGGCACTGGGAGCCAAGAAGGTTACTGGATTCATCTTTGTATTTGCCGTCTGTTTATTACAAGTAAAGCTGGCTTGCCACTTATAAGACGTTTACTTTTATGCGAAAAGTAGATGCATTAAAGATTCAGTGGTGGCAGTGTGCATTTAGATGTAAACACACAACGGACCCCGGGTTTCTCTCCGGTACATGTCCCCCTCCCTTCATTCCAGCCACACCAGTGCCCGCCTTCAGCAAGGTCATCCCCAGCTTTCCTTCTGAAATGACCCCATCTCTCTAATCTTGTCCCCTTTTTTCTTGGCCTCAGAACTCTTAAGGCCATCTGCATCATCTTGCTCAGTTATTTAGTCCTTGTTGGGGATCTTTCTCCAACGGGGGCTGTGATTCCTTTTTGAAGCTCTGTCGCCAGGCCTATCACAGCACCAGAGCTGTAACAGGACCTTGTTAGCTAGTTGGAGAATGAGACTCCCCTCAGTGGGCTCTCATCACACTTAGAATCTACGTTCAAACCCTCTCCCCCCATTGCCTGCTGCACCTGTCCCTGCAACTGCTCTGTGTCCACCCACGTATCTTCCTTTCCTTTCTTCCCCATCGGCCCTGCAGCTATGCCATCCTCCACTTGCCAAGCTCTTGCTCACTTGCCAGTTCCCTCTGCCCAGGACACTGTCTCTGGAACTCTGCAGGGCATCCCTGTGCATTCCTCAGGCCTCTGCTCAAATGCCACCTCTTCATCTTTCTAGTTCTAGCTAAAGTACCCCTAGTACGCGCATGCTTGGGAGCTAGCATTTTTGTGCAGAGTGGAGTGCCAGGTTGAGATTTTCCAGGGTGCTTGAGGAGCGAGGAGGAAAAATAATCATAACCAAACAGTAGTAATAGCTGGATTTCACTGAGACCTTGATTTGCTTTGAGGGACAGTTATTATGTTTCATCTCATTCAGTTCCCATCTCCTCAGAGTTAGGTTCTGTTATCATCCCTGCTTTATAGAAGAGGAACTAGGGGTCAGAGACGTTAAGTTACCGACCCAAGGTCACACAGCTCTTAAGTAGTTGAAACTCACGTACTGTCTATTAGCTACCAGAGCCTATGTTCCCAACCACAGTGGGCTGGGGAGGCCTGGGGATTTCACCTATATTAAACTTTGTAAGGTGGGCAGGGCTTTCTCCTGCTGGTGAGCTTGGGAACAAGGAGGGGAAGAGGAGCCATCCCAGACAGGGAACCTCGTGGACAGAGGCAGTGAGGACAGAGTTTAAGGAGGCACGAGAGGGCCTTGTGACTGCCAAGCCCCACCCCCCACCTGCTGAGATGTGTCTTGGGAAGGGGAGCATGTGTGGTCATTTGCTGGATGTTCACCCCGCCCTCACCCAGGACACACATCACAGCCAGTCGGGGGCTGCTGCCTTTGTTCTTATGGCCTCAGTGGCATTGTTCTCACCCACTTGGGTTCCCTGGTCCTTACGGTATTCGTGACTCAGGGACACATGCTGTCAGGACTCAGGAAGGGGAAACTGACTGATAGCTCACCGTGGAATCTCCTGGGGAGTCTGAGAAGGCTGGGGGACCCAAGTGGGTGTGGGGAGCTAGCCCAGGCCCTGGCACTCCCAGGATGAGTGGCGCCCCCGTCAGTGCCTCTCCCATGAGGAGGGTGAGGATGGCTCCCATCCTCTTGTCCATGTCCATGGAAGTGTGGTCAGGGATCTAGAAGCAGATTAACAGCAACAGTCATTAGAAGTGCTTCACCTGGGGCGCCTGGGTGGCTCAGTCGTTAAGCGTCTGCCTTCTGCTCAGGTCATGATCTCAGGGTCCTGGGATCAAGCCCCGCATCGGGTTCCCTGCTTGGTGGGGAGTCTGCTTCTCCTTCTCCCTCTGCCACTCCCTCCACCACCTGCTCATGCTCTCCCACCATCTCTCTTTCTTTCAAATAAATAATCTTTATTTAAAAAAAAATAAAAAAGAAGGGCTTCACCTGCAGTAATGGAGGAGTGTGAGGGTTACCACAGACCTGGGCCGGAAGGACCTAGGTTCAAATCCTACCTCTGCTGTGTAGGCTGGGAACTCTCAGGTGACTCACTATAGCTCCCCGAGCCTCAACTCAGACTGTGATGTGGAGCTGATGATGGCATTTATCTTCATCGTGATAGAAGGATTAATAAATGTACAGAGCACTGTCATGAGCCAGAGACTCTAGTGTTGGCTTTATGAATGTTTTCCCTTGGATTCTCAAATAACCTGATAAAGTGAGAGAATTATTATACTGACAGGGGAGATTGAGGCTCAGAGAAATTAAATGGCTTCCCCAAGGTACACAGCAGGCCAAGTGTTGATTCAAGGGGTTGAATCCAAACTTGGGAGTCTGCTCCAGAGCTGTGGACATTTAATCCCTTTACCACAGCATGTGAAGCCCACAGTCCAGGGCAGGCACATGGGAAGGACCAGGGAGGCTCAGCTTTGGCTGCTGCTGTTCTTATTGTTGGAATTATCGTCATGATTATTTCCCTGTTCCTCTGATGTCCCAGACCACTTAACCATCTGCTTCCACGTCCGTGTCATTCTCCACTGTTTCCACCACGGAGGGCGTCTCTGTCAGCCATAGCTGCCTCCCCCTTAAGTCCAGCTCAGAGCTCGGCCCTCACGAAGCCTTAGTGATTCAGGGGGACCTCTGTGCACCTTCACCAGAGACTGAGTTACAGGCTCTGATCCCACCCAATAGCCATAGAGCACAATGCTACTGTGTTTGTCTTTCCAGGCACTGCTGACCTTCAAAGATGTGGTTGTCACCTTCACTCAGGAGGAGTGGGAATTATTGGACCTGCCCCAGAGGACACTCTACTGGAAGGTGATGAGGGAGACCTGCAGGCTCCTGGTCTCACTGGGTAAGTCTTCTCCTTGCCTCCATGCAGGGACATGCAGCCTCCTTCTTAGTTTCTTCCTGTCTTTTGACGCCTGGCTGGTGGAAGAGGCCTTTGAAGCAGCATGCCTTCCTCCCCACGGTCCCTGCCATGTTCTGGGCTCACTTCCTCCTGCCTGCTCTCCCTTTGTCTCCATCAGGAATCACCAAGATGGTTGCTCTTCCCTTTTTGACTTGTCAGATTTTTTTTTGTATATTCCTGACTGCAGTTGTATTCTATTGGAGCTTAGCTTTTTAGAAATTTTCTTTAAAGCATCTTTTGATTAAAAGAAATTCATATTTTTTTTAGTCAGATCAATTTATCTTTTGTTTTATGATTACTGCTTTTCATGTCTTGCTAGGAAATCTTCCTCACACCAAGGTCAAATTATATTCTTTTTCTGTTGCTTACTAACCTGGAATTAGCTTTGTGTATGACATGCGGTAGAAATGCAAGAATTTTTTCCTGCATGTAGGTTACCAGTTTTTCAGCTCCACTGGTTATTTAGTCCCTTCTTTTCCCACTGATCTGCTGTGCCACCTCTGCAGTCTGTGAAAGCTGTATGTATTCATAAGTCTGTTTCTGAGCACTGTTGCGTCCTGTTGCCAGTTTTCCTTACGTCTGTGCCAACACCATGCTGTCTTGATGTCTCTACTTTCATCATAACCCTAATACTGGGAGGGCAAGCCCCATCTCCTTATTATTCTTTCTTCAGTGATATTCTTAGCCTTTAACAAATATACAAATTCTAGAATCAACTTGTTGAGTTTCATGGAAAATCATGTTATCTGGACTGGTGATGAACTTACAGATAGATTTGAGGAGAGTTGACAACCTTGTTATTAACTTCTCCATTTGTACAGCTTCTCTTTAATATTTGAAGTAAATAATTCAAATTTCTCTACTAGCTTTTGTCTGTGTTTTAGTCACTTAGCTGTTTCTTACACACAGTAGATTTAATATGTCCCCCTGACAAGTCCTGCTCACCCTCAGCCTTGTAGATACTGTCCTGGGAGTGGCAATGGCTGTACTTGCTCTCACCCTTCCGAACTCTGGAGGCTGCACCCTGTCTGCATCTCTAGCCACATCTCCACCAACCTCTCATGCTCTGAAGTTCCCTCAGCATCCAGGATTCTCTCTAGACTCTGCACCTCTGTACACTCTGCCTCCTTTGGCAGCAGGACCCTCTCACTTTCTCTGTGTGGTAACTCTTGCTTCATTAGGACTCAGATCTCAAGACCCCTCCCAGTTGTCTTTCATTCAGGCTGGGTTAGATGCCCCCTTCCCTGTGTTCCCTGTGACATCCTTTCTTAGAACAACACAGCACATGGTGTCATATTTCTCTCCCGTCTGGATAGTAAGGAAGGGATTCTTCTCTGGCCCCTACCCGAAATTCTCCCCAAGGTTGTCCCTTTAAAGATGTCAAGAATTCAAGGACCAGCAAAAAAAAAAAAAAAAAAAAATACAAAGCTGAGTTTCAGAGATGTGAAAATCCAGCAGGTGTCAGTGGCCCTGTTTCCATCTTCCTTTTCCCACTGGCTTGGTGATTTTGTTCCTTCTATGTTGGCATTGTTAATGGGACTCTTTTGTGTATTGGATTCCCTTCAGATGACAAAGCAAAAACCAAGACCACAGAGCCTTCTGCTTCTCAGCCAGGCTTGTTTGAGGGATGCTCACCCCACAGGTTACTGACTGAGGACGACTCCAGTGTTTCCACGTTGGGAGAAGCCGGGG
Organism: Zalophus californianus; assembly: GCF_009762305.2. Lineage (NCBI taxonomy): Eukaryota > Metazoa > Chordata > Mammalia > Carnivora > Otariidae > Zalophus > Zalophus californianus. The sequence continues at coordinate 59,032,827 of NC_045611.1, read as the reverse complement.
AACAAGAGAGACCATCAGAAAAACAGGGAGGGTACCTAAGGACAGGGACAGTCCCCTACAAGGAAACCCTCCCTGGAAAGGTGAACCCTGAATGTGATGATTTGGGAACAGGTAAAAATCTGTGCACAAAAGATTTACAGGAGCAAGTCTCTCCAGAAGATGCTCTCCTTGAGTGTGAATCACATAGATCAAGGAGAGACCCCTTGATTCATGGAGGGAAGAAATCCTACAAATGCAAGGAATGTGGGAAAGAGTTTATTAAGAATCACTTCCTTCTTCAACATCAGTGGATTCACACTAGAGTAAAATCCTATAAATGCAAAAAGTGTGGGGAGGCCTTTCTCAGGAAGGCAGATCTCACTGGACACTACAGCATTCACATTAAGAAGAAGCTCTATGAGTGCATCGAGTGTGAGAAGGCCTTCAGCCGCAGGTCACACCTTACAGAACACCAGCGGATTCACACTGGGGAGAAGCCCTATGTGTGCATCGAATGCAGGAAGGCCTTCAGCCGCAGGTCACACCTCACTGAGCACCAGCGGATTCATAGTGGAGAGAAGCCTCATGTGTGCAGTGCATGTGGAAAGGCCTTTGCCCGCCACTCTGATTTTATTCGGCATAATAGAACCCACACTGGAGAAAAACCCTTTGAGTGCAAAGAATGTGGGAAAGCCTTTTGTAACAGCTTTTCTGTAACGCGACACATGAGGTGTCATTCTGGGGAGAAGCTCTATGAGTGCAATGAGTGTGGAAAGACCTACAGCTACAGCTCAACCCTCACTACTCATCAAAAGATTCATAGTGGAGTAAAATCCTACAAGTGTAAGAGATGTGGGAAGGTCTTTGACCAGAAGGCAGGCCTCAGTCAACATCAGAGAACTCATACTGAATTCTTCTTAAAGAGACCTTCTTAAAGTAACTGCAGTGGCAAATTGTTTGACCGGAGGGAAAATGTAACTTGGCATCTGAGAGTTCACATCCAAGGCTTCCCTGCATACCGTGTCCTCCTTCATGTGCACAGTTTTGTGCTTTGGCTGTGGCATTACCTTTACCTGTGGCTGAGCACTGACACTACAGAGACTAGAGGCCACTCTCCCAAAACACAACATGGTTCTCAGCAGAGGGACCTTCTTTCCACACCTGAGAGTGCTTTGCTGTCATGTGGCCTGCAAAGAGACCTGAGCCTCAGTTTGTCCCAAAGCAGACGCGATGTGCTTTGCAGTGGTTGAAGGGCCCTCTTCCCTCATGGTCCATGTCTCTCCATCCAACTTTCTGTGTTTACAGGGGCCTGCTATGCTCTTGCTGGTATGATGGGCAGGAGTCATGAGAACCCCATCCTTTGTGCCCATTACCCCGCATATGCCCTGTGTCATGGAAATACATGGGTGACTGAGACTTGGGCCTTGCTGTCTAGAAGGGAAAAACACGTGGTAATACAGAGGTGTGATAGAGCAACTCTGCTGCTAGACAGTAATGTGCCTATAGGCCCTGTGTGGCATAATCAGGGTCAAAACTTAGGCATGGAGGACAGATGTCCTTTGGGAAGAGTGGTCCAGTGACTAAGGGCTTGGGCCCTGGGGACAGTTGGAATTCCAGCACTTCAAAGCTGTGCCTATCACCACCTGGGTGACCTCAGTCATGTCACTTCCCCACAGGCCTCTCTTGTAAAAGTGGGAAGATGAATGTTAAACTGTAAAGCATGGTCAGAGGAGCAGACAGTACCCAAAGGGTAAGATCATGCAGACCCATGAAGGATGGAGGAGCCCCAGCTATGTTCAAAGATAAGAAAGAACATTTTTGGCAAAGGAACAGCATGTACCAAGACCCTGAGGCAGGCAAGAACTGGCCTTATTAGAGGAAACAGCTGAAGGCCAGTGTGTCTGGAGGAAATGAGTGGTGAGCACTGAGATGGACAGAACAGGGCCAGATGCACAGGGCTTTGTGGGTTTTATTCTGACTGTTCTGGGAGGCTGAGGAAGGGATTCAGCAGGGCAGTGGCATGGTCTTGTCTCTAAATTTGCCCTTGGCTGCTGCGTGGAGAGTGTACTGAAGAGGGAATAATTGATGTGGGAGAGAGAAATGAGGCCACTGGGTGGTCCAGGGGTCCGTTGTTATTGGACTGGCCCATGATGGTGGCAATGGAGTTGGTTTGGGAGAAGATGACTTGGGACATGTTAGGAGGCAGAGCCAACAGAACGTGTGCATAATTAGGATGATGGGTGAGCCCTGGGGAATGACTTTCCCTCCTCAGTCCTCAGGAGAGAGCCCTTTGCATCCATGGGAATGTGACATGGACTGTCCTTATGTTCCAGGTTTTCAGTCAGCACCTAGTGTGTTGAGTGAGCAGGCGAAGCTGAAGATTCCCTTTCTTGGACAGGAAAAGACAGAACTCCTTCTCCCCTTGATGGTTGCATGGGCAGGGAATTTGCCATGACTTTATTTCTGTGATGCTGAGGGGCCCTGGCCCTGCCCAGATGGGATGAATTTGAGCAGGAAGCCATGCAGGGCCGATGAGCACCCTTCTCAGCTGTGCTTCTTACTAGTGGCCATGACAGCACAACTCAGGGACTTTTTGGGTTCTTGGTCTCTTCCTCTGTAAACTGGGTGACCTAATATCCTTTGTGAGTCTCAGCTTCATTATCTAGGAAACAAGACTGTTGACTGACGCACCTCACCAAGTGGTTATGCAGGTTAAAGGATAGTGTTGAAAAGTGCGTGGTGTCTGCTTTGTGGATATTCTTAAATGTTAGCTGTTGTTAAAATTATTTTCACTAATGTTACCCCTTCATGCCATCCTATTCCTTTCTCATCAGGAGATGTGCTGATGGGATTTGTTTGTAAAAATATACTGCAGGTCCTGATGACGTCTCAGCTGATTTTAGACCTTAAGATGCTTGATTATAGATTTGGTGACCCTCGGCATACGGTCTTCCCCAGCAAGCAACGCCAGGACGTTCTTTGCCCCCTGGTGTCTTTCCCTGGTGGAGATGGGGTGGCTGAGGATGCCAGAGAATGTTAGTTGTTCTTTGAATGGAAATTCAAAACCTGCCCTTGAAATTTATTGATGAAGATTAAGTATCTTGTGAAGGGAGGTTTTAACCATCAAAAAGTACTGACTGTTAATTTATTTCCTACTTACCTAATGTAATATTTTACATATTTGTTTTTAAATATGTCCTCTTATTTTGTGGCTTTCTTTGCCTCGCTTGTTCTTTTTCTGGTCCTTAAAAAAAATAACTGTTACTTATAATCCAGATTTTTTAAAAATTCTAGTTTAAAAAGCTTATTCTGTTTGTTATTGTTTAAGCTAAAATTTACAAACACTTAAAAACAGTAGAGCACAAACTTATAAATGCTTTTCCTTCTTCTCAGGCAAAATAATGGACTTAGAGGTTTAACTAGTATGCTCTATCTCAGTATATGTGTTGAGATTATGCATGTTAATTCCATCAATCTGACTGCAAAAGGAAATGTTATTCATGTTTAATGCAAATAATGAGCAGATGTATCAATCCACATAGGCATTCCCCTCTTGGGTCCCCATTCCTTCTATCATTGTAAATATTTCATCTGAGATTACTTTCCAAAGTTCTTAAATATAACCTTTAGAATTTCATTTTATATGTGTTAATCTTCCATTAAATTCTTCATTTTTGGTTTGAAATGGTCTTATTTTGTACTCTTTCTTGAAAGACAGTTTTGACATATATAGAAATCTAGGTTGGCATGGTTTTTTTCTTCAGCAGATCCTTGACTAGGTCCTTCTAAATGTCACAGAACCATAATTATATAGGGAGTGAGTGGCAACAAGTAACTTACTTTGTGTATGGTTTTAAGTTAAGAATAGAAGTATTAGGGGTGTCTGGCTGACTCAGTCAGTAGAACATAAGACTCTTGATCCCAGGGTTCTGAGTTTGAGCCCCAGGTTGGGTGTAGAGATTACTTAAAATCTTAAAAAAAAAAAAGAATATAAATATTAACATTAAGATGGAGGCATGGAGTTTTGGGTTATCACCCAAAGGGTAGTAGTGTTGAATATGTAGGAAGAATAATAAAATGGTATCTGATGAATAGAAAGTGGGTAGATGCTCTCCGATCCAGTTTTCCCTTTATGGACATACAGCTTCATTTACATGAGCCATGTAAATGAGTTTGGGGCAATGAAATATAGGCAGAAGTTATTATGAAACTATACCTTCATTATGTCTTCTCATTTCTGCTCCTCCACAGGGATATCTTCTCCAGCCTCAGTGATTTCAGTTTGCACACACCTCCCCAGGATTTAGCTGCAGGTTCAGGCATGGACTGAGGCCCTTCTGGATGCATTTTTAACATATTCCCGTGTGATGCTATTGCTACCGGTTTGGGAACCACTGGATTAGAGCACTATTTAACGTTAGTACACAATATGCCGCAAGTTATCTCCATATCACCTATTTTTAAGCCTTTTAAGTGTTATTTTTTTATACAGTATTGTTAACCGTAGTCACCATGCTGCATATTTCATCCCCAGGACTTATTTTATTTTATGGTTTTTAAGTATATTTTTTTCCTCAGCGGTTGAGGAGGCTTGCCTAAGGCCACTAAGGAGAAGTCTCCTATTACAGCTCTCCCAGGATGGGGCTTCGCCCAAGGTGGCCACAGAAATCTGGGCACGGTCCTTGTATTTGGAGCCCTAGAGCAGTATTTCCCCAGGTCCCTCGCAGGACTGTTGGGCCAGGGTTGTGGAGCACGGGAAAGGCCCATCCTAACGTGTACGCGTGCAAGACAGAAACTACATTACCCCGCAGGCTGTGCCTCGTGCGTGGGCGGCAGTCACTCGTCCAGTAACAACCCAGGAGTGAGGTGTTCCCCTGCGGGCGTGGTGGTGGGACGTCAGGTGACGTCCCCGAGGCTGGGCCTGTTGGCTGAACAGGAGGCAAGGAAGGAGAGTAGGAGCCCGGCTGTGCACCTTTGTGTGAGCAGCGGCCCTAACCCGGCCCCGCACTCTCCCGGCCCCACACCAGCCCTCCGTCCTCCGGGTGCCTGCAGGCGGCACCCTCGGCCTCGAGTGCCTTTGACGGGAGAGCGGCTGAGGCTGGGAGTGCGGGCCGCCGTGGTCACGTCCCGCCTGGGGCCTGGCAAGATGGGACTAAACTTGAAGGGCCCAACCGGTCCCAGCCGGTTCACAGGCCCAGTGGGCGGCAGCTGCGGGGACCCTCGCCCTGCTGGTCTCGGAGCCCCGATACGGAGGATCCCGTGACCTGGAGCTTCTCGCTCTCCCCCGCCCGCCTCTGAGTTTGGGCTCCCGGAGGCGAGCCGCCCTTGGCCCACGGCCCTTCATCGAGACCCGGAGTTGCACGGAGCACTTCCCGTTTCTGGAAGCCAGTAGGATGACGTGAGGACGGTTTTCCGGTTACAAGCAGCAGCATGAACGTAAGCTTGGACGTGGTACTGAACTGGGAATGTTTGCAAACGCAGGTCCACACAGTGTCTTTTACGGTTCCCTACAAATTTTAGAATTGTTGTTCTAATTCTATGGAAAATGCCTTTGAAAAGTTGATAGGGACTGTGTTGAATCTGTCGATTACTCCGGGTAATATGGACAATTTAACAGCATTATTTCTTCCAATCTATTAGCATAGAACATCTTTCCATTTATTTGTGTCTTTTTCAATTTCTTTCATCAAAGTCTTGTATGATATTCAGTATACAGGCCTTTCACCTCCTTGGTTAAGTTTGTTCCTAGGCATTTTATTCTTTTTGATGCAGTCGTAAATGGGATTGCTTTCTTTTTTTTTTAAGATTGATTTATTCATTCATTCATTCATTTATTTATTTGACAGAGACACAGCGAGAGAGGGAACACAAGCAGGGGGAGTGGCAGAGGGAGAAGCAGGCCTCTCGCCGAGCAGGGAGCCCGATGCGGGGCTCGATCCCAGGACCCCGGGATCATGACCCGAGCCGAAGGCAGACGTTTATGAGTGAGCCACCCAGGCGCCCAGAAGATATTTCTTTTTAAAGATTTTATTTACTTGAGAGTGAGAGAGCATGAGCAGGGGGGAGGGGCAGAGGAAGAGGGAGAAGCGGACTCCCCGCTGAGCCAGGGAGCTCAATGCAAGACTCAATTCCAGGACCCTGGCTGGGATCATGACCTGAGTAGAAGGCAGACGCTTAACCAACTGAGCCACCCAGGCGCCCCAAACCTTCCTTTAGCTCTTCATTATCTCTCAAACCTTTGTCATTATCTAAGTAGCCTGATTTATTCTTGGTAAGACTTTGTTGTTGAGGGTGTGCCAAGACCCGTAAGTATTCCAGAGGAAGGATAGTCAATAATCTGGTTTCAGGCTAATTAGAGGCTGGATCCTAAGGCAGCAGTTTTTAAGGTATGCAAGTACATACAGTCCACTGGATCATAATCATAAGCCCTACTGGCCTTGAGGTCAGGTGATCTACAGCTGTCACTTTGGTGACAGTTGCAGAAGTTGGGGTTCCCTTGTGGGAGGCACTGGCTCACTATAGCAAGACCAAGGAAGAGCACAAAGATGGTGTCCTCTGGCCTGTATTCCCGAGGAGCATTTCCGTATCCTCCAGATGTGTGGTAAACCTGAAGCCTGCATCTCCAAGATTAGTAAATAGGTCTTCTCCACAGGAAGATGGGGTGTGTTTCAGTCTCCTGTCTGTGCAGTGCCCTGGGGGTGGTAGCCTGCCAAGAACTTTCTCTGATTGTTTCAGGCTTTGTGAGGCCCAGAAATGCTGTTTCCTTGGCCACTAGAGCCAGGTACTAAAGGGGTGTGCCCTCTGCGGGCTGTGCATGTGGTGTCCAGCCACCCTGCTTCGGTGGGGCCACAGGAGTGGGGCGGGGGCAAGGTTCACACACTGGTGCTAGCAGATTAGAAGAAGAGTATAAAGCTGGTGCCCACCAGTGCTGACACTAGTAAGGTAGAGGGAGAATGCAAAAATGGTGCCCACCAGTGCCTCCACCCCAGGAGAGAGTTGTAGCATGCTCCTGCTCATACAGCAGTTGCTTTAAGATTAACAAATCTCCTTCACGTATAGTCTTGGAGCTTTTCAAAACTGCTGCTTCTGTATTGGATCCTGGGGTGAGTGATTCTGCATGCCAGCCTTTTAAGAGTGGAATCTCCGGGCACCTGGGTGGCTCAGTCAGTTAAGCACCTGCCTTCAGCTCAGGTCATGATCCCAGGGCTCTGGGATTGAGTCCTGCATTGGGCTCCTTGCTCAGCGAGGAGTCTGCTTCTCCCTCTGCCTTTGCCTGCCACTCCCCCTGCTTGTGTTCTCACTTGCTATCTCTGTCAAAAAAAAGAGTGGAATCTCCATTCCCTATAACCCTGTGATTCTCCTAGATATAATGTCTATTCATGTCTTCTGCCCGTCTTTTAATTTGACTGTTTTCTGGGTGTTGGATTTTTTAAGTTCTTTATATATATTGGATACTAACCCTTTATTGGATGTCATTTGCAAATATTTTCTCCCATTCTGTAGATCGCCTTTTAGTTTTGTTGATTGTTTCTTTTGCTCTGCAGAAGCTTTTTATTTTTATGTAGTCCCAATTGTTTATTTTTCTTTTTGTTTTCCTTGCCTCAGGGGACCTATCTAGAAAAAAAGTTGCTCTCTCTTTATTCTTTGCGTATTAGTGGGGTTTTCTTAAAAAAAAAAAAAGATTTTATTTTAGAAAGCGCATGAGAGTTGGGGGACAGAGGGAGAGAGAGAATCCTCAAGCAGACTTCCCGTGGAGCATGGAGCCTGACGTGGGGCTCTATCCCTGGACCCTGAGATCATGACCTGGAGCTGAAATCAAGACCCAGCTGCCCAACTGACTGAGCCACTCAGATGTTCCTAACAAATTAGCTTTTTTTTTTTCTTTAAAGTAGGCTCCGTGCTCAGCATGGAGCCCAGTGTGGGGCTTGAACTCACAACCCTGAGTTCAAGACCTGAACTGAGATCAAGAATTGGACACTCAGGGTGCCTGGGTGGCTCAGTCATTAAGCGTCTGCCTTCGGCTTAGGTCACGATCCCAGGGTCCTAGGATCGAGCCCCACATGGGGCTCCCTACTCAGAGGAAAGCCTGCTTCACTTCTCCCTCTCCCACTCCCCCTGCTTGTGTTCCCTCTCTTGTTGTGTCTCTGTCAAATAAATAAAATCTTAAAAAAAAAGAATTGGACGCTCAACTGACAGAGCCACCCAGGTGCCCCATGTTATTAGTGGGTTTTGATTTGTGGTTACCATTAGGTTTGTATATAACATCTTCTGCATATAGCAGTCTATATTAAGTTGATGGTCATTTAAGTTTGAACCCATTCTTTACTCCTCCCCACACACACACATTTTAGGTGTGTGTTGTCAGATTTACTAGTTTTGTGTTTCCTATCTTCATACTGTCACTTTTGGTCTTTCCTTTCCAAAGAGTCCCCTTTAATAGTTCTTGCAGAACTGGTTTAGTGGTCATGAACTCCTTTAGTTTTGTTTGGGAAACTCTTTATCTCTCCTATTCTGAATGATAGTCCTGCTGGATAGAATATTCTTGGTTGCAGATTATTCCCATTCAGCACTTTGAATATATCATGCTACTCCCTTCTGATTTAGAAAGATTCTGCTGAAAAATCCCAATAGCCTTATTGGATTTCTCTTGAATATAACTGTCTTCTTTTGTCTTGCCACTTTTAAAGTTTTTTTTTAATCACTATATTTTGCCATTTTAATTGCAATATGCCTTGGTATGGATCTGCTTTTGTTGATATTGTTAGGGGTTCTGTGTGCCTCTTGGATGTGGGTTATCTGTTTCCTCAGATTAGGGAATTTTCTTTTTTAAAAAATATTTTATTTATTTGAGAGATAACGACAAGTGGGGAGTTGAGGGAGAAGCAGGCTCCCCGCTGAGCAGGGAGCCTGATACAGGGCTCCATTCCAGGCCCCTGGTATCATGACCTGAGCCGAAGGCAGACACTTAACTGAGCCCCCCAGGCGCCCCAGATTAGGGAATTTCCAGCTATTATCTCTTCAAATAAGTTTTCTCTCTTCTCTTCCTCTTCCTTCTCCTATAATGTGAATGTTAGTACACTTGATGGAGTAACTGAGGTCCCTAAGTCTGTTCTTGTTTTGCATATTTTCTTTTTTGTTCATCTTGTTTACTTTCCATTACTCTTCTAGGTCATTAATTCATTCTTTTTCCAGCCGACTGTTCATTGCATCAGGTGTTTCTAATCTCGTTTATTGCAGTCTTCATCTCTGATTGTTTTTTCATCTCCACGTTCAGGGTCTCACTGATATCTTCTCTTTTTGGCCCCTCATGCTTTCCAAGCTTATTGCTACGGGTACTTGTTTCCTCTGTCCATTCCCCTCTGTGGGAGTGTCTCTTGCTCTTCTCCATCAGTGTGGCTCTCTCCCCACATCAACCACAATCCAGTTCTCTCCCAAATCATGTCTCCACACTTCCTACCTTCTTTGATGGAGCCTCTTCCCTATCTTTAGTTTTGGAGTTTGCTCTGCCAGCCTTCAGGTTGACTTCTGTGGTATTTAGGATGATTTGATATTTAGTTGCATTTGTGGGAAGAGGAGACCCTACAGTCCTCCTACTCTGCCACCATCATTCCCCCCCTCCAAAAAATTTTTTGCTAAGGTTTTGCTGTATCTATGTTCATGTGGATATTGCTCTGTAATTTGTTTTAAATATTACCCACATTTAGTATCATGTTAGTATTGGGTTCACTTAATTAGTTGGGAAGTGTTTGAACTTTGGTTTTGTGTTTGTTTGTTTTTTTTAAGATTTTTATTTTATTTATTTGACAGAGACAGCGAGAGAGGGAATACAGGCAGGGGGAGTGGGAGAGGGAGAAGCACGCTTCCCGCCTGAGCAGGGAGCCCAATGCGGGGATTGATCCCAGGACCCTGGGATCATGACCTGAGCCGAAGGCAGACGCTTAACGACTGAGCCAACCAGGTGCCCGTTTTTTTTTTAAGATTTTATTTGAGAGAGAGTGAGAGAGCAAGCATGAGCAGGGGGGAGGGGCAGAGGGAGAGGAAGAAGCAGACTCCCCACTGAGCAAGAAGCCTGATGCAGGGCTTGATCCGAGGACCCTGGGATCATGAAGATCATGACCTGAACGGAAGGCAGACACTTAACCGACTGAGCCACCCAGGTGCCCCGACCTTTGTTTTGTAAGACTTTGTATACAATTGGTACTGTTTTAGCTTTAAATATGCTGTAAAAGTTCCTATATGTTCGGGGTCAACCCTAAGCTGAGAGCCACAGAGAAAACACAAACATAAGTCGTACAACCACAAGGAACTGAAATTGTCCAATAACTCAAATGAGTAGAAAACAGAATTTGTCCTAGAGACTCCAGAAAAGAACACATCCCTGCGAACACCTTGATTTTAACTTATTGAGACCTGTCCTGTGTAGGACTTCTGATCTACAGTACTATAATATAATGTGTTGTTTAAGCCATAGGTTTGTGGTAATTTGTTAGGACAGCACTAGAAATCTAATATGTCGACATCATTCTGTGAGCATTTCTTAACTGATCCAAGAATATTTTCTAGGCTCATGTACCTTCCTGCACCAACCTGGAAATAGCCTCTAAGGAGTTCTGGTTCTTTTTTTACTGAAAAACTGTACCAATAACTGGGCATTAAATATGCTCATGCCTATTGGAATGCCGATTTTTTTTTAGGTTATTTTATTATTTATTTATTTATTTAGCGGGGGCGGGGGCAGAGGGAGAGGAGAGAAAGAATCTTAAGCAGGCTCCAATGCGGGCTCGATCTCATGACCCTGAGATCATGACCTGAGCATTCATCAGAAGAGTTAGGGGATATGTACATAGGTAAATATTTCTACATACATTGAAAATTTTTATATACACTTAAATCCACAAAGATTTCATAAGCTTGGGTAAGGACTCATAAGACTCCACCATACTCCGATAAGGCTTTTATTTACAAGCAAAGATATAGTACCATAAAAGAAAAAGAATATAATACCAAACATGAAATCTCTAAAAATAAATAAATTGAACTTCATGAAAATTAATAAATTCTGCCCTAGGAAAGAGACTGTTAAGAAATGAAAATTAAAAAAAGAAAGAAACAGAAATCAAAGGCATAGACTGTGAGAAAACACTGGTAAAACATATATCAAATAAGGAACTTCTATGTAGAATATATGAAATCACAAAACAATAAGAAACCAACCAATTTTTCTAAAAGTAGGCAAAAAACATGAAAAGATAATTCACTAAAGAAGATGTATGGGTGGCAGATTAACACAAAGACTAATGCTCAACACTGAGTCATTAGAGAGACAGGTTAAAACCACACACCTACTAGAATGGCTGAAGTGAATGGCTCGTGTCTTACATACAAGGATAAGCAATGATGTGAAGAAACTGGAAATCTAATATAGGAGGAAATATGAAATGGCATAACCATCTAGAACACAAGTTGGCAAGTTCTTAATAAAGTTAAATATTTAGATCAACTTCCTGCATGACAGTGTGAGCTCTGCAGGCCTGCTTCCCATTAAAACTGGGGAATATTATAAAAACACAAGTTAAAGTCTCTGGAAATGGTCCTACGGTATACAGCAAATGAGGAAACACTTAAGAACGTCTAATATTCAGTAAGAGCAGCAAGAGCCAGTCATATCTGAACTAAGACCATTCCCTCTCTCCCCACTCCAATGATAGAGGTGGAATCTCCACTACAGACATACATCCAAGAACACAGGACTCCCTCTCCCTGGAGCTCCCAGGCAGAAGCTTATTTTCTCAGGAGGCAGTATGTCAGGATATTTGGATGAATGATGTTCAGTTGCTGGCTTCCTCATAAATGCTACTTTCAGAGCTCCTCTCTGTTTTAAGTTAGGTTGACCAGGAAACTGCATGTATACTGCACTCCTAAGGCCTCTCTCCAGTCTGAACATTCTGGTGCTCAACAAGTTTAAGCTTTTGGCTGAAGCCTTTCTTCACATTTACTGTATTCATTAGGCCTATCTGGATTGTGAAGTTTCTGTTGCTGAATCAGAGCAGACCTCTGGTTAAAGGCTTGTCCACATCAGCTGCATTCAAGACTTTTCTCCACTGTGAACTTTCTGGTGTTGAATGAGGTTGAAACGCTGGCTAAATGATTTCCCACAATTGCTGCACTCATAAGGCATTTCTCCAGTGTGAATCCTCCGATGTTTAACAAGGCTGGAGCTGTGGCGAAAAAATTTCCCACATTCCCTGCACTCATAAGGTCTTGCTCCAGTATGAACCCTCTGATGTTTAACGAGGCTGGAATTCTCACTAAAGAATCTTCCACATTCATTGCACTTAAAAGGCTTTTCTCCAGTGTGAACTTTCCGATGTTGCATGAGGCTAGAGCTTTGGCTAAAAAACTTCCCACATTCCCTGCACTCATAAGGCCTTTCTCCAGTGTGAACCCTCCAATGATTAATAAGGCTTGACTTGTGGCTATAGAATTTCCCACATTCACTGCACTTATAAGGTCTTTCTCCAGTGTGAACTCTCTGATGTTTCATGAGGCTTGAGTTAAAGCTAAAGAATTTCCCACATTCACTGCACTCATAAGGCCTCACTCCAGTGTGGATCCTATGATGCTGAACAAGTGTGGAATTATGCCTGAAGGCTTTTCCACATTCACTGCATGTAAAAGGCTTTTCTCCAGTGTGAACTCTCTGGTGTTGAATGAGATCAGCATTGCGGCTAAAGGATTTTCCACATTCACTACACCCATAAGGCCTTTCTCCAGTGTGAACTATTTGATGTATAAAAAGGTTTGATTTATGGCTAAATAATTTCCCACATTCACTGCATTCGTAAGGCTTTTCTCCAGTATGTAGTCTCTGGTGCTGTACAAGTAAGTATTTCTGACCAAAGGCTTTCCCACATTCACTGCATTTGTAATGCCTTTTTCCAGGGTGAAACGCCTCCGTACTCTTGGTGTTCCTTTGTGGCTCCCCTCCGCCACGGGTCACCTGATGGTTGAGAAAACCAGAACTGACTGGGAAGTCCTTTCCACCCTCCCCACCCTCTTCTCTTAAAGGTTTCTCTCCACAGTGCAGCTTCTGGTGTTGAACTTTTGCTTTGAGCACTCCTTCTATATAAACACTCTGCTCATGAGGTGCTTCCTTAACCTCTGCTCTACGCCGCCAACCTGAAAGCAAAGAAGTGCTGATGAAGTGTATGTGGACTTCAGGGGGAGGACGCAGCATGCTTACAAATGTGTCTCACACACCTAGTAAATAGTCCGTCGTATTGCGGGCAGAATCAGGCCTGAGGTTCAGAGTGAGGAAGGGCCTGCCGTGCCTGCGCTGGACCTGGCAAGCTCGCAGATTGGTGGGAGGCCTCATGAGCAGCAAGGACACAGGATGGAGTGCAGCTCAGGGAGGAGAGGCTGGGTCTCCAACACACTCTGCAGATGGCCTTCAGCAAGGCTGCTGATGACCCCGGAACACAGTGCAGAAGGGTGTGGTCAGGCCCAGAAAACAATCAGATGCAACTGAGTAGCTGGTGTTCAGGGTTAAGGACATGTGCACACCTCATGACACACTCTGTGAAAGCCTGTATGTATCAGAGCCTTGAAAACTTCGTATTCTGCTGCCTCAACCTCCCCCCAGGCCATGAATTCTGTGACACGTACGCTAGTGTGACGCGGGCCCCTGCCACAAGTCCCCTTCCTACCCTCCCCCTTGGCTGGGACCTAGCACCGTTCAAACGCACCAGTGAAACCCCCTCACTGCCTTTCTTATGCATCCCACCCTGACTCCCAATGAAGCTACTCACCCACAGGTCCTCTCTGCTTCTCCCCAGCCTGGCTGAGCCCACTCCCTTGGGACTCCCTCCCAGGTGACCCTCTGTCCCTCTCATCATGCAATGACTATCTGTCTCGGACCTGTGAGTGTAATAAATTTTGTTATTCCTGTGCCTCTCCTGTCATGGCTGCACCTATTCTCAGAAAATACAAAATGACTGACGTCGCAAACAGCATGGTCTGATGCCAATCATTCACAGGTGGGGGAAGATTTAGGAAATGCCTCCTAACTGCTTGGCTTACTAACTGGCTGTCGACCATCTGGGAAGGCTGGGTGTCCTGCTAGCACTCCTGTGTGCTGCCTCTCTCAGGCATTGCCAAGGCTTTCCACCCTAAATTATGGAGCTCATTCTCCTCAAATACCCTGAGACTTCACTTCTGGCCAGCCCTGACTCAACAGGGTGCTGGTGAGGAGGGGGAGTGTTCTCCTAGTGCTCCCTGAATAAGGGACAGGCTGGTAGAATTGGCTAAAAACGTCATGAAGTCTCCACTAGGATCGAGGGTGAGAGTGGAAGGGTAATCTCCTTGCAGCCGCCAAAGAAGCACTGCATATCAGTTGTTGGCTATTAGCTGATCTGTCAACAGAGGGGGGCTGGGTAACCCTCAGGAGATAACTCCTGTGGACTCACGGCACCAGGACTGGGAGGTTTTTCGTGTTCCCAAAGCCATGTTGCTCCTCAATCCCAGGCAGGGATGCTGCATCTCCTTCATGGGAAGTCTACCATGGCAGCCTGTGAGGGTCTGTACTGCTGGCAACTCTTTCACTGCCTGTGTTGCTGCTGTGGCTCCTTGCCTCCCAAGCCCGTGGGCATCAATGGGTCCCATTCCTGGAGATAAATGGCTCAAGTTCTTATGGCCTAGGATCTCAGCAGGAACATTTCATTCTAACACCTCACAATAACCAGAGGAAGTAAGCCAATAATTCAAGAAAGGTAAATACCTTTGAAACCCTTCCAGGTTCTGCTTCGTGCCCCTGCCTGTCAACTTGCCAACTCTGCTCCCAAGATCTGGGACCAATCCCAAAAAGACATCCAGCCACCACAGCTCTCCTCAGCGGATTCCAATCCAGCTGAGGTCACCTTAAGAGATGGAGCCACAGGAAGGAAGCATCTAATATCTTTCCAGAACCAGCAGGTCAAGAACGCAGATCACGAGGAATTAGAAACTAAAACTCACGACATCACAAGACTGGAAATCCAAACTATTCTGAAAGATTTCATGCAAAGAGATGGGGGAAAGGAGCTCATTGGTCACCAAGAGCATTTAATACCGGCTTGTAGCTCCTGCTCACAGAGCCCCAGAGATGAGGCAGCTGCTGGCATTACTAAAGAGCCTAAGATAGGTAATTTAAAGATCCTCTGGCCCGCCAAGTTCAATTCTCACATAACATTTTGGGCTAAAGGCACCCAGGAGGATGCAGGGCATCCCAAATGCCAGGGCAGGGATGACAGATGCCAAAACTTTTGATGAGATTATAAAAGCCTCAGATGAGGAATCTGAAACTTCTACCACCCCTCCGGATTCAGAAGCCCTGCCTTTACTGACTTGGATTTTCATGGCCTGGAGATGGACAACAGAAGCATCAGGAAGCCCTGATGCTCCTCCGCACAAAGTGGAATGGTTCAGTGGATCTTTCAGTACTTTGAACATTCAGACAAGAAAAATCCTGAGTGTGTTTTTAATCCAGAGGAGGCCGCCTTTGTCAGAGTCTAGTTGTTCTTGCAGGTGCCCTTCCCAATATAGGGTGGCATTGCTTAATTTTATTGACATGTCCCACACCAAACAGGATGGAACTGATTTCCTGACACGCCATAAGGGCTCCACCCACCCCAACTGACAAAGTCTGACTTACCACCCTCTGCCTCCTAGTATGCGGGTACCCCCCACCTATACCATTTAGTCTGTTCCTTTTTTCCCAACTTGCTGACACCCCTACTGCCTCCAGGTGACTTACTGACCACTGAGAGACCCCACAAACTAACTACTAGGCAAGCCAACCCCAAATTACAACAACTAAACAACAAATTACAACAACTAAAAGAAATAGTAGAAGAGCCTCACCCATTATTACCCACAGGTCTGGTGGCTCAGGGAACCACTCCTCTGGAACCACCCAAGGATGCTTCCAGTTCCAAAAATGTCAACCGCCAAGGCCAAGCCAGTGAGGATTCAGCTAGTCCTCAGGCACTGTCATACCACCCAAGGGCAATCACCCACATACAATTCTGGTAATTCACAGGAACTCTTCAACATTTCCTAACTCTATGGGCTACAGGAGCCCAAGTCACCATCATTCCAAGCAACCCATTCAGATTTAAAGGGGGTGCCTCTTTTAAACTACAGGGTAATGGCAGTAAAACTATTCATGGCAAAGAAACTGCACTCAATGTCAATATTCTAATTGCAACGGTTTTTATTAAATGGCTGCCTGTCACAGTGACCCCTACTGCTTTGACTTTTCCTATTATAGACAGAGATGCCATTGCATGCCACATACAAAGCTGGAGTAAGCCACGCTCCCTGGTCCTGCCAGTTATTCACCAAATGAGAACCTGTGGGGCTGCCCCTGCTGGTGAAGGTAGTAAACACACCACAGTATCACCTGAAACAAGGTAACTGCTGGCCTTCAGAGTGCTGTTCAAGATCAACTAAATGAAGGGGCAATTATTCTCATAATTTCTCCTTTCAATAATCCTCCTATTTGGCCAGTCTTCAAGGGCTTCTACCAACAATGCCACTCAACTACTGATTATCAAAACCCCAAAGCTTAAGTTCTCCCCATCAAGGCTCTAATACCTAACATAATTGAATTAACTGAAGATATCCAAAGGGTGCCCAGTGACTACTTTGCTGTGGCAGATCTGGGCAATGGATCTTATTCAGTGCCTATTACCAGTCACAGCCCCTGTTCACCTTTACCTTTCAAGGAACCCAACATACATTTATTGAGTTGTCCATGAGTAATTTAAACAACCCAGTGACTGCCCACAATCTGTACTGTCAGGACCCAGACAGGGTCCCCTCAAAGCACCTTGTCTGCTTATGCCCCCTGCCTTTGTTCCCAACTACACTCACCTAGGATGGCTGCACCTTATAATCAGGTCACCCCCACAGGCTTACTGCTTGTACCCAGGAGCCAACTGCATGTTAGTCTTTTGCCCTCATGCTAACTACCTCACGGGCACATTATGCTTTAAATAACAGCACCTCAGGAGCGCCTGGGTGGCTCAGTCCATTAAGCATCCAACTCCTGGTTTCGGCTCAGGTCATGATCTTAGAGCCATGGAATTGAGCCCTGTGTCAGGCCCCACGCTCAGCGCAAAGTGTGCTTGAGATTCTCTCCCTTTCCCTCTGCCCTTCCCCCCACTCGCACACTCTCTCTTTCCCAAAAATCAATAAATCAGTAACTAACAGTACCTCTGGATTCTACTGCAGCCCGAACTCATGGGTACGGCACTTTATACACTTTCCCCTACTGACACTCAATGAGTCTGTACCCCAGTGTGCAGTGGTTACACCGAGGAGCCCCACAGTTCTTTATCTACCAGGTACCTCCCCTTTGCTATCAAACCCAGGCAAAACAGGCAAGATTTATTTCCATCTTAACAGGACCCCCCGCATAGCCACAGGCGACACCAGAGCTGGCCCCAGTAGAGTAGCCTTTGTGTCAAACGAGATTGTATCATGACTGCCAACCAGCACCTCCTGGCGACCCTCTCAAGGTCACATACAAAGGCTGCACTACACACTGTCCCTTTATGCAACAGGCACACAAGTCTCTAAGCCCGAATGGTCGTGGATAACACACTGGCTTAACTGCTTACTAGCCAGGAAAGGAGGCGTGGGTGCTATTCAGGGTACCTCCTGCTGTATGTAACTCAGTAACTCTAGAGAGCTACAAGCAAAACTATGAAGATTAGGCCAAGAGGTAAAAATCTTTCATAACATAACCAAAACCTTCCAGTAGATTCCCTTAAACCAAGGGGTATATGACCTGTTCTCTTGGCTTTCCCCCCACTAAATGCAGGCCTGCCTAAGGCCTGGGTTTCAAACCCTCATCATATCCCTAGGAGGACTCCTCTCAGCTGTCACCTGTGTCAAAGTCTGCCTTTCTATGGGTAGACCAAACTATTCCAGTCACCTTTAACGTCTCCACAACCCAGGTGGCAAGTGGTACCTATCACAGTTGGTCCTGTTAATGGTGTTGAGACGTCACAGGGCTCATTGTATTGTAACCTTTTAAATTTCATATTTTCCTGTTGCCTCAACATCCCCACAAACAGGCTGTGAGCACCCCACCCAGGTAACCAGCTTAACCAAGTGATAAGGCTGGTTCCTATCACAAGTCCCCCTTCTTGCCCTCTCCTGTGACCTAGTGACATTCAAATGTTCCAAATGAAATCCACTCACACCTGTTCTTGTGTACACCCCCTGACCCCCAGGAAAGGCACTTGCTCATGGGTCCTCACTCACTCTCTGCTTCCCCCTGCTTGGTTGAGCCCACTCCCTGGGTGCTCCCTCCCCTGTGAACCACCTCACACACACATCCCCAGTGTGTCATGACTGTGTCTCTCTCAACCTGCTGAGCATAATAAACTTTGTTTTTTCCTGAGCTGCTCCTGTGTCTCCTCCTGTGGCCGTGCCTGACTGACCAACTCACGAGGATTCAAAGGCAGGCCACTGTTGGGGAGCACTGCAGAGGGAGCAGTAGGAAGCACAGAGGTGGGGGAGAGCCCTGGTTAGAAATCAGAGTAGACATAATAAGTGCACAACTGAGAAAAGATGGACATCAGCCTTGAACCGTGCCTTGGCGCCGAATCGTCAGGGCCCAGCACAAGGATTCCTGGCAGGACCTGAGTCCATCCCTGAGTTCACACCTGCCCAGCTCCACCCGCCGAGTACCTCTTGGCATGGCTGCAGTCACGACTCCACAGGGAGGCAAAGAGGGTTCTCTCCACCACTCCAACTGGGTGATTTCATGGGTCCTGGAAGATGCAAGTCCTAAGGGAGAGAGGACACAGGTGGGTCAAAGTGACCCACCCCATGACAGCCCACAGGAAAGAAAACTAAGTATTACAGAAGAATCTTGGAGGAGACTCTCGTGAGAACAACCCAGGGAAGCCGCTGCCATGTTGGTGCCTCAATCGCTGGGACAGGCACATCCCATATGTCAGCCAGAGGAAGAGAGCAGAGCCTGGGGCACAAAGCTGCCAGGGATCCTTATGGCGTTCCCAAGCCACGGAGAGGCCAACAGGGTGTGATCCGTTGGGGTGACAGCAAGACTCCTGATCCCACAGCTTCTCCTGCACGGCTTTGGGGCAGCAAGTATTGAGGCAGCTCAAGAAGGGAAGGGGTGGTACACACAGCCCAGGCTGTCACAACACCTACTCACGCGCACGGGGAAGGGAAAAAACGCCCGTGGTCCAGCTCTGGGAAGGCGAGACCTGTCCCTGAGGTAAAGGGGAAGAGCAGAGCCCAGCCCAGGACACTGGAATGGGTTGTGAGGACCTTACCCAGAGAGGCCATCAGTGAAAAGTTCTCCAGCATCACATCACGGTACAGGAGTCTCTGGGCTTCATCAAGGAGCCCCCACTCCTCCCAAGAGAAGTAGACAGCCACGTCCTCAAAGGTCACATGGCCCTGTCAAGATGGGACAGTTGAGTTGATGTGTAGCTTCCTTTCCCAG
This sequence comes from Zalophus californianus, assembly GCF_009762305.2. Classification (NCBI taxonomy): domain Eukaryota; kingdom Metazoa; phylum Chordata; class Mammalia; order Carnivora; family Otariidae; genus Zalophus; species Zalophus californianus. The sequence continues at coordinate 59,013,326 of NC_045611.1, read as the reverse complement.
GACTCCAGGCATCCTCACAAGTGTCCACCCTCCTCCAGGGGTCCCCCACCTCAGAGGAGATACCAAGCCCTGGTGCCACTGATCCCACCTTGCTCCTCACTGTTCAGTCCTCAGCAACAACAGGTGGGCAGGTCTGGGCCTGCCAGACAACTGACCTGGCGTCTCCCCGACTGTGCTTCCCAAACACGACTAACTTTGGGCCATTGTTCTCCCTTCAGCCCCCAGTACAAGAGCCTGGAGCCATCAGTTTACACTCCCACCCAACATGCACATCATTGTACCACACCTCCTTTCACTGCCACCAGCACCCCTACACCACGTCATGCATCTGCCTGGCCTCACCACACGCTGGTGTGGTACATGCCCGCCAGAGGGTGCTTGGCACATGGAATCAGAATTCCATTCAGTCCTAGAATTCCAATGACCCTGACTGCCAGAGGCAACCCCAGGCCTACTTTCAGGCCCTTCCTCCCTGGCCCATATCCTTGCTTCCTCCTCAGCCACCAGGAACCACACACAGATTTCAGACACCCTCAGCCCTCTTCTACTTCTGTGTTGCAAAGGTGTCCCCTCACCTGTCTGTTTCCGCTGAGGCTTATTCGAAGCCCAAGTCCACTTGTCTCTCCCACTAGGCCTACAGTTGTCCCAGAGGATCCCATTTTATCTTGGGCTAATCCCCTGGTCCCAGCAAGGGTCAGAACAAGAGCCTGGGATCCCAGAGCTAAATGAACTGGCAGTGGCACCAGCTTCACTGTCACCTCACTGCCTTGTCTCCACATGTATCTCATGTTCACTGGCCACCGGCCAGACCCTCTTCATGCCTACACCCTGACCGCAGGGACACCATTCTCCCTCATGTGTCTTTGTGAAGCCCACTACCCCATCCAGGTGTCCAGCAAGACTCAGTCCCTGGCCCCACACTCTCCTCGTTACTTGACGATGCTCCTGCCAAATCTGATCCACAGCTCTGTCCTGGTCCACACACCATCCGTACTGGGGGTGTCTCCAATCTAACCACTTCGCCTCAGCTCCACAACTGTGTGTCCAGGTGCCCACTCAACACACCCACTTGGGGGTCTCTGAAGCATCACAGTTCAAACACAGCCCAAACCTGACTCCTAATATTCCCCGTGAAAATGACTCTTACCACCAACTCTGACATGGTAGTACTTGCCAGCTTCTAGCTACTACAGCCAAATATCTAAGTCACTGCCGACCCTTCCATGTCTTTCTCCCACCCTCCACATCAGAAAGTCTGCTTGGACCTACTGAAAAAACAGACGCAGATTCCAACCCATGTCCCACCCCCACAGCCACCACTCACACTCACTTGGACTACTGCAGCCGCTCTTCCCCAGTTTGCTCTCTGCTCTGCAGCAGAAGCAGCTCATTAAGTCTGGTCCTATCACGTCCCTCTTCTGCTCCAAACCTTCCCGGGCTCCTGCCACTCCAGAATAGAGGCCCAGCTCCTGGCTTCCATCAGGTCTAATTTCTGTTTCCTACTGTTTCCACCAGACATAACAGAGACCTAAGGTTGCATAAGCATTCCCGGCCCAGCCTCACCTCTAGCATTTTCTAATGTTTATCACCATGAATATAATGTCTTATAAATGTCATGCCACTGGTTGCCAGGAATGGGAACCAATCCATGTAATTCCTGGTCTGGACTCAGGCCTCTGACCTTAGGTGATCATCTTCTAGGGATCTATGATGGAAGAGTAGGGAGAATAGCAGGCAGTCACAGAATCCTGCAGCCCACGCAGGTGGGAACTGAATAGGATGAGGATTTGGGATACCCCCCACTTACCTCTGCATGGTCTGGAAGCAAATCTGCAGCAATACAAACCTACAGAAAAGCAAAGCCATGAGAAGCAGGCAACAGTGTTGGGCCACAAAGGCCCACCCAAGTCCCTCATATCATCTGGGCCTCAGTCCTCAGGGATGCCTCTTACCAGCTGTGTGACTTCGGATAAATACACAACCCCCCTGTGCCTCAGTGTTGTCATCTGTAAAATGGGGATAATAGTGGTGCCCACCCCGTGGGGCTATTATCTGTACTGAATTCCTTCCCATGTGTCAAGTACTAAGTAGTAACTCTTACTGTCCTCATAATTAACACCTTTTGTCAACATTTTCAGTGCAAATAAACTGACAGGTATCAAAAGTGTGTTTTGTACGTGCCTTTTAACTAAAAGCATGTGATATTTAAGACATCTAATTTTAGGGACGCCTCCGTGACTCAGTTAAGCATATGCTTTCAGCTCAGGTCATGATCCCCGGGTCCTGGGATCGAGTCCCACATTGGGCTCCTTGTTTGGCAGGGAGCCTGCTTCTCCCTCTGCCTGCCGCTCCCCCTGCTTGTGCTCATTCTCTCTGACAAATAAAGAAATCTTTAAAAAAAAAAAAAGATTTAATTTTAATCAGATGCTTAGAAGTATATTAAAACTTCCATTATTAAGCGCTTACATCAATTTAACTTGTTAAACCCATGTTATTTTTTTTTTTTTTTAAATATTTTATTTATTTATTCATGAGAGACAGAAGGAGAGAGAGAGAGAGAAGCAGAGGGAGAAGCAGGCCCCCAAGGAGCTGGGAGCCCGATGCGGGACTCGATCCCAGGACCCCGGGATCATGACCCGAGCCGAAGGCAGACGCTTAACCATCTGAGCCACCCAGGCGCCCCAAACCCATGTTATTTTAATGCCTACGTATGTATATACACACGTGCAGACGTATGTATACAAACATACGTATTTTTACCAGTTAATGTTTAAATAAACACTTACTTCATATAAACTCACACATCAATAATACGGGGATTGGGCCTGAGGAAACATTAGAGACCAGTCCTGGTGGCAGCCTGGCTGCTTGCTACACACGCTCCTACAGGCAATCCTGCTGGGGGCCTTTCCAGCTACTCGTCCTTCCTGCCCTGAAGGCTGGGAGAACTCAAGCACCAAAAGGGGCTGCTCCACTCACCTGACTGACCTTTCCTTTTCTCCACAAAAACTGGACTTGAGGGCTTGCTGAGCCCACAATGGCAGGCCTACACCACTGAACAGCTCAGTCTCCATTCCAGTCCCAGTCCTCAGACCCTATAACCTTCCACTCTTGCATACACCACCCAGAACCACTTGGGATTACGGGGATCACCCTTCTGAAAGCAGCGCCACCCTTCAGGCCCATCTGAAATAAGAACTTTAAGACTCGGGCGCCTGGGTGGCTCAGCTGGTGAGGCGACTGCCTTCGGCTCAGGTCATGGTCCTGGAGTCCCGGGATCGAGTCCCGCATCGGGCTCCCTGCTCGGCGGGGAGTCTGCTTCTCCCTCTGACCCTCTTCCCTCTCGTGCTCTCTCTCATTCTCTCTCTCTCTCAAATAAATAAATAAAATTAAAAAAAAAAAAAAAGAACTTTAAGATTCTCCCTCCCAAGTAGGAGTCCCAGGCCTTGCCCTGGTCCAGGACAAGACCCACCACCTCTTGGGCATCTTCAGCCCAGATCCCTCCCCAGGACCTCAGATGTGAGTGCGCGAGCTACCCATACGACACCTGCACTCGACACCACCCTGTCCCAAATCCAGCTCCTGCTCTTCTCCCTGAAACCTGTTCCCTGCACCGACCTCCCCATCTCCATCCTTCAGGGTATTTTCAGGAAACACTTTAAAAAAAAAAAAAAAGGGCAAACAAACACAGCCGGCCCTTCACTCCCTTCTTTCTCTCTCAGCCACTTCTGATGCGTCAGGTAATCCTGTCCGGTTTTTAAAACTCCCTCCGGGACCCATCAATCCTCCCGCTCCGCTGCCCTCAGCACGGTCCCGTCTCCAGTAGAGTCTACTGTATGGGCTTCCCCCACCCTCCGTCCCCGATCCCTTTGTGTTCCCGGAAAAGCCCCTGAAAACTCTGAGCAACGGATGGGAGTCCCTCCTCTGTTCACAACCCTCCGTGGCCATCAGCGCCCTCAGAACGAAGGCCCAGCCGCTCCGGCTGCCTCTCCACGGCGGCCCGTCCCCTCTCAGCCGTTCCCTGCGGACACGAGACAGCCCCCAGGTTTAGGACTCCAGCTCAGGCCCTGTCCCTGTCACCCTCCCGCGCCCCCTCACACTGGCTGACAGGAATGGGGATGCGGACACGGGCGCCTCACCGTCCCGGACCCAGGCGGACCGCCCCTTCGGGGCTCAGCTTCAGCGGGGTTCAGTTTAAGCGGGGAGGGCCGGGGTATCAGCGCCTACCTGAGCCAGGTCCCTCCGCGCGGCCGCCGCCATCGGACTCTGTGGGCGGAGCAACGCCCGGGGAGGGGGACCAGCCCGCGCACCCCCGACCCCGATCCCTCGCCGCTGCCGAACCTCAGACCCGATTCTCCCGGCTTCCCGCTCTCGTCACCCCAACCGCACACGAGGCTTCCCAAGCCTCTGATCAGACACAGCGGCCCCAGAGGCCCCAAAACGCCCGCCCCTGCGGCCGCGCTAGAAGTCCCGCCCAGCGCGTTCCGCACGCGAGGGAAAGTCCACTTTCATTGGCCGAGCGCGGGCGGCGCGGGGCGCAGCGCCTTCTGGGTAATGTAGTTCCCACCGAGCCCAACGTGGAAGAAGTGGGCTGACGGGCTGAGGTGGCGGGCTGGGGAAATCTGGGTCAAGAACTGCCCCGGACTCTCCTCCAGAGACTATCCTAAATGTAGATGTCCCTGTATTTCAGTTTCCCTGCGCAGCTAGTACTACTACAGTCTTTCCTTCTCTTGAATGAGTTCAAGAGAGTCTTGAGAGCCACAATAAAGTGGTTTCCTCGTACTGAACCGTTGTACATTGACAAATTACCCTTGCTGAGGCGATGCCCAAGATCAAAGACATCGGTGGTGAAGCAATGCCTGATGTGTGAGGAAGAAGTGACACAGTTCTGAACATAGGCGGGGAGATAGTCGGGCATCCCAAGTGCTTACCTTCCTCCCTCACCCCACGCACCTGTGCCCTTTCCCTTTTTAAGGGCCCAATGTTGGTGTTCAAGTAGAACAATGGGCTTCAAAAACGTAGGCCAACCCGCTCTCACTCCCAGATTTCTCCCCTTCATCCCTTTCTACTCCGTGTTCCCGCTGCCCTCTCCTCTCCAGATACAAAGCAAACTCCCTGTGGGTGGGAAGGATGCTGGACTACTGTTGACATCAGGAAGCACTGGTAAAAGAAACGCCAGCACTTTAGTATGTGTTCTCCCTGTGTTCTCCCAGCACCTCCCTTACCTCTGGCTCCATTTCTTTCCTGTCAGTCTTCATTTCCCCAATTCTTCTGTCCCTTTTGTCTGTGGGCTGAGCAGTGACTAAATCCAACACTGCCTTGGAATGACTCATGAGAACAAAAGATGATGAAGCATTCACTCCTTCCTGGGATTTTCTGGAAGTAGGTGTTAAGCACTAGCGAAAATACTCTGGTTAGGAGGTGAGGAGTCAATATCGGAGTCGAGAACATGAAATGATAGAGACCCAAGGGCATTAGTTATTTAGTTCAGGCCTAAATGTGGCATGTGACTATAGACTATCATTTAGGGAAGTCAACATAGGTGGTAAAACTTTAAGGACATCAAAAGCATGATTATCGAAATGTCGGGTGAACTCTAGGGGGCCAGAGGGTCATATAAGGGGAGCAAGTGACAAGGAATGCCTAAGAAATATTATATATTCTGTTTTACACCAGGTGATAGTTCTATAGGTGTGGTCTTTGATGTGGGAAAGACATTAGGGCTCGAAGTCGATGGCCAAGAAGGAATTCTTGAGATGTCTTTGGTGCAAAAAGGTGGTTTTATGAAAGCATGGGGACAGGACCCGTGAGCAGAAAGAGCTGCTGCACTGCATTGACATAAACTGAGGAAGACTCGTGTCTTGCTGGACTGTGATCCCTATTACTTAACCATTTGTTTTTCCTTCCCTTAGCTTTAGGGCAGCCAGGAGTGCCTGAGGAATGTCACACATATTCCACCTGGGAGGGGGGGAATTGAGGGGTATCAGCTTGTGCTTTGCCCTCAGCTTGCCTTCTGCTCCCTCCTGAGTCTTTATAAAAGAAAAAAACATGATTTGTACATCTCTTATTAACACTCAACTGAATGTATGACAGTTTTAAAATAGAGAAAGAGAAAAAGCTATGCAGATAGTTTAATTTTGTCACAAGAATAAACAAATGGATGATCTTAACAGGCTGAAACAGCCTCACAAGGGTGTGGAATTTAAATAACTTGATCAGTGATGGGGCGCCTGGGTGGCTCAGTTGGTTAAGTGTCTGCCTTCAGCTCAGGTCATGATCCTGGAGTCCTGGGATCGAGCCTCACATCACGCTCCCTGCTCAGTGGGGAGCCTGCTTCTCCCTCTGCCCCTCACCCCACTTGTACTCTCTCGCTCAAATAAATAAATAGAAAAAATATTTAAAAAAATAACTTGATCAGTGAAGAACAAACAGACTATTTAATCATTTAGTTTAGGTAAAATGATTATCTACTGTCACCAAATGTACCTGGGATTTGTTCTATAGGTGTGGTAAGACATACAGACACAGAAATGATTTTCATGAAGGAAGAAGTTATTACTTAAACACAAGAGGCACGACATGGGAAGGGCCACGTGGGGCCACATGCAGAATCACCCAGGTGGATCAGGAGGCAGAGAGGGAGAGGGGAAAGCATGGTCCAGAGTCTTTACTGGGGTTCTCATGGGAAGGAATGTGCAAGGCAGGGTAGATACACTGAGCAAAGCTTCGACTGGATAATTAGAATAATTTTAGCAGACTCTGGGATAGAGTCAGTAGGACTCAACAGCTACTGCTCCTTCAGGGTGAAATCTACAGTTCCGTTCCTGAAAGCTGTCAAATGTTTTTGCTTCCTTCAAAAAGAAGAAGGAGGACTCCACTCACCTGAAGGAGAGCACTACGGCAGAGAGCATAGGCCACACATCCCAGTCTACTTCATGTTGGCTGTGCGTGACTTCAGGGTGAAACCTAACCCAAGTCTGTCTAGCTGATGCACAGCAAAGCCAATCACTGAGACATCAGTTATGTGACAGAAAAATGGGAACTGCACTCTTGAACCTTTATCTTTATAATTCTGCCTCCTTTCTGGTCTTCCTCAGAACACTATCCAGGTTTCTACCTAAATCGGTGTCTCCCAAATTGTAATTCTAATTGCCCAAATAAGAGTCTGTTTGCTTTAATTTTCAGTGAATTCTGGGGCGGCTGGGTGGCTCAGATGATTAAGTGTCTGCCTTCGGCTCAGGTCATGATCCCAGGGTCCTGGGATCGAGTCCTGCATCGGGCTCCCTGCTCCTTCGGAGCCTGCTTCTCCCTCTGCTTCTCTCTCTGTCTCTCCCTCTGTCTCTCATGAATAAATAAATAAAATCTATTTAAAAAAATTTTTTTTCAGTGAATTCTTTCTTGATCAACAAGTTATACTCCAAATTTTTCCTCTTCTCCTCTGAAAAGTATACACTGATTCTATTTATTATATTTAAGCTAAAAAAATCACAAGCATCTATTTAATACATTCAAGTTGTGAAAATTAGTAATGGGATGCTTCACTAAAATGGAGTCAGGAGGTTTCTGCAAGGGAAGCTCTCACTCCCTCCCACTTGTAGTTAATTGCAGACCCAACAGGAAGAGATGGACTTGATCTTACCTGGACAGGACCTTGCATATTGATACTACTCTGCTACTCCAGCCACAGGAAGAAACGCTTTCCTCACCGCCCCCCCCCCCACAACAGGCAACAGCTCAGCCAATGCAAAGCCACCACGCTTTGAACTCCTAGTTTACTCCAATGGACTTGTAGTTCATAACGGCCTTCCCAGCTTCCCTCTTTTCTCCTTAAAAAATTGTGTCTCTCCTTTGTTCCCCAGACTTGCCTATGGTTTTGCTGCTGCTTTGTTTGTCCTGGATTGCAATTATCTTTTCCCAAATAAACCCATCATTTGCCGGTAAAATAACTGGCAGCTTCTATTTTTAAGGTTAACAGAATTATAAATACATTTACTTCCCATTTAGAACTATAAGGGATTTAGAACATTAAGCAACTAGCCTTCTCTCAGTGGATGTTGTCTGAAGGAATGCTTGGGAATTCTGACATGGAGAACAAAGGCAAAAAAAATAAAATAAATTTCCTTACAACTTAAAGCCCATTGACAAGTCCTTGAGATAGGCAGAGTGACCTTCCTCTAGGAACTCAACTGCCTCGATGTTAATACTTTGCTGAGGGCAAAAGGCAATCTTAGCTTAATATTATCTTGACCTCCAAGATCCTGTAAGTCTCCTTTAACATACAAAAATACCAGGGATTCCTGACTGGTTCAGTCGGTAGAGTGTAACTCTTGACTTTAGAGTTGTGAGTTCAAGCCCCACTTCAGGAGGTTGAATTTACTTAAGGGAAAAAAATATTTGTGTTCCCCTAACATATAAAAATTCCTCTGGAAACTTCCTTTATCTCTACCTCACCAAAGATCTACGTTAGCAATCATCCTTCAAGCATATGGCCCACTTGTATACATCTGAACGGTCTTGTGAATAAGGTTTTACTACGCAGTAATAAATGACCTTTCCCTAACAATGACTAGCCCCTCAAGGTTCTGGAAACTTTACTTCCAAATTCCTTAGAGACTTAGGCTATCCATAACCCCCTCCCAACTTTAGAGTATATCACCAGTCACCCCTCAGTACCCCAGTGCAGCTCTTTCTGCCCACAGGTTCTGTCCCATGCTTTAATCTTAACCACCTTTTTACACCAACGATGTCTCAAGAATCCTTTCTTGACCTTTAACTCCAAACCCCAACATTTGCACGTCAATTCCATCATTTTAATTCCATGGGAGATATATTCACATTTTACATAGATAATGAGCATTTGTTTTGATAAAAAGATGTACCTCTCAGTCTTGATTCCTTCTCTCATTGCACTTTTCATCTGGGATCAATCTTCTTTGGACTTGAATATTTTGTTTAGAATTTTATTTTCTGTGGGTTTGTTTTCCATTACAGTCATCATTTTGGGCCTCAAATCGTCTTATGTTGCAATTTCTTAAGAGATATTTTTACTGTATGGGGCGCCTGGGTGGCTCAGTCATTAAGCGTCTGCCTTTGGCTCAGGTCATGGTCCCACGGTCCTGGGATCAAGCCCCGCATCGGGCTCCCTGCTCGGCGGGAAGCCTGCTTCTCCCTCTCCCACTCCCCCTGCTTGTGTTCCCTCTCTTGCTGTGTCTCTCTCTGTCAAATAAATAAATAAAATCTTTTTTTTAAAAAAAGAGACATTTTTACTGTGTATAGAAATTTAATTAGTGGCTATTTCTTCTGCATAGAGACTGTTCTTATTGCCCTTCTGACTCCCAAATGACATTTGGTAAATCCCCTTTCTCTCATTTGTAACACACCTATAAGGAACTGACTACATCTCTGTATACAGAGTAAGAAATATTATCTTGTAAAAAAGTGTTACACCTGTGTTCTACACAATCACTGATTATACAGGCAGAAGGAATGATTTCTGAGGTAACCAGAGACACACACGTCCACCTCCTTTAGCGGTGCTTAACATCCCTCTCCATGTTCCACATCATCGAGTGTCTGGAGTGTTTTCTCTCTTGTTCCCGATCCTCAATGCTGAGGCTCACAAAACTAACTCTAGAGCTGCAGGCTACAAGAGTTTATTTGAGGGACACCTGGGTGGCTCAGTCGGTTAAGCGTCTGCCTTCGGCTCAGGTCATGATCCCAGCGTCCTGGGATCTAGTCCCGCATCAGGCTCCTGGCTCGGTGGAGAGCCTATTGCTTCCCCTGCTGTGCTTTCTCTCTCTGACAAATAAATAAATTTTAAAAAAGTTTATTTTATAACAATATTTATTAGCTTCCAGCTATAAAAATCTGAGTGAAATTAGCATATGGTGTGTCCATTGAATTTTTTGGTGCGCATTCTCTGCCTAAAGAGTCCTGAAATAATATCTCTAAACATTTCTGTAATGTGTTTTTGAGGAAACACTTTTTCTTTTCTTTTTTCTTTTTTTTTTTAGGGATTTTATTTATTTATTTGTCAGAGAGAGAGAGAGCATGAGCACAAGCAAGGGGAGGAGCAGACAGAGGAAGAAGCAGGATCCCCAATGAGCAAAGAGCCCGATGCGGGACTCGATCCTTGGACTCTGGGATCATGACCCCAGCAGAAAGCAGACGCTTAACCGACTGAGCTACCCAGGCGTCCCACGTGTTACACATTATAGTTACCGGAAATATGGGACCGGCTCCTTTAAGGGAAAGCGAAGCTCCGCCTCGTACTCAAGGACACGCAATTTCTAGGCGCCGCCAGCTACGTGGTGGCCTCTGTTCCGGAGGCGGTGCAAATGCCCCTCTGCAGTGTGGTTGCTGAGGAAACTACACTACCCAGGATTCTCCGCGGTACTGGGCCAATGCAGGCCCGAGGGAGAGGCGTTTTCGTTGGTGCGGGAGACATCAGGGTGGGACTTCCGTTCCCTTGCTGAGCGGACATTTTGTTTGTTTTTGGATTAACCCACCAGGTCGGTTTCCAGATCGCAGTGTCAGGCGTGAGTCCCCCGAGAGAGCAAACGCGAGAGGAGGCGTTGCCTCCCCTGAACAGAGGCGGGCCTGAGGATCGGGTCCTCGCAGCTGTCGACCATTAATGACCCCCTCCCCTCCGCGCGCCTTCCCCGGTCCACAGGTTCCGGGGGCGGCGGCCGCACTGACGGACCCGGCGCAGGTGGGTGCTGCGCCCTCGGGTCCGCCCGCGACCTCCGTTTCGGAACCCAGAGCCCCGAATGAGAACAGCCTCGGGTCCCGACAGCAGGGGCGCCCCGGGCTGCGCCCCATTTCTGATCGCCGGTGCGGTGGGTGTGGAAGGACGTCGCGGACGGAGGGACCAGCGTGGGCAAAGCCTTGGGCGGCGACCCAGACGGAGTGTTCGGGAGGCCTGGGGCCGTTGGTGTGTGAAAGGGTGAGAGTGTGAGGGGCGTTACACCGCAGTGTCAGCCTGAGCCGTTCTTTCGTCATTGTGAGCCTGCGCGAGCCGGGGAAGGTTCTAAACGGGGGAAGGACGCGATCCGACGGCCTTAGAGGTATTTCATGGACTGCTTACGGAACGCACGAACCAGGTTAGGAGGTTAGGAGATGATGAGGCCGGTGAGGACAGAAGGACCTAGTCCGAGGTAACGCCGCTGTTAGGTGGCCTGGAGACCTAGGCACAGAGGGTAGGGTTGGGGTTTAATCAGCCCGGGGTCTTTGTGGCGGGGTAGGAGTGGGGGATGGGCACGAGCTCCTTCGTGGTTGCTTGTCTCTCACAGGCTCCCTCTTCCCACAGGTCCCGGTGAACTCAGGAGTAACTATGGACCGTGTACAGGTGAGGGAAGGGTGTCTGTGTTCTCATCCATCCCACCCCCACCCACATGGGCTCCAGGACTGTGGTATCATACAACCCTCTTCTTATACTCTCCCAGCGCTTGAGTCTGAGGACCCTGGAGAAATCCTCAGCCCGGGATTCTGAGTCCAGGCCAGGGCTTATCTGGGAGGGTTCCCACTTTGGGGTAACTGTTGGAATAAGATGTGGATGGCGGTTCCAGGTACAGGAACTAACACCTGCATATACTTGGAGGAGAGACTGAGATGGAAGTTTTCAAGAAACAACAGGTCTCCGCCACGTGTGCTAGGAATCAGGAGCAGGTGGCAAGAGTCAGGTCTGGAATGGCCAGCTGACAAGCTAGGCCTCTGTTCTGAGGGTGGTGTCGCCATGGGCGTATGGAGCAGAGGAGGGAGGAGTGGTCTAATCCAGGTTTTAACGGCCCCCTCTGGATGCCAAGTGGAGAACAGACTGTGTGTGGTGAGGGTAAAGGGAGCTGTGGTATACATAAGGAGGCTGCTTCAACATTCCCGGTGAGTGGTGGTAAGGGGTGGGCCAGAGGGGAGCTTGTAGGTGGGAGAAGTGTTGGATCAGATTTTCTTTTTGATGTGAGAGAGAGAACCCCAAGGTTTTAGCCCTTCTCAGCCGGAAGGGTAGAAGCTCCATCAGCTGAGATGGGCAAGTCAGTGGTAGACATGACTCAGATTGGATATTAGGATTTTAAATTTGTAGCCCGTGTGAAGAGTTTAAGATGTTCCAGTGAACACTGAGTGGAGGTGTCAGGTGAGCTGATGGACACAGGACTGGACTTCTGTGGAAGGTTCATGACGGAGACATCCAAAAAGTAGAAGATGGCGTGTAGGCAGGTTTAGGAGGAAGAATGTACAGTGCAGTGCAGTTAGTGAGGCAGGAAGGTGATGGTGGAGGCTAGTGACTGGGTGGGGGGCCAGAGTTGTGAGACAGAGTATGATCCAAAAGAATAATGTTCACATACAAAGTAGTGTGAACTGATGGCTCATGGGTCCTGGTATTAGGGGCTTAAAGAAGAAAGGTGAGCCCAACTTTGGTTGTCTGGTAGCATGATCTTAGCAACCCCAGGAGAACTGGCTGTCAGGAGGTGGTGGGGGGCAGTGCATCCCTGCAGGCCAGGCCCAGAGGTTAGATGGTGCCTCTCTGACCACCCGCCTGTTGTTGCTACGGGTGGACACAGTAATCAAAGGGAGATTACGAGAGTGCAGACACCGTTGGTACCCAGTTCCTGTATTTCCTCTGAGTTGAGGAATTAGGAAGAAATGCAGGAGGGAGATCTGTGGGGGCCTGGATGGGTGTCCTTGGGAGAGAGGCTGCTCATGGACTCGGCTCTCCCCCTTGTGGCAGGGACAAGTGAACTTTGAAGATGTGGCCGTGTACTTCTCCCAGGAGGAGTGGGGGCTCCTTGATGAGGCTCAGAGGCTCCTGTACCGTGATGTGATGCTGGAGAACTTGGCACTTATGGCCTCACTGGGTAAGATCATCATACCCACCCCAGTGTCCTGTACTGGTCTCTGTTTCTCCCCTACTTCCCAAGGGTAGTCCAGTCATTCCTATATCAGAGCTTGTCTTCTCCCTGACTGGGTGCCTCTGTCCAGATCCGTGCACCCCTGTGCCCCAGTTTCTGACCCCTTCCTCTAGCTGATGTTTCCAATGGCCTGCCTGGGTCAGGAATTGCAGGGACCAGAGTGGTCACCACTTGCTGAGACCACTGAGCTCTTCATGCAAGACCCTACTTTGAGGTTATTTTTATAATACTTAGTTTTCTTCTCTGAGTGGTGGGTTGCCCAGACCAGTGCTGGCCATTTACATGTCTTGTCTTCCTCTTAGGATATGAATCTTCCACGTCCCATGGGGTTGCCTCACTGGAGCTGGGCAGCAAGCTCTGGCGATCTGACTGGGCAGATGTTACTCCAGGCGGGACTAGAGAGGCTCAGGGTGGGTGTGGCCCTGGGGAATGGGAATGGGGAAGGATGTGATGTCGGGGCTGGGTTCTGGTCATTCCCTAACCTCTCTCCCCACACTTTACTTCCCCGTGTACACACTTGTCTTATGCTCTGACCTTTGGCCTCTGGCTGTTCCCCACCTCTGCTTCCATGTCTCACCTGTTCCTCTCCACTGCTCCCTCTGCAGTGCTCCCCAACATTGGCCTGTACTTAGTGTGTTATGAGATGTGTGCATACGCCAAGAAGTCCTTAAATACAAGCTGTTCAGTGGTAGCTGTTCAGTAGACACAGCTGCACAGCTCTCACCTGTCCCCAGGTGAAATGCTCTTCCTGGGCTGTACCCCACATTCGTGTCCTTTCCTAATCAAGTCTTCTTCCATTCCTTTTTTTTTTTTTGACTCTTCCATTCTGTGATCTTTAGATGCCAACTGCTGCCTAGCAGCCCTTTACTCACTTGAGCTTGGACCTCTTGTTCTGACAGCAGTCCTATGACCTTGATCTTACTTCTGTTAGACACATTTATAATGAGGCTACCCCTTCCATCAGTGTCAATTTGCACTTGTCCTCTGCATTTGTCTGCTTTCAGGTCGTTGGCATGGAATGGAGGATGAGGAGATAGCTTTTGAGCAGAACATTTCTGTGGGAGTGTCACAGGTCAGGACTCCCAAGGCAGGTCCTTCTACCCAGAAGGCCCACCCCTGTGAGACTTGTGGCCTGGTCTTGAAAGACATTTTGCACATGGCTGAGTACCAGGGAACACACCCTAGGCAGAAATCATACATGTGTGGGGCATGTGGGAAACAATTCTACTTCAGTGCAAACCTTTACCACCAGAAGCAGCACAGTGGAGAGGAACCCTTCAGAGGGGACAAGAGCGGCACCTTGCTTGTGAACAGCTGCCCTGTGGAACCATCGGAGATGCCTTTTACGACAGGGAAGGGTTATAAGGACTTCCCAGCTAGTTCAAGCATTTTCCAGCACCATGCCCCTCAGAGTAAGTGGAAGCCTAACAGTAACACCAAACGTGTGGATGCTTTTCACAGTGGACAAAGGCATTACGAATGCAGTGAATGTGGGAAAGCCTTCAGCCGGAAAGACTCACTTGTCCAGCACCAGAGAGTCCACACTGGAGAAAGGCCTTATGAGTGCAGCGAATGTGGGAAAACCTTCAGCCGCAAACCCATACTTGCTCAGCACCAGAGAATCCACACTGGAGAAATGCCATACGAGTGTGGCATATGTGGGAAAGTTTTCAATCATAGCTCCAACCTTATTGTACACCAGAGAGTCCACACTGGAGCAAGGCCTTACAAGTGCAGTGAATGTGGGAAAGCCTATAGCCACAAATCCACACTTGTTCAGCATGAGAGTATCCATACTGGAGAAAGGCCTTATGAGTGCAGTGAATGTGGGAAATACTTTGGTCACAAATACAGACTCATTAAACACTGGAGTGTTCATACTGGAGCAAGGCCCTACGAGTGCATTGCATGTGGGAAGTTCTTTAGCCAGAGCTCTGACCTTATTGCACACCAGAGAGTTCACAATGGCGAAAAGCCCTATGTGTGCAGTGACTGTGGAAAAGCCTTTAGCCACAAACATGTACTTGTTCAGCACCATAGAATTCACACTGGAGAAAGGCCATATAAGTGCAGTGAGTGTGGCAAGGCCTTCAGGCAAAGAGCTTCCCTCATCCGACATTGGAAAGTTCACACTGGAGAAAGGCCTTAGGATGGCAAGGAATACACCATATCCTTGTTCAACGTAGTGACTGACAGCAGAGAGAAGCTCTGAGATTAGCCTTCATGAGTAGCCATCAGCTGGAAGTTGAACCTCATATGTTTCAACGTCTGCCCCCGGAGATTATTCTGTCACCTATGTGGGAAGCTTTCTGGTGCTGTGTTGCACTTTGTAACCTGTCCAGGAGGCTTGCCAGAATTCTGTCACTGCCCATGTCTCTAAAAAAATGAACAAAAACCAGCCATGTATGGAATGGCACCTTATGCATAAGTCATCCCAACATGTTCTAATAGGCAGACCTCTGCTCCTCCCTTCCCTAGAGGGATCATCAGTACCTGGAAGCCATTAAAAATCCTCACTCCTTCATGCTTTCTCCCCCACCAGCTGGTATAAGCATGGACATGACCTAGTGTTGGTCAGAAGGTTGGAAGCTTTGTTCTGCTGGCTGCTTGCAGAGAAGGTTTCCATTTTTCATGGACTTTGCTGGTCTCATTTTGCACTCATGATGGATTTGTCCAGCCTCCAAGTCACCTACCTTAGGAATTGCCCATCTCATAGTGTTTGTTTTGGCAACAAATGCCTTAGTTTTTAAACTATAATTTTGGGGATTCTGTTCACTCTGTGGGTTGTATTGAGAACAGAATTGGGTTCTGCCAGCATGAGGGGAGGAACAGCTTTTGTGAGAGCTCCAAATGTTGTGTCCCAGTGGTGTTAGCAGAATGGCAAGCAAAGAGCAGCTCTCATTTTAGCCTAACTTGCATCACAGTTCAAGACCGCCTATGAAAGAATACTGATCTTGGTGGGCCTAATCTTTTGGCCTGTATGCCAGGATTATTTGTGTGATCAAGGTCACCCTGAGCAGTGGGCCGTTGTGACAGCCTCTAGTGTATCTAGGAGCAGTATGAATTGGTTCCCTTGTTCCAGAGGGATGTTTCATAGTCCCATAGTGTCTCTCTCTCTCTCTCTCTCTCTCTCTCTCTCTCTTTTTTTAAAGATTTATTTATTTGACAGAGACACAGCAAGAAAGGGAACACAAGCGGGGGGGGGGGGGGTGGGAGAGAGAAGCAGGTTTCCTGTGAAGCAGGGAACCCGAGTCCCATAGTCTCTAGATGAGAACTTGACCCCTGGGACCTGCCAATGCCCCTGAAATCTATTATTTAGTAGGCAGATGTCACTGTCCCCTAAAAAGACTAGGTAGGAATAGTAATTGGCACAGAGATACTGATTAATTGGGAGTTGGGAGCAAACTATAGGGAATGTGACTCTTATAAAGGTATATCCACATGTTTCCATCACTGTGGCTTTGATATGAGGGCTCACAGAAATTCTCAGGATTCCCATATTTGTGTCTTTTTTTATGGCTACGGTCACTGCCAGAGCAATCAATCAAAGCCTTTTCTGCAATAAACACATATTTATAGTATACAGTTTGATAAGTTTTGATACATGTTTGCACCTGTGAAGCCAAGTTTCCTGATTTGCCCTACAATCCCTCTGCCCCTTACCCATTTCTAGGCAACCATTCATCTTGCTTTCTGTCACTATAGGTTTCTTTGCATTTCCCAGAATTTTATATCTGGAAAAACTTATGTACACAGGTAACACTTTAATATGTACTCTTATGTATCTGGCTTTAACTCTGCATAATTATCTTGTGATTCATCAGTGTTATGTCCATCAGTAGTTCATTCCTTTGCATTCATACTTTTGCTGAAAGTATTCCATTTTAGAGAAAGAATTCCAAATCAGGTGATCCAGTAGAGAGCTCACACAAAAACAAAGCCACAGTATCTGTTAAAACCTTTTCCCGGAAAAGATGTGTTAACATTTCTGACTTTTTCTGTGGGTAACCCAGACTAATCCTGGTATAAAGTGGAAGGGGACTCCACAACGGACAATACAAGAAGGTAGAGCTTGTTAAGAGAATCTCTTGCATAGTGGTTACCACAATCATAGGGTTTTTTTTTTCTTTACATTTTTAGTCTTTTAATGATGAATTACACTGACTAATTTTAAAAACTTAAACCAACCTTATATTTCTAAGGTGAGCCCCATTTGGTCATGATGTATTCTTTTTATCTATTGTATTTATCTCCCCTCCCTTTTTTAAGATTTTTGCATCTGTGCTCATGAGAGATGTTAGTCTCTAATTTTCTTTAATGCCTGGGTTTAGTTGGTATCACCATAATGCTGGCTTTACATAGTAAGTATTCCCTGGTTTTTAATTTTGTTGAACAGTTTGTGAAGAATTGATGTTTCTTCCTTGTTTTGTAGAATTCACCAGTGAAGAAGTAATTGGGCCTGGAGTTTATTTTATGGGAAGATTTGTAACTGCAAATTTAATTTTCATAGTGGATATAGACCTATAGAAGTTATCTTTCTTCCCCTAGAGTGAGCATTGGTGGCTTGTGTCATTCAAGGAGTTCATTTTATTTAAGTAGTCAAACTTCTCAAACTATTCTCTTATTATTTTAGTACCTGCAGAGTCTTTACTGATGCCACTTCTCTTATTCCTGTGTTAACCTTAAAAATAAAACTGCCAGTTATTTTACCAACCAACCAAAAAAAAAAAAAAGGATTTATTCGGGAATAGCTGAGATTACAATCCAGGACAAGTGAGTTTTAGCAAAACCATAGGCGGGTCCAGAGAACAAAGGTGAAGAATGCTTTTTTATAGAGGAAAGGGGAAGTTGGGAAGGGCTGTTATAAACTAAAAATTCCACTAGAGTAAACGGGGTTGTAACTACATAGGTTTCTGATTGGCTGAGCTGTCACTGTCTCTGATTGGCCGGGTTGTTGACAGAGGAGGAAGAAATCTTCCTCCTGTGAGGATAATAAAGTAGTATTGGCTTGCAAGGTCCATCTCTTCCTTTGGGTCTGCAATTGACAACTAGTGCCAAACTAGAGTACCCCCTGCTGGCCGCCTGACTCCATTCTAAATGAGGTTTCCTTTTATTAATTTCCACATTCCCCTCTTTTGATTAAGATCTTTCTTTGAAGGCATTGCCAATCAATAGTCAGGTTCTTTTATATTTACTGGTTTTGTCCCTCAGTACTAGGAATGTTGTCATGTCCTATGTTGGAAGGAAAGTGCGTTGCAAGTGGAAACCACTTAAGGTCACATTTGAGGAATAAGGAAGGTTAGGAGGAAGAAACTCAGATTCTTGAAGCATCAAGCCAGCATCACCTAATTGGGTGATCATTTAAAAAAATTAAAAAGCTTAACAGTCAACAAAATACAAAACAATTATATACGAGTCAGAAGTAACATAATTCCAAATTGTATGATGGTTCTAACCAAGGACCCTAGGTCTGAAAGTCAAACAGAACATTTATTGGCACTTATTCCAACTTAGGGGAGAAAGGTTCTCCCTATGAAGGCAAACCCAGAGTGATGTATTCCTCTTGGAAATGATTCTTTAAAGTGATCATGAAAAACAGACTAGCAAATATTTGCAAGAGCATACTGAAGGAGCAAACCAAGTGCATTTGGGAAGATAGAGTGCAGGTATGAACATGATGCAACAGCTGATGAACTTTTTGTAAAACAGCAGAACTTCAAAGATGTTTTAAAACAGTATGTTATCTCAAAAAAAGCAATGTGTTATTGCTAGTACAATCTGTAAGGTTGCAAATTTAGAGACCATGAATTTGGAGATGAATCCAAAGTCAGTTAATAGTTCAGATGAAAGAGACTTTTGAATTCTGAAACCTTCTAACCCATAAGAAAGAGCAAGGGAAAATTAACTTGTCTCAGGATCATGAGGCTGTTTCTGAAAGGCCACAATCGAAAGATGTTCCCCTTTTTGCCACGACTTGGAAAATGCAGATGGGCACTGTCTTCCCATGAAAGAAGCTACAGTGAAGAAGATATACAGGCTTATTTTACACATCTTGGGAAAGCTGTTGTCAGATGTCTTCTTCAGTTCCAAGAAATCTTTACTTTCAAGTCACCAGATGATGTGCAGATCCAATCAAGGTTTGGTGCTTTCTTTAGAGGTGTTACAGAAACCCAAGAGTCTATTCCCTGGAGTTCGGTGGCACAGGGTTGGTTAGTAGTTCCTGACAAGGGCCTTTCCAGGGGGGCTGAAGAGTCTGGAGGTGTGTTTTCCAACAGCCCAAATCTCTGGGTTGCAAAATGTGATGCTTAAGGTCACTGGGGAGTGCTCTGTGAGAAGATGGCTCTACCAAAACATGGTTATCTTTAACAGAAGTAATTAGGCCTTTACATAAGTTTATCAAGTGGGTCAAAGAAGGCAGGGGCCAAGTGCTTTGGACGTCCTGTGACTACCTCAAAGGGTGAAAGTCTGTAAGTTCCCAAGGGGGTGGATCTGAGGTTTAGAAGAATTAACAGCCATGGCCAAGGTATTGGAGAGTCTCTAGAAGTTTTGGCAATTGAGTCTTTATAGTGCCATTAGCGCATTTTTGCTAACTGAGGTTTGAGGATGATATGCACAATGAAAGTGTTGTAAAACTGGCCAGACAGCACAGAAATGTCAAAATGCCTGACCAGTAAAATGGGTTCCCTGATTACTATGAAGTTTGAGAGGTTTGCTATATAGGGATAATCTTTTCTCTTTTTAAAAAAGATTTATTTTAGAGAGAGTGAGGGGAGGAACAGAGGGAGAGAATCTTCAAGCAGACTCCCCACTGGGTGTGGAGCCTGACATGGGGCTTGATCCCACAACTCATGAGATCATGATCTGAGTTGAAACCAAGAGTTGTACACTCGACCGACTGAGCCACCCAGGCACCCCTATGGATAATCTTGTTCCAAGAGCCACAGAAGAGGCACTGGCCTGTTTTCAAGGGAAAGTTTGATCCATGAGAAAACCTACAAACCACAACTAAAACATATCCATGAGATGGGGTGAGTTGTATGAAATCCATTTGCCAAACTTGAAATTGTCCACTGTGTAATTTGAAATGCCCAGGGTCAACATGGACAGGTACCTGAGATTGTGTTTTGGACAGGTGGGACAAATGAGGTTGATACTTTTGTGGACTTATTAACCTTTTCTCAGCAACATTGGTTTATGGATGCTATCATTTTATCAGTAGACCAGTGGTTTAATGAGTATTCACTTTTTTTTTAAGATTTATTTATTTAGAGAGCCTGCGAGTGGGGGAAGGAGTAGAGGGAGAGGGAGAGAGAATCCTCAAGCAGACTCCCTGCTGAATGTGGAGCCAGACACAGGACTCAGTCCGAGGACCCCAAGATCATGACCTGAGCCAACATCAAGAGTTGGCCAATTAACCTACTGAGCCACCCAGGCGCCTGTAATGTGTATGCATTTGTAAGTAGTGGAAATTTCAGAACTTCTGATATGGCTGAATTGTTATTTGGCCCAAACCAGAGTTATCTCTTTTTATTAAGGCAACAATTATATTTCCAGTATTGTTTTTCCCTCTTTGTTGCCAATTGCTGGGTATCTCCTGTTGATTTTTCCAAAATTTATCATTTTGGAGAACATCCCTTTGGACCACGACAAAGGTTTGGTTACTGGTTTCCTTGAGAGCAGCATTTGTACAGATACCAGTGAGGTGGGCTACTTTGGCCCCCATGGAGTTGAGTCTGGAATGTTCAGGAACTTTGATAATACCCAGAGCAGGTAGCAGAAGTATGGCATCTAATAAATTTTGGACATAGGAGCCATTTTTAACATTATTCCCATTGGAGGTAAGGACATGTTGTTTCCATAATATTCCAAAGTTGTGAGCGACCTCAAAGGCATACTGGCTATTGGTATAAATGTTTGCAGTTTTACCCTTGGATAAGGTACAAGCTCGAGTAAAGGCACAGGACTCAGCTTTTGGGGTGAAGTAGCCAAAGGTAAAGGTTCTGCCTCAGTGGATTCAAAGGAGTTGCAGTAGCATACCCAGCATGATATTTACCATTTTCATTCTTTAAGAACCATCAGTAAATCATGAAAAATCTGCATTGGTTAGAGGAGTTTCCTTAAGTTCTCATGAGGATTCAAAAGGTAACCTGCCTGGTGGCTCAGTTGGTTGAGCAACTGCCTTCGGCTCAGGTCATGATCCTGGAGTCCCGGGATCGAGTCCCGCATCGGGCTCCTTGCTCAGCAGGGAGTCTGCTTCTCCCTCTGACCCTCCCCCCTCTAATGTGCGCTCTCTCTCTCTCTCTCAAATAAATAAATAAATCTTAAAAAAAAAAAAAAGGTAACCTGTCAACATTAAGCACTTGTGAGGAGTTTCATCTGGATCCAAATATAGTCCTTGTTTCAAGATCAGGCTCCCTAAGTATCTAACTTGAGACTGGGTAAATGGCAATTTTTCTTTGGAGACGTTATGTCCCTTTAAGGCCAAAAGTTTCAACAGGTGGATGTGGTCTTCCTGTGAAGAGGTTTGAGAAGGGGAACAGAGAAGCAAATTATCTACATATTGCAACAAAGTAGAGCCTGCAAAGAACTTTCTATCATCCAAAGCAAGTTTTAAGATTTGTGAAAAGTAAGAAGGACTCTGTGATACCTTCTTTCCAAGTGAAAACAATGATACTGGCTATCCTTATCAACTGGAATACGAAAAATGTGCTGCATAATCAGTCACAGTGAAAAATTTGCTTACTTTGGGAATAGGTATTAGTAGCAGATGGGGGTTAGGAACAACAGGGTGCTGAGGAGTAACAGCGGTTATTTGGCATTTATTGTTCAGAGGTCCTGGACAAACCCCCATCCTTGGCCTTTGGGTTTTCTCACTGTTAAAACAGGAGTGTTATGGAGAATAAGGCAGGGGATAATGAGACCTTGTAATCTATTAGGGACTTGATACCCTGAAGGGCTTCTTTATTTATAGGGCATTGATTATGGGAAGAGGTTTTGAATCCTGATGGGAGGTACCCTGTGGATTTTGCCAATATCTGTTGAGAGAAGATGGTAGCTGATACAATAGGAACAAATGATCAGTACCTCCAGAGTCAGCTATCGTGCTGTCAGAGACAGAATAAAAGAATAAATTATGTCAGAAGGTCATTTAATTCTCCTGACTGGCTATTTTGATTACCACTGTAAAATTCTAGAGTTATTCCCCCTTTGGGGAAGAAAGTCTGACATGATATTTTTCTAAGAAATCTTGGCCCAATAAATGAATAGGGGCAGAGTACAGAGAAAATGGGTGAGTAGCTCTCCAAGGGCCTAGAAGAAAGGGACTAGGTACAGACACAGGAACCTGTTGAAGTTTGTTAGAGACCCCCGCTGTTTGAACTGCTCTAGTACTCTGGGGCAGGGGCAGCTTTATAGCAGTGGGGTTAAACACTGAGAATGTAGCTCTGGTGTGAATGACAGAGACTCACTCCCAAACCGGAAAATAGTTTCTCCAAGCTGATTGAGAGGGAGGATTGGGAAGAGCTCCTGTAGTTTCTCAGATCCCCATCATTGGGAATTAGGAAGACATTAGCAAAGCTGACTAAGGGCTGAAGGCACCTGGAGCACTCAAATTTCTAACAATCATTTTTCCCCCAATGCCCTGGCTTTTTGCAAAAATAGCAACTAGAGGGCTTTTGTTTTGTTCAGGGACTTTCATTTGCCAGAGTCAAAAATTAAGAATTTTGGGACGCCTGGGTGGCTCAGTTGGTTAAATATCTGCCTTTGGCTCAGGTCATGATTCCGGGGTCCTGGGATCGAGTCCCGCATTGGGCTCTCTGCTCAGCAGTGAGTCTGCTTCTCCCTCTCCCTCTGTGATCTCTCTCACTCTCTCTCTCAAATAAATTAGGAAAATCTTTAAAAAAATTGAGAATTTTAGTCGTCTTTCTTTTAGGTGACTCATCTGGGATGTGAGTGAGCTGGTTTGCCATATTAACTAAATTGAGCGGGCGGTTTCCCATTCCATCCCAGTACTTTTAACTAAAAGAGAAAGATCCTGGTTCAGTCCATTAATAAACATAGAGTCAAATGCTACCCAGGTAGATTCAACATCTAAAGGTAGACCAGAATATTCTTAAAAGACAATTTTGTGTTGATTATAATAGTCATAAGCAGGTCCATCAGGTTTCTGTGTGCAAGCCTGAATTTTGTTGCCACATGTCTACAGACAAAGAAAATGAGACACGGGGCGCCTGGGTGGCTCAATTGGTTAAACAACTGCCTTCGGCTCGGGTCATGATCCTGGAGTCCCGGGATCGAGTCCCACGTCAGGCTTCCTGCCCAGCAGGGAGTCTGCTTCTCCCTCTGACCCTCCCCCCTCTAGTGCTCTCTCATTCTCTCTCTCTCTCTCAAATAAATAAATAAAATCTTAAAAAAAATAAGATGAGACAGAAGTGAAAAAGAGGCCTCAGGCCATTTTGACTTATTTTAATTGTTTGCTTCAGTTAAATTAGAAATAGTATTTTACAAAGAGGCAAACTTAGAACCCTGAATATATCTGGAAGACTTGGAGATACCATTTAAGACAGGCATCCCATTCAGGTTTTTTGTTTTGTTTTAGGAACTGCAACTTTCTGATTGAATTTGGAGTAAAATAAGTAAGTTCGGGGAGATCAAAAGTTCCCCATGATGGCCACTGAAGCTCTAAATTACTTTTGGTTAAGTCAGTCTACTTACTCATAAATGTGCATATGAGTGATCATAGTTTTTAAACATAAAACTGGAGTCCCAGTAGGGTGCCCTCAAAAGCATGTTGATGACTGGGATCTCTTAGAGGTTTTTCAGGAACAGTCTGGTTCAAAGGCTGGCACAGTTCCAACCAGAATAATCTGATCCACGAAAAAGACCTGGACTGAAGGCCTACACATTTCAAACTGGTCCAGTTATGACAGAACAGTTCAATCCCAAAAGGGAGCTGGACCAGACCAACACAGTTCAAAATGGCACAGTTCATACAGGAGCAGTCTGGTTCCAAAAAGGAGTCAGACTGAAGGCTAGCACAGTTCCACTAGTAACATTACTGTTTCCAAACGTGACTTGGACTGAAAGTCAACACAGTCCCACAGGAATGGTCCAGTTCCAAAAAGGAGTTGCATCAAAGGCCAAACAAATACAGTCAGAGATACTTATTTTATTTTTTAAAAAGATTTTTTATTTTTATTTATGTGAGAGAGAGCAGAGTGAGTGAAAACATGAGTGGGGGGGAGGGGCAGAGGAAGAGGGAGAAGCAGACTCCTCCCCGCTGAGCAGGGAGCCTGATGCGGGACTCATCCCAGGACCCTGAGATCATGACCTGAGCTGAAGGCAGACGCTTAACCTACTGAGCCACCCAAGCACCCCAGAGATTTTCTTTTTTAAAGACAAGGCCTTTAAACAGATCCTGAATAAGGGCTGGAGGACTCAAACACAAAGCATGGAGCTTGAAATCCAGAAGAAAATTTACTGTCAAACCCCAGGGTTGGTGAGAAAGCAATGAGAACAGTCAGCTTTGTGGGTACCGGCACCTGTTTGTTTACAAGCCTCAGAGTTGTTGGGGATCTTCTCTGGATCCCTATTTGGTCCAACGACTAACTTTAACTTAAAAAATAAAATTGCCACTTATTATACCAGCAAAAAAAAGGGGGTGGTTATTTGGGCATAGTTGAGAATTGCAATCCAGGACAAGCAAGCTGCAGCAAAACCGTAGGCAAGTCCAGAGAACAAAGGTGAGGAATGCTCTTTTATAGAGGAAAAGGGAAGTTGGGAAGGCTGTTATAAACCAAAAGTCCATTGGAGTAAACTGAGAGTTATAAGTATAGTGGCTTCTCATTAGCTGAGCTGTCATTGTCATTGGCTGGGCTGTTGCCAGGAGAGGAAGATAGTAAAGTAGTATTGGTTTGCAAGGTCCATCTCTTCCTGTTGGGTCTGCAATGGACAACTGGTTGCCAAGTGTAAGAGCTCCCCCTGCTGTCCTCCCGACTCCATCCTAAATGAGGTTTCCTTTTTGTGAATTTTCACACCTTATCCTGGTAATGTCTATACCTCTCTTTTTCTTGATCAAAAGCTTATCACTTTTATTATCTTCCTAAAGCACTTGGTTGCACTGATTTTTCTGTTTCATTTTTTTCTAATTTGCTCTTTTTTTTTTTTAACCATTGCCTTTTGCTTTTGTTTTGTTTTTTTTGTAATCTCTACACCCAACATGGCGCTGGAACTCATGAGCTGGAGATCAAGAGTCTCATGCTCTTCTGACTGAGCCATCCAAGCACCCTGCCTTTTGCTTTTACTGGATTTTATTTCCTTCGCTACTTTTTAACATGGAAGCTGAGATCCTTATTGGAAACCCTTTTTCCTAATATAGATGCTTAATACCAAAAGTGGTCTTGTAAGAACTGCTTTAGTTGTCTCCCATAGAACTTAATATGTTATGTTTTCATTTTAAGTTAAAATCTCTCTCACCTTTCAAATTCCTTCTTTCACATTTGGCTCATTTTAGAACTGTGTTATATCAAATATTTGAAATTTTCCTTATCTTGTAATTTACTTTTTTAAAATAAAATATTTTTAAAGATTTTATTTATTTATTTGAGAGAGAGAACAAGCAGTGGGGAGGGGCAGAGGGAGAGAGAGAAAGATGCAGACTCCCTATTGAGCAGGAAGCCTGATACCGGGGCTTGATCCCAGGACCCAGAGATCATGGCCTGAGCTGAAGGCAGGCGCTTAACTGACTGAGCCACCCAGGTGCCCCTCTTGTAATTTAGTTCTAATTTAATTCCATTGCACTCAGAGTACATACTTTACGACTTGAATTATTTACGTTTGGGACACCTGGGTGGCTCAGTCGGTTAACTGCCTTCAGCTCAGGTCTTGATCCTGGGGTCCTGGGATTGAGTCCCACATCAGGTTCCTTGCTCAGCGGGGAGCCTGCTTCTCCCTCTGCCTATGCCCCTCCCTCTGCTTGTGCTCTCTCTCTCTCTCTCACAAATAAATAAAATTTTTTAAAAAAAATCTGCAAATACCCGTCCATAGGTAAATGGGTAATGATATTAGTTTGCTATGGCTGTCATGACAAAATACCACAGACTGGGTAGCCTAAAGGACAAATTTATTTTCTCATAGTTCTGGAGGCTGGAAGTCCAATATCAAGATGCTGGCCAGGTTGGTTTCCCCTGAGGCCTCTTTCCTTGAATTGCAGTTGGCCACCCTCTTGCTGACCCTTCACATGGTCATCCCTCTGTGCAGATGCACCCAGGTATCTGTGTGTGTCCTAATCACTTGTAGGATTGGTTGTGTGCCCATCCTGATGGCCTCACTTTAACTTAA
This sequence comes from Zalophus californianus, assembly GCF_009762305.2. Classification (NCBI taxonomy): domain Eukaryota; kingdom Metazoa; phylum Chordata; class Mammalia; order Carnivora; family Otariidae; genus Zalophus; species Zalophus californianus. The sequence continues at coordinate 58,987,086 of NC_045611.1, read as the reverse complement.
TTACCTCTTTAAAGGCCCTATCTCCCAATACACTTACATTCTGAGATACTGGGGTGGGCTTCAGCCTATGAATTTGGGGGAAGCACAACTCAGCCTTGTAATGAGAAAACAGCTGTTGTGAATTGCTGCCCAGGCATTTTACAGCATGACAACCCTGCTCACAACCAGTCTAGACATGTAGCTAAGGAACTGAGCTTAGGATTCCCGTCACAAGTTCCTGCTGTGCTTTTCCTGGGGCATCTTTAAAAAAATAACCGCTCAGGGTTGAGTCTCAAAAGCTAGTGATTGCTGCCCCAGCCACCTTATAAGTAATAAGTGCTTGCTACCCTGATTTCTATCTCCTGCTCATTGTGATCTGGGAGGGAGGACTGCCCTTCCCCCGACTCACTGTGTCCCCACTGTGGGATTTGTAATAAACCTTGTGACTTTACTTCCTTTGTGTGAATGTACTGAAATTACACCTTCAGCCAAAATGACCCTGGGTTTCCACTTCCCTAACATGGGGGCCCTGATGCTGAGGGAGCTGCCTGCCAAACCCGTGTGGGTGGTTTGAACCACCTCATTCATCAGGTCATAATCTCCATATTCTTAACACACCAGCCCTGGATTTTCCAACACAGGATCACCCTTTATATACTGCCTGCTGTCCCTAAATGCCCATCTTCCCACTTTTACTCTGAAGAGTACGGAGGCTTAGGAAGAAGTGACATGACCAAGTGACATTCCCATTTGAAGCCCAACTAACAGTTCATGGCATTGCCCAACCCCCACATTATCAGCAGAGCTTAGAAGGGTCCAAATTCCTCTCCCCAGAATCAAAGGTCTCAGACGCTAGGGAACACTACCTTTGCTCGCCTGTGCCAGGACCCCAAGATTTGACCCTTCTCTCTCTCATGAACTCTGGATATGTTCAGAGCAGCAGAACTATTTCATTGCACCCACGTGTTCTCAGGTATATTTACCACACTTCATGATGAGCTCCTTCCCTGTGCAAGGGTATGTCCCATATCTCTGTCATCCGTGTCATCCCATGCTCCAGAACACGGTGCTTAGTGTGTGGAGAAAGGACAGGGATCTTATGACACTCTTACTCATAGCAGCATGGCCACAGCAGGCCCCTTTGAGTGACCCCATATGTAAAGATTTGACCAGGAGAACTGGATGATGAGGGAATAACCCTTAATGCGTCCTTCTGCACCTAATTCCTGCTTCAGGTTGTCTAGGGCCCAGGTCTCTACGGTATTGGAAATGATGCTGGAGACGGGGCGTTCTCGGGCCCTGAAACCTCAGCCACCAGTCAGTGCCCGGTTCTTGACTTCCCTGAAAGAAAGAATTCAAGGATGAGTCACAGTAAAGTATAGCAGAGGCAGCTTTATTGCAAAGCAAAAGTGTGGGAGTGCAAGCACGGTCAGATGCAGGATCTGAGTTGCCAGGTACATGTGGGGCTCTGATCTTTAGGGGAAGTTATAGTAACGGGGTCGAAAATTCAGGTAGGGTTCTGGGAATGGGGGGGGACCTCCAAGAACTCTGCATATCATCACACTTCCTCTAGGCCAGCCTATGTGAAGGCGCAGGCTGATTTTTCTCTTGGGGATACTCTGTATGAAGTCAAGATCTACCAGAAGTCCTCTAGCGTCCCCCAGTGGAGGGGTCATTCTCGGTCACTTGCAAGCGAACTGGCTGTGCGTGTTCGTGTGCTGTAGGCTTTGCAGCCACAGGATGCTTTGGCCGTGAGAAACCAGAGCTATCACAGCGTCTACTCAATAGTCACGAACACTGTAAGGTGTCAGACTCAGTTACCCGTGTTTTGTTTCTTCTGCAGTTACCCAGCGTTTCCCTACTCTGCCTGCCTCAGAAAGAATAACCCTGTGCTTTGAACCAAGAGTGGATTATCTGCCTCTCATGGACCCCAAACTCAGCTACACGCACAGCCACGGCGACCGCCCAGACACTCCTCCTCAGAGGAAGTAAAAGAGGTTATAGTCCTCAGAAAGCAACTCGCTTTCCTAAAGAACATAAGAACTACACAAGTTACCCTAAAAACATTATAAGTTTGGAGAAAACTTTGAAACTTTTTCACTGAGAGATACATGTGCAATAACGTTATTGGATAAAAGACACAAAAAACGTTCTTGCCAACCTTTGCAACACAAAGTATGTATGTGAGCATATAAAAGGCTCCCAGGAGGGTTCAAAATGAAAACGTGATCTTGGTATCTTTCTAGACAATACTTTTTTTTAAACTAAAAGTCACACTGACGATTCCATGCAGCTTTGAAATTAGCCCCAAAGGCGATCCAAAGGAGGAATTTCAAAGCATCTGACTGCTAAGAGCATCTTGAGAGTAAGTGTATGGTGGTAACTGTGAAACCCACACATAGCTAGCTATATGGACGCAGAGTGGTTTGCCTGTGAAAGTTCCAGGCACTTTACAACACTCCACAAAAACTTTCATAAAATTAAGCAATGAGATTTTTTTTTCCGTGTGTGTTTTCCTGAATTTATTGGAACTTTACTCAGCCATGTGTTTTATTGTGTTTGCGGCAGCTGTAATTTGACACCTAGAAAACCTCTGAGGTAGACCTAGAAACACCTGACTACTCAGGAGTAAAGAACCTCAGAAACACCAGAAGAGGAGAGAATCAGGACTTGCCCGGCGGGGAGCGGCACTACACGATTACTCCCCCCGCTCCGCGGAAAATGCAAATCACCTGAACAAGGGCTAATACTCCACCCTTGGTCCATTACCCCTGAAGCCGACTCAGTGCACGCTGAACCCTCCAGTCAGAGCCCATAACCTCCCCTTACTCCACCCCTGCCCCCTGCCTCTTGCCAGTTTTACAAGCGTGTAAAAATGTGCCCGTGGTATTTTAACTTGTGGAAATAACTGAGTAACAACAGGAAAGGCTAATGATGTCTTTAAAAGACTTCTTAACACTCAGTTTCCCCTGGAGATGAGGGGCACAACATGCCACGTAGGGCCCCATGAAGCCTGTCACATGCAGGGGTCCCGAAGCAGGAAGAAGAATGGGGACTATGCCTATAAGGCTACAGTGGCGAAAAAGAGCTAGGTGCTAACGTCCCGTATTTGACAAGAAACAAAGACCCATTCTATAGTTTGCGGCTGCGAGGTTTGTAGTAGGGCTTTCTCACGGCCGAGAGGCGCGGTCCGCGTTGGGGCGGGAGAAACTCGGACGCCCGGGCCGCAGGCAGTGCGCCCTCGCCGGCCGGCGATGCAGAGCCGTCCCGCTGACGTTCGCGCCGGCTGTCGAGCGCCACCGGGTGGCCGCTCTTCGGCTTTCTTCCCTCCGGAGCCCCGGCGAAATCGACCAGGGACGGGATTTGGCCGTGGTACCCGAGGCAGAGTTCCAGGAGGCCGGCGGCGCTGGCGGGATCGTCCCGCTCTCGCCGGCGCGTCGCCGCCCCCCCCCCCCTTCGCTGGAGATTGGATACGCAGGTCTCCCGCGCGTTGGCCACAGCCGCAGGGAAGGGGGCGCTCGTGGGGCCGCCCAGGGGATTCGATGAGCATCCGCTTGGTGTTTCTCAGTCCGCGGGAGCTGATTGTGACTCCGCGGGGGTAACGAAGTGCGGGCGGCTCCGCAGGTGGGAGACCGGCCCGGAGCGTGCGCGGAGGCCGGGGTAAGGTGCCAGAGATCTGGCTGCGGCTCCTCGTGGGGTGGTCCGCTGATCCTTGTGGCGCCTCCGCGGAACTTTCTTCCAAGTCGTCTCAACGTTGTGTAGAGGTGGATGGACCGCGCCCCCCCATCCCAGCCCGTGTTTGGGTTGGACGGGGAAGGGGGGGAAGGGACCTCGGTGGTGTCCACATTCCGCAGTGGGTGCCCGGGTCGCGCTTTGGTGTTTAGAAGTTCTGCTCCAGAGGCGGAAACCCGTGTCACGGGCGGGCCTTGCGAGTTGGCTGGCCCCGACAAGTTGCCCCTTTTTTTTTTTAGGGCCTTTCCACCCGCAGTCCCGCGTGGGGGGGGGGGGTCTGCGTTGGGAGGGCCAGTGCCGCAATGGAAGCTTTTTTCCGAATTCTGAAACCTCCGTTCAGTATTCACCCGATGCGTGCGCCGGCGGGGAGGCCGTAATCCAACCCGGAGGGTTCTTAGCTTTTTTGGGAGGCACTACCTGCGGGTCGACTAGATGGCCCCAGGAGCTCTTGGCTGGGGGGGGGGGGTGTCGCTGGTGATGATGGAGTTGTTCTGGGGGCCGGGGGCCAGTAGTTGGACCAAGTGCCCAGGAGGCCCTTATGATCTATAAATAGGTTCCTTCTTCAGAAACGGTATTTTTTTGCTGTCAGGTGAGGGGTGGAACAGCTTTCACTGTGGTTTCAAGTGGGGTATCCAGAGGAGCTCAAAGTCTGACCTTGATAAGCCCGATTCGTGTTAGAGGTTGCTAGTCTGCCCTTTTGTTCCAGCCGTTGTGCACTGGGATGTCTAGTCTGTGGGCTTGTTGACGATAACCCCGATTCGTGTTGTGAGCTACTAGTCAGCCCTTGTGCACCAGGGTCTGGATCTCAGGCTGCGGGGTTGTCTCCAGCCTCCAGCACCCGGGGGCCGCGGGGGTCCTCTGGCCGGTTCGCTCCCTGCTGCAGGTAATGAAATGCAGACATAGGCATACTATGCCACCCGACATGGTTAAGCGTTCTGTCCGATGGAAATCTCCAGACTACGGATCGTACTCAGGCGACAAAAGGGGCCTGGGGGCTGAAGCAGGCCCAAGGGTGTTGTCCGTGCTGGGCTCTCGCTGGGGGTTTTCACGAGCGGGCCGCGGTAGTGAGCGCCCTCTTCCGCACCCGACCCAGCTCCAGGCGGATGCGAGACGAATGTTCGCGGCAGGGGGAGGCCCGGCTCTTGGCCTGCCCCGCTCTGCCGCACGGTTATGGCCGGACCAAGGCCTCCGGCGCAGCCCACGCTTGCCTTCACTTCTGGGTTGTCCCGTAAGCGGCTCTCTGAGTTGGAGAGGCTATCCTGCCGCTCTGTGCTCCCCACTCCCGGGTCCGCTGTGGCATCACCGGAGCGCTCGACGTTACCCCAGCTGCGTGTTTGCAGTGGCCTCTGAGGCCCCCTCCAGTACTCCGGAAGGGCGGGGGTCGAGTGGGCGAGGGGAGGCGCGCGGTCCCGTGTGGGGGGTGGGCACCTTGCCTGGCCGCGAGGCCGAGGCCTGACGTGTGACACGCCCGACAGAGACGGTGGTGTTTCGAGCCCCGCAGAGAGCGCTGGCTGTGCTTCAAGTTGCTCGTGTTTTGCATTTTCAGGGTCTGTGTGACCTGACCAGACGCATCTCTTTGGGGTTTAGAAGCCTCGAGTGGCAAACGGATGAGCCCCCGCAGCACCGCGGATTCCCCGCCAGGGTCCTAATGCCGGCGGCGCCCCGCGTGCTGACCTGCATCGTGGAGTCCCCAACCCGTGTGTCTCAATCTGTAGGAGTGTGGCGAGCCCTGATGGGGGAAGACAGGCCTTTGGTCAGAACATTGCCCCCTGACGCCGCTCTTCTCGTGCAGAGCAGCCACTTTGGCCACGCCTTTGCTAGGGGGTGAGGGCGTCTTTTCGGCGTGGAGCCCACTAGCCCCTCGGTGGGGCTGAGCCCCGCTTTCCCCGTCGTGAACCGTGTTGCTGCGCCCCAGGCAGGGCAGGGTCCCCCGGGTCGGACCAGCGAGGGGCCCTCGGTGTGCGTGTGGGTCTCCTTTCCGGTGCCACGGGGTCCGTCTCCAGCACCCCCTGCGACGCTGTGGGGGGCTCTCGGCCGCTCCTGGCCCCCGACCCGGCGGGCGGCTAACGAGCACGGGTGGGGCTGCCTCGTTGGGGCGCTTCCCGGACGTGGCCCCAGAGCTGAGCGGAGCAACGGGAGGCCCCACGGCAGGGGCCACGCGCAGGGGACTTGGAAGATACAGCGAGGCTGGCGTGCGTCCCAGGCATCACGGGACCGCTCCTGTTTGCTGGGAGGACCGTGCACGTTCTCCTGACAGCGCGCAAACGCGTTTGAGGTTCTTCTCCGCCTTCTCGGTGCGTGCGCCCGCGTTCCCCCGTGTGGTCCGGGTCTCCGTGTGCGTTTCATCCCGGTCAACACCGACTCTCCCGCGTCTGAACAGACGACCCACCGTGCAGCCCCGCCTGGTACCGGAGCCAGGCTGCCGCCCGGACGTGACCCTGGCCTCTCCCCACCAGCTGGTGACCGGAGTCCTGGGTGCGGTCGGCACGGGGGGCGGCGCGCTGCGGGCGGCGTGTGCGCGTGGTTACGGGACAGCGCTCCAGGGCCCCGCAGCGGCCGCTGGGGGGAGGGGGTGCTGAGCCTCGAGACGTGCAGGGGTCCCTGAGGGCCAGTGGGTGTTCTGGGTACCCGGGCACCGCCCTTTGTGTTGGGGGTCTTAGGGCGTGAAGTGCCGTGGTGTAACCGACCTGTAGCCGAGATGTCCCCAATCCTTTGCTGTGGCCCGAGGCCGCTCTCCCCTTCGGTCTCGTGCCCTCCCTGCCTTGCTGCCGCGCTACCAGGACCACTGGGGGTTCCTCTGCGTCCATTCTCGACGGCGGCCATGTGTGCGGGCAAGGACCAGCCCCCCGCCACACACACCTTCTGATATCGGAAGGCGGGTCGGGTCCCCTCTGCCCGTCCTGACCCGTGGGCACGCCGCTTCCAGGGAGAGGGCCTTGGCCTGACCTTCGTCCTTGCGAGACGCCGGCCTCGACGGGATTGCCCGGCGCTCTGTGCCTGGCTTCTGAGCAGCCATCGGGGCAGCTCTGGGGGAGGGGGCGCTCTCGCCCCCACGCTGGTTCAGTAGAAGCGCGAGGAACCGCAACCGTTGCTTTAGTCGCTTACTTCTCTCCTGTAAAGAGCGGTTTTCAACGCTAAATATGCCCGGGTGTGCAGACTCCCTCAAGGGAGCGCACACAGGTCAGCACCAGCCCGGTCAGCCCCCAAGGCCCCTTGGGTGTGCGCCTCTGGCTTTGGTGATGGGACCTCAAGGTGGCCTGGCCACACGCCCCCGAGGCGGCGATCATTTCTTTGAATGTTTGCCCCTCTTGTGTGTTCTGGTGCAGTCACAATAATGACTCTGGCGATGGTCACGAGGGACGGGGAACCCGGATCCGATTGCGGAGACGGAGCCCGAGAAACGAGCACCACATCCAAGGAACGCAGCAGGGGCTCCAGCACCTCACTCTCGGCCGCAGACCAGGGTGAGACCGAGATCCCTGTCCTCGGAAGGAGTGCACTTTAGATCCTTCAGCCGAGGACCCCCGGCGGGCGAGTCTGGGGCCAGCAGCCGCGGGGGCGGCGGCTCCGGTGACGGGCGCTGTCGAGGAGGACCAGCTCCGTAGTTGGAGCGCTGGGGTCGGTTGGCCGGAGGCAGCAGCTGCTGTCCCCACCCCGTGCCTCTGGGCGTCCCCCAGCTTAGTGTCCTTGCTGGGCCCTGAGGGGTCGTTACGTAGGAACTCGTTCCAGGCCGGCCCTGGATCCCACAGCCGGGTACCCGTGGCTGCGGGACCGTGGTTTTCTGTGGGTGGTTTCCTGGACCTGAGGCGCTGGTTGACCAGGGATGGTGGGGGCTTTCGTCTCCTGCCGCCAGAGGCGTGGGCTTCTTGGACGTGCTCGAGGACGGGCTGGAGCCTAGAGCGTTTGCCTTAGGTTTCGGGAGGACGGAAGTTGGCGGTTGGAAGAGGAAGAGCCGTCATAGCTGTGTCCTAATGATGCCCTGCGACAAGGCGGTGGGGGCCTCCCATGACCCACTGAGGCGGCTGCTGGGAAAAGGAAGTCTGCGTTTGGGGCGTGCATGGCTGTGAAGCTGGAACCGAGCCGGATCCGCCTCAGGAGTGGAGCCGTGAACCTCGGGGTCATTAGTGGCGGCGGCGGCGGCGGCGAGCCAGCGCTGGGTGGCGCCCAAGGCCTCCCCCGGGCGGTGCGGGCCCGCGGGTCCTCGAGGCTCGCCGCAGGGGTGCGTCATCGCCCTCCGCGCCTCCCTGCAGCCATCTCCCACGGGGCGTGTCGAGGGTCCCACGTTCGTCTTCTGTGCTCCTGCCACCAGGTTGTCCCCACCCCAGGCGCGTCGTGGCGCCTCGGCTGGCGGGGGCTCCCTTCGCCCCCGTGGTCGTCAGTCTTCGGCTACCTGCCCGGTTCCCGCCCCCGGAGGCTCTCCCCGTTCTCCACGCCTTGGGGCCCTGGCCGGCTCTTCCCAACCCTGAGCCTGCCTGCTTGCGCCCCCCTTCCCACCCTGGTCCCAGGCTCCTCCGTGTGGACCTCCACCCTCTTAGCGGCAGACGTTCTTCCGAGAGAGCGGGGCGGGGGGCGCCACTTGGCCCTCGTCTCCGTTAAGTTGCAGACACTGGAGACCCCGCCCGCTCCACAAGTTCACTTGCTTTGGAAAGTAAACGATTTCCGTCTGTTTGTCGGCAGGAGGTCTAGAGACGGGAAGGCGCTGGGAAGCCAACCAACCGAACAGCCTAGGCAAATACGGAAGCTGAAAGCCAGAACCGAGAAAGTTGCTTAGGGGGCGCCTGGGTGGCTCGGTTGGCTTTATCCCACTCTTGGTTTTGCCTCCGGTCATGATCTCGGTGTCCTGAGGTCGAGCCCCAAGTCTGGCTCTTCACTCAGCTCCTCCCCCCCCCCTCCTCCCCGGCGGGGTTTAATTTTAGGCATCTTGGGTCCAAGTTGTAACGTGCCTGTTTCAGACCTAGGAAAAATTCTGTTCCTTTGGATGAAGGTGACTCATCCTGAGAACACGCCTGTATGTTAATAGGCTTCTGCAGGTGCTTAGGCTGTGTTCTTAAATGAGCTTGCTTTTCTGCCATGATGATCCTCTAGTGTATATTGTGCTCTAGTGCTGTATTTGTAATTAAAGTGGTTTTCTGTTTTGAGTTTCTGATAGTGTGGGGACACCCCCCACACACACACACAATGGTCTTAGCACTCTAAACACTTACTCAATGGAGTTGCTGCAAGAAGCAGAATTTAGAGTGTGGAAATTAAGATTCAACGACCCTAGTTAACTTCAAATGAGAAGAATAGCAAAGCCCTTTTTGATAGGTGATGTGGAACCTCTTTTTTCTGCATCCTGATTTTTTTGGAATGAGTCAGTTTTTAAAAGCTTGTTTAGAACAACTGAGGAAAGCTAAAAACCCAATGGTGTGGCAGTTTCGTTGCCCCTGAAGATGTGTATCCTCATTCCTTGACCACCTTATGAGTATTGGTTGACCTTAAGGAGCAAGCCTTTGCAAAGGTGGCTCGCGGCCTTTAGCGCCATCTTCTTGGAAACACCTCTGTGCTATGAGAGCCGAGCAGGGAAAGAAATGTTGCAGGATTTTAGCCATAAAAGAAAGAGGAGGCAGAGCCAAGGTAAACTGCTCGCTGGTGCTGCCCGTGGAGCCACAAGACCATGAGACAAGGAAAGCCAGAAGCCTGGGATGCTGATACCAATTGTTGGACTGCAGGCCTACTTTTTAGAGCCTGGATTCAATGGAATCTACAACATCCATGGGCATCGCGTTGCAATGAGACCTGTCTTCTTGCTCTGGATGCCAAGACCTTTTGGTCCTTTGCCCTGGGCCCCTCAGACTTTTGGGACTAATTCTGTTTTCATTTGTGGTTGAATTGGCGATCCATGTACAACAAATCCTCTCCTGTCCTTTGGTGAAGGAAAAAAGACAAAGACTTAGCAAATGTGAGTTTGAGGAGAGACTGATCTTGATTTTTAGCTGTTTTGCCCCAGGTGCTGTAGTCACAGGCGTCCTTATAAATCGCAGGAAGACGGAGACTGCTACTCTACAAAGAAGTTTAACGTTGGTGACTGGAAACTTAAGGTGCTCAGCTTTGACGAACATGAGGGGAAAGTGACCTTGAGCCAAGGAACGAACATAAGGATGGAAACGGTGGGAGAGGTGTGTCAGACAGACCTTCCTTCCCCTTTCCAGCATGTACCCTAGGAAAAGCCACCTCTGAAGGGAGAATTTGGGTTTATGGGTTGCAAGGATTTTTAAGGCATGAGAAAATTTTGGTTTCAGAAGTGTAAGTGCCTGTGCCAAAACTTTACCTGCATTTCAGGGGTAGTTGCTGTTTAATTTTAGTGGAACGCTTTTAAGAAAGTAATTATGTTCGAATCCCCCAAGACCACTCCTCAGTTTAGTGATTCACTAGAAAGGACTGCCAAGAACCCAAGGGAGCGTTTTTTGGTTCATTTTTTAGTTAAATTATTTGCATAAGGACAACTTAGCACAGGGAAAGAAGGGTGCGGAGGCCGGGAGACACTGGCCTGGTCTTTCTCACATGGTCATTAGGGAACTGTGTCTACAGTACCTGCTAAGTTCGGCTTGCATGTAACTCGGGGCGGTTTTTGTGTGAGCTCTGTCTTGTGGGCAAGGGGAGCTTTTTTGGCCTGGCCTTTAGGCTCCCCCAGCTAGCTGCTCCAGAGGTCAAGTTGACAGAGGGGTCTAAGCTACACACCACCCAGAAATCACAGGATGAGCACAAGTGTGTGCTCATGGATATGGATGACCCAAGGCCCCAAGTAGTGTTATGCAAGGGCATTTGTTTATCATGGCAGAATGCTCCCAAGGGCTCAGAGGTTAGGTCCCAGGATTTAATGGCAAGTAAATGCTTAAACCTTTCTTTGGAATGTGGAGAGAGATCAAGAGAACTTAATTTATTTGAAGTTTAAATTGATTTAATCCTTTATTTGCATAGTAATATCTTTAAAACTCATCCCTTTGATACATGAGTGCATTTTACTATTTGCTATGTTTGTGTAGCAGTAGTTGCTGAAAACAGACCATTTACTGCCCTTTTTTTTTTTTCTGGAAACAACAAACTTTATAGGAAACTGAAAAGGACCAGTGGGAGTTATGAAAAATAAAAAGAACATATACAATTGTATCTTCAAGAAGTTCCATGGAACATTATGACCCATCAAATTAAGGTATCCACATTCTCTAACAAAAATGAACTGATTTGAGTAAGGACAGCATGAAAATATTCTAATGCACTGCTGCCCAACAGAACTTTCTGTGATGATGGAAATGTTCCATTATCTCTGTTACTGAATACAGAAGCTACTAGCCACATGAATACTCACAATGTGGCTAATGCAACTGACAAACTGAGTTTTTTATTTATACAGTCACCTTTGGCTAGTGATTACCAACTGAACAGCACAGTTCTAATGCGTCATGGGTCAAAATCAGTGGTTTCTTCAGGGGATTTCTCTAATCACTGCTGAGGGGTGTAGACAGTTGGGGGGATGGAAAGAGAGGAAAGCTCTTAGCAGCTCTATTTAACTACTTAAACAAGTTCTGAAACTCTCCACAGCTTTCAGAGGCAAGGGCTGAGGAAAGGACTCTGGGGCAGACCTGAGTATGCCCTTGAACTCCTGGCTAATGCCAACGTACTGCCCGTTTCTTCTAAAGGCACATTTTGGTGGGCAACTTTCATGCTCACAGCTGGAAATTGGGAAAGATTTAAAAACATTTTTATACGCAGAACTAACCTTAAAGTGTATGTGGCCATCACACTGTCAACAGCACAAACAACTGAAAGTTAATTGGTTTCCTTTTTAATTTTTATTGCACTAGCACAGTTCCAACACTTTTTTTTGTCTTCATCAGCACTCAGAGCAACTGGAATTGGCAAATATTTACGCAAGGGAGAGGTACAGGTGGCAAACTGTGAATTTGTTAGGGGAAATGCGTAATTCAACCATGGTGACATACCACTACACACCTTTTAAACACACCTTTTAAAACCATTAATGACAAAAAGACTGGAACAAAGGTGACCACGTTTCAATTGGTGAGGACAGAAAAACCAGAGTAACCACGAGCACTTTAGAGACTCAGGCATTGCACTGCTAGCTGTATCAAAACCCATTTTGAGAGGATTTGTATGTTCACAGTAAGCTTACCTGTGACAGCCCCAGGACACAAACCAGAAAACCCATTTGTTAGGTGAATGGATGAACAAATAACAGTGTATTATGTACCCTTAAGAAGCCAACTTTAAGAGTAGTACCCACATTGGGCGCCTGGGTGGCTCAGTTGGTTAAGCAACTGCCTTCGGCTCAGGTCATGATCCTGGAGTCCCGGGATCGAGTCCCACATAGAGCTCCCTGCTCAGCAGGAAGTCTGCTTCTCCCTCTGACCCTCTTCCCTCTCGTGCTCTCTCTCATTCTCTGTCAAATAAAATCTTAAAAAAAAAAAAAGATTGGTACCCACATTAAGATTCCAATGATGTCAAATTCTAGAGAACACAAAATAGTATTTGCCTGGGAGGCCAGACAGAAAAAGGTTTAAAAGATGAAAATACTTATGGTTAAAATTTTACTAGTGTACCAGGTGTTGCATTTTTGTTTTGTGCACACCCATTATTAAGTGACCTTACAAAGTACATTTTAATAAGTATATTGCATGCCAAGCAGAAATGGTTTCACATAAAAATCCGAACCTCTCTTCGGGAAAAGTAGGAATTTGGCAACCCTAGGTTCGATAGCTGCACCTCTAGCATGAGGGGGAGCTCTGCTGTGTACTAGCGGGCAAGCAATTCCACTGGAGCTCACCTGGATAGGTCCAAAGAAACAGGGAGCCCAAGTCTCCGTTGGTCATAAAAATCACATACCTACTGCCTTTGGGGGTCTGGGCTTCTAGTTCTGTTTTCAACTATCCCTTCCCCCCACCTTTCTTTAACTTGGAGAGCAAGAGGAGCAGTTAGCTTTTAAGGGCCTCAGAATTTCTGCAAGAACCTTACTGTAAACCAGCCATGATCCCTGGAACGTGTAAGCATCACAGTCCCTCCAGTTTGCTGGTTTTTTTCCTCACTGCCTACTGCCCCCAGTGTTTTTGTACTGAATGCGGTTCCTACCTGATGCCTGGAGTCAGGGAGACCAGCCTTCCAAACATGGCTCTCTCTTGGGACCCGAGAGACCTGGGGACATCATGTGACCTCCAAGGTGAAAAAGAGAAGCTGAATCAAAAAACACATGATTCTTACAACTGTCCTCTCAGGGAGACCTCTAGACCCACAGAAAACCCCAACATCTGGATTACAAGATTAGTCACACAAAAAGCACTGCCCTGTAGTCTATCCTAGGCGGCTTTGGGGTTGCAATGTAAATCAGGCCAAAACCAGAGTGACCGCTAGCCCGTGCCATGATACAATCTATCCCCACTGAAGCATACAAAGTTGGGACACCCACCAAAGAAACTTGCAGTGACAAATGTGGCAAGGGTCCTGGACAGGTTAGAAAGAACAACATGGCTCCCTATGACCGGCGTGTTCAGACATGTGGTGGTGGTAGGCTTCTGTGGTATGTTCCTGTGTTAAACACCGGGCTCATTCCCTGCTATCTCCACCTCCACTGAAAGGCCTTTCTCCGGTGTGCACTTTCTGGTGTCGAATAAGGTTAGACCTCCGGCTGAAGGCTTTCCCACATTCGGTGCACTTGTAAGGTCTAGCTGGGCTGTGAAGTTTCTGGTGGTCAATCAGAGCAGACCTTTGGCTGAAGACTTTGCCACAGTTGCTGCACTCATGAGGGCTTTCTGGGGTGTGAACTTTTCGGTGTTGAGTAAGTTGCGTGCTCTGGCTAAAGAATTCTCCACATTCACTGCACTCATAGGGTTTTTCTCCAGTATGAACTCTCTGGTGTTGAGTGAGGCCAAAGCTTTGGCTAAAAAGTTTCCCACATTCGTTGCACTTATAAGGCCTTACTCCAGTGTGAACTCTCTGGTGCTTGATGAGGGTGGAGCTTTGGCTAAAGAGTTTCCCACATTCACTACATTCATAAGGCTTTTCACCAGTGTGAATTCTCTGGTGTTTAATGAGGCTGGGACTTTGGTTAAAGAATTTCCCACATTCACTGCATTCATAAGGCCTTGTTCCTGTGTGCACTCTCCGATGTTTAATCAGGTTGGAGTTGGAGGTGAAGAATTTTTCACACTCACTACATTTATAAGGCCGTGCCCCAGTGTGAATTCTCTGATGTTCACTAAGGCTGGAGCTTTGGCTAAAGAATTTCCCACAGTGGCTGCATTCATAAGGCCTTTCTCCAGTGTGAATTCGCTGGTGCCGAACAAGTGTGGGTTTGTTACTGAAGGCTTTACTACATTCGCTGCATTCATAAGGCCTCTCTCCAGTATGGACTCTCCGGTGCTGAACAAGTATGTGTTTGTAGCTGAAGGTTTTCCCACACTCATTGCACTCATAAGGCCTTTCTCCAGTGTGGACTCTCTGATGCTGAGCAAGTCTGTATCTGCGACAGAAGGCTTTCCCACATTCACTGCACTTATAGTGCTTTTGTCTGTTGCGAAAAAGCTCTGCACAGCTGGTGTCCTTAGGTGGTGGCCCCTGGCTGTGAATGAGCTGGTGCTGGAGAAGGCCTGAGCTCTCAGGGAAGGGCTTCCTTGGCATGTGCGTTACACAGCTCTTCGCGTTTCTTCCGAGGGGTTTCTCTCCACTGTGCTGCTTCTGATGCTGGTGAACTTTCCTCTGTGTCCCACACAGTTTCTGGCCAGGATTTGTTGCCAGGCACTCAGAAGGTGATGGTGAATGCAAATCACTTTCTGAGTCCAGGCCATGTTCCTGGGTGTAGGCCTTCTGGGTAGAATTTATCTGTGACCCTCCTACAGAAACGTTCTGCTCAGAAGATGTTGCCTCATCCTCTGTTCCACGCCCACAACCTGAAAGCAGAGAACAGTGACGAGCTTGGGTAGGGGGCTGCCAACCCTCCCCCTGCCTGACACCAGGGGATCAAGACAAAAGGAGCTGGGAGGAGGGGTAGTTTGAAGGTGAGGGCTGCATCACAGAACAGGGAGGACTCACCATGCAAAAGACACATGGATGGGGTGTACCATGGGAGGAGGGGCTGGGTCCACAACTCACATCTTCGGAAATGTGTTCTTGCCAGTGCCTTGGTTATACCAGTGTTCAAGTATTATTTTAAGGGTATGGGTACATACAGACTGTATAACACATTAAGTGTAGCCCAATGTTGGAGAGCACAGCAGAAGGAGCAATGATCAGTAGAGACCCCAATGAAGGGTAGAAGACAAGGGAGGGATATACTCCTAGGTCTCTTTTGAGAGGAAAAATGACAAGTGGGCAAAATGTCAAAACAGGGGAGGAGCCTCTGACCTTGGCACCAAACAGTGTGGAGCCCAGGACATGACATGTCCTGACAGGATTCCCAGCTATGTATCACATCCTCCCCCATTTGGAGTCATGTCTACTTTGTCATGTATGTGGTGTTCTCCCAGTTCCAGTTGGACAACATGGGATCTAGAAGATGCAAGCCTTTAAGGGAAAGACAGGACAGCTAAGCAGGCCGCACTGGTCCAGGGCAGCCAATCCCAAAGCCACCTCAGGAAACAAAAATATCATGGAAATTGTTACTGAAAGAGCTTCAGAACAGGGGGTGTTGAGCTCTTTGTGAAAGCAGGTGTAGCATATATGCCCCAGCCTCAGCACCCAGAAATAAGAGGAAAGACAGATTAGCCCAGGACACTGGGGTTGGTGTGAGGGGCCTTACCCAGTGATGCAACAAGTGCAAAGACCTCCAGCATCACATCACGGTACAGGTGTCTCTGAGCCTCGTTAAGAAGCCTCCATTCCTCCTGGGAAAAGTACACAGCCACTTCTTCAAAGGTCACAGAGCCCTGGGATGAGGGGGGCACTTATGTCCATAAGCAGCCTCTCTCTGCAGGACCCCCAAACTACCCCAAACCCCAGCCCACATTCACTCCCATCCCTGCTCATTATCTCCCCTAGCTCTCCAGCTTAAGCAGTGGTACCCAGTTTCAACAAAGAGGCAAGTGGTCAGAGCGATGCCTTCTGAGCTCTGGGCCTCATATGCAGGACCCCCAACCTTTTCCTGCAAGACATATGCGAGTCCCCAGGATCATGCCTCCCAGACATAACCATGTTGGGCCTAACATTCTCTCAAATTCCTACTCACTGGACCATACCTCCATCATACATCTGATCCCCACCACTACTTAGCCCATAAAACTGACTTCTGTCTGTGTGTAGCATCTAGGAAGTGCTTGCCAAGTGTTGTAATAAATCCCAACCTCCAATGGTCTCAGCCCTGTGTAGAAGGGGCTTCTCCACCTGACCTTGTTCCTGGCTTAGACCACATGCAGATCTAAATACCCCTGGTCACATTCTGCCTCTACATCGCACATTTTGTGTCTTGCCACTTTACCAGGTGTAATCTAGGTCCCAGTAACACACTTTATGTAAGCTATCTTATGACCTCCTGACAGAACCACCACAAAAGCCTGGTTGGGTGAGTGCACAGAAGGGTGATGAAGCACCAGTCTGACCATTATTGCTCTGGTCTCATGTTCGCGCCTCTGAAAATCTGGCTACCTGCTGGACTTTCCCCTCCCTACACCTCCCTCTGCATCCCCATTACTGCTACTCTGTCTTGTCCGTCTTTGTGCCATCTAATCCTCCACAGCTCTCCTGCCTTGTCCCCCAGTGGCAACGCCACTGTAACCTGAACATGCCTCCTCCTATATGAGATCCAGAGTTCTAGCTTGGGATACACAACAGATGCCGCAGTGTGGACATCTTGAGAAATGCATGACCAGCTGTCCATTTGTCACCTATACTTGGGAGTCTCTGAAACATTTGAGACTCAACATGGCCAAAACCTAATTCCTTGATATTCTCACCAAAAACCATGGAGCCATCTGTGACCTGGTCAGCCCTACTTTAAAAACAAATTCAGGGGCACCTGGGTGACTCAGCAGGTTAGGCATCTGCCTTGAGCTCAGGTCATGATCCAAGAATCCCAGGATCAAGCTCGGCATCAGGCTCCCTGCTCACTGGGGAGTCTGCTTCTCCCTTTGACCCTCCCCCCTCTTGTGCTCTCTCTCAAATAAATCCTTAAACCAACAAATCCAGGGCACCTGGGTGGCTTAGTTGGTTAAGTGTCAGCCTTCAGCTTGGGTCATGAGCTCAGGGTCCTGGCATTGGGCTCCCTGTTGAGCAGGGGAGTCTGCTTCTCCCCCTCCCTCTGCTTGTGTGTTCCCTTGCTCACTCTCTCAAATAAAGAAATCTTAAAAACAAAAAAACCCAAAGACAAATCCAGAAGCCAAACAGTTCTCCTACCTCCACATCTACCACTTTAGCCCAGCTACCAATCCTGATCTAGCCTCGTTAATGATCCCCAGTCTGTGGTGTACTCTATCACCAAGGGCAGCTTCTCAAGACCTGAGCCAGATTCAGTTTTCTCCTCTTCTCCAGAACTGTTTGACCGCTACCATCACTCTCAGAACAGAACCCTGACTCGGCTCCCGGCCCTCTGTTCTCAACAGACATAACAGAGACCTATGAGACCTAGAACACTCCCCTGAACGCTCTCATCTCAGTCTCACCTCCAAGCCCAAGGCTTTCTACATACTGATACCTAAGACACCTTTCACATCTCACCCCGTTGCTTGCCAAAAGTGGGCATCTCTCTCCATATAACCTCTGACCTGGGCTTAGGGGCTTATCTAGAGTCTTGAGACACCAAGGGCAGGAAGAGTGGCAGCAAAAGGGTTCCAGGACACCTGACACTCACCGGTGCAGGGTCCATAAGTGCTTCTGCTGAAAGCAGAACCTGCAGGAAGAGCAGGGCCATGTTAGTTTAATTCCCATGAGGGATACAGACAAAGTGAAACACTTCATGTTATTTCACGTAGATGAAAGCTGAAGGGGATAAAGAAAGCATTTATACAAGAAAGTAGAAAGTGTTACGGAGTCATGCCAAAAGCATGTGTGCATCTTCAGAAATGTCTGTCTTGGGTTGTGTTGTGTTTGAGGAACATCCCTTATGCGAATGAGCAACAAGAATAAGAGCGAAATTATGTCCAGGTTTATGTGTGGGTGTGCTTCTGAACCTTCCATTTTATTCCTTATTATTCTGATTCTTCCTGTGCCAAAAATACGTTCTTCTCTTCCTATACCTTGTAGTTGGCTCTAATAGCTGGTTAGGTATGTGACTCCTTATACTTCTTTTTCAAGTTTGTCAATAAATGTTCAGAAAGATATTGCAAATATATTTTCTCCTTTGGTACAGAACTAAACCAAACTCCTAGTTACTTGATTACGCCCTCGAAATAAATCTCTGCTAAAGAGGTTGTCGCTGGGGCTCCAGTAAAGGTGCTTAGGGCAACTGCATTTCTGACTGTTTCAACTTAAGAGAAAGGGAAGGAAACAAGCTAGGACTACCTAACCTCTGTTCCATCCTCATTATATAAAATTCTTTGCTTTGAGGTATTACTTTCTATCCTTACAATGATTGAATTTCTGTCTATCTTAGCAAACTACCTTAACTGAAATATCCCATCATCATGTTCTCTTGGAGTAATACCAAAGGCAGATGATGAAAGAGTATAACCACTTAAAAAGCAAAAATCTGTGAGTGTTGAGTATAAAAGTTTATGGTAATGTTAAGTGTGTGTTTAAAAAGATAACATTAGTAACGTAGCACAAAGATTGATCAGAAAGTGAAAGTTAAAGCACAATAATTTTAATAAATCTAAATCACAATTTAGGAAAACTGCATCATCAGACAAAAAGAATCTCAAAAACAACAAAAACCCAGCCAAACAAAGAACATATCCATAAAGGGTAAGATTAATGAGAAAGGAAGAACAAATCTTGACACTATTCCGAAGAGTAACCAAAACAATGTGGAGAAAAGTACACACACCTAGATTTCATAACAAACTGGAGCCACAAAACCCGAACCCAACACTACTAAAAGATTCAAAGCAACCAAAGCCAAAACCTTTACCTTATACATGTTATTAAAGGATGCCAAGGGGCACGTGGGTGGCTCAGGTCATGATCTCAGGGTTGTGAGATCAAGCCCCACATGAGGCTGCTTGGGATCCTTCCCCCCCTCCCGCTCTCTCCTTCCTCCCCTCCCCCTGCTTCATGCTCTCTTACTAAAATAAATGCATCTTTAAAAAAAAAAAAGGATGCCAGGATTGGAGGAAATATTCAAATAGGAAAAGCCATTAAGGTCCTGGAAAGTAAGAGGGAACAAAGCAGAAACAATGTGTGTTTCACCATAAAAATGCATGCTTGGTGTGACTGCAAATACAAAGAGTAATTGTTCCCAAAGAGGTGATAACATTATAAAGCTGTTCCGGTAAGAAAAGTATTGGCACAGAAATTAGGTTGAAAAAACTAGATCTCATAAAGTGGGGCACCCATGGGTCTTGATGCTTCAGTGGCAGTATGGAGCATTAAAATAGCTTATAAATTACTCTGTGTGGCAAAACAAATTTAGACCTCCACTTTAAATGATGCACACACAAAAAAGTAATTCCAGCTGGAGAGGCTTAGATGGGAAGACAAAAGTTACATCTGAGTTAATAAATGAACAGATTTCTCAAACCAAAGCATCGTAGTAAAGAATCCCACTACATTATAATAAAACAGCTCCTGATTGGGCACCTGGGTGGCTCAGTTGTTAAGTGTCTGCCTTCAGCTCAGGTCATGATCCCAGGGTCCTGGGATCGAGCCCCGCATTGGGCTCCCTGCTCCGTGGGAAGCCTGCTTCTCCCTCTCCCACTCCCCCTGCTTGTGTTCCCTCTCTCGCTGTGTCTCTCTCTAAATCTTAAAAAAAAAAAAAGGGCTCCTGTTGTCATAAAAACTGAAATGACAAGCCACACAAGGTGAGCAAAAATTACACAAATTCTTGAACCCTCCATAATTGTTAAAAAAAAATCTAAAATTTTAATATCTAATGAACTGAAATCTTGGGTATGTAAACAAGAATTCCAGCAAGCACTTTTTAAAAATACAAACGTAATGGTAATCATTAAAGCAAAGCTCAGTAAGGCTGACCTCGCAAGCCTGACACTGGCCCAGTGCTAGTAACACTATAGAAATTAGTAAATACTGTAAGCTGCTACGGGTATATAGATTGGTAACATTCTGAAAACCAATTTGGCATTATAAAGTAAATCTAAACCTTTGACTACTTGTAGAAATCTATCCTTAATACATAGATGCTAGACAACTGTGTGCTTTGCCCCAGAACATGTGGCTATAGTAGCAATGTTTATAAATGCAGAAAACCATGGGCAACACCTATAAAGACATTTTATTCATATATTCATACCATAGAATACTGCACAGAAAATGGACAGATGTGAAAAGTTAGTCACAACATACTATTGTGATGTCCGTCCTTTCACAGAGGGTTTCAAAACACATGGAAACCAATAAACTATCAAGACAATAAAAGATGCTTACTGGAAACATCAGACAACAGCTTAACTCTGGAGACTGGGATAACTGTTGTGGAAAGACCTGCACAGCTGGCTCCTGGGGTCCTATCTACAGCCCACCTCTTCACGTGGGCAGCGTGAGCGTGAATTAGAATGCAGCGATCAGGCCGGCAGGGGGAGCTCTCAACCAACCGCACCACGCGCTTTCATTGGCAAACTCCACAGAAGACAGGGGGGCTCTACTAGGAGCTACTACTTCGCCAGCCCTGCAACAGCCCAGCCAATGAGAAGCCACCATACTTCCAACGCCCACTTTGCCCCCACGAGCGTTCAGAACAGCCCTTTCTAAGCCTGCCTGGACTGCAATGCTCCTGCTATTCCAGAACTGAACCCAAATAAACCCATTTGTGGTGGGGAAATAGCCGTTTCACTTTTTAAGGTTAACAGGAACAATTACAAGTACTAATTTTACAGCTGGTTACTTAACTGCACATGTCTCTTCAGGCATGTCTTACTTCAAAATTTGGAAGACCACGGTAAGTGGGACCGCCCCAAGAACAAAAATACGAAATTTTAATGCAGAGTCGGGCGAGGGCCCAGATGCAGAGAAACACAGCACTGACCCGAACTGGAATCGCCACGGCAGCCGCGGGGAGGAGCGTGGCACCGCAGTCTTCAGCCCCGGCGACAGCTATGTTGAATCTCAGAGCAGCCGGCGCAGCCCGTCGCTCCTCCCGTTACCTCAGGGAGGCCCAGCATCCAAAGCTTCCGACCGCTGGAGAGAACCAACTTTACAAGATGTCGCTGAGGGCCAACGCCGGAAGGCCCGCCCAGATGCGGTGCTTAGGACGGAAGTGCCTCTCCTGAGCCCTCATTGGCCCAGTAAAGGGGACGCACGGCGCACTGCCTTCCGGGTAATGTAGTTCTGACGGAGCCAGAGGGTCCACGAGGGTCTCCATTCCTGACCTCAGGAACTGCCCAGCCACACCAAGAAAGGCGCTTGTTAGGGATGGCTGCAGGTTTTGAGGAAGGGGCGGGGCTCCAGCTTGTTGGGTCACACCCAGATTTCCATGGAATGTCGTCTGTGCTGACCACACAAATGTACTGAGACATACGTATGATTTCAGATGTTCCCCCAAACTACAAATGGTTACTCACACACAAAGTGCATCCACCCACAGCTGAGATCTAAAACACTGTCTTACTGCTTTTCAGGTACACGTTAGACTGAAACTTCAGAATCAACTGGAGTTTTTCTATTAGAAACAAGGTAGAGGGGCTCAGTCTGTTAAGCATCTGACTTTGGCTCAGGTCATGATGACCTCAGGGTCCTGGGATCAGCTTGCCTCCAGCTCCCAGCTCCCAAGG
This sequence comes from Zalophus californianus, assembly GCF_009762305.2. Taxonomy (NCBI): domain Eukaryota; kingdom Metazoa; phylum Chordata; class Mammalia; order Carnivora; family Otariidae; genus Zalophus; species Zalophus californianus. The sequence continues at coordinate 58,965,511 of NC_045611.1, read as the reverse complement.
AAGTCTGCTTGACCCTCTCTCCCTCCTCCCACTTGTGCTCACTCTCAAATAAATCTTAAAAAAAAAAAAAGCTGATAATTATATCCAACCCTTACATTCTTTCTTGGATCCTAAGACCGATAAAAGAGTGGGGCACCTGGGTGGCTCAGTCGTTAAGCGTCTGCCTTCGGCCCGGGTCATGATCCCGGGGTCCTGGGATCGAGCCCCACATCAGGCTCTCTGCTCAGCAGGGAGTCTGCTTCTCCCTCTCCCTCTGCCTGCCACTCCCCCTGCTTGTGCTCTGTCAAAAATAAATAAAATTAAAAAAAAAAGTGACTTACCACATGGGGAAAGGGGGCTTATGAACACTGAGACACAGAAAAAGATGAGGAGAAACTGGACACCTCACACACAGCAGTAATGTAAAATGGTACCAGCATTATGGAAAACTTCCTCAAAAAAAATGACCATATTACCATATGGTCCAGCAATTCTACTTTTGGGGGATATATGCAAAAATAGTTGGAAAGCAAGGTGCTGAAGAAATGAAAGTAAGGTCTGAAAGAAATATTTGTATAAGCGTGCCCATAGTAGTATTCATAATACCCAAAAGAGGTAGAAACAACTCATGGTCCATGGACAGATGAATGGATAAAGAAAACGTGCCATACACATACAATGAGATACTATTCAACCTTAAAGAGAAGGAAATTCAGACAGATTAACACACAACATACAGCATGGATGAAACTTGACGAGGATAGTATGCTATATGAAATAGAACAGTGGGTTTCAAGGGACTGAGGGAAGGGGAAAACGGCGAGTTGGGTAATGGATTTAAGTTTAACAAGATGAAAAGTTACAGATATCCATTGTAGGTGAATGTACTTAACATTCCTGAACCCGTACCCTTAAAAACAAGATGGCAAATTTCATGTGATGTGTATTTTACCACAACTTTTAAAACAAAACTATGTACTAGTTTTTTTTCCAATGCTAATTTAGAACACACTTTGGCTGACATCTTTCCCCATCTGCTCTACTCACAGTTCATTCTTTCCCAGATGCTGAATGAGTTGGGAGTCTTGGCTAAAGAATTTCCCACATTCCCTGCACACACGCCTTGCTTAATGAGATTTGTTTGTACCTAAATACTTCCCCACTTTAGCTGCACTTGTAAAGTTTCCTCCAGCCTGCATTTTCTGGTGACCGACGAAGCAAGACTTTCTAACAAAGGCCTTGCTATATGCTGAACTCATAAAACCTCGGCCTGGTGTGTTCTTCGGTGTTAAGTCAAGATTTTTGTGTAAAGAATTCCCTGCATTTTCTGATGCTGAAGGAGGTGGGACTTTCTTTCTTTTTTTTTTAAAGATTTTATTTATTCGACAGAGAGACACAGCGAGAGAAGGAACATAAGCAGGGGGAGTGGGAGAGGGAGAAGCAGGCTTCCTGTGCAGCAGGGAGCCCGATGCGGGGCTTGATCCCAGGACCCTGGGACCATGACCTGAGCCGAAGGCAGACGCTTAACGACTGAGCCACCCAGGCGCCCCAGGAGGTGGGACTTTCTGACGAAGGCCTTCCCACATTCACGGCACAAACAAGGCCTTTCTCCAATGTGACTGCTCTGCTGTCTAAGGAGACTGGAGTTGTGTGTGAAACACTTCCTGCATTCACTGCACTCTTTCTACGCTATGAACTTCCTGGTGGCTAGTTAAGTGTGGAGTTGTACCTAAAGATTTTCCCACATTGGCTGCATTTAAAAACCCTTTCTTTACTGTGACTGCTGAAATGTTTACTGAGGTTAGAGTTGTACCTAAAAAAATGTCCCACTTTCACTACACTCTAAGGCCCTTCTGCAGTGTGGACTTTCTGGGACTCTACAAGCATGTCCTGTGGCTGAACGCTTTCCCATACCTGCTGCACTTACAACCATTTCGTCCACTTTCAAAGGCCTCTCCACTCCGTGTCCCTGTGTGGCTTCAACCCACTGAGAGTGGCTGGGCGGGGTGGGGAGAAAGACTGTGAAGTCCTCTCCACCCTCCCTCCATACCAAGGTCTTCTCTGCCATATAAGCTACGTGGTCCAAATGAAGGGCTCCCCTTTCCTTTAGGGAAAGTTTATCTCTATTCTGCTGCTTCTGATGCTGCTGCAGGTTTGCCCCACAAATGTGCAGACCTCGCTCAGGGTGTGTTCCATCATGCTCAGCCAAGCGCAAAAGGTCTTTCCAAAGCAGCCGCACATCTCCCAGGGCTGGGACTTCTGGATGGATGGGCCTGGCTTTGGAGTCCTGACCTGTGACCCTCCTACAGAAACCTCTTGCTCTGAAGGGGCCTCCTCATCCTGGGCTCCATGCCAGCAACCTGTAAGCAGAGAAATGCCGGTAAAGTGCCTGCTGACTTTGTTGGGAGGAGGCGGCCCCATCGGGAATGTGTGCCAGACACACTCACGGAGGAGGCCACGAGACTGCTGACGGGCGAGGGGGACTCGAGACAGTGAGAGGAAGGCCCGCTGTGCAGAGCTCAGCCTGGCAAGCTCCCGTGACGGGAGAGCCCTGACTCCGGGGAAGGACCCGAGGAATGGGGAGGTGAAGGGAGGAGAGACAGTCTCCCAACTCCCTCCTCTGCAAATGACTTTCAACAAGGCCAGAGCTGCTGGTGACCGGTAGCGCCGACGCAAGACTGGGTCCAGAGGCAGAAATGTGTGATTACACACAGTAGCGGGTGTTCAGAGACTATTTAAAGATATGTGCAGCCCTCCAAGGAAGCAGTGGAAGGGAAAAGATGAGAGCCCAATGTCAGAGTGGAAATATTAGTGGGAAAGAAAAGGTAAAAATGAGGTGTGGCCACTGTCCTAGGCATCACACGATGGTGGACATGGGACAGATGCTCCGTGTGAGGGCCACATTCTTTTGAGCCTCTCTTGATGTTGCAGAAGTAATGTCCAACCTGCCAGGTACACGGGGCCCTCCTATTGCTCAATGTGAGCAACCACCTGGGCCTGATGAGGCCAGTCCTTGGGGAAAGACAGGGAAAGGGAGTAGCCAAGACCCACCCAGAGTGACCTACCTCACCTCGACATCCCACATTCGAAATTTACAATGCCTTCAGAGAAGGTCTTTAAAAAAAACAGACCAAACAGTCTCTACAAGTGGTGACCAGATCAGTGCCTGAAGTTACTGGGACAGGCAGTCCTAAAAGTATATTAGCAAGAGGGATGGGAAGGCCTGGGGCACAGAGGTTCCAAGCATGGAGAGAGAGGCACCCGACCATGGAACGGCAAGGCAACGGCACCGAAACCCCCAGACCCACACAGGAGGCATTTCTTTGGCCTTCTAATGTGCCAGTCTGCACACAGAGCCCAGGGGGTACACTGCAAATGCAACCAGCATCCTCATCTGCCCCAGTCCTGCATCACAGAACCAAAGTCCCCTGGCATGAGAGAATGGCTCTCATTTTCAGGTAGCCCCAACTCTTGTTTCTTGCTTTAGCTCAGCCGCAGAGACCTGTGTGAGGATCTAGCTCATAAGCAAGCTTGACCTTCTCTCACCACCCGACCCTTGTTCAAAGCCCTACACTAGCAATGCTTCTGGCTGATCCCATTTCCCTCAACTACTCTACCAGCCTGAATGAAACAATCCCAGCAAGAGTCACCAGGAAACCTTGCTGCATCCACTGAGGGGTGATAGGCCCCGTCCTGCCCCAGTACCTGGCCTTCATTGGAGAGGCACCTCAGCATCCGGCTTATGTCCACTCAGAAGGCTTTACGACTTCCACATGCATCACATTCACATCATATGCACACACCCCCAACACGACTGTCCAGGTGCCCCCCTGAGACACAGACTTAGCCCCCTCCTTCCCTTGCCTTGTCCCTAATGCTGCTACCACCATAATATAAAGATGCCTCCTATGAAATCAGACCCACAGCTTTACTGGGGTCCACATGCCAAGTACCATACTGTGGTTGTCTCCAATCTGAAGGCCTCCACCATTGAACTCCAGATGTGTGGGTCTAACAGCCAACTGGACACATCCACTCAAAAGTCTCTGGAACATTTCTGACGTAGCCAAGAATGGATTATTCACATTGCCTCTGAAAATCCCTTCTACCACTGACTTCCCACATCCTCATTGATGGAATATCCATTCTTCCAAATAAGGCCCAAAACAACGGGCCTGTTCCTCACTCCCCGTTTCCATGTCATCTCCCAGCTCCCTCTCTCTCCACATCAGAAAATGTTCTGCACTCTGTGCAGAACACATCCAGAAGGCAACTCCCTCCTGTGTGGCCACTACCAGCAGTCACTTGCTGGAGTGTCTATCTGTAGACCCCCAGTCTATCCACCACTCTGTAGCCACGGGAATCTGTTAAAATCTGGATCAGATCACCTCTCTCCTCAGCTCCAAACCTTCCCTAGGTCCCACTGTCCTCAGATTTGAGGCCTAGAACTTAAGGCTGTCATTCTAGGCCTGATTTCTGTGTGCCCTGACCTCTCACCCCACCACCTCGCCACCACGCTCCCTATCCCATCAGGTATAATAGGAATGGGAAGCTTCCTAAACAACCCCTGCAGGCATCTGAACACTCTGGATCTGTGCCCAGGATGCATGTTACAGCTTACCCAGTCGGTTGTCAGCAATGCAACTGACCCACGGAACCCAGACTGAGTTCAGGACCCTGGGCTTTGTGGAAGCACAGGATTGTCAGTCCTGAAAGAGAGAGAAGAACAGATGAAGATTCTCAGAACATCACCATTCCCTATATTGGGTCGCCTTAACCACAGGGTGAAAATTAGGGTGGGTGAGAGCCTGGGACACCCTCTATTCATTGTTGCAGGGTCCAGAAGCATTTCTGCCACCACCATGGGACCCTGTGGAAGGAGGGAAGCCATGAGAAATGGGAACCATGGTAGGATCCTATAAAGTGAGCTGAACCACGGTCCAAACTGAGCTCCTCAGGCCTTAGTGCTACTTCTTACTAGCTGTGTGACTCTGGAAAGACTGAACCTTCCTCAGCGTCAGTGCCCTTATTCCATAAAATGGGAAGAAGACGGTTTTCCACCTCAGAGGGCTGATCCTGATACTGCACCTACGAAGTAGACACTACGTCTCAGCTATCACTGTCCACATCATCAATGGTTTTGTCTATGTTTTCAGTGCAAGTGAAGTGGTAGGGCTTTAAAAATTTGATTGTGGGGTGTTATACGCAAACAATGAATCATAGAACACTACATCAAAACTAATGGTGTAATGTATGGTGATTAACATAACAATAAAAAATTAAAAAAAATAAAAATTTGATTGTGTATTCCTCTGACTTTTCAAAGGTTTAAGAGGATGTAATACACAAAACTTTTATCATAACCCAATACTTAAAGGTAAGTTAACATTTAAACCATTCATTAAGTATTTGGATAGATTTTAAGTAATTCAGTGCGTTCATTTCTAATTGCCTGCCTATGTGTCCGTATTTGGAGGGTGGTTGCTTCATTAGTGTTCAAAGGGAGGCACTGAGTCCTACTAGTCTTGTACTATAATCATCTGAAGACAGCATGCAGGGAGCCCTTGACTGGACAGTGGGTGGGAGGTGAGGCAGCGGTGCCCTGGTCGGGGACCCAGCTGCTCCACTAACCCAGCTGACCTTTGCCTTGTTCCATAGGGAGTGGTCTTGAAAGTCTGCTTAGTCTACAAGGCAGAGAAGCTACACCAACTCACACCTCAGTTTCCATGCCAGGCCAGTGCCTTACCTTACCTGGACCTCCCTTTCTACATACACAGGCCAGAATTCATCCTACACCAGGACTGCTCCTTTCTGAAAAAGCATCAGGGATACATGCCCACCTGTGCCCTGCCCTCTGGTCTCAGCCCCCACCCCCCGAACCTCACTGCAGAGCCCATCTGAAAGAACAATCTTTTTTTTTTTTTTTAAGATTTTATGTATTTATTTGACAGAGAGAGACACAGCGAGAGAGGGAACACAAGCAGGGGGAGTGGGAGAGGGAGAAGCAGGCTTCCTGCCGAGGAGGGAGCCTGATGCGGGGCTCGATCCCAGGACCCTGGGATCATGACCTGAGCCAAAGGCAGTCGTTTAACCAACTGAGCCACCCAGGTGCCCCCTGAAAGAACAATCTTAAGAGTCTCCTTCTTGGGATGCCTGGGTGGCTCAACAGGCAACCTGCTTCTCCCCTGCCTGCTGCTCCCCCTGCTTGTGCTTACTCTCTCTCTCTCTCTGGCAAATAAATAATATCTTAAAAACAAAAACAAAAAAAACCTTCAAATCTGGATATGCCCCTAAATTAGGTCCCTGGAACCAATTCCAAGAAGTGTGTGTGTGTAGACAGAGGGAGACAGAGAGAGTCTTAAACAGACTCTGTGCTGAGCTCACAGCCTGAGGTGGGACTCGATCTCATGACCCTGAGATCACAACCTGAGCTGAAACCGAGAGTCGGAGGCTTAACCGACTGTGCCACCCGGGTGCCCCAACACAAGGCAATTCTTAAAAACCAGCAAGATGTCCAAGCATTCAATTCAATTCTGACACTATCAGGAAGCAGCATCAGATTCACAGGTTAACGTCAGTCCTAAAAGAGTGCACCTCCCACCTTCAACACCCTGCCATTTCAGATGCCATTTGCAAGCCAGGCTGTTACTTGTGCTTCTCACCGGTTAAAAATCAGAGGTTCTTAAGACCGTCTCCTCATGTTTAAGTGATCTGCTGGAATGGCTCACAAAACTCAGAAAAACATTTTTCTTGCTGAATTACCAGTTCATTATAAGAGGATATAACCTGGGAATAGCCAGACGGAAGAGATGCATATGGCCAGGTATGAAGACAGGGCGCAGTGTCCAAGCTCCCCCCAGGTGCACCACTCTCCTCAAATCTCCGTGTTCACCAACCTGAAAGCTCTCTGAACCCTGTCCTTTAGGGTATTTACGGAGACTGCACTATTACACAGCATGGTAGATTAAATCATTGGCTGCTGGCTATTGGTTCAACCTCCAGCCCATCTCCCTTACCCCAACGTGGGGGAAATGGGAAATGGGAGGGGAGGAACGAAAATTTCCAACGGTCTAATCACATGGTTGGTCCCCCCCGCCCCACAACCGCCGCCCGCAATCAGCTTAGGTGCTTCCAAAGTCACCTCATTCCGTTGCAAAAGACAACTTTTTTTTTAAGGTTTTCCTTTTTTTTTTTTTTTAAGATTTTATTTATTTATTTGAGACAGAGAATGAGAGAGAGAGAGCACATGAGAGGGGGGAGGGTCAGAGGGAGAAGCAGACCCCCCGCTGAGCGGGGAGCCCGATGCGGGACTCGATCCCGGGACTCCAGGATCATGACCTGAGCCGAAGGCAGTCGCTTAACCAACTGAGCCACCCAGGCGCCCGCAAAAGACAACTTTAACACTTAGGAAATTCCAAAGTTTTTGGAAGCTGTTGAGTCAAGAACTACGGACTAAGACCCGATATATACGACAAATATATTTTGGTCATCTGAATAACTAATATGTAGTTTCCATACGTCACCATCGCGGCCCTCCCATCCCCGCCCCCTGGCGACCTTCCGCGGACCCGGGGGCCCACGCCGCACTGCGGGCGACACCCCGCCCCGCCCTCCCTTCCCCGCACACACAAGGGTCCCGGTCCCCCCCACCCCTGCTCTCGACTCGGGAGCCCCTGCCGGGATCGCCCCCCGCCACGCCCCACCGCACGGACGGAGCCGGGACCCCACGCCGGGGCGCCCTCTGCTCCCGCCCCGCGGGCCCGGCTGTGGGGAGCTGAGCGGGCGCCCCTCCATCGGGGCTGCAGCGCTCGGGGCGGGGAGAAGGCGGCTGAGGGCCCGGGGGTCGCAGCACTCACCTGAGCCGGCTTCATCGGCGCGGCCTCCGCCTCCGAGCCGTGGGAAGAGCGGGGCGGGGAGCGGCCGGCCACCGGGCGGGGACGACGCCTCTTCTCAAACTTTCCATCCACTTTCAACCAACCCGCAGATCCCCAGACCCTACGCCAGCCAAACAGACCGAGAACGCATAGACGCCCAACACCACGAGGACGCCGCCGGAAGTCCCGCCTCACAGGCGCAGCCGCAGGAAAAGGGCTCCATGCCGCGCTTTCATTGGCTCAGCGCCCCACCATGGCTTGCCGCAGAGCCTTCTGGGTAGTGTGTATTTCCCTGGCTGCTACCCGCCCCTATCTGGGAGCCAGGTCCTTCCTGACTTCGGCGATGGAGGCCGGGGGCAACATGGGGGTGCACCGGGAAATGGAGTTCCTGGGCTCCTATGCTGTAGCGTGGGGCCGCTGGCCATTAAAGCGGTATGCCCAGATGGCCTCTGAGTGCAATCTTGGTCAAGTGCCAGAAATAGAAATCTGTTATTACAGACTCTAAGAAGCACAGTTTCAAACCTTTCTTCTGTTCCTTTCTCTCTTTCATTTTCTTCTGGTATTGCCATTATTCATGTTACACTTTTTCAGTGGTTCCATAGTCCTTGGATATTCTATTATTATCATTTCTTAGTATATTTTCTGTATGTTTGCTTTTCAGTTTTGACTATTTTTTTGAAATACCCTTAAGCTCAAGATTCGTTTTTCAGCCATGTCTAGTCTACCAATAAGCCCATCAAAAGCATTTTTCATTTTTATTAGTGTTTTTGATCTGTTACTTTTTTTTCCCTCAGAACTTCAATCTCTTTGCTTACATTACCAATCTGTTCTTGCATGCTGTATGCTTTATCCATCAGAGCCCTTATCATCTTAATGACAGTTTTTTAAAAATCCTGGTCTGCCTCTTCCAACATCCCTGCCTTGTGTGAGTCTGGTTCTGATGCTTGCTCTGTTTCTTCAAATTTTGTTTTCAGCCTTTTAGTATGTGTTGTGATTTTTTCTTAATACTTGGACATGAGGCACTGGTAAAATAAACTACTATAAATAGACTTTTCACAATGTGGTGGTAAATTATGAGAGGAAGCATACTATAGGACTACAATTAGGTCTTTCAGTAAACCTTTGCTTCTGGGCTATGAATTTCATACATTTTTCCCAGTTCCAGCACCCCCACAGAAGTGGGGCAAGATGGCTTGAGTGGCCTGCATTGGGGTATTTCCCAGGTTCTGAAAAGTCCCCAGCTGATTCTTCTGAGAGCAGTCCTTGTTAAGAACAGAATGTTCTGATGTATTTCAAATTCCCAAAAGTATGATTTATGTTCTCCTACCATAGCACTGGGGTTTGTGGAGGAGGGTCAGCTCCTGGGTTTCCTTCATTCTCTGTTCCCGTTTGACTAATTTGGGGAACAGCGGTTTGTCCTGCCACCTCACTTGTCTTAAGAAGAGTTGATTTTCCATTATTTTCAGCTTACTTGTCAGGATGGAATGGCAACTTCCAGCTTCTTACATGCTAGAACAGAAAACAAAAGTCCCTGTCTTCTCATAGTTTGTTCATCTTTGACTTGTTTCTTACTAGGAATTTAGAATGTGCATGTCTATAATTATCTAAAACTAGGCTTATTTAGATATTTTAAGTATCTTCTCACTCAAATCTTAAAAATTTGATGAAAGTTTTATTTCAATTTATTTAAATTCTAGTTAACATATATGGTAAAATTGCTTTCAGGTGTAGAATTTAGTGATTCATGAAACAAAGTGTTAAATGTAAATATAAATTTAGATAATTTTTTCATTAAATATTTTGTGCATGTTGAGATTTGAAAAATGCAATCAGAGAGTGGAGTCGGGAATTGTTTCCCATGTCTCACTCTCAGACTGTTTTCTTTCCATTTCCTATTCTATAATGCTTGTTGCTTCCCTTTCTAAATTTCAAATTTCTCAATAAGCCACCTGGTTTGAAGATTACATGATGAAAAGATGACCTCAAGCAAGAAGAAATCCTACCAGCAGACTGCCATTGGGCCTGAACTACAACACTTCCTTGATTCCCCAGCCTGTTGGCCTACTCTGCAGATTTTCAACTTGCCCGCAATCACAAATTTAGCTAATTCTTTAAAACACATATCCCCCCCGCCCCACACACCCTGATGGTTGCTTCTCTGGAGAACCTAATATACCACGGAACCGAACATTTAAAAATAACAAGATGGTACACTTTGTGTGAATTTTACATAATAACACATATTTTTTTAAATGTCCTAAGAATTTTTATGACACAAAGACATAGCCTAAAAACACTACTAGGAAAAAAAAAGTCAAACAAGAATTTTCTAGAAAGGTGGTCCAGATAGTTCAAAAACTTTTATTGATAATGAATTCATATGAAACTGAACTTATATTTACTTTATTTAAACTTCACTTTCCCATTCTAAACAACTCTTTCGCTCATTGATTAGCACCTTTGTTGTTTATAGACAATGCAGCTCTAATACGTAACACAGAGCCTTGTTATTTGATGCCATGCTTTTGCACACACTACATGGATAATACTAAAAATACATTTACGCATTCAGTGAAAACAGCTATACAAGAGTAACTGTAGGATTCCCTTTATATGAAATTCTAGAAAATGCAAACTAGAGTGTCCACCTGGGGATGGCAAGTTAGGAAGGGCTGGGAGAGAGAGATGGAAACTACAGGGCCTATGGATTATTCATTATCAAGACTCTGGTGATGCTCCCATTGTGCACACATATATGAAAATATATTTTACACTTTTAATAAATGCAGTTTATGTCAATACCTCAATAAAGCTGTTAAGAAATAAAGATTCCATATAAAAATCTGGATCTCCTCTTCCTCTAGAAATAATATAACATCTGGCAAAGCTGAATTGACTCCATCACCACCGGCAAAGCTGAATTGACTCCATCAACACCCTTCCCTCTCTCTTAGGTATGTCAACTCTGATTCCTTCTCAAAACAGAAGGAAATGCTCGGAGAAGAAAATGCTGACAAATGGAGAAATCATGCTAAGCAAAACAATCCAGTCACAAAAAAGACAAATACTGTATGATTCCACTCATGTATAGACCCAGAGTAGTCAAATTCATAGAGATGGGGTATAAAACCATAGTTGCCAGGTGTGGTAGGGAAGGGGTAGGAGGAGCTGTTTCATGAGTATAGTTTCAGTTTTGCCAGATGAAAGGAATTCTGGGAATTAGTTCCATAAATATGTGAATTTTTTAAACTATTAAACTACAATTCAAAGACAGGGTAAACTGTGCTACATGTACTTTGCCACAACATAAATGTAAAATAAAGTAGTTCCCAGTGACAAATAAGAGCAGATATTTGGCTGAAGTCTTTCCCCCTCTACAGTACTCTCTGGCGTGGTGTGAACTTTTTGGTACTGAACAAGGTTAGAGTTTTAGACGAACAAATGCCCGTATTTGTTGCACAAATAAGGTCTTTTACCATCGTGAATTCTCTGATGTGTAATGGGGCTGGAGTTGCACCTAAGACCTCACATGGACTGCACTCAGAAGGCCTTCCTCCGGTGACCTCTTCATGTCTAATGAATGGCGAGCCGTCCCAGAACAATTTTGCACATTTCCTGTTCTCATAAGGTGCTTCTCCAGTGTAATGAGCTTAGAGTGGTACCTGAAGGCTTCACCATATTCTCTGCACTCATAAGTTTCTTTGCCAGTGTAATTCTCTTGTCAATGGCTTGGAGTTGTATCTCAAGATTTCCCCACATTTATGGTGCTCATAGACCTGTTTTCATTGTGGATTTTCTGGTGATGAACGAGGTGGGACTTTCTAATGAAGGCCTTCTGACATTTGCTGCACTCATAGGGCCTTTCTCCAGTGTGGATTTTCTGATGTTCAACAAGTATATGTTTGTGGCTAAAGGCTTTCCCACATTCGCTGCACTCATAAGGCCTCTCTCCAGTGTGATTTCTCCAATGTTTAATAAGGTTGGAATTATACCGAAAGAACTTCCCACAGACACTGCACTCATAAGGCCTTTCTCCAGTGTGAACTCTCTTATGTCTAATGAGTCTGCAGTGGTACCTAAAGGATTTCCCACATTCGCTGCACTCATAAGGCCTCTCTCCAGTGTGATTCTGCCAATGTTTAATGAGCTTCGACTTGTACCTAAAGAATTCCCCACATAAGCTGCACTCATAAGGTCTTTCTCCAGTGTGAACTCTTTGATGTCTAATAAGTGTAGAGGTGTACCTAAAGAATTTCCCACATTCACTGCACTCATAAGGCCTTTCTCCAGTGTGAACTCTCTGATGTTTAATGAGTGTGGAATTGTACCTAAAAAATTTTCCACATTCATTGCACTCATAAGGCTTTTCTGCAGTGTGAACTCTCTGATGTCTAATGAATGTGGAGCTGTACCTGAAAAATTTCCCACATTCACTGCATTCATAAGGCCTTTCTCCAGTATGAACTCTCTCGTGTCGTATCAGACGATAGTTGTACCTAAAGAATTTTCCACATTCTCTGCATTCATAAGGCCTTTCTCCATTGTGGATTCTCTGATGTTTCATGAAGTTGGCATTGTACTTAAAGAACTCCCCACATTTGCTACACTCATAAGGGCTTAATCCAGTGTGAACTCTCTGGTGACTAGTGAGTGTGGAATTGTACCTAAAGAATTTCCCACATTCATTGCACTTAAAAGGCCTTTCTCCAGTGTGAATTTTCTGGTGCTGAACAAGGTGAAACTTTTTAATGAAGGCCATCCTACATTTGCTGCATTCGTAAGGTCTTACTCCAGTGTGGATTTTCTGGTGCTCAACAAGTACCTGTTTTTGGCTGAAGGCTTTCCCACACTGAGTGCACTTGTAATCCTTTCGTCCAGTTTCAAAGGCCTCCCCACACTCAGTGTCCCTGTGTGACTTCAAAGCACCATGAGGGGCCAGGTGCTCGAGAAAGCCTGCACTGGCTGGGAAGTCCTTCCCACCTCTGCTGCATGTGAAGCTACTCTCTGCCATGTGAACACTGTCATTCACAGCAAAGGAAGGACTCCCCTCATCCCTTCTGGAAAAGCTGTCTCCAATCTGCTCCTTTTGGTGCTGGTGCAGGTTTGCCCCACAAATGGATAGCTCTTGATCAGGGTACATTCCATCATGCTCAGCCGAGCGCAAAATGTCTTTCCAGACTGGGCCGCACATCTCCCAGGGCTGGGACTTCTGGATGGATGGGCCTGGCTTTGGAGTCCTGACCTGTGACCCTCCTACAGAAACATCTTGCTCTGAAGGGGCCTCCTCATCCTGGGCTCCATGCCAGCAACCTGTAAGCAGAGAAATGCCGGTAAAGTGCCTGCTGACTTTGTTGGGAGGAGGCGGCCCCATCGGGAATGTGTGCCAGACACACTCATGGACGAGGTCACGTAACTGCTGATGGGCGAGGGGGACTCGAGACAGTGAGAGGAAGGCCTGCTGTGCAGAGCTCAGCCTGGCAAGCTCCCGTGACAGGAGAGTCCTGACTCCGGGCAAGGACATAAGGGAGGGGTCCTATCTTAGTCCATCTGGGTTGCCACAACAAAATACCACAGACTGGGTGGCTTATAAATGACAGAAATTTATTTCTTGCGGTCGTGGGCTGGAATTCCGAGATCAGGGTGCCAGCATGGTCGGGTGAGGGCCCCTCCCAGGCTGCCAACTTCTCACTGTGTCCTCACACAGCGGAAGGGGCTAGGGGGCTCTGTGGCTCTCCTTTACAACAGCACTAATCCCATTCATGGGAGCTCTGCCCTCATGACCTAAGCACCCTGCAAAGGCGCCATCTCCTAATACCACCACACTGGGCATGAAGTTGGCAACAAAGAATTGGTGGTGGGGTGGTGGGGCACAAACACTTAAAACAAAGCAGGTGCTATGCAGGGAGAAGAGACAGGGTTTTCAAGTCACTCCTGTGCAAACGGCTATGGCTGCTGGTGACTCGTGAACATGGTGCAGAAAACCGTAAACAGACCTAGAAATACCTAACCACACGGAGATACTGCAACTCAAGAACTGGGATACACGCAGACCTCACAATATCCTAACTATAGCTCAGATGCTGGCGAGCCTGGCAAAGGGAGCAATGAAACAGAATCACGGTGAAGGCCAACAGGCGTTGGATTCTGGTGGAAAGGGGATTCGATTTAGCGTAGACACGAAAATGGAGAAGAAAAGGTAGAAATGAGGTGTGACCCCTGGCCCTGGCATCACACAATGGTGGACAAAGGACAGGTTCCCAGCTCCAACACACACCCTTCCCCTGCTCCTTCCCACCAGGGCTGTGTACTTTTGAGTGTCTCTTGCCACTGACACAGTAATGTCCACCTATTAGGTACCCGGGGTCCTCCCCACTGCTCGAGATGAGCACTGATGTGGCACCTGAGACAGGCCAGTCCTAGAAGAAAGAAAGGAAGAGGCATGGCCAGCGTGCACCCAGAGTAACCCAACACAGGATATCCAACATCTTAAAACTACAAGAACTTCATAGGAGAGACTGTAGAAACAACCCAGTGTTCCCCCAAATTAGTAATTAGGTTGGTGCCTGAAATTCCTGGCACAGGCAGGACCCAAGAAATGTCAGCAAGAGGAAGGGGGAAAGCCTGGGGCACCATGGTTCCACGCACCTAGACTAAGTGACCCAACCAGGGACAAGACAGGTCTGAGGGATCTCTCAGACAAACTTCAACATCTCTGATCTCTGAGCCCGATCTTGCAAGTGCTCGGAGTAGCAGGGATGGGACCGCGTGGGGAGAGTGGGTGCAGTGCGAATGGCCCAGTCCTGGCACCAGTAACGTATATGCCGGGAAACTTGGGAAGGAAGTAGTACCCACGGTCTTGTTGTGGAAAGGACAGAGCTGCCCCTGGACCAAAGAGGAAGAACAGAGCCCAGCCCAGGACATGGGGCGGGGGGTGTACGGGCCTTACCTAGGGAGGACAGAAGCGCAAAGTTCTCCAGCATCACAGCATGGTACAGAAATCGCTGAGCTTCATCAAGGAGGCCCCACTCTTCCTGGGAGAAATATATGGCCACGTCCTCAAAGACCACATGGCTCTGCCAAAGTTGGAACATTTGGTTCATGAGTAGCTTCTTGTGTTAACTGTGTCTCGTGGATTCTCTAATTATCTATTTGCCATCCATTAATTACAGGGCTAAACGAACAGCCAAATGTGTTTCTATATCTCCCTTGCAATCTGGGGCCCAAACTGAAATCACCTCCTTCACTAACTCACACACCAAGTCAACACTTCCCCTGCCCTATATCAACCAGGGCCAGGTACCAGACAACCAGGGACACCCCTTCTACCCCGAAAATTATAGAAAAGGTACAGAAAATTTATAGAAAATAGCCATCAGTAAGCTTTTCACCCTACCCTTCTAGCATTTCTCCCAGAAAGTTCCAGAAAGGTTCTGACCTAAGGAGTCCCTTTGCTGGCGTTTATGCCTCCTGACCAAAACTGGTGCTTCCCGTGTGGCCCTGTGTTACACGGTGTGCTCCTGCCCCTCAAGAAACAGAATAAAAACCTTCTTTTAGTGTCATTGGTCTCTCCACGTCATCACTCACCCACCTCCATAAATTAGAATCCTGTGGGTGCCAGTACCTGACGCACTGCTCTCGCCAGGCCGTGGTCCTTCCCCGCACACGTCCGTCCCTGCTCGTCCTCCTCCCTAACTTCCCAGTGGGGAAGAGTCCCCAGCTGCTGGTGGCACTGGTGCCCGCTCTCGCCTCATTCCCACTGATCACTGTGTCCGGAACCCAGCTAAGACATGAGTAGTGAAGGACATCATCTAGGCTGTGGGCCTGGCAATGCAGGGCTCCCCTCCCTCCAGCCAGCCAGTTTCCCCGGGGTCCCCCGGGTCTTGTCTGAGAGGTAAGACTCAGACCCTCAAGTCAAACTCAGACTTGTCCCTCGCCCTAAAGCACCCAGAGCCAACCATTCACACTCCACCTCACCTGCATATTGGTCGTCGGACTCACGCCCCTCACAACTCTGACTCCTCCACAGTGACAACTCCACAGACACCCCCGGCCCATACCACTGGCATTTCCTTCACGTCCAAACAGGCAAATACATCGAGGATCCAATTCAGCCCTGGCCCTGCCCCTGGACACCAGAAGTCCCAAAGGCCCCTAGCGCCAGGTCCAGCCCCAAGCCCTGCTTTGAAAGCCCGGCTTCTTGCTTCATCCTCAGCCACCTGCCTATGTGAGGACGTCACACACTCTCAGCCCTTTCTCCCTTCCATATTGCACCAACTGTCCCATCAGCAGTCAGAACCCTCCTTTCTCCTCATATGAAGCCCAGGTACACTTACCTCTCCACCCATATGCCCACTCCACATGAGGTCTAGCAATGCTTCAGGCTGACCAGTTTCCCCCTCAACATCTATCTCATGTGCACTCCAGTCTCAGAAGACTTCCTCACTCCTAAAGCCCCCGTCTCTCTTTCTCTCGCCCCGTGTTTCTCTCCCTCTCTCTCACACACACACGCACACAAACACAGAGACACTCAGCTTCCTCAGCTTTGTGAGGCCCCCCATCACCGCCCAGGTGCCCAATGAAGAAACCCAGTACTCAGGGCACCTGGGTGGCTTCAGTCAGTTAAGCATCTGACTCGTGGTTTCACCTCAGGTCATGATCTCATGGATCGTGGGATTGATCCCCACGTTGGGCTCTGCACTCAGCAGGGAGCCTGTTTGGGATTCTCTCTCTCCCTCTGCCCCTCCCCCGACTCACGTGTGCGCGCGCTCTCTCTCTCTCTCTAAAATAAATAAATCTTTTAAAAAACAAACAAATAAACAAACCCAATACTCAGGCCCTTCATTCCCATTCCTGCTCCTCTAATGGCATCGCCACCATAACCTAGAAATGCTCCCTCCCAGATCTGATCCTTGGCTTCATCCTAGCCACACCCCAGCCACCACGCTGTGGCTGTCTCCAGCTTCAATCTACCCCCGGAACTCCGGTGTTCAAGTGCCTACTGGAGGGGCACCTGGGTGGCTCAGTCGGTTAAGCATCTGCCTTCAGCTCAGGTCATGATCCCAGCGTCCTAGGATGGAGCCCCGCGTTGGGCTCCCTGCTCAGTGGGGAGTCTGCTTCCCCCCTCCCTCTGCGCCCCCCGCCCCCAGCTCGTGCTCGCTCTCTCTCAAATAAATTAAAAAAAAGAAAAAAAAAGTGCCTACTTGACACCTCTCCTGGGAATCTCTGGGGCATTTGTGACATAGACAAAAACTGACTTCATATTCCACCTGCAAATTCCTCATACCACTGACTTCCTCCATTTTAGTTCAAGCATCCATCCTTCCTAACGAGGCCAAAACCTGGGGGCATCCCCAACTTTTCCCTCTATCCCACCTCCTCATCTCTCTGAGTCTCCACATCCTAAAATATGAGCAGCTCTAGTTGAAAACACATCCAGAAACCAATGCCTCCTCTACCTTCACGACCACCACTCCTGTGTAGCCACCGCTTCAACACTCCCCTGGACTGTGGCAAGCATTTCACTTACATCCCCATCTGTCTTCCACTCCGCAGCCAAAGGGAACCTGTTAAAATCTGTCATAGCACCTTCCTCTTGTTTCAAACCTTCCCTACCTCCCTACCAACCTCAGAGTAGAGGTCCAGAGCCCCGGGCTGTCACTCAAGGTCTGATACCTGTGCACCCCTACCCAACCCCAAGCTGGCCTCCCCATTCTCACCAGCTATAAAAGAGACCCGCGGTTTCCTGAACATCCAGCTAAGTCTCATCTCTAAGCATGTGAACATCCTGTGGCCAGGACTCCCTGCCACATCTTGCATCAGTAGTTAGAAATGGGAACTGCTCTACATATAATCTAAATATAGGATCCTGGGCCTGGGGAAAGCCCATGGTCTTCAGACTTAAGAGAGTGAGGAGGATAAGAGAAGTTTCAGGACACTACCACTCCCTGAGGGTATATATATAGATACTGGGGTGCCAAAAAACACCCGGATGGCAACCGGCATGGTTGAAAAGTGGGACACCCTCCACTCACCTGCACCGGGGCCATAAGCAGTTCTGCCACCTCCGTGGGACCCTATGGTAAGAAGGAGACCATGAGAAATGGGTACCATGGAAGGACCTTATGAACTGAGCTGGACCACCACCCCTGCCTTGCCCTGGAGCAAAGTGATCTCAGCCTGGTGGTCTAAGTTCAGCTCCTCCAGAAAACAGTGCTGCCTCTTATCAACTGGGTGACAACTGTTACTGTCCATAGGATCAACAGTTTTGTATATATTTTCAGTGCAAATGAAATAGTAGGGTTTTGAAATTTGAGGTCTTTATTTTTACCACTTTCTAAGATTTCATAAGATACTATACATAAAACTTCACACTGTAAACAAACAGGTAAATTAATGTCATATCAATTATAAAATGTTTGCATAAATTTAACTTGTTGAATAGGTTCATTTCTAATTGTCTACCTCTGTGTACATATTTAAAAGGATACTGATTGAGTACTTAAGTCAGTAACTTTTTTATACATTCTTAAGTTAACGAGTTGTAGGAAAAGGTTGAACAGGCAGACAAGCTACTAGTCCATACAGCAACAAGATCTGCCTGTTACATAACCCCCAAAAGAGAGCTTGTTGGAGGCCCTCAACTGGACAGCAGCTCGCCCCTCTCGCCCTGAGGGGTGGGGGTGAGGAAGCAGTCCCCTGTCTGGGACCCTGAGGCTCCATCAGCCTGGCTGACCTTTCCCTTGTTCCACTGGGAGTGGCCCTGAGCTGAGCTGCAAGTGGAGAGTCCACACCAGCACATAACACCGGCTGCACCGAAGAGAAACTCATCCCACCAACACCTCCCTTCCTAAAGACACAGGCAAAAGATCTCTCCTACAGCAAATCTCTTTTTTGAAGGAAGCATCAGGGATGCCAACACCTGCTTCCCATACCCTGCCCACCAGTGACTCTTCAGCCCTTGCCTCCCTGACCATCTAAGAGCATCTGAAGACTCCCTCCTTGATCTGGCCCCGAGGCCCTCCACACCTGTGACCGCCCAGCCCCTTCCCCGTCCTCCAGACCTTCACCTCCACATGCTCAGGTCACGTCTCCCCACTGAGGTATCTCAGCACCAACACGTCCAAAACCAAACTCATCATCTCCCCGATACCCGCTCCCTGGGCTCGCCTGCCCCACCGGCCTCCTTCCAGACGTCCAGGCAAAGAAGCCTTAACACGGCCCTTCACTCCCTGCTTTTGCTCACACGCGGACGTGATGCAGCAGGCAGTCCTGTCGGCTGTCGTGGAACCCTACGCAGAACCCCCTCGCATCTCGCTCTGCCGCCACCGCCCTGGCCCAGCCTCCACCAGAACTCCCGCGCGGGGGCTGCCGTGTCTCCTCAGCAGGCTCCCCGCCTGCATTCCCCGTCCCGCTCTCCCCTACCTTCAACCTCGGACTCCGGGCGTGCCCCTCCCATCCCCGCCCCCTGGCGACCTTCCGCGGACCCGGGGGCCCACGCCGCACTGCGGGCGACACCCCGCCCCGCCCTCCCTTCCCCGCACACACAAGGGTCCCGGTCCCCCCCACCCCTGCTCTCGACTCGGGAGCCCCTGCCGGGATCGCCCCCCGCCACGCCCCACCGCACGGACGGAGCCGGGACCCCACGCCGGGGCGCCCTCTGCTCCCGCCCCGCGGGCCCGGCTGTGGGGAGCTGAGCGGGCGCCCCTCCATCGGGGCTGCAGCGCTCGGGGCGAGGGGCGGGCTGCAGAGGGCCCGGGGGTCGCAGCGCTCACCTGAGCCGGCTTCATGGGCGCGGCCTCCGCCTCCGAGCCGTGGGAAGAGCGGGGCGGGGAGCGGCCGGCCACCGGGCGGGGACGAAGGCGCCTCGCAGCCGCCTCTGCGGCGGAGACTACGCCTCTCCCCGCGTTCTCCCGCCCTGTCACCTCCGCACCCGCCAGACGCCTTGTAAGCCTTGAAAGCCCGAAGCCGAGAGCAAGCAAACCGACGAGAAGGAACGGCGGATGTCCCGCCCCCTCACGATGCGCACGCATGCAGGCGTCACTCTCTTAAGGCTTCATTGGCTCAGTTGCCGCCGCCGCCGCGCCCCGCAGACTTATGGGTATCGTAGTTGCCGCTTCCGCCACCACCTTCCGCCTCTCGGACGGAGGCCCTCCTCCTTCTGTGGTGGACGAAAGACTGGACGCCTCGTCGGGGGCTCTGGGAAATGGAGTTCCGCGGCTCCAAAGGTGGGGCGGGGTCCCGCCTGCTCTTAAAGGGGATCTCTCCAGATTTCTTGGAGCGCAGTCTGGGAAGTCACAGAATGGTTAGGGACCTGTAACTTCCTATGCGAAGGAGCTCGGAAGTTCCCAAAGGCTACACAGCCAAAGGGACACAGCCTGTCACGACACCACGTCCACTCGTAGCTGTCTACGACCTTGTCGCCTTTCAGAATACGGACTGAATCTCGAGTCCGTTTTAACGAGCTGCGTATTTGGCTCAGGACAGGAAAGGGAAGGCTTCAGACAGAGCCGTGGAGGGGAAGATGGGGGAGCAAAGATGGGGCACCGAAGTAGGGAGAAACGGTGAAGCTGTGCCTCTGATTCCCAGAAAAACATCTTTCCTGCCTGATCCGTGATTGTGTCTGAACCCAGTGAGTAGTCATACCTGAGGTGTTTGTCAATTCCTTTAAGAATCTGATATCGAGGGGCGCCTGGGGGGCTCAGATGGCTAAGCGTCTGCCTTCGGCTCAGGTCATGGTCCCAGGGTCCTGGGATCGAGCCCCGCATCGGGCTCCCTGCTCGGCGGGGAGCCTGCTTCTCCCTCTGCCTCTGCCTCTCTCTCTCCCTCTCCGACTCTCATGAATAAATAAATAAAACGTTAAAAAAAATCTGATATCTACCTGAAAAGAATAGTGGCTTAACACATCCATCTCCTGCCAGGATGGTGTGTGCTCCTTTCATAGTTGGGGCACCGGTAAAAAGGGAGCATCCTGTTCTTCAGACAAACGGGAGGAACCCACTATCTCGTCTCCTTGCTGGGAAGAGATTTATCAGTTCACTGAAATTCTAGCAACAGTGTCATCACAGGGAGTAGAAATTATCTGAGAAAAACACTTGTGAAATGGAAATTACTGAAGTGATCAGTTATTTATATTTTTGTATTTTAAAGATGTATTTATTTATTTATTTTAGCGAGAGAGAGAGAGAGAGAGAGAGAGCAGGGGGAGGAGCAGAGAGGGACAAGCCGACTCCGTGCTGAGTATGGAGCCTGATGTGGGGCTTGATTGCAGGACCCTGACATCAAGACCCGAGCCAAAATTAAGAGTCAGGTCCGTTATTTAGACAGATTAGCAGAAATACTTCTAGGGAAACACCTGTAATACATTAAACACAAACACACAAACCACAAAACTAAACACACAGGGTGCCTGGGTGGCTCAGTCAGTTAGGCGTCTGCCTTCAGCTCAGGTCATGATCCTGGGATTGAGGCCCACATCAGGCTCCCTGCTCGGCCAGGAGTCCACTTCTCCCTCTGCCCCTCCCCCTGCTCATGTTCTCCTTCCAACGAATACATAAAAACTTAAAAAAAAAAAACATTAAGAAAAGTTAAGATCTCAGTGAAGTTTGAGAGACAGTGAAATCTGAAAAGCAAGAGGATAAAGCCAAGCCTATGGCTGTGCATGAATCTTGGCCATAATCAGGTTTTTTACTCCAAAATAAGATTCTTTTTTTATACTTGACAATGTGGCTATTAACTACTTGGAGGGATAGAGACGATATTTTTAAAGAGTTACCTCAAAGGTGAAAATGAACAACCATCTGTGCTGTGGTATTTACTGATCTAAGAAATGTACGGTGCATACCTACTGGATTTCAGGCACAACAGTGGGTGCACAGGACACACTGGGGATAGGGTTGCCGGCTGCTCTCAGTATACAGGAGTGTTCTGTGTTTTCTGTAGTTGTTTATTTAGCATTCGTTTATCTGAAGGCCAAACTAATGGTCAAAGATGTATACTTCTCTCTTGGCAAGTCAGCTTCACAGACTTGCAAAGCTGCTATTATAAACACAAGAACGAACCCTAATCTGTGTTTTTACTTCCTGCCCAATAAGGCATTTTAGTCTGAAAGGCATACTCTCAGTTTCTCCTCCTGCCCCCTCCTTCCTGAATGTCACATGGTTTCATGTGGCCCTCCATGGTGTGCTGTGTCTCTTATTTCCAGGGTGTTGAGGATTTAGCTATGTTACTTCATGGTGTCACTGTCTCAGCATCCATTTTGTTTGGCCAAGCCGCCTGCAGGGGACCTTACACTGACATTCACCCCCTCATGGAAGCACATGCCCTGCATGACAGCCCAAAGAGCCATAAGCAAATAAAAGTTCCTGATAGGACTTCCAAAGACCCTTGTAATTAACCATCCCTAGCCTCCCAGCACCTGTATGCCTTATGTTCACCCTTAGATAAGACCTCCTTGGAGCTTACCAAAACCCAGCTCTTTTTGGTTTTAACTGAACAGTTGGGGCCGCCTGGGTGACTCAGTCAGTTAAGCCTCTACCTCCTGATTTCAGCTCAGGTCTTGATCTCAGGGTCATGAGTTCAAACTCCGTGTTGAGCTCCACGCCCACCATGAAGCCTACGTTAAAAAAAAGAAAAGAAAAGAAAAGAATTGACCAATCTGGGCTTAACTGGGAAACCTGGAAGCCCTAAACCCATGGACCCTAGTAAAGGCATGTGCCCCAGGTCATGCCTTTCTGCCTGCACTCTTCCTTGATGTCCCTGTTTGGCCCCTGGAAGTGTGCCATGTAGTTCCTCCAGGACCTGTGAGTATAAACCTCTCTTTTTCAATTTCTCTTATGGTCTGTCATTGAACCACAACTTGGCCCACCATCCAGCACCCCGTGCTGTACTTAGCAAATGTTAATTTACCAGTCATAACACAGGAAACTGTTGAGTAGCACAACTTCCCTTTCAATGGCATTGACCCCTCCATGTTGCACTCAGTCACCTTTATAAATCAAGACTCTGTCACAATTGAAGGACATGTCCTGTGTTTAATGATTTGGTCCTGATTCCTACATTGACTTTGTCAGGACACCATAAATATCCTGTATCACAGCTTTTTACAATGTGTTACAGAAAAGTCATGCAGATGACATGGTACTCTATGTGGAAAACCCAAGAGACTACACCCCAAAATTGTTAGAACTCATACCGGAATTCAGCAAAGTGGCAGGATAGAAAATCAATGCACAGAAATCAGTTGTATTCCTATACGCTAACAATGAGACAGAAGAAAGAAAAATTAAGGAGTCGATCCCATTTACAATTGCACCCAAAACCATAAGATACCTAAGGAATAAACCTAACCAAAGAGGCAAAAGATCTGTACTCAGAAAACTATACAATACTCATGAAGGAAATTGAGAAAGACACAAAGAAATGGAAAAAGGTTCCATGCTCATGGATTGGAAGAACAAATATTGTTAAGATGTCTATGCTACCTAGAGCAATCTATATATTCAATGCAATCCCTATCAAAATACCATCAACTTTTTTCACAGAGATAGAATAAATCATCCTAAAATTTGTATGGAACCAGAAAAGACCCCAAATAGCCAAAGGAATGTTGAAAAGGAAAACCGAAGCTGATGGCATCACAATTCCGGACTTTAAGCTCTATTACAAAGCTGTCATCATCAAGATAGTATGGTACTGGCACAAAAACAGACACATAGATCAATGGAACAGAATAGAGAACCCAGAAATGGACCCTCAACTCTACGGTTAACTAATCTTTGACAAAGCAGGAAAGAATATCCAATGGAAAAAAGACAGTCTCTTCAACAAATGATGTTGGGAAAATTGGACAGCCACATGCAGAAGAATGAAACTGGACCATATCCTTACACCATACCCCCAAAATAGACTCAAAATATATGAAAGACCTAAATGTGAGACAGGAATCCATCAAAATCCTAGAGAACACAGGCAGCAACCTCTTTGACCTTGGTCGCAGCAACCTCTTGCTAGACACGTCTCCAAAGGCAAGGGAAACAAAGGCAAAAATGAACTACTGGGACTTAATCAAGATAAAAAGCTTTTGCACAGCAAAGGAAACAGTCGATAAAACCAAAGACAACTGACAGAATGGGAGAAGATATTTGCAAATGACATATCAGATGAAGGGCTAATATCCAGAATCTATAAAGAACTTATCAAACTTGGGATGCCTGGGTGGCTCAGTCAGTTAAATGCCTTTGGCTCAGGTCATGATTCCAGGGTCCTGGGATTGAGTGATGCATTGGGCTCCTTGCTCAGCAGGGAGCCTGCTTCTCCCTCTGCCTGCCACGCCCCCGCCTGTGTGCTCTCTGACAAATAAATAAATAAATAAAATCTTAAAAAAAAAAGAACTTATCAAACTCAACATCCAAAGAACAAAAATTTCTCCAAAGACATACAAATGGCCAACAGGTATATAAGAAAATGCTCATCATCCCTAATTATCAGGGGAATGCAAATCAAAACCACAACGAGATATCACCTCACAACTGACAGGACAACTATTATCAAAAAAGCAAAATACAGCAAGTCTTGCCAATGATGTGAGAAACTGGAACACTTTTACACCGTTGGTGGGAATGCAAAATGGTAGAGCTGCTATGGAGCACAACACGGACAGTCCTCAAAAAAAAAAAAACTAAAAATAGAACTACCATATGATCCAGTAATCCCATTTACAGGTATACACCCAAAAGGACCTGGAAGAGATATTAGCAGTTCCATGTTCACTGCAGCACTATTCATGATAGCTAAGATGTGGAAACAAACTAAGTACCCATCAACAGATGAATGGATGATGAAAACATGATATATACAAATAACAAAATATTATTCAATCTTTAAAAAGGACATTTTAGGGGTGCCTGGGTGGCTTAGGCGTTAAGCGTCTGCCTTCAGCTCAGGTCATGATCCCAGGGTTCTGGGATCGAGCCCCACATCAGGCTCCCTGCTCAGTGGGAAGCCTCCTTCTCCTTCTCCCACTCCCTCTGCTTGTGTTCCCTCTCTCGCTATGTCTCTGTCAAATAAATCAATAAAATCTTTTTTTAAAGGTAGATTTTATTTATTTATTTTAGATTTTATTTATTTATTTGAGAGGGAGAGAATGAGAGATAGAGAGCACGAGAGGGAAGAGGGTCAGAGGGAGAAGCAGACTCCCTGCTGAGCAGGGAGCCGGATGCGGGACTCGATCCCGGGACTCCAGGATCATGACCTGAGCTGAAGGCAGTCGCTTAACCAACTGAGCCACCCAGGAGCCCAATCAATAAAATCTTTAAAAAATAATAAAATAAAAAGGAAATTTTACAATACATGACAACGCGATAGACCCTGAGGAGATTATGCCAAGTGAAATAAGCCAGACACAGTATAAAGACAAGTACTGCATGATTCCACTTAGATGATGAGGAATCTAAAATAGTTAAATTCATAAAATCAGACTGGAATGGTGATCAGGAGCTGGAGGGAGGGGGAAATGAGAAGTTACTAATCAACAGACATAAAGTTTCAGTTAGGTAACATAAAATGTTATTTTAATCATTTTCTTTGCTATTGAAGGAAATCCTACATTTCTCAAGTTTAACTGTTAGTATATACTGGTTTATATCTGTTGGAAAACATCACCAAAAAGATGTGACTGCCAGTTGACCTGTGAGCTAGACCCCAGGCACTCCGAGGCTCCTCACCCCCTCCCCTGTCCTTGGAATGTGGGTCCTGCTTGTCTTTCTCACTCCCAAAGACTGCTCCAAGGACAAAGCCTTGAGATCATGATGTGGTGTTGAGAACACCTGCACAGTGTATGTGACTGAACCCAAGTAAAGCCTCTTTATAAACTTCTAAAATTTGGCAAGTGGTGCAGGGATCCATTCGTCTTGCAGCTACCCAAGACAAGCCTCATATGTAAGTTCCCTCTGCTTATTAAAACAGCCACCTACCAATCTGGACTGGCCTCTCTTTGCTCTCTCCCCACCCTCTGTATACAGGTGCTGGTTTTAGACTACACCTGGGAAAACTCGAGAGAATTGTGAACTTGACTACTCATCATTTTCGATATTGAGTGAACAATTGCATACCACACAAATACATTTGAAAGGAAGTTTTATCATCTAATGCCAACTCTTCAGAAAACTCACCACAAATTGACATGTGCATTTTGGTATTTGCTATTCGATACACACAAAAAGTAGATAGCATAACCTCCTTGCCTTTTCATTTTGTTGTTTCCTTTGCTGTGCGGAAACTTTTTAGTTTGATGTAGTCCCACTTGTTTGTTTCCTGTGCTTTGGTATTAATTAAAAATTATTTCCAATACCAATGTCAGGGAGCTTTCCCTTTATGTTTTCTTCTCGCTTTACTGTTTCAGGTCTTTATGTTTAGGTCTTTAATTCATCTTTAGTTGATTTCGTGTATGGTGTAAGATATGGGTCCAATTTAATTCTTTTCCATGTGGATATCCAGTTTTTCCAACACCGTTTATTAAAGGGACTATCCTTTCCTCTATTGTATATTCCTGATTCCTTTGTCAAAAATTAGTTGACTTTGTATGTGTGGGTTTATTTCTGGGCTCTCTCTTCTCTTCCACTGGTCTATGTGTCTGTTTTGATGCCAGTACTGTATCGGTTTCATTAGTATAACTTTGTAGTATAGTTTGAAGACAGGAAGTTTGATGCCTCCAGCTTTGTTCTCCTTGCTCCAGATTGAGCTATTCAGTGTCTCTTGTAGTTCCATATAAATTTTAGATTTTTTTCCTATTTCTGTGAAAAGTGTCATTGTAATTTTGATAGGGATTGCATTCAATCTGTAGATTACCTACCTTGGGTAGAATGGCCATTTTAACATTATTAATTCTTCCAATCAATGAACATG
Source organism: Zalophus californianus (assembly GCF_009762305.2). Classification (NCBI taxonomy): domain Eukaryota; kingdom Metazoa; phylum Chordata; class Mammalia; order Carnivora; family Otariidae; genus Zalophus; species Zalophus californianus. Next base: position 58,938,758 of record NC_045611.1, on the reverse strand, counting down.
GGATATCTTCCCATTTAGTTGTCTTTGATTGCTTTCATCAGTGTTTTATAGCTTTCAGTGTTCAGATCTCTCACTTCCTTGGTTACATTTATTCTTAAGTATTTTATTCTTTTTGTTGCTATTGTCAAGCAGATTGTTTTATTAATGTCTTTTCCAGATCATTTGTTAGTGTGTAGAAATGCAAAACTGATTTTTGTATGTTGATTTTGTATTCTTAAACTTTACTGAATTCACTTACTAGTTTTACAGTTTGTTTTGGTACAGCCTTTCAGGTTTTTTTTTTTTAAGATTTTATTTATTTATTTGACAGAGAGAGACACAGCGAGAGAGGGAACACAAGCAGGGCGAGTGGGAGAGGGAGAAGCAGGTTTCCCGCAAAGCGGAGAGCCCGATGTGGGGCTCGATCCCAGGACCCTGAGATCATGACCTGAGCCGAAGGCAGACGCTTAATGACTGAGCCACCCAGGCGCCCCTTTTTCTTTTTCTTTTTTTTTTTAAAGATTTTATTTGACAGAGAGAGATAGCGAGAGCAGGAACACAAGCAGGGGGAGTGGGAGAGGGAGAAGCAGGCCTCCCGCAGAGGAGGGAGCTGATGCAGGGCTCGATCCCAGGGCCCTGGGATCATGACCCAAGCCGAAGGCAGACATTTAACGACTGAGCCACTGAGGCACCCCAGCCTTTCAAGTTTTCTACATATAAGATCAGTTCATCTGCAGACAGAGACAGTATTTCTTCCTTTCCATTTTGGATACCTTTCAATTCTTTTTCTCACCTAATTGCTCTGGCTAGGACTTCCAGTACTATGCTGAATAAAAGTGGAGAGAATGGGCACCCTTGTTTATAATCTTAAAGGAAAAGATTTTGGCTTTTCAACGTTGAGTATGATGTTAGCTATGTGCTTTTCGTATATGCCTTTTATTATGTTAAGGTATACTCTACTCAATTTGTTACAAACTTTTTATCATAAAAGGATGTTGAAGTTTGTAAAATGCTTTCTGCATTTATTGAGATGATCATATGATTTTTATCCTTTGTTAATGTGGAGTATTACATTTTGCATAAATTGAGTCATCCTTGTATCCCAGGGATAAATCCAATTTAATCATAGCGTAAAACTTTTAAGGTGCTGCTGAATGTGGTTTGCTAGCATTTCTTTGAGGATTTTTGCATTTATTTTTATCAGTCTCCAAATATTTAGAGAAAGTTCTGCCTCAATTGTTGAAATGCTATATTGTACACCCAAAACTAGTAAAACACTGTATGTTAACTACACTGGAATTAAAATTTTCAAATGAGAAAAAAGAGAAAGTTCTATCAGGAAGTGGAAGACAGAAGTGGGTGTGTTACCAGCAGTGTTGGATTGGGAGGGGTTTATTCTTGCCAGCTTCAACCGTACTCAAGGGGCAAAAACTAAGGCCTGACCTCAATTGTGGAGTTAACTTTAGAAAATATGATTTGAGGGGCACCTGGGTGGCTCAGTCATTGAGCATCTGCCTTCAGCTCGGATCATGATCCCGAAGTCCTGGGATTGGGTCTGCATTGGGCTCCCTGCTCCGCGGGAAGCCTACTTCTCCCTCTTCCACGCCCCCTGCTTGTGTTCCCTCTCTCGCTGTGTCTCTCTCTGTCAAATAAATAAATAAAATCTTAAAAAAAAAAAAAGAAAGAAAATATGATTTGACTTCTGGGCATGAGTCCAAGGCATTTGCTGAAACCTCAGCATCAGCTTTGCCTCAACCCGTCTCACGCAATGGCATTTGAGACAAAGCTCTCATGACCCTTACAAGGCTCAGGAGGGCAGGGGTAATTATAACCAATCTTTTTTTCTATACGTACTTTCTGAATAATGGCACATATCCTATGGATGAGTTAGTAGTTAATGTTTAAAAGTAATAGCTCTCCTTTGTTCTAAGCCTTCCCTGCTTTGAAGCTCTTTGATGAATTTGTCTGATAAGATTCTCAGTAAAAACCATGTTTAAGCCTGTGCAGCTGCTTTTCTCCTCTGGAGGCAGTCCTGCATGTCTGCTCAGTATTAAGTCTGAGTGTTTAATTTTCAGTGCATGGCGACACTCAATCCCATCCTCAGCATGTGGCTGAACAGATACCCCCTAGTGGGCCATGACCTCATAGGAAGTATTTTAGGTACCTGAAAAGTAAAAGCATTATAAAGTTTATTGTATAAATTTAAAATAGTTTGATTAAAAGTTATAAAGCATGCATATAAATTTTATTAAAAACTGGAAAGGACAACAGCAGAGTCATATAAGTAATGAGGATTTCAACTCAAAATAACTATAAAATACAAAATATGTGAAAAATAGAGTAGGTAGGATGAATAACATAATGGATACAACCAGCTATGAATTAAAATGCTGTTAAGTTCAGATCAGAGGATGCTTAAAGAATCTAAAAACATTTAAAAAAATAAGGGACATGAACATAGAATCTATGAATAAGGAAAATTTAGTGAGACAAATACTTATAAAAGAATAACCCATAACTACTGTACTTTCAGGGATCATTTCTATAGTTTGTCACATTAAAATAAAGTATCACAGAATAAAGAAAGTCTTGCAAGCTGACAATAAGAAAAAAATAGATCACTTTAGAACAACAATGGGACTGAGCCATGAATTTTGATCAAAACCAGTGGATGCAAGTCTAGAAAATTAGCTCTTAAAAATGAAGTGATAAACTTTAATTCAAGATCTTTTTTCTATGCGATGTATTCATAATAAAAATGTCAAAAATGAAACTATTATGCTAAATGAAATGTCACAAAAGGACAAATGTATGATCTCTCCTATACGAGGTTCCTAGAGTAGTCAAATTCATAGACAATAGAGATACAAAGTAGAATGATGGTTTCTGGGGGTTGGGGGGGAGTGAAGTTGGGAAGAACGTGTTTAATGATACAAAAATACGTTCAGTTGGGGAAGATGAAAAAGTTCCGAAGATGGATGGTGATGTACTTAATAATACATGTGATGGTTGATTTTGTGGGTCTACTAGGCTAGACCATGGCATCCAGATATTTGGTCAGACATTATTCTGGGTGTTTCTTTCAAGTGCTTTTTGAATTAACATTTAAATCAGTAGACTTTGAGTAAAGCAGATTACCCTCTGTAATGAGGGTAGGCTTCATCCACTCAAAAGCATTAATAGAAAAGCAGTAACCTGCATAAACTAGAGGGAATTTTGTCTGCTGACTGCTTTGGACTTGCCCTGAAATTCTTACCTGAGTCTCCAGTCTGCCAGGTTACCCTGAAGATTTTGGACTTGCTAAGCCAACATAATCGTGTCACCCAATACTTTAAAATAAATCTCTCTAGGGGCGCCTGGGTGGCTTGTTGTTAAGCGTCTGCCTCCGGCTCAGGTCATGATCCCAGGGTCCTGGGATTGAGCCCCGCATTGGGCTCCATGGGAGGCCTGTTCTCCCTCTCCCACTCCCCCTGCTTGTGTTCCCTCTCGCTGTGTCTTTCTCTGTCAAAAAATGAATGGAATCTTAAAAAAAAACCTCTCTATATACATACATATATGGACAGACATACACTAGTTTGGTTCTGTTTTTCTGGATAATTCTAATATGCAACAGAACCAAATACTTAGAAGTGATTAAAATAGCAAATTCTGTATTATTTATATCACTGTAAAAATGATTAACTATTTAAAACATTTTTTTTATTTTAAAGATTTTATTTATTTGAGAGAAAGAAGGAGAGAGAGAGAGAGAGCACATGAGAGGGGGGAGGGTCAGAGGAAGAAGCAGACTCCCCGCCGAGCAGGGAGCCCGACGCGGGACTCGATCCCGGGACTCCAGGATCATGACCTGAGCCGAAGGCAGCCGCCGAACCAACTGAGCCACCCAGGCGCCCCTAAAACATTTTTAAGAAATTTTATGTCGCAAAAACATACCTTGAAGGCACTAAAAAAAAAAAAGTAATCAAGTAAAAAGAGAAAATTCTAGAACAATGCCTTGCTGGACATTTGTGTGGAAGGCAGATGGTTCATCAAGTTTTTTGACAATCACTTCATACGCAGCTGAACTTAAATTTGAGTGACTTAGCTTAAACTTCACTTTCTTTACTCTTTGCTCAGTCACTGTCTACACTTAAAAGTCTTTTCGTTGTTTATACATAATACAGCTCTAACACATAATGCAGTCTTGCTTAGCACATAAAAAATACTCAATATCACTAGTTATTACAGAAATGCAGATTAAAATAAGACTATGACACACTTGTTTTAACTTAAAAAAGACAGACTATACCTATTATTGACAAAGATGTGTTCCAAAGTGGAACTCTTATATGCAGCTGGTAGGAGTATAAAATGGCACATTCACATTGGAAATCAATTTGGTCAATTCTTAAAAAGTTAAACATTCATCTATGAGCAACACTCTATTCTCAGGTATTTACTTATAACAGTGGTTGTTCTGGTAATAGGTCAACACTAGAAACAACCTACGTGTCCATTAATAGATAAACACATTGTGTTTTATACACCCAATGGAATACCACTCAGCAATAAAAAGGAATGAACACAATAGGGATAAATCTCAAAATAGCTATGCAAGGATATACTTTAGGATTCCATTTATGTAAAAACAGAATAAAAAGCAGCCATGCAAAAGTAGACTGTAGGATTCCAAATATATATAAATACTAAAAACATGCAAATTAGTGTAAAATGACATAAATCAACAGACTCTCCCACATTCACTGCACTCATAAGGCATTTCTCTATTGTTGCAAATTTGACAGTGTTTAACGAGGCCAGAGTTTTAAGTAAAGATGTCCCCACACTTGCTGTTCTCATAAGGACTCTCCCATCAGTGTGAACTCTCTGTTGTGTAATGAGACTGGAGTTGTACCACAAAAACTTCCCACATTTGCTGCAGTAATAAGCCTGTTCTCTACTGTGATTTGTCCGACATCTAATGAGTGTGGAGTTGCAACTAAAGGATTTCCTACATTGCTGCATTCATCAGGCCTTTCTCCAGTGTGAGTTCTCTGGTGTCTAATGAGTGTGAAGCGGTACCTAAAGAATTTCCCACATTTATCACACTCATAAGGCCTTTCTCCAGTGTGAACTCTCTGATGAATAATGAGTGAGGAGCTGTCCATAAAGAATTTCCCACATTCTCTGCACTCATAAGCCCTTACTCCAGTGTGGATTTTCTGGTGCTCAGCAAGTTTATGTTTGCGACTGAAAGCTTTTCCACATTCACTGCACTTATAAGGCCTCTCTCCAGTGTGGATTTTCTGGTGTTCCACAACTTTGTCTTTGCGGCTGAAGGCTTTCCCACATTCACTGCACTCATAAGGCTTTTCACCACTGTGGATTTTTTGATGCTCAACAAGTTTATGTTTGCGGGTGAAAGCTTTTCCACATTCACTGCACTCATACGGCCTTTCGCCAGTGTGAACTCTCTGATGTCTAATGAGTGTAGAGCGATTCCTAAAAAAACTTCCACATTCACTACAGCCATAAGGTCTTTCTCCTGTGTGGATTTTCTGGTGCCCAACAAGTTGGGAGAGTCGAAGGAAACCCTTCCCACATTGGTTGCACTCAAAAGGCCTCAGCCTGGTGTGAATACCCTGGTGGTCACTGAGGCCAGGTATCTGTGTAAAGAATCCTCCACGTTCTGGGTTCTCATAAAGCTGATCTTCATCATGGCCCTTCTGGTGCTGATGGAGGTGGGACTTTCTAAGGAAGGCCTTCCCACATTCCCTGTACTCATAAAGCTTTTCTCCGGTGTGGATTTTCTCATGGTCGACAAGTATATGTTTATGATTGCAGGTTTTCCCACACTGGGTGCACTTGTAATAATTCTGTTCATTCTGAAAGGCCTCTCCACCTGCCGTGTCCCAGTGTGGCTTTCCTACAACATGAGGAGCCTGTGGTTGGAGAAGGCCTAAGCTGGCTGGGAAGTTCTTCCTACCTTCCCTGCATGTAAAGGTCGTCTCTGTCACGTGACCTCTGCAGCTCTTCACAAATGAAGGCCTCCCCTCATCACTTCTGGAAAGTTTCTCTCTAATTTGATGCTTTTGGTGCTGGAAATGCTTTCCCCCACAAGTGTGCAAGCCTCGCTCAGGGTGTGTTCCATCATGCTCAGCCAAATGCAAAAGGTCTTTCAAGAGCAAGCTACACGTCTCACAGGGCTGGGACTTCTGGATGGATGGGCCTGGCTTTGGAGTCCTGACCTGTGACCCTCCTACAGAAACCTCTTGCTCTGAAGGGGCCTCCTCATCCTGGGCTCCATGCCAGCAACCTGTAAGCAGAGAAATGCCGGTAAAGTGCCTGCTGACTTTGTTGGGAGGAGGCGGCCCCATCGGGAATGTGTGCCAGACACACTCACGGAGGAGGCCACGAGACTGCTGACGGGCGAGGGGGACTCGAGACAGTGAGAGGAAGGCCCGCTGTGCAGAGCTCAGCCTGGCAAGCTCCCGTGACGGGAGGGCCCTGACTCCGGGGAAGGACCCGAGGAATGGGGAAGTGCAGGGAGGAGAGACAGTCTCCCAACTCCTTCCTCTGCAAATGACTTTCTTTTTTTTTTTTTTTTTTTAAGATTTTATTTATTTATCTGACATAGACACAGCGAGAGAGGGAAGACAAGCAGGGGGAGTGGGAGAGGGAGAAGCAGGCCTCTTGCTGAGCAGGGAGCCCGATGTGGGGCCGATCCCAGGACCTCCGGACCATGACTTGAGCCGAAGGCAGACACTCAACGACTGAGCCACCCAGGCGCCCCATGCAAATGACTTTCAACAAGGCAAGAGCTGCTGGTGACCAGTGAGCACTGATGCAAGACTGGGTCCAGATGCAGAAATGTGTGATCGCCACAAAGTAGCTGGTGTTCAGAGATTATTTAAAAATACGCCATCACAGACTACCTTGGTGGCTGAAATTTCTGGCACAGGCATGCCCCAAGAAATGTCAGCAAGGAGGAAGAAGGCATGGAGCACAGGGGCTGAAGAGAATAACCTGACCAATGGCAAGCAAGACCACTGGGATTTCTCAGACAAACTTGGAGAAGTGCACTGGGCCCAGACCTGGCTCCCATAAATGTGTGCTAGGAAACCAGAAGGGAAGTAGTGACCGTGATGTGGGTGTGGGAATGACAGCACTACCCCCGGGAAAGGGGAAAACCAGCGCCCAGCCCCAGACACTGCAGTAGGTGGGAGGGCCTTACCTAGTGATGACAAAAGTGCAAAGTTCTCGAGCATCACGCTGTGGTACAGGCTTCTCTGAGCCTCATCAAGGAGGCCCCATTCCTCCTGGGAGAAATGTATGGCCACGTCTGTAAAAACCAAAAGCCCCTGCCAAAATGGGGACAGTTCAATCAATGTGCAGCTTCTCTCTCCAGGATCTTCAGTGCGGCCCCCCAGCCCCACTTCCATCTGCTCCTTGCCCTCCACCCCAACTTCCCCATGTGGAAGAGATACAAGGTCTTGTGGCACTGGTGCCTCTCTCTCGTCACTGCCACTGATCACTGTGTCCAGGACTCGGGAAAACAAGTGGGGGAGGGTGCAGAAAAGCCCCACCTAGGCTCTGGGGCTGCAATGGGGCTCTCTCTCTTTTATCAGTAAATTATGCTGAGGTCCCCCAGATCTTGCCTCCCAGGCAACACAACTTGAACTTATCTCTCCCATAAGCACCCCATCCCAGGACTTGGGGTCAAACATTCACACTCCTCCTCGCCTGCACATTGTTCTTGATCTGAACCTCTACAGATCTGGTCCTTCCACTTCTGCAACTCAGTTACTGAGACCCTCCAGCCCGCTCTATAGGTAATTCCATGGCTTCCCAGCACACCACTGTGCACGTGGAACCCGGGTAGTATTTTGCAAATGGAATCAACAGCCTATTTGGCCCCATCCTGCCCCAGAAACCCAAGTTTCCTAGCACCACAGACCACCAGGGTTCCTTTGTGGTTCTCCCCACCTGGCCCTGCCACCTGTGTCACACTCACCCTCCCAAACCTAACGTCAGTACCTCACGGACCCTTGGTCCTCTGCTACATCTCCGCTACACACGGTGTCCTACAAGCAGTCACAAACAGTCTGTGTTTACCTCACCCACATTCAAAGCCCAGCTACACTGAACTCCCCACCCCAGGCCTAGCAATGTTCCAGGCTGATCCATTTTAACCTCAACTGATCTACCAGCCTGAAGGAACAACACGGGTCTGACCAAGGGTCACCACAAAACACTGATGAGTCCAAAGAAAGATAATGTGCTCTGCTCTGAGCTCACTGACATCTGACTTCCTTCATGGAGATGCTTCAACACCTATCTCATATCCTTGACCCCTTGGAAGCCTTTCGGACTCCTCACCTTTATTCCTCATAAGCACAACCCCCCACCCCCCAAGAGCGACTCTGCTTTCTCATCTGCCTTTGTGACATCCACTACCACCATCCAGGCTCCCAAAAAAGATTCAAATCTCAGCCTCCTTCCCCTTCCCACGTCCACAACCTAATGATGCCCCCTCTGAAAACTGAGGCACGGCGACACTTCAGTCCACATACTGGCCACTCTGTTGTGGCTGTCTGCAACCTGAATGCCTCCCCTAAACTCCAGATCTGTGTGTACACCTGCCGACTGGGAGTGTCTGGAACATCTGGACATCAGTGACAGAATCTGACTTCCTATTCCCTCCGAAAAGCCCTCGGACTACTGACTTCCCCATCTCAATTGACAGAACATCCAAACTTCCAGAGAAAGCCAAAAGCCTCGGGGCTGTCCCTGACCCCCTTTCCCTTCACACCTCCTGGCGCCCTCACTCACCACATCACTAAACGTGGGCAACTCTGTGCAGGACGCATCCAGAAAGCACCAGTCCTCTACCTCCACAGCCACCACCCCCTGTCCAGCCATCAGCAGGGCTCACCTGCACTGTCACAGGAGCTCCCTCCCAGGTCACTATTCCCACCTTCACTCCCGCGTCTCCTCCACACTGCAGCTAGACATAGCCTGTTAAAACCTGGATGTGATCACCTGGCTCCTCTGCTCCAAAACTTCTCTATAGCTCCTACTTCCTTCAGATCAGAGGCCCACAACCTCAGGTTGTAATTGTGGATCTGATAACTGTGTGCCCCTCCCCCCCAACCTTCCCCCCCCCCCCCATATTCCCACCATATGTAAGAGCCTTGCAGTTCCCTGAACATTCCAACTCACTCTCACCCCCATCACTTGAACATTCTGGAACCTGTGCCCAGGATACCCTTCCACATCTTACCCCATCAGTTGCCAGAAATGGGAAACGCTCCATAGAATCCAGGCCTCAGTTCAAAACCCTGGGCTTTGGTGAAACCACAAGGACTTTAGACCCAAGGGAGGGAGAAGACCAGGTGAACAATCTCAGGACACCATCATTCTTTACAAGGGAGTGGCAAAACCATCAGGGTGATAACTGGGGTGGATGAAGATCTGTCACACCCTCCATTCACCTGAACAGGGTCCATAAGCATTTCTGCAAATGCCACGGGAACCTGTGGGAAGAGGGAGGCCATGAGAAAGGGGCAACCACGGTAGGAGCCTACAGACTGAACTGGACCACCACCGCCCCTGCCCTGCCCTGGAGCACTGAGATCTCAGCCCGATAACCTAAGCTCTCAGCTCCTCTGACTTCAATGCTGCTCTTACCTGCCGCGTGACTTTGCCGAAGCACTGAACCTCCTGAGCCTCAATTCCTTTCCTGTAAAACGGGGTTAACAATGGCCCCCACCTCAAAGAGCTGATAACAGTATTAAACACAATTAATACGCACCACCTGGCAGCCGTAACTATCCAGGGGATTAACAATTCTGTATGTTGTCAGTGCAAATAAAGGGATGGAGTTTTAAAAATGCGGGTCTGCATTGTTTCTGCTTTTTAAGATTTTCAGAGGATGTGACATATAACATTCTACTGTTAGCAAATACCACAGATAAATTAACTTTGCAATTTTATAAAGTACTGCCATGCTTAGTTTATTGAATGAATTAATTTCTAGTTGCCTCCCTGTATGTACATACTTAGAGGACTATCGGTTACCCGACGTCTTAATCAACAAATGTTTCATACATCCTGGATTTAATGAATTGTAGGGACAGTCTGAGCGGGCAGCTCAGCTACTCTCCCTTTCGGCCAACAAGCCTACCTGCTACAGGATCCCCTGAAGGACGCTTGCAGGACCCCGTTACTGTAGCACTCCTTCCTTCCTCTTGTCCTCAAGGTGGAGGAGGAGAAGACAATGCCCCTGTCTGGGACCCATCTGCTCCCCAAATCTGGCTACTCCTTTGTCTCACAGGAATTGTCTCTAAGGATCAGCTGACCTGCTGGGCTGAGAGTCTATACATCCATCTCCACCCAGGCCAGCAAACTTACAAATCCAGGCATTCTCTTCTAGACACAGGCCAGAATACCTTCTATGTCAGGTATGCTCCTTTATGGAGGGAGCATTCAGGATGCTGAATCGCCTACACACTCAAAGCCTCAGCCCTCCTGACACCACGGAGCCCATCAGCAATAACGACCTTAAGACTCCCTCCTTGATCTGGCCCCGAGGCCGTGCTCTGGAGCAGTCCACACCCTCCACACCTGTGACCGCCCAGCCCCTTCCCCGTCCTCCAGACCTTCACCTCCACATGCTCAGGTCACGTCTCCCCACTGAGGTATCTCAGCACCAACACGTCCAAAACCAAACTCATCATCTCCCCGATACCCGCTCCCTGGGCTCGCCTGCCCCACCGGCCTCCTTCCAGACGTCCAGGCAAAGAAGCCTTAACACGGCCCTTCACTCCCTGCTTTTGCTCACACGCGGACGTGATGCAGCAGGCAGTCCTGTCGGCTGTCGTGGAACCCTACGCAGAACCCCCTCGCATCTCGCTCTGCCGCCACCGCCCTGGCCCAGCCTCCACCAGAACTCCCGCGCGGGGGCTGCCGTGTCTCCTCAGCAGGCTCCCCGCCTGCATTCCCCGTCCCGCTCTCCCCTACCTTCAACCTCGGACTCCGGGCGTGCCCCTCCCATCCCCGCCCCCTGGCGACCTTCCGCGGACCCGGGGGCCCACGCCGCACTGCGGGCGACACCCCGCCCCGCCCTCCCTTCCCCGCACACACAAGGGTCCCGGTCCCCCCCACCCCTGCTCTCGACTCGGGAGCCCCTGCCGGGATCGCCCCCCGCCACGCCCCACCGCACGGACGGAGCCGGGACCCCACGCCGGGGCGCCCTCTGCTCCCGCCCCGCGGGCCCGGCTGTGGGGAGCTGAGCGGGCGCCCCTCCATCGGGGCTGCAGCGCTCGGGGCGAGGGGCGGGCTGCAGAGGGCCCGGGGGTCGCAGCGCTCACCTGAGCCGGCTTCATGGGCGCGGCCTCCGCCTCCGAGCGGTGGGAAGAGCGGGGCGGGGAGCGGCCGGCCACCGGGCGGGGACGAAGGCGCCTCGCAGCCGCCTCTGCGGCGGAGACTACGCCTCTCCCCGCGCTTTCCATGTACTTCAGTCGGGACTTCGGTTCGCATTAAAGGAGAGAACAGTCCCGAGAACGACAGGGGCACCAGACGCTATGGGGATGCTGCCGGAAGTTCCGCCCCCCGTGCGACACGCACGCACGAAAACGCTCTCGGGTAAGCCTGGCAGGCTGGGCTGTCCCCGCCGCTGCGGCCGCACGGCCTTCTGGGTAATGTAGTTTCCGCGCCATCACTGCGCAGACCCAGGACGTAGGTCGTTCCTGACAGGGGATAAAGGCCAGATTGTGAGGAGCTCTGGGAAATGGAGTTCCGGGTTCTAAAGGGGCGGGGCCTTGCTGGTCCTTAAAGGGGCGATAGGTAGCTTTCCTCCTAGCGCGGCGTAGAACAAGTCACAGGAACGGTCAAAGACCTGTTGTTTCAGATTCCGTGAATCGCAGCACACTTCCAAAAGCCTGCACGGAGCCAGGGACACCGCATACAGTAATGTTACTCGCCGTCCCCTCATCGTTCTCAGCTATCTGTTGCTTGCCAAAGATGAGTACACGGACCCTTTGGAGTCCTTTTTATGGGCTTCAGTAGTTTCAGTAAGAAGCCTCCAGGGGTGCCTGGGTGGCTCAGTTGGTTCAGTGTGGGGCTCTTAATTTCAGTTCAGGTCTTGATCTCAGGGTCGTGAGATCCAGCCTTGCCTCGGGATCCATGCTCAGCGCGCAGAGTCAGCTTGAGATTCTCTCCCTCTACCCCCAAATAGATAAATAAAATAAAATAAGATAAAATAAAAAGGGGGGAGGGGGAGGAAGGAAGGAAGGAAGGAATGGAAGGGCCTCCAGACAGGGCTGTGATGGGGAACTTGAAGGAGGGGTGTAAGGAGGCCTTGAAGGGGTTAGAAAGGGTGAGGATGCGCCTCTGATTCCCACAGAAAACATTTTTCCCACCTGTATGGTCAGTAATGGTGTTCCAACCTAGAGAACAATACTTTTATTCAGATAATATTTATTACTGTATATCTGAGATATGTTCCATTTCTTTTAAGAATCTGAAACCTATCTGAAAAAAGGACTTATCACGTGCCATCTTCTACCTGAACAGTGTATGCCTTCCACACGATTTGGCCGTGTGTGCAAAGGGACATCTTATCCCTGAGATAAAGAACCGAGTATCCATAATCTCATCTCTTTGCTGGTTAGTGATTACCATTTCATCTGTAATTGCAGCAACAGTGAATGCACAGAGAGTTGAGATTATCTCTGGAAAAACACTTGTGAGATTGATATTACTGAATGCTATTAATGTTTTTCAAGGAAAGTGGCAAAAATAGTTCTAGAGAAATATATGTGTGATAAGTGGGGGGGAAAAGTTAAGATCTCAGTGAAGTCTGAGTGAGACACCGAGTCTGAGAAGTCAGAGAGTGAAGCTGAAACTGCAGCTTGCTGAAACCTTGGCTTCATTCACGGTTGGTCCCAAAATGTGCTTATTTTTAATACCTAAAAACATTGTGCAGTAACAGCCTGTAGGGAGAGGAAAACACAATATTTAGAGTTGCCAGAAAGATAAAAAGGAGTAGGGAAGTTGTACTATTGTGTCTACTGATCTGTGAATGTTCAATGAGCACTTACAGAAATTAGAATAATAGTCTCTTTAGCTGAACTACAGCACATGGCAGTACATTTTGAAAGGGCTTCAGAATAAAAACAAGACAGGACCCAATGTAAATTGTGTCCCTGCAAGTCTAACAGATAATAGCCCATTTCCCAATCAATTTCCCACTTATTGACAAAGACACTTGTAGATACTGTACATAGAAGGAACACTGGAAAAAGGATTGTCCCATCTTATGAAACAAAAACTAAGACAAAGAAAACACCTCAAGTCAGATCCATGAGGGTGCTCTGAGGAAGGAAAAAGTGCCTAATAACCAAGATGAATTAACCGATGGTCATCCTCATCAATTCCTGACAGAGTGGGTTACTCTTCCTACGTTAAAAACTGACAGCTTTGTTCAGTCTCTTCCTCCGAATGTAACATATTTAAAATAACAAATAGATTTTCTCCATTTCAAGCTTTAATTATAACACTTGGGCCCTTGACTGAAAGATTAAAAGCATTCCTCCTGCTCTGTGATGCCAGCCCTGCAAATTTAATAGGGATTTATTAAACTACATACTACCAAATATCCTATGCGTAAATGGAGAAACTAGAAGGGAAATTTTTAAAGTGTAAGTATTTTGAGCTTGATAAAAGTAAAAATGCTACATATAAAAATCAATGTGACACAAGTAAACTAAATGATTAGAGGTAAATGTATAAACAGCTTATTACAAAAGAAGATGTAAATAACCTAAACTTTTATGTTAAAAAAAAAATGAAAATGAGACCAAACTAATCCCAAACTAAGGATAAGAAAGAAAATAATAAAGATTAGAAAAAAAAAAAGCTTACTGAAATTAGAAGACAGAAACACACATGCACACACAAAACTCTGATACAACTAAACCACACAAAAACCCTATTAAGAAAAACAATTGCAGGCCAATATTCCTGATGATCACACATGCAAAAGACCTCAAAAGAATATTAGGAAACTGAATTCAACAATACATTAAGAGGATCATACACCATGATCAAATGGGATTTATTCCAGGGATGCAAGGATGGTTCAACATCAGCAAATCAATCAACATGATACACCACATTAACAAAATGAGGGATAAAAATCATATGATCATCTCACTAGGTGCAGAAAAAGCATTGACAAAATTCAACATCAATTTATGACAAAAACTCTCAACAAAGTGGATATAGAAGAAATGTACCTCAATAGAATAAAGGCCATATATGACAAACCCAGAGCTAACATCGTACTTAAGAGTGAAAAGTTGAAAGCTTTTGCTCTAAGATCAGGCACAAGGCAAGGGTGCCACTCTTGCCACTTTTATTAGATTAGTACTGGAAGTCCTAGCCACAGCAAATGGACAAGAAAAAGAAAGGAGAGACATGCAAATTGCTAAGAAAGTAAAACTGTCACTATTCACAGATGACAAACCACATAGAGAAAACCTTAAAACCTCCACTCAAAAACTATTGCAACTAATAAATGAATTCAGCAAATTTGCATGATACATAATCAATATACAGAAATCTGTTGCATTTGTATACACTAATAACAAACTATCAGAAAGAAAAATTAAGGGGCACCTGAGTGGCTCAGTTGTTAAAGTGTCTGCCTTCGGCTAAGGTCATGATCCCGGGGTTCTGGGAGCGAGCCCCACATTGGGCTCTGTGCTCAACGGGAAGCCTGCTTCTCCCCCTGCTTATGTTCCCTCTCTCGCTAGGTCTCTCTCTGTCAAATAAATAAATAAAATCTTAAAAAAAAGAAAGAAAAATTAAGAAAACGATCCCATTTACAACTGCATCAAAAAGAATAAAATACCAAGTAATAAATTTAACCAAGGAGGTGAAAAGCCTGTACTCTAAAAGCTATCAAGACAATGATGAAAGAAATTAAAGACAACACAAATAAATGGAAAGATAATTCACACTCATGGATTAGAAAAATTAACACTGTTAAAATGTCCATACTATCCAAAGCAATCTACAGATTCAATGCAATCCCTATCAAAATACCAATGGTATTTTTCACAGAATAGTCCTAAAATTTGCATGGAACCACAAAGGACCTAAGAGCCAAAACAATCTTGAAGAAGAACAAAGCTGGAGATACCATGCTCCCAGATTTTAAGCTATACTATGAAGCTATAGTAGTCAAAATAGTACGGTACTGGCACAACAAAAGACACATAGATCAACAAAACAGAACAGAAATCCAATAAATAAACCCACACTTATATGGTCAATTAATCTATGACAAAAAGACAAGAATACAGAATGAAGAAAAGACACCCTATTTAATAAATGGTGTTGGGAAAACTGGACAGCTACATGAAAAAGAATGAAACTGGATCATTTTATTATACCATATACAAAACTAAACTCAAAATGGGCTAAAGACTTAAATATAAGACCTGAAAGCATAAAATTCCCAGAAGAAAACATAGGCAGTAAGTTCTTTGACATTGGTCTTAGCAATATGTTTTTGGATGTTCCTCAGGTAAGGACAACAAAAACGAAAATAAACAAATGGGACACCAACTAAAAAGCTTCGCACAGCAAAGGAAACTATCAACAACAAAAAGGCAACCTACTGAATGGGAGAAGCTATTCACCAATTACATATCTGATTAGGGGTTAACATCAAAAATATATGAAGAACTCATAAATTCAATATAAAAATTGATTTAAAAATAGGCAGAGGACCTGAAGACCTTTTTCCAAAGATGACTTACAGATGAATAACAGGCACACAAAAAGATGTTCAACATCAGCACCAGGGAAATGCAAATCCAAACCACAATGAGGTATCACCTCACACCTGTCAGAATAGCTTTTATCAAAAAGACAAGAAATAGGGTGCCTGGGTGGCTCAGTTGGTCAGGCAGCTGCCTTCGGCTCAGGTCATGGTCCTGGAGTCCCGGGATCGAGTCCCACATCGGGCTCCCTGCTCAGCGGGGAGTCTGCTTCTCCCTCTGACCCTCTTCCCTCTCATGCTCTCTCTCTTTCTCTCTCTCTCAAATAAATTCTTTAAAAAAAAAAAAAAAGACAAGAAATAAGTATTGGCAAGGATGTGGAGAAAAGGGAACAGTTGTACACTGTTGGTGGGAATGTAAATTGGTGCAGCCACAATGGAAAACAGTATGAAACTTCCCTCAAAAATTATAAATAGAAATACCATATGATCCTGCAATTCCACTTCTAGGTATTTATCTGAAGAAAGTGAAAGCACTAATTCAAAAAGACATATGTACCCCTATGTCATCACATTATTTACAATAGCCAAGATATGGAGGCAACCAGGATGTCCAATGATAGGCAAATGCATAAAGATGTGTGTAGAGTTACACATCTCTCTCTCTCTCTCTCTAGTTATCTCTATAAATATCTATCTTTCTATCTACCTAGCTATATATAGATACAGTGGAATATTAGCCATAAAAAAGAACAAAATCTTGCCATTTGTGACATGGATGGACCTAGACAGTATTATGCTAAGTGAAATAAATCACCCAAAGACAAATACCGTATGACTTCACTTATATGTGGAATCTAAAATGCAAAACAAATGAACAAATGAAACAGAAACAGCCTCACAGACATAGAGAATGATGGTTGCTAAAGAGAAGGGGGATCGGGACAGATGAGAGAGCCAAAGAGGGTTAAGAGGTTCAACCTTCCCACTGTAAGTAAGGCACAGGGATACAAAGTACAGACCAGGGAATATAGTCAGTAATATTTTAAAAACATTGTATCATGACATATGGCAACTAGACTTGTGGTGACCATTTTGTAAAGTGTATAAATACTCAATCAGTATGTTGTACACCTGAAACTTACACGATATAGTAGGTCAATTATTCTTCAACTAAAAAAATCAATGAAATTAAAAATTGGTTCTTTCAAAAGATCAACAAAATTGATAAAACTTGAGGTAGACAAAGAAAACAAATTAACAAAAGCAGGAATGAAGACACTACTCACCCTAAAAAAATTAGAAATATCATAAAGGAATATTATTAAAATCTTTGTCCCCCCAAATTAGACAATTCCATTGAAATGGAAAAATTCCTTAAAGGACATCAATTATCCAAAACTGACACAAGTAGAAAAACTACATAGTACTGTATTAAGCAAATTTTGACTGAAAATTGATCGAAAGTCTTCCCACAAGAAAATTCTAGGGTCAAGTGCCTTCACTAAGGAATTCTAGCAAACATTTTAAAGAAATATCACTAAACTGCAAAACTCAAAAACTCTTCCATCCTACCAGAAAATAAAGGAGGAAACACTCCCAACTTTTTCTGTGAGGTCAGGATTCCTTTGATAGCAAAGTCACACAGAGATAGCACAAGAAATCTACAAAACTGTTCTCTCTCATCAATATAGATGCAAAATACACTAATAAAGTATCAGAAAACTGACTTGGCAACATATACAAAGGACCATACATCATGACCAAGTGGGATTTGTCCCAGGAAATGCAAGGTTAGTTTGACATCTGAATATAAATTAATGGATTATACCATATAAATAACCCCCCCCCCGCCAAAGCCCACCCAACAGGATTATCTCAATAAATGGAAAAAAATTGGAACAGCATCTAAAAATAGATCAGCAGAAATAGTCAGCTGATTGTTGAAAGAGGAGCAAAGGCAATTCAGTAGATAGTCTTTTCACCAAATGGTGCTTGAACTATTGAGCATCCTCATGTTAAAAAAAAAAAAAAAGATCTAGGGGCACCTGGACGGCTCAGTTAAGGGTTAAGGGTTAAGGTTAAGGATTAAGGGTTAAGTGTCTGCCTTCGGCTAGGTTCATGATCTCGGGGTCCTGGGATTGAGCCCCACATTAGGCTCCTCTGCTCACTGGGGAGTCCGCTTCCCCCTCTTCCTCTGCTCCTCCCCTGGCTTGTGAATTCTCTCTCAAATAAAATCTTTTTTTAAATGATTTAGATATAGAATTTACACTTGCACAAATATTTTCTCAAAATGGGTAATAGACCTAAACACAAAACACAAAACTAAAGAACACCTAGACAATAACATTGAACAAAATGCAGGTGACCTTGGATTTGGCAATGCTTTATACACAACACCAAAAATACAATCCTTGAGAAAAACTGGGTAATTTCAACTTGATTAAACTTAAAATTCTGGGTGCACCTGGGGGGCTCAGTCGTTAAGCGTCTGCCTTCGGCTCAGGTCATGATCCCAGGGTCCTGGGATCGAGCCCCACATCGGGCTCCCTGCTCCGCGGGGAGTCTGCTTCTCCTTCTCCCACTCCCCCTGCTTGGGTTCATGCTCTCTCTCTCTCTCTCTCTCTCTGTGAAATAAATAAATAAAATCTTAAAAATAAATAAATAAATAAATAAATAAAATTAAAATTCTCCTCTGCAAAAGATAGTGTTAAAAAACATGAAAATGATATTCATGTCATTAGGGCATTTCAAATTAAAGCAACAATGACATACCATTACATACCTATTACAATGGCCAAATTCCAAAACACTGACACCACCAAATGCTGATGAGGATGTGGAGCAACAGAGACGCTCATTCATTGCTGGTGGGAATGCAAAATGGTACAGCCACTTTGCAGGACAGTTTCTTACAGGGGCGCCTGGGTGGCTCAGTTGGTTAAGTGTCTGCCTATGGCTCAGGTCATGATCCCAGGGTCCTGGGATTGAGCCCATGTCAGGCTCGCTGCTCAGTGGGGAGTCTGCTTCTCCCTCTCCCTCTGCCCTTACCCCTACTTGTGCTCTCTCAAATAAATAAAATCTTAAAATAAAAAGAAGACAAATTATTACAAATCTAAACATACTCTTACTATATGATCCAGTAAATCACTCCTTGGCTAGAACCAAGAGATGAAAACTTACATCCACACAAAACCTACACACAAATGTATATTGCAGGTTTATTCGTAATCGCCAAACTTGGAAGCAACCAGGATGTCCTTCAGTAGTGAACAGACAAACTGTGGCGTATTTATATAATGAAATGTTATTAAGTGATAACTTGCACAGAGATCTTCAGAGCAGCTTTATTTGTAACAGCCCCACACTGGAAACAACCCAAAAATTCACTAATAGCTTAATGGATAAAAAACAATTGTGGTATATGCATATAATGGAATAATACTCAACAATACAAATGAACAACCTATTGATACATGCAACAAGATGGATTAATTTCAAAATAGTTATGGATAGTGAAAAGGGCTAGAGTCCCCACTCCCCCAAATGTATATACCATATGACTCTGTCTATATAAAATTCTAGAAAATGCTTGTTGTTTATGAATTGTGGCAAAGGGTATTAGAAAGACTAAGATAAAAGGATCATAAAGGGACACATGGAATCTTTGGGTTGTGTTGAATATGTTCATTATCTTGATTGTGGTGACGGTTTCACGGTATATACATATGCTGAAACATAATACATTTCACACTTTCATATGTGCAGTTTATTTCATGTCAGTCATACCTCAATAAAGTTTGAGAACTAAGTGTTCCCCATAAAGTCCCTATTTACCATCCTTCTTAGAAAGTCACATCTGCCAACTATTTTGGTTCTCCCATATCCCTCTCCCAATTTAGGAGAATGAACCCTGCCTCAATGTCAGCAAAAACTGGAGAGCAATGAAATCCATGTCCACGTCAGTCACCAGGAATGCTACCTGGGTCAGGGAAGCCCTATCCTTGGATCTCTCTTTTGTCGATGCTGAGGTTCCTGCCTGTGTAGTTATGGCCACAACATCAACAGCCCAGGGAGGTACAGGAATCCACAAACTTTTAGACACTGACAGTGGCCTTGGCCACAGGGAATACAGATGTCTGAGGTCCAGAGAATTTCTATATTCTCATCCCGCAAAAATCACATGGACATTTGTAGACGCCTCTGCTAGAAGAGACACGTACCCTCTCATTGGCCACATTCACCCCCACTCCATTATCTCAGTGTTTCTGTACCGATTATGAGCCTCACCTTGCCCTGTAGGCCTTCCAGTCAATGACACCTGCCTATGGGATTCTGGACATCAGGCACTGGCTCCTATGCAGATCTAGGAGACAGAAATCCCTCAAAAGTGCTGGGGAATATGGAACATTCCCTAGGAACAAGAGACCCAATTCATGTTTCCAGAAGAACTGGAGATTTTCACACCAACTATGCCTTCCTCAGAAATGAACTCTGGGCTCACAGGAAATCTTGCCGTCCAGGCCACAGGATGAGGCATACAAAGCTCTTCGCTCTTTTCTAGCAAGCCTTGGGCACAATGCAACTTAGGCCAGCTAGACTGAGATCTGTTCTCTGCCATCCTGCTGACCCTTCTGAGGCACATGAAGTTGGTGGAAGAACCCGACTTTTTCTTAATCTGTTCCACACAGTGAATAGACCCCACCACACAAACAACAGTAGAGATCGCCACAGTAGGCCTGTGTCACTGCATGAATCGGAGCAGCATGGGACAAGCAGTTCTAAAGATGGGTGATTTAGAAGACGACAAATGAGTTCACGGTTATTATGTTTAGTCAACATTGTTTATGAAGAGAAACTTGTCTGGAAATCCCCAGCAGCCTCCAGTTCAGATCCTCTTGGCCAGAGCTGGATCATGTCCACTGAGAATCCAGTCACGGGGGAGGCAGTGAGGATCTCACTGGGTTCAGGACACTCTTGATTCCCTCCAGAGAACAGGAGGGGGAGCACAGGGGTCTGCCTTCCCCGAGCATACTGGAGTGACTGACACACACTGTGGGACCTTTGACAGCTGATAGTAATGACATGGCTTCTGCCACAGGCACTGGCAGTGACAGAACTCTGTCAAGAGCCCTGGACAGTTTAGAAAGTGCAATGCACCTATAAAAGCTTCCCACCTATGTGGTACTAACTGGGAATCTCCCCATGATATCTGTATGAATGTACAAGGTTCACCTGCTGGTTGATGGTTCCCTCACAAAGGGTACTCACAGAGATTTTTTCTGGTGTGAATCCTATCAGGTCGAACAAAGAGATGGAACATTTTCTGCATTCGTAAGGCCTTTCTTTAGTGTGAGCTTTCTGATGCTAAACAAGTTTAAGAGATGTAGCTAAAGGATCGTCAAAACTATTGCATTCATGAGGCTTTTCTCCAGTGTGAACTTTCTGGTGCCGAACAAGATGGGAACTTCTACTGTAGGCTTTCCCACATTCGCTGCACACGTAAGGCTTTTCTCCAGTGTGAACCCGCTGATGTAGAATGAGGCTAGAGTTTCGGCTAAAGAATTTCCCACATTCACGACATTCATAAGGTCTTGCTCCAGTGTGAACTTTCTTGTGTTGAACAAGGTGGGAGCTACTAATGTAGGCTTTTCCACATTCACTGCACACATAAGGCCTTGCTCCGGTGTGAACTCTCTGGTGTAAAATGAGGCTGGAATTGTGGCTGAAGCATTTTCCACATTCACTGCACTCGTAAGGCTTCGCTCCAGTGTGAATTCTCTGGTGTACAATAAGGTTGGAGCTATGGCTAAAAAATTTTCCACATTCACCACACTCATAAGGCCTTTCTCCAGTGTGGATTTTCTGGTGCTGCACAAGTGTGTCTTTACGACTAAAGGCTTTCCCACATTCGCTGCACTCGTAAGGCCTTGCTCCAGTGTGAATTATCTGGTGCTGAACAAGTGTGTCTTTGCAGCTGAAAGCTTTCCCACATTTGCTGCACACATAAGACCTTGCTCCTGTGTGAACTCTCCGATGTTTAATGAGGCTCGAGTTATGGCTAAAAAACTTTCCACATTCAATGCATTCATAAGGCCTTGCCCCAGTGTGAATTCTCCAGTGCTCAATAAGGTGGGAGCTTTGGCTAAAGAATTTCCCACATTCACTGCACTCGTAAGGCCTTTCTCCAGTATGAAACCTCTGGTGCTGCACAAGAGTGTCTTTGCGGCTGAAGGCTTTTCCACATTCACTGCACTTATAAGGCCTTTCGCCAGTGTGAATTCTCTGGTGTTGAACAAGGTGGGAACTTCTGCTGTAGGCTTTTCCACACTCACTGCAGTCATAAGACCTTTCCCCAGTGTGAACTCTCTGGTGTTGAACAAGTGTGTCTTTGCGGCTGAAGGCCTTCCCGCATTCACTACATGTGTAATGTCTTTTTCCAGTGTGAAATTTCTGGTGCATTTTTAGGTGAGACAAATGAATGAAGGCCTTTCCACACTCTTTACACACATGTGATATTTCTCCACTGTGAACTTTTCTGTGATTAGTAAGTGCTGATCTCTCCTTGGACATACTTCCACAAGGTGGGAATCTAAAAGGTCTTACTTCAGTATCATTCACCCGGTTGCCAAGGAGACTAAAGGTATTCAGGAAGCCCTTCCCATTGTCAGTGCAATTGAAAAGCACCAGTCCATCATCGTCTCCCTGGTGTTGGCGAAGACTGGCGCTGTGTGGGAAAGATTCCATGAACTCAGTCCTTTCGTGTGGAATCATCCCATTGCCAGTGGTCTGGCAAAAGAAGAGGCCAGACCTGTCCAGCAAGTCCATCCCTTCCTCCCTGCAAGTAAAGGGTCTCCCTAACATGTGGACTGCACAGCTCTTCATATATGAGGCCCCACTAACACCCCCACTGAAGAGATCCTCTCCATTATATCGCTTTTGGTGCTGGTAAAAGTTTGCACTGATCAAGAATCCTCTCCCACATGGGCCACGTGTGTACAGTTTCTGCAAGGGGTGTGATCCCTGGTGTTCGGCCAAGTGCAAAATGTCTTTTAAGAGCGGGTCACACACCTCACATGGGTGGGCTTTCTGGATAAATGCACCTGACTCGGGAGTCCTGAGCTGCGACAATCCTATAGAAACGCTCTGCTCAGAAGGAGTCTCCTCATTATCTGTTTCACGCCAACAACCTGAAAGCAAAAAGATGCTGGTGAGGTACCTGTTGACTCTGGTGGACAGCAGCAGCCCCATCACATGTGTGTGTGTGTGAAACACCGAAGAATGAGGGCACTGGCTTGCTGGCGGGACAAGGGAGGCAGGCTCAGGGTGAGGAAAGGCCCACTGCCAGTCCCAGGTCTCTAAAGGTCATAGTAAGGGTGGACACGATGGTGGCACATGGTCTAGGGAACAGAGAACAGTTTTCCAGCTCACTCCTCTGTGGAGTAGGGCCTTGGCTGCTGGTGCCAGCCGAGCTCTGTGCAGAAGGATGTGTCCAGGCCCAGGAAAATCTGACTGCGAATAAGCAGCTGGTTCTTAAGGATATGTGCACAACTCATTGCACATTAAAGTAGCCAGCACTGCAGAATGAATGAGACACAGAAGCCAGAAAAGGGAGGAAACAGCCAAGCGATGGAAGACAGAAGAGAAGTTACAAGTGGACAAAGTGCCAAGAATGGGGAAGGAGAGGCAGAAATGAGGTATCGCTATAGGCCTTGAGAAAAAAACACCGGTGGACACAAAGTAGGCTGAAAGTATGATCTGAACCCAGCACTAACGTGCCACTCCTCCAGCTCCCATTCTGCAGGGCCAGGTCCTCTCTGGGTCTCTCTCACTGTGGCTGGAGTCAGGTCTGCCCTGTCAGACACCCAGGGCTTTCTGCCCCTCTCCAACTGAGCCACCTCATGGGATCTGAAGTTGTCAAGAAAACACAGGGCAGATGAATGGCCCAGGCAGTCCCACCCCACAGAGAAGAAAATTAAATGTTAAAAAACAGAGCCTCAAAGGAGGATTTAGCAGAACAGCCCTGAGACATCCATGAGCAGTGACCACACCAGTACCTGTAATTCCTGGCATGCTCAGGCCCCAGGAAATGTCAACTACAGAATGAGGGCAGAACCTGGGACACCAAGGTACCATGGATCTGGACAGTTACCTGGCCAAGGAGCGCACCAGCCATGCTGAACCTGTTGAACAGACTGAAAAAGCCCTGAACCCCTAACCCAATTCCTGCAAGACTTTGGGCAGAAAGTGTTGGAACTGCTCAGGAAGGGAGGGGATACTGCACACAGCCCAGCCCTGGTACCCACAGCCCTCCCTACTCTGGGAACCAAAGAAGGGAGGGAGAAGAGTCACCGAGCTGGCTGGACAAAAAGAGCTGTCTCTAGGAAAGAGGGGAATAACCAAACCCAAGGGACTGGAGGGAACGTGAGGGCCTGTGGAAGGCCGCCTCTAAGATAGCCCTGGGACTGTCTACCTCCCCGTATTCCCGCCCTTGTGTAAGCCTCTTCCTTCCTGTAGGCTGGACTGCCTGACCCATTTCTAAGGATAACGGGATGTCACTTTCAAGACCAGGTTAGAAAAAGACCGGATGCCATCCTGGGCGTTCTCTCACTCACTTCCTTGGAGAGAAGGCAGCTTCCGTGTTAGGAGGTACACTAGAGAAAGGCCAACATGACAAGGAACCGAGGGAAGCCACTGGCCAAGAGCCAGAGAGGAACTATTCTCACAGTTCAACAAGCCACAAGAAACGAAATCTTGCGAACAACCACATGAGTGAGTTTGTAAGTGGATTCTTGCTGAGACTGGCCTTCAGATGAGAACACAACCCTGGCTGACAGCTTGACTGAAACCTCATGAGACAGCCTGAGCAAAAAGCACGCAGGTAAGCGGTCACCAGGTCCCTGATGCACTGAAACAGTGAATTTTTACTGTTTTAAGCCACTAAATTGTGGGGTAATTTGCCATATACCAGTAGATAAAACAAAGACTTACCCAGTGAGGCCACAAGTGCAAAGTTCTCCAGCATCACATCACGGTACAGGAGTCTCTGAGCTTCCTCAAGGAACTCCCACTCCTCCCGGGAGAAGTACACGAACACATCCTCGAAGGTCACACAGCCCTGTCACGACGGGGGACAGTTGAGCCCACAGGCCACAGGGGTCACCTGTCTGTCCACTCACACAACCACCCCTGGTCCCTCTCCTTCCAGCCTCTCACCTCAGAGGAGATATCAGGCCTTGGCACCATTAGCGCCTGCTCTCTCTTCATGTCTCTCTGATCACTGTGTGCGGCCTGGAGCCAAGCAGGTGGGCAGATAAATACTGTGTAAGCTGTGGGTCTTCCATGAAGGGCACCAAACTCTCTAGCTGGCCAGTTCTCCTGGTGTCTTCCAGGCCATGCCTCCCAGACACAACCTTAAGGCCATCAGTTCACACTTCTCCCAACATGTACATCATTCTTTGAACTACCCCTTCCTCCCAGTTGGAACCATCTTTACCAACAACAACTTTCTGGTCCACAACATGTGCACCTACAGGGCACACACACCCCCATGCCACTCTGCACGTGGTGTGTGGGAAGTGCTCAGATATCTTTGTGACAGGAACCAGTGTCACCCAGCGCCTATGCAAGAGACCCAGTCCTCAGTCCCAAGTTTCAACTTTCTTGTTATTAACTGCATTGCCGCCATGACCTGGAGATACTCCCTCCTAAATGTAACGCACAGCTTCACCCCATTCCACACATCGGCCCCCACCTTTTGAACTTCTGCAACCAGGACCTCTCCCAGAACTAAAAACCTATATCCAGCTTGATGTTTCAACTAAGGAGTCTCTGGGACTTCTTAAACTAAACATGAGAAAAGCCTACCTCCCAAAATAATCACAGAAAATTACTCCTGCTACCAGCTTCCCTATCTCAGTTGATGGCATTTCCATCACTCAACCAGGTAAAGAAAACAAAACAAAACAAAAAACAAAAAACCCCCAGGGTCACCCACAACTCATCCCTTTCTCTCATTCACCCTTCACACCAGAAAATCTGGTCACCCTGCTTAAAAAACAGATACAAAATCCACCACCATCTCTTACCTCCACAGCCACCTCTCCGGGCCAGTTACCATCAACACTCACAGCCTATTGCAGTAGGTGCCCCACCCGTACTCAATGCTCTGTTCTCAACCAAGGAGCAGCCGAAGGGAGTCCATTAAAATCTGAGTCAGGTCGCCTCTCTCTTCTGCTCCAAATCTCCCATGTCTTTCACCACCCTCAGAATGAGGCCCAGCTCCTCAGCCTGCCATTCCTGTCTGACTCCTGACCCTATTCCCAACAGACAATTAAGATCTGTGGTTCCTTGAGGACGCCCACTTCAATCTTACCTCCCAGCATTCACACAAGGCTGCTCCTGGGCCCAATACACCCTTAGTCTTCATCCTATTGGCTGCCAGAAGTAGGAACCTCTCTATATAACTCCTGGCCTGAATTCAGAATGCTGGGCTAGAAATGACCTCCCCGCCAATTCAGGGTCCCCAGACTCAAATGCAGACAGAGGGAAAATTAAAGAGTCCTAGAATATCACTATGCCTCATCAGGAAACCCAGTGGGCCCTACTTTAAAAGCAAGCACCAAACTCATACACTTCCCTAACCTCCACTGCCACCACTCTGGTCCACCCACCATCAACATTCACCTGGTCTATCGAAGTAAGCTCCGCTCTGGCCTCCCTGCCCAGCCCCACGCCCCCAGTCTTTCCGCTCTGCAGCCAGACGGAGTCTGTTAACACCTAAGTCAGATCATCTCCCTTCTTTGTTCCAAGTCCCCCATGGCTCCCACTACCACCAGAACATAAGCCCAGCTGCTCCGGCTGCCGTTCCCGGCCTGACTCCTGGCCACCTGCTGTGCCTTCTCACCAGATGTAACAGGGACCCTCGGCTCCTGGAACACTCCTAGTTCATTCCCACCGCAAGGGTTTGTACCAGCTGGCTCCTGCACCTTGGAAACCCTTGCACACCTCAACCCACCGGTGCTAGTACTGGGAACCTCGCCACATATCCGCCGGGACTGACCGCCCTCCGCCGCCTTTACGCTCAAGAGCGCGGCGCGCTGAAGGCTACGTGAGGAAGGTCCCTGAACACGCCACCCCCTACATCCGCGTCGGTGAGGGCCTGAGGGACCCTCTGCTCACCTGAGCCCCATCCATCAGCGCCAGGGCTGCCATGGGATCCTGTGAGCGGAACCGGGTCGTGAGAAGCGGGCAAACCGGACAGGCCCTGCGGGATCGGCCGGAACCCCAAAGCTCCACCAGGCGGGGAGACCCCGGGCCGACCGCCGCCCTCCGAGCCCGTCTCCCCCGCGTGAAAAAGCGCACAGGCTTAGGGCGCCGCGGCCGGGGGCGTACGAGGACAGGGCGCGGATGCGAAGGCCGCGGGAAGGGCGCAGCCCCGGGGGACACCTCCGCGCAAGGCAGCCGGTCCCACGACGGGGCTCGTGGAGGGCAACAAAGGCGCGTGTTTTACCGTCCTTCCCTGCTCGGTGCCGAAGAGCCGCGGGGGAAGCGGACCCGCCCCAGTCCCAGAGCCTCTGCCGCCGCTGCTGATAGTCCCGGCACGGGCAAAAGACGTCACGACGCCGACGCCGAAAGTCCCTCCTCAGCCTCGCCGGGCGGCGGGAAACGCCGCTCTTCCGGTCTGTCGTAGGCAGGACGTAGATGCGGCGAGCACAGATTTCTGGGTAATGTAGTTGGTACCCTGCATCGACGAGGCGATGGGCGTCTTGCCGGTTTGTCCTGGCAACCGCAAAGCCGCCCGGGGCGGAGGCCGATTGGAGGAGAAAGATAAGGGAGAAATACGGTCCAGGAGTGCCAAAGCTCCTCTTAAAGGGGACGCACCCATATTTCTGTGGTCACCTGGGACAGAGCCACGTCCTCAGAGGTCTCCAGCACGTGATCCAGTCTTTTAATCCTGAGTGAGCTGCTTCACCTCTCTGAGCTTTGGGGACTGAGATTTATTTACTTATTTGTTTGTTTGTTTTTAAAGATTTTATTTATTTCACAGAGAGACACAGCGCGAGAGAGGGAACACAAGCAGGGGGAGTGGGGGAGGGAGGAGCAGGCTTCCCGCCGAGCAGGGAGCCCGACGCGGGTGGGGCTCGATGCTAAGACCCCGGGATCACGACCCAAAGGCTGACGCGCCCAACGACTGAGCCGCCCAGGCGCCGCGGGGACTGAGCTTTAAATGGAATAGTGCATATGCCTCGCTGGTGGGGCCTTTCGGTAGTATCATGAAATGTTGCTCTAATTCGTTGATTCCCAACTTTAAGCCCCTGACGGGCAGTATCATCATCACCCGTGAACTTACTGAAAATCAAAGTTCTCTGACCCAACCTACACTTTCGGACATGTAAGCCCCGGGGGCAGGGCCCTAGCTTAAGCTTGAGGACTGGAGCTCTCTTGAACAGTCATGACCAGGGCACCTGGGTGGCTCACTCAGTGCTTGGTGGAGAGCCTGCTTCTCCCTCTCCCTCTGCTGCCCCACCTGCTTGTGCATTTTCTCTCTGTCAAATAAACAAAATCTTACAAGTCAGGACTGTCCCCCTTCCTCCCAAATTTAATAACTAAAATGGGAAAATAGTACAACCTACTTCAGGGGAAATGAGATGATAAATACTTAACACAGGGCCTAGTGCTAAATACATACAGGCTGTTGTTATTATTCATCATCACAAAGTTCTCACATGTTTATTCTACAAGGCGGGGGATGGGAGTGTCACTCCAGCAGCAGCTGGGAGATGACTTAGCTATATCCCTTAGGTCACCCAGGAGAGGGCTGATACCTGGTCATTTCCATTATTTGCACAGAGTTCTTGGTTTTGTCTGTGCTATGACATGATGATGAGATGGTTTTGTCTTTGTCTCAGTCTGTCATGGTCACTGAGTGGCCTTGACTGCGGTTGGTGTTCTGTAAACTTGTTTATGTTAGACAGGAGAATCCCAGAGTTTAGAGCTGAGTGCCAGATCGGCTACTAACGCCGTGACCTGGCCCTCGGGATCCCTCTGAGCTCCTATTTCCCTTTCCATTATGACCCTTCCTGTGGAAAATTTCCACCTGTAATACAGAAGGAAATTAGCCCCACACAGAGTTCTAGGAAGCGGGAACATCACACACAAAGCTCTGAGCATGTGAGGATCCTGTGCATTGGGTAACGTGGAAGTGCAGGCTGGGGAGATCTGAGGTCAGGGCCTTGGTGACTGGCCCCCCTGAGAGGCTGGTCAGAGAAGCCTCTCAGAGGAGAGGAGTTCTGAGTTGGGACAAGCTGAGGGCACAGATATGCCAGAGGGGACATTGTTCTAGAGTGCCCCGCTGCTGGTGAAGCCTGCAGAGATCCCCTTAGTCAGAGGTGACTGGACTGTGGCAGAACCAGGGACCTGGGTCCAGTTTGGGCAGTTGGTGAGGGGCACCCAGAGGCAGATGCAGGCAGAGAACACTCAGGCACACCACGAACATACACAGTTTGGGAGCTGACCCTACAACACCATCATACCCAGATCTACCAAAAATGTATTGGCAGACATGCACAGCCAGAGACACACATACAGGACACAACGTCCTATGCAGATGCACACACAGATACCCACGAAGACAAAGACATAAGAGTTGGGGGTACTGTTATATTTATATCAACTGAAGACACATGCACCCGCAAGACAGACACAGACATAGAAGGACACCCAGACACAAGTCCCACATACATCAAGAACAGTGCTCCCAGGGACACTGTGGGTAACAAGCAGATGCACCCATTGGCACCAATGCATACATGCAGACACCCAGGTACACACTAGGACACACACATGCAGAAAGAGTATGCAGACATCCGCAGAAAGAAAGTCCTGGACACAAGAGAATACAAGAACAACAGAGACAACCACATAGCCAAAAGTAGACTCATGTATACAGCAGCCACACTGACAGACACACGTGTACAAATGGTCATATATAGATAGATACAGCCATCCAGAGAGAGGCACACACACAAAATCTCACTCACTCACACAGACACACATTCACAAAGAAATTCCCTAATGCAGGTAAACAGATCCGTATCCCCAGGAATGTGGTGATAAATGTGTAACATCTGCTTCTGAGAAAAAAGTGCATTTAGATTACAGACGTTCATTACACACTTCACTGATATAAAGGATGTGTAGCATGCAGCTTACAGATGATAATAATATATACAGTGGTCTCTATTGTAAGCTTTGCATAGCCAAATGATTCTCAAAGAATGCTTTCATTAGTTTTTGCTTTAACTCTGATGTGTCAAGATTTGTATAAAATTTCCACATATTTGTATATTGCAACCAAGCAAATCCAATTCTGCGTGTATACGCAATAGAAATGAGGGCATTTTTCTTTCAAAATATACAGTTGACCCTTGAACAACCCAGATTGGAACTGCATGGGTCCATTATATGTGGATTTTTTTTTAAGATTTCATTTATCTATTTGACAGAGAGAGACACAGCGAGAGAGGGAACACAAGCAGGGGGAGTGGGAGAGGGAGAAGCCTACTCCCTGCCGAGCAGAGAGCCCGATGCGGGGCTCGATCCCAGGACTCCAGGACTATGACCTGAGCCGAAGGCAGACGCTTAATGACTGAGCCACCCAGGCGCTCCTGGATTTTTTTTTTATATAGTACAGTACTGTGAATGTATTTTCTCTTCCTTATGATTTTCTTTTTTTTAAGATTCTATTTATTTTATTTGAGAGAGAGAGAGCACAAACGGGCAGGGAGGGGCAGAGGCGGAGGGAGAAGCAGACTTCCCGCTGAGCAGTGTGCCCCAAGCGGGGCTCCATCCCAGGACCCTGAGATCATGACCTGAGCCAAAGGCTGACACTTAACCGACTGAGCCACCCAGGTGCCTCCCTGATGTTTTTCTTAATAACATTTTATTTTCTCTAGCTTACTTTATTATAAGGATACAGGAGGTAACATACAAGATATGTTAATCAACTGTTTATGTTCTCGGTAAGGCTTTTAGTCAATAGTAAACTATTATTAGTTAAGTTTTAGGAGAGTCAGAGTTTACATACGAATTTTCAACTTTAGGTTGGCACACCTAACCCTCGTGTTGTTCAAGGTCAGCTGTAGGGTTATAGGTTTATAAGCAACTTTATTGATAATAACCAAGAACCTGAGACCACCCACAGAGCTATCAATGGAGACATGCCTAAATAAATTATATGGCCACAAAACAGAAGAAAACACAGCAATGAAAACTACTGCTTCATGCGACAGTGCAGATGAATCTCCTAGAAAAAGACAGTGAGTGACAGCGATACGAGTCAGGGACAAAGTATTACGTGCTGTAACCTTGTAGAAAGGTTAAAAAACAGGTGAAACTAATATATGGTGAGAAAGGACAATGGTCATCTTTGTGCAGGGCTGTTGAGAACGTCCTGTGACTTTGTATGAGTCGGGTTTATATGCGTGTTGACAGGCAAATACTCGTCAAGCCACACACTTAAGATTTGTCCATTTTATCTTTTTATCTATATAGAAAAAAAGCTAAATAAATACAATGCACAACCCATAGCATAAAAAAGAGCATAGCAAAGGGCACCTGGGTGGCTCAGTCGTTAAGCGTCTGCCTTGGGCTCAGGTCATGATCCCAGGGTCCTGGGATCGAGCCCCGCATCGGGCTCCCTGCTCCGCGGGAAGCCTGCTTCTCGCTCTCCCACTCCCCCTGCTTGTGTTCCCTCTCTCGCTGTGTCTCTGTCAAATAAATAAATAAAATCTTTTAAAAAATAAAACATTACAGAAATATTTGAAACAGGTCTTGAAAAACACACCTGTTATAATCATTTTTTAAAAGACTTAAAAGCTCGATCCTAGGACCCCGGGATCATGACCTGAGCCGAAGGCAGATGCTTAACGACTGAGCCACCCAGGTGCCCCCCACACCTGTTATAATCATTAAAAAATAACACATGAACACATGTGAATCTTGTATTTATATCAGAAAAAAATAATTTCAACGGAGAAAGCATCACCAAAAAGATAAAATATGTATGTAATTTGTAATACTGACTCAAATTACATAAACTGTTTCAGAATAACAAGGGTAAAGATACCAGTTCATGAATATATCAAGCATTTTTATATCAGCCATCTCAGAAATTATTTTTTTTTGCTAAATAATGATATCCCTATATATTCTTTTTAAGATTTTATTTATTTGAGAGAGAGAGAAAACAAATAGGGAGGAGGGGCAGAGGGAGGCGTCCCCTGTAATATTTTAGATGTGTATCTTGTATCCATGCTATGGTTGGATATTTTTTTAAAGATTTTATGTATTTGTTTGACACAGAAAGAAAGAGAGCGAGCGAGCACAAGCAGGGGGAGCAACAGGCAGAGGGAGGAGGGAGAAGCAGGCTTCCTGCTGAGCAGGGAGCCCAATGCAGGACGCAATCCCAGGACCCTGGGATCATGACCCGAGCCGAAGGCAGACACCCAACTGACTGAGCCACCCAGGCGCCCCCCAAAATCTCCACTTTCTTAAACCCTCCTACAAATCACTGAGCACAAGCCCAGAGCCTGGAAGACATCCTAACACCCTTTTATTGAGTGTTGCACATTTCCAAGAGTGCGCTATCCCCCCTGCAGTGCACCAATACACCTCACTCTCTTCCACTACAGGTATCAGGTGCATTTCTGGTGCCAGAGGGCGCTGGCGCCAACTACCCATAAACCCGAACACTTCTCTGAATTCTAGGCTTGCACATCCAGCTACATATCAATGCCTCCTCTTAGATGTCTGGTAGAAATCTCAAAACAACTGAGCACAAAACCCAATTCCTCATCTCGCCCTACCCCGCTGCACCCTTCCCACCTTAGCCACAGTGGCTGGGCTCTGGTTCCCGCACCAGACCACACTCATCAGTCTTGCGTCGTGACACACGCTGTTACTTTGCAGATGCTCTCCAACTCTAACCCTGCCTGAGAGTCCTGCATCCTTCCAGGGTTGGCTTTGTTTTGTGTGCTTTAGTCCAATGTCCATCTTCCCATTTTATATAAGAACACGGAACTCCAGGGACGAGTGACAGGACCAAAGTCATGTGGCCGGGATGGGCACGGTGCAGACAGGCTGGAATCCCAACGAATTGCAACTCCGAGCTCTTAGCCCTTAGGCCACTCTACCCCCTCCACACCTGTCCTCACATGCCCGTTTCGATCCTTCTCTCATGTTTCCAGGATTCCCAGACACATTGGTGTCAAAGCAAGGGTTCCTTGATTCCGCCTGTTTAATGTATTTTCTATGAGAGCTCAGGGCAGGGCCCATGTCTCAGCCCTCCACGTGCCCTAACTGCCCGTGGCATGCCATGACTGAAGCACGCGGTATCATCCTTCTTGCCCACACGGTAGCAAGCTCAATAGCTAGGCTCTCTGAACACGTAAGGGGAGGCTGGATGGTGGGAAATGGGAGATGAGGGAACAAACCTCAGTCCTTCCTCCGCTGGACAACATGTCACAACTGCTTTGCGACAAACACAGGCCCAGGCCTCTGAATGTGCTGCACTGTACCAAAGAGCTCCCAGGTGGGGAAGGAAACATCCTCTGTAGAGTGTTTCTTCAACCCTTATAGCTACAGCCACTGGTCTGTGCAGGAAGGATGGAGGAGGAAGGAGCCCCTGGAAGGCAACTCTCTTTCCCAAGCGATAGGAAACTATATATGGTGCCATTTAATAATTAGAAGTGTTGTGACTACTGACTCACTGAGAAATGCATGAATGAGAAGTGTGGCAGAGCGCCACAGAATGGTTTTGGCCCACAGCGCGGATGCAACACTATGCCTGTGGTCATTGACAAGGCTCTGAGGAAGACTCAAAGTGAGAATGATTATATTTATATTAAAAATTGCTGGGGCGCCTGGGGGGCTCAGTCGTTAAGTGTCTGCCTTCAGCTCAGGTCATGATCCCAGGGTCCTGGGATCGAGCCCCGCATCGGGCTCCCTGCTCGGCGGGAAGCCTGCTTCTCCCTCTCCCACTCCCTCTGCTTGTGTTCCTGCTCTCGCTCTGTCAAATAAATAAATAAAATCTTTAAAAAAATTGCACAATTTTTTTTTATCATGAGGGAACAATGATCACCTCATATAGTTCAGCATCTGTCCTCAAAGACAGTCCCAAAGGAAGGAGATATTCCCTAATGCCCTGCCTGATGAGAGCACAAAGGAAGTAAGTCCACAGGGGGTAAACGTGAAAGTACGTGCACCTGCACTCATTCAGCTTCATCCCTCAGGTAAATTCCAGTCACTTTTCTTTTCTTTTTTTTTTTTTAAATTTTATTTATTTATTTGAGAGAGAGAGAATGAGAGATAGAAACACGAGAGGGAAGAGGGTCAGAGGGAGAAGCAGGCTCCTCGCCGAGCAGGGAGCCCGATGCGGGACTTGATCCCGGGACTCCAGGATCATGACCTGAGCCGAAGGCAGTCGCTTAACCGACTGAGCCACCCAGGCGCCCCCCAGTCACTTTTCTTTATAACAACACTTGACACATTCTCGTAAGATTAAACAATGAGATTCCTTATCTGTTTTTTTTTTTCTCCAGAGTTTATCATGAATTTAACTGGAATGTGTGGTTTACTGTTTTAGCCCTAATCTGACCCCGGAAAAGTACTGAGGTGGACCTGGAGAAGTCCCTCAAGAGATTTAAAAAAGTGAAAAACCCAGTCAGAGGAAAGGTTTAAGACTCACCTGGGAAGACTACATAGCTACATGAGTAGCATCATGCCTCAGAGAAAATAAAGAAAAATGCAAATCTGGATCAAGGAAAAGTGAGCAGACTGGATGTTTAAAATGACATGAAGAAAAGGCTTGTTTTTTTTTAATCGAAGATTTCGCTCAGCACTCTTACTCAACATAGTGCTGACATCCTAGCTGGAGCAATTAGGCAAGACAAAGAAATTAAAAGTATCCAAATTGAAAAAGAAAGAAGTAAAACTGTCATTATTTGCAGATGATATATTCTTATATTGAAAATCCAGGGACATCTGGGTGGCTCAGTTGGTTAAGCATCTTCCTTCAGCTCGGGTCATGATCCCAGGGTCCTGGGACTGAGTCCTGCATCGGGCTCCTTCCTCAGCAGGGAGCCTGCTTCTCCCTCTGCCTGCCCCTGCTTGTGCTCTCTACCTCTGACAAATAAATAAATAAAGTATTTAAAAAAGGAAAAAAAAAAAAGAAAATCCAAAAGACTCAAATAAAAACTGTTGGATCTAATCAGTGAATTCAGTAAAGTTGCTGGATATGAAATTTATACACTCAAATCATTTTCGTTTCTATACAATAACAATGAAACATCTGGGGGGGAAAACCTATCTCATTCAAAGTAGCATCAAAAACAACAAAATACCTAGGAGTGAATTTAACCAAGGAAGTGAAAGATCTGTGCAATGAAAAATATAAGATTCTGTTGGAAGAAATGAGACACAAATGGAAGGATATCTTGTGTTCATAGATTAGAAAAAATAATAGTTAAAATGTCCATGCCATGCAAAGCTATCTACAGATTCAACACAATCCCTATCAAAATTCCAATGGCGCTTTTCACAGGAATAGAAGAAACAATCTTAAAATTTGTATGGAACTGCAAGACCCCTAATAGCCAAAACAATCATGAGAAAGAACAGGTAGCATCACATTTCCTGATTTCGACTATATTAGAAAGCTATTGTAACCCAAACAGTATAGTATTGGCTAAAAATAGACCAACGGAACAGAATAAAGAGACACAATTAAAACCCCACATATACAGTCAGCTAGTATTTGATGAGAGCCAAGGATATCAAATGGGGAAAAGACAGTCTCTCCAACAAACGGTGTTGGAAAACTGGATAATTCCATGCAGAAAAATGAAATTGGATCCCTATCTTACACCACTCACAAAAATTACCTTGAAATGGATCAAAGACTTAAACATAGACCTGATGCTATAAAACTCTTAGAAGAAAACAAGGGAAGCTCCAAGACAGTAGTTTTGGCAATGATTTTTTGGATATGATACCAAAGGCACAAACAAAAGAAAAAAATCAACAAGTCGGACTATATCAAACTTAAAATCTTCTGCGTTGCAAAAGAAACAATTAAAAAAAAATAAAAAGGCAACC
Organism: Zalophus californianus; assembly: GCF_009762305.2. NCBI lineage: Eukaryota > Metazoa > Chordata > Mammalia > Carnivora > Otariidae > Zalophus > Zalophus californianus. Next base: position 58,902,853 of record NC_045611.1, on the reverse strand, counting down.
TATGGAATAGGAGAGAATATTTGCAAACCATGTTACCAGATAAGGGGCTAATACCCAAAATTTTATAAAGAACTCATGTAAGTCAATAACAAAAAAACCAATCTGATTAACCCGTGGGCAGAGGAACTATACAAACATCTTTCCAAAGACATCCAAATGGCCAACAGGTACAAGAAAAGGTGCTCAGTATCACTAATCATCAGGGAAATGCAAATGAAAACCACAATGAGATTATCACCTCACACTTGTCAGAAAGGCGAGTATCAAGAAGATGAGAGATATATGTCAGCAAATATGTGGAGAAAAGGGAACATTTGTGTACCATTGGTAGGACTGTTAACTGGTCCAGTCATTTTGGAAAATATGGAGGTTCTTCAAAAAACTAAAAATAGGGGCTACCTTCTGGGGTCCCCTCCCTCCTTGGAGCTTTGTACTATCACTTTGCTATCACTCAATGAACCTTGCTTTTGCTGCCCACCAAAAATAAATAAATAAATAAATAAATAAATAAATAAATAAATAAATAAATAAATAAATAAATTTAAAAAAAGGGGTGCCTGGGTGGCTCAGTCAGTTAAGCATCTAACTTTGGTTCAGGTCTGGGCTCTCTGCTCAGTGGGGAGCCTGCTTCTCCCTCTGCCTTCCGCTCCCCCTGCTTGTGCTCACTCTCTCTCTCTCAAATAAATAAGGAAATAACCTTAAAAAAAATTAAAACCAAACTACCATATGGTTCAATAATCCCACTTCTGGGTATATACATATCCAAACGAAATGAAAACAGGATCTCAGAGATATCTGCACTCTCATGTTTATTGTAGCATTGTACGCAAGAGACAAGATATGGTAACAACTTAAGTGTCCATCAAAGGATAAAGAAGATGTGGCATATATACAACGGAATATTATTCAGTCCTTTGAGATGCTCTGAGAAAAAAGGAAATGCTGTCATTTACGACAATAAGGATGGCCCTTAAGGACATTATGCTAAGTGAGATAAGTCAAACACAGAAAGACAAATACTATATATTTTTATATGTGGAATAGAACTGAACTCAAATGAGAGTGGAATGATGGTTACCAAAGGCTTGGGTGGGGGGATGTTGTTTAAGGGTACATACTTGCAACTAGTATATAAATAAATCCTGAAGATCTAAGACACAGTAAAGGGATTGCAAGGAACAAAACTATATTAAAAACATGAAACTTGGCAAGAGACTAGATCTTAACTGTTCCTACCACTAGGAACACAGGATACCACTAGGATATAGGAGTTAATGCTACAATGGCAATCATATTGCAATATAAATTCATCAAATCAATGTTGTACACCTTAAACTCACATGATTTTATATGTCAATTATATCTCAATGAAGAATAAATAAGTGAATAAATAACTGAAGCCTTAACTAAATGGTCTTAAATGGTGCAGAAAATGTACCCATTCATATATATGTCCTTAGCCCCTTACATATGAAATAATTTTAGGTGACAATATTTTTAGTGTTCTAATTTCTTTTAAATGCTTCATAAATTATGACTTCACATTTATCACAAAGACTAAATGACCCTTACTAGTTGAGTCTGTTTTTTAACAAAGAAGGATTTCGATAAATATTTGTTTAGATGCTGTCAAGTATCCAGCTCTCCTGTCACAGAATGGCAGTGAATGTATATTAAGTCAGGTGAAGGGATGAGGCCCCTTTGCTCCCACCTGCCACCCCAAACAAAAACAACTGAAAACAAATTGTCATGGGTTTGTAGGGAAACCTGAAAGAAACCATGAATGCATTCCTTTTTCTGTTACATCGACTTCTTTTCTTCCTCCTCCCTTATGCCTTTTCTCTTTTTTAAAAATAGTCCATGATTGCTTTTCAGCGCATACTAACACTGAGCTGTAGCTGAAGGTTTTGAAACTGCACAATAACCACTAGTTTCCTCTCCTTTTTAAATTCTCATTTGTAGAGTAAGGTCCAAGCTGAGTCAACTTCCAAAAGGACCCTTTAGAAGACAGTAAGTGATGATCTGCTTCAGAAGATTTTCTCACAACGATGACACTTACAGGGTTTCTCTTTGGTATAATTTCTCAGATGCCGAGCAAGAGGTTTCCTCTGGCAAACATTTTCCTCAGGAGTTACATTCTCCCCAGTATGAGTTCTCTGGTACTGACCGAGTTAAGTCCACTTGCAAAAGGCTTTCCCACATCTCTTACACTCACAGGGTTTCTCCCCAGTATGAACACTTAGGGGGTGCGTGAGGGATGAACGAAAGCTGAAAGTGTGTTCACATTCACTGTATCCACAAGGTTTTCCCCACCGTGACTCCTCGTGTAGAGTTAGGGAAGAGCGGTCACAAGAGGCTCTCAGATCTTTATACTCAAAGGATTTTACCCCAGTGCGGTTGCTATTAATGCCAGAAATAAAAATGGTGAATGAAGGCCTTCCCACATCACTGCACTCAGGCCTTCTCTCCTGGGAAAACCCTACATGATGAGTGAGAAAACAGCTGTCACCAAAGGTTTACCCACATACTTTGTACTTGAAGAGACTTTCTCTTGGGTGGGGGAAATTATTTTGGACAAAAGCAGAGCTGTCCCAGACTTTCCCACATTCCTTGCATTCACAAGGCCTCTCCCATTGTGAATCTGCTGGTGCTGCATGAGGTCTGACCTGCAGCTGAAGGCCTTCCCACACTTGGAAGTACTCCCCTGGCTTCACTCAATGTAAATCCTCCCCTGGCTTCGCTCAATGTAAATCCTGCCCTCTCAAGAAAGGTTTTCTCACATTCGCTGTGGTCACAGGCTTCCCTCAGCATGATCTGCTGATGTCGAAACCACGCCAACATTTGTTAAACTTCCACTTGTAGAAATTCTGCCCATAGACCGTGGAAGCTTTCTGTGGCCCATGTGAGTGGTTCATGGAAAGCACCCCCCTCCCCGAGAGACTCACTCTCATGAAAGTCCTGAATGCAGATTAGCTGTTCCCACACCAATGTGCTTAGAGCTCACCTTCCTGGGAAGACTCTCCTTGTGGGAAAGTGTCCCAGGGTCAGGTGCCTTTCCTGCATTTCCAATGGCCCTTGTTCCCCGGTTCACCACAACCAAGAGTCCCTTGAGATGCTCTGAGTCAATCAACCCTGGAGGGAGGCTGCCTCCAACAAATAGAAGGCTTATGGTCTCGGGTTGTGCTTTCTTGCCTAAAGGAAATCTGATACACAAAAGGCCTCCCCACACTCAGGACCCCTGTGTGGTTTCTCCCTGCTGCGAGCAGCCTGGTGCTGGATAAGTCCAGAGCTGACCACAAAGTTCTTCCCACCCTCCCTGCAAGTAGAAGCCTTCTCCAACACATGGGATCTGCAGATCTTCACAAATGAGGCCTGGCTCCCTTCCTTTCTGAAGAAACTTTCTCAACTCTGCGGCTTCTGCATCTGGTCAAGGTTTATACTACACCAGAAGTCTCTCCTGCTGCTCAGATGGTGTTCCCTGTGGCTCAGCCAGGTGCAAAGATGTCTTTCAAGACTGGGTCACACATATCACAGGGATGAACCTTTCGGGTGGAAGGACCTGCCTTGGGAGTTCCCATCTGTGACACTCACAGAAACACCCCGCTTAGAATGCGCAGCCTCATCCTTCACTCCATGCCATCAACCTGAAGGAAGATAAATGCGGGTTAAGTTCAAGTTTAATTGGTGGCAACTGGCAGGCCATAACACATGCTGTGGGATACAACCAGGAACGAGTCCGTGGGGCTGCATGCAGAACACGGGAGTAGAATCAGGATGAGAAAGGGAAGCTGTGCGCTGCAGGCCTCTAAAGGTCAGAGAATGAAGAAGACCTCACGGGGAGAGGGTACAAGGACGGAGTGCAGTATGAGGAGGGGCAGGGTCTCCAAATCACTCCTCTGCCAATGGTCTCCCAGCAAGGCCTCATTCCTTGTGATAGGTGAGTGCTGTGCAAAAGGGTCTGTCCAGGGCCAGGAGAATCTGGCTGGCACGGAATACTTAGTTTTCAAGGAAAACTGAAGGATGTGAGCACAACTCATGACATGTTAAATGAAAGCCAATGCTGCAGAGTACCAAGAAAAGAAATGACATGGAGATGGCGGGCAGGGGGAAGAACTAACAGGTAACTGAGATCAGAGTAGAAATGACAGTGGGCAAAGCATCCAAATGGGGAAAGAAAAGGGGGATGAGGTCAGCCACGGGTACTGGCATCAGAATACTAGGAGATACAACAGGGGTTGCTGGTATAATGTGAAGCCAGCCCTGAGGCGACCGTCCCCATGGCTTCCACTCACCAGGGCCAGGCCTCCTCCAGATCTGCTTTGCTGTAGCTGGAGCTGTGTTTACCTTCTCAGGCACCCTGGGCTCCCCTCCGGCTCCATGTGGGTAACAACATGGGACCTGGAAACGGCGAGTCCTAAAGGGAAAGAAGAGCTGCTGAGTGGCTGGCAGCACCCCAGAGCAATGCTCTCCACAGAAAAGATTAAATATTTTAAGAATCTTAGAAAAGTGTCTTGCAGGAACAGCTCACTGTTCTTCACAAGGAATGACCACGTTGGTGCCTGCAATTCCTGGAACAGTCAGGCCCCAGGAAAAGTCAACTAGAAGAAGGGGTAAGAATGTGGGCAGAGACCAGGGGTTTGGACAGATACCCAGTCAAGGTGTGGCCAGGCCATCTGGGATCTGTTGGGCAGACCCCAAGACTCCTGACCCCCAAATCCTTCATTTCAAAGCTTTGGGAGAGGAGAGGTTGGGGCTGCTGCAGAAGAGGAGCTAGTGCCCACTGTCCAGCCCTGGGACCCACCACCTACTCCAGGAAGCCAAGGAAAGGGGTTGTGCCATGAGAGTACTGTCAGACAGACAGCTGCCATTTGGGAAAAAAGGGGAAGAACAAAACTCAGCCCAGGAAATTGGGACTCATACCTATCCTCTGGTATCCATGTCCTTGTAAGTCCTTCCAGCTGAATGTGGGCTGAACCTAAAACTTCTTTTTAATGAACAGAATATGGCAAAAATGATAGGATGTCACTTCTGAAAATAAATTATGAAAATACCAGCTTCTACGTTGGATGCTGTCTCTTGCTCATGCTGGTGGAAATCAGCTGCCTTGTTGTGATCTGCTTATATGGAGAAGACAACATGGCAAGACCCTGAGGGAGGGCTCTAGCCAAAGGCCAGCAAGAAAATGACTAATTAGTCCAACAGCCTCCGACTCAGGGGCATGACCTTGAAAGGAGATTCACCTCCAGTTGAGCCTTCAGATGAGACAGCAAACTTGGACAGCTTGACAGCAAGGTTATGAAAGACCTTGAGCCTAGAGGTACCCAAGTACGATATGCCTGATTCTTGACCCACAGAAACTGAGATAATAAGTGTTTGTCTTCATCCCACTGAGCTTTGGGATAACTTGCCACGTAGCAACAGATAACTAAAGCAGGGCCTTACCCAGTGAGGACACAAGTGCAAAGTTCTCCAGCATCACATCACGGTACAGGAGTCTCTGAGCTTCCTCAAGGAGCTCCCACTCCTCCCGGGAGAAGTACACGAACACATCCTCGAAGGTCACACAGCCCTGTCACGACGGGGGACAGTTGAGCCCACAGGCCACAGGGGTCACCTGTCTGTCCACTCACACAACCACCCCTGGTCCCTCTCCTCCTAGCCTCCCACCTCAGAGCAGATATCAGGCCTTGGTACCACCAGCGCCTGCTCTCTCCTGTCTCTCTGATCTCTGTGTGCGGCCTGGAGCCAGGCAGGTGGGCAGATAAATACTGTGTAAGCTGCGGGTCTTCCACGAAGGGCACCAAACTCTCTAGCTGGCCAGTTCTCCCGGTGTCCTTCAGACCATGCCTCCCAGACAAAAGCAAACTTGGGCTCAGCCTTCTTCCATAAGCCCCCAGTACTAGGGCCTTAAAACTCGCAGGTCACATTCCTCCCGAGTCTCCCTACCTCCTCCCTCACTTCCAGTCTCCACTCTGTAGCCAGGGGAAGCCTGCTGAACGAAATCTGTGTCAAACCACCTCCGTCCTCAGCTCCAAACTTCCAGAAGAGAGGCCCAGCATCCGCGGCTGCCATTCCACTGCTCTCTATTCCCCTTAAGACGCCATGGAGACCCTGCTCACTCCCAACTCAATCTCACCTCCAAGCACTGGCACATGCCTGTTCCCGTGACTCGGTCACCCTTCCACTGGCCGCCCTGATCGGGAACATACCCATGTAATACCTGACCTGGGCTCCGGATGCGCGGCCAGAAGTGACCTCCTCCAGGGACTCCACGACCGAGAAAACGTGAGATAACAGTCCCACCACCACCATCCGCCATAAGGAGGAACGGTGACCATGAGGGTGAGACGTGGCGGGGGATGGCGGGGAGGAGGCTGGGTGACCCTCCACTCACCTGCGCCGTATTCATCCGTGCTGCCGCCCCTGCCACGCCAGGGGTCCGGTTGGGCTGAGCAGGGCCCGAGGGTCGGGCGACCAGGGTGCGTCCCGAGGGCTCAGCTGGGGCGGGGTCGCCTGCGGCTGCGTGTCGCGCTCCGAGCTTCGCTGTAAGATGGTGTGAGATGCTCACAAGGCCCCGGCCGCCGCTTTCGGGGGCCCGGGCGACGGAGCGCGGGGACCTCAGGGAAGGTGCAGAGCCGGCGGCGCCCGTCCCACAGCCGGGCACAGTCTCGGGGAGATGGGGCCGACGCCGGGGCGTCACGGCTCGCCCAGGGCGCGGAGGCGGTCCCCGCCACGTCAGTCTCCTGCCCCGCGCGGCCCGGACTGGCCCGGTGCGCGCTCCAGTCCACGTGGTCGTGGCCCGACCAGCCGCCGCTCACCAAGGGATGCGCTCCTGCGCCGCGGACGGAAGTCCCGCCCCGGCGCACAGGAAACTCCCCTCCCCGGCGGTCTGCGGCCCGTCGCTCGGGGCGGAAGCGCCTAGCCCCCGCTTCTGGGTAATGTAGTGTAAGCGCGCCGGCGCCCCGGCGCGTGCGCCAGTCCCGTCTTCACGGCGACGACAAGGGTCAGCCGGAGCGCGCGGGGAAATAAGTAGAGCCAGGTTTCCCCGTGAAGAGAAGCACCCCAGTTCCCGCGGGCGAGGCGCGGAGCCCCGCCCCCAGAAGCCAGGCGTCGCAGGACCGGGGGACCTCTGCGGCCCGCCCCGACCCGGATGCGGGAAACTGCGGCGGCGGCTCAGCGCTGCAGTAAGGCATCCTGCCGCTGCTCCCAGGTTCGGGAACCGGGGCTCTACCGAGACTAGAACGGGAGCTAGGTCGCTCGGGGGATTTAAAGTGCCTTTCACGTGGTTAGTTCTCATTAAGTAACTAGGAGTTGGCATTAACATACCCTGCTGGGGTTGGCGAGGTCGGGCTTGCCTCTTTGCAGGATCCTTGGCATTATCGAAACAATCTACAATGACTTCTTGACCGGAAAGTAGCCTCACAGGTACTGATTAAAAATTTCACATAAAAGCACAGATTGAACTATTTGGCTTATTTAGTTATTTCTTAAACAGCGTGGCAGGAGAGTTTCTTAAACTACAGGGAGGCAAGTTGCCCAACACATGCATTACTACAGGGCACAGGATTCAGATCTCGGCAGCATCATGACTAGCAGCTGTCAGGGTTAAGTGGAGAGTGGAGCTGATATGGTCTCAATTTTGTGACATGACCTGTCATCTAGTTCACAGTAACCAGGACCTTCGTCACCTCGTCCTGCCCTTCTGATGCTGAGGGCAGGTAGGCCTAGGTACAAATACGTGATCATGAAGCTCAGAAGCTTTAGGTCATCATGCCCTGTCCTTATCAAAACAGTGTCACCGTCAGACCATCACCTGAACTTGCAGCCCCCAAAGGAGTACAAAATCCTGGGGCGCTGTGAAATCTAGATCCAATGAGACTATTCCCAGAATTGTGCACAAGTGTGAGAACAATTAAGGCACAATTTTACCATCACTTCTGCCTATATCCAGTTGGCCACAGCTCATTCACATGGTCCCAAAAGAAGTTTAAGGAGAGCTGAGACATGCCATCCTCCCAGGTGTCCAGACAGAGCAAACGGGACTAGTAAGCATCCAGCCACCTTATGTCATAATCCATCAATTTGGTCATCAGATATATACTTTATTATTTCTCGTATGCATTCTACACTGTCACTTTTTTATTGTTCCAACTCAAACCCCATGTAATTACTGAGGCCATCTCCCCGTTACAATCTCTACAGTGTGTTGTTCAAATACTGTTCCTTAACATTAGGAAACTATCAACACAAAGTAAATTGCTTCCACTCATATCCAGTATATGGTGGGTCAGGAACATATGGAATGACACAGTGAAGGTGCCAAAAAAATAATTGTCCACACAGATTTGTATACTTCACAAAATAGTATTTTTCAAGAAAGAACATAAAATAAGACTGTATGAAATCTAAAATGAAAAATATAATAGAAAACTAAGCCATATAAAATGAATCAGGTTTATATTTAAAGGAAGTGATCCCAGGTAAAAGGTCTGCACTGATGGAAGGAATGAAGATCCAAAAGAGAGATACATCTGTGGATTAATACAATTATTCACTATCTGAATAACACATGAACAATATCTCCTTGTTGAGTAGAATGATAGAATTACCATGCAATCCTCAATAATACCCCTTATATTGTTCAAGAAAAGGGTAAAGGTAGTAACACTATATTCTGTTGTGTTACAGACATGTATTATAATTTTTACCTTAAACATTAATAAAATAGGACCATATACATTCCCAACTAAAAGCAATGTTTAGAAAGCAATCTAACAATGGAATATTATGCAGCCATCAAAAGGAATGAAATCTTGCCGTTTGCAACGACGTGGATGGAACTAGAGGATATTATGCTGAGTGAAATAAGTCAATCAGAGAAAGACATGTATCATATGACCTCACTGATATGAGGAATTCTTAATCTCAGGAAACAAACTGGGGGTTGCTGGAGTGGTGGGGGGTAGGAGGGATGGGGTGGCTGGGTGATAGACATTGGGGACATTAACTCGATTCCAGGACCCTGGGATCACGACCTGAGCCGAAGGCAGATGCTTAACTATCTGAGCCACCCAGGCACCCTACAATTTTTTTTTTTTTTTAGATTTTATTTATTTTTGGCAGAGAGTGTGTACAAGCAGGGGAAGCAACAGGCAGAGGGAGAGGGAGAAGCAAGTATGTGCTATGGTGAGTGCTGTGAATTGTGTAAGACTGATGAATCACAGACCTGTACCTCTGAAACAAATAATACATTATATGTTAAAAAAAAGATTGCAAGAGGGGAAGAATGAAGGGGGCGGAAATAGGAGGTGGAGACGAGCCATGAGAGACTATGGACTCTGAGAAACAAACTGAAGGTTCTAGAGGGGAGGGGGTGGGGGGACGGGTTAGCCTGGTGATGGGTATTTAAAGAGGGCACGTTCTGCATGGAGCACTGGGTGTTATACGCAAACAATGAATCATGGAACACTACATCAAAAACTAATGTATGGTGATTAACATAAAATAATAATAAAAAAGGAAAGCAAATAATCTATACAAATTTTTAAAAGGAAAGTATAACAAACAGAACTGAAGCAAAAATAAGAACAAAATAGGAAGATGCATTTGAACCCAAATATCCCAGCCATCACATGAAATGAATATGGAATAAATGGTTGAATTAGTAATCAGTTATTTTTGGTGGGTTGAAAGATATCCCACAATAATTACTTTATACGTCATACTTTTTTTTTTAAGATTTTATTTATTTATTTGAGAGAGAGAGCACATGAGAGGGGGGAGGGTCAGAGGGAGAAGCAGACTCCCCGCCGAGCAGGGAGCCCGATGCAGGACTCAATCCAGGGACTCCAGGATCATGACCTGAGCCGAAGGCAGTCGCTTAACCAACTGAGCCACCCAGGTGCCGTATATGTCATACTTCTAAGATATGATGTTACATAAATGAAATAAAAGTTTGAGAAATACACATCTTGTAATTATTTTTAAAGATTTTATTTATTTGAGAGGCAGAGTGAGCAGGGATGGGGGGGTGAGGGTGCGGGTGGGGCAGAGGGAGGAGAGAATTCCAAGCAGACTCTGCACTGAGCTCAATCTCTCAACCCTGAGATCATGACGCCAAAATCAAGAGTTGGACGTTTAACCAACTAAGTCACCCAGGCACCCCTATATCTAATAATTATTACACAAAAACACAGAAATGTGTATTTGTATTGGAAAAAAAGATATAAGGAAGAAAACAACTGGAAGACATACTTTAAAATTTGTACACAATTTTTTTTTAAGATTTTATTTATTCGAGACACAGATACAGAGAAAGAGAGAGCATGAGCAGGGAGAGAGGAAGAGGCAGAAGGAGAAGCAGGCTCCTCGCTGAGCTAGGAGCCCAATGTGGGGCTCGATCCCAAGACCCTGGGATCATGACCTGAGCTGAAGGCAGACACTTAACCATCTGAGCCACCCAGGCGCCCCACAATTTTTTTTTTTAGATTTTATTTATTTTTGACAGAGAGAGAGTGTGTACAAGCAGGGGAAGCAGCAGGCAGAGGGAGAGGGAGAAGGAGGCTTCCTGCAGAGCAGGGAGCCTGATGCAGGGCTCGATCCCAGGACCCTGGGATCACGACCCGAGCTGAAGGCAGACGCTGAACCATCTGAGCCACTCAGGGGCCCTGTAAAATTTGTATACAATTTTTAAAAATTTTATTTATTTGAGAGAGAGAGAGAGAACAAGGAGGGGGAGGGAGAGAGGGAAAGGGAGATGGACAAGCTGACTCCATGCTGAGCATGGAGCCAGACACGGGGCTCAATCCCAGGACTGTGAGCTGAAGTCAGATGCTTAACCGACTGAGCTACACAGGTGCCCCTAAAATTTGTATACAATTTTTTTTAAGATTTTCTATTTATTTGACAGAGACACAGCGAAAGAGGGAACACAAGCAGGGGGAGTGGGAGAGGGAGAAGCAGGCTTCCTGCGAAGCAGAGAGCCCGATGCGGGGCTCGATCCCAGGACCCTGGGATCATGACCTGAGCTGAAGGCAGACGCTTAACGACTGAGCCACCCAGGCGCCCCTAATTTGTATACAATTCTTAACATCAATTCCAAACTATGTAAAAAACAATAATTTTACTATAAGAATAAAGAGTTAAATCTGGGATATTTTACTATGATTTTTAAAAAGCAGGTATAATGGTAATTTTCCATTAGATTCACAAACCAAGATGGACAAACCTGACCTGAAGGATACATACAGACCTGTAGACACTGACTAGAGGAGGTTTGCTTTTTAGCACAAACTGACTATGTATAAAACTGACAATATACAGAACCATAAAAAAAAAAAAAAAAGAAACTCTTTAGGGGCGCCTGTGTGGCTCAGTAGGTTGAGCGTCTGACTTGAGATTCTCTCTCTCTAGCCCTCTGCTCCTCCCCCCTCATGCTCTCTCTCTAAAATTAATAAACAAAATCATTTTTAAAAACGCCCTCTTTAACTGCATAGAATGAAATAAAGATTGCAATTAGGGTGGAGATTAGTAACAGAAAATATCTGAAAAAAAAAAAAAACTAAAGATATGCTTGAAAATCGAGTTCTGAAATACTAAATAACCCATGCCTAAAGAAAGCAAAGACAATATTGAACTATGGGTTGTTTTTTTTTTTTAAGATTTTATTTATTTATTTGACGGAGAGAGACACAGCGAGAGAGGAAACACAAGCAGGGGGAGTGGGAGAGGGAGAAGCAGGCTTCCCGCGGAGCAGGGAGCCCGATGCGGGGCTGGATTCCCAGGACCCTGGGACCATGACCTGAGCCGAAGGCAGACGCTTAACGACTGAGCCACCCAGGTGCCCCTGAACTATGGTTTTTGAAAATAATGACATTCCCAATGCCAACTTGGCAGGCCTTTTATAAATAGCATAATGGACAGTAATCAGACAAATTAGGAGAAATAGGGTCTGCCCTTGAGTATGGGCTTGGGTTTTTCATTGGATTTCTCTGCACTTCAGTTTTCTTATTACATTGAAGGGGTTTCCATGGTTCTTTAAAGTGCTCAACCTCTATTATTCAAAGCATACTTTTGTTTTAAAATTCTTTTTTTAAAGATTTTATTTATTTATTTGACAGAGAGAGACACAGCGAGAGAAGGAACACAAGCAGGGGAAGTGGGAGAGGGAGAGGCAGGCTTCCCGCTGAGCAGGGAGCCCGATGGGGGGCTCGATCCCAGGACCCTGGGATCATGACCTGAGCCGAAGGCAGACGCTTAACGACTGAGCCACCCAGGCGACACTTGTTTTAAAATTCTTATATTCAACTTGAAGTTTTGCTTTACAATGTACCAAAAATGATGATATCCCTACATATTCTGATGAGATGCAATTAATGAATTCCATTAAAAGGAGTACCATTTAATGTATATAAGAAAGGATGATAACGAGACAAGTATACATTCATCTCAGAAATCTTTAAAAATAACATTAACAGGTAATACAAAAAAGCATCTGTAAAGCATTATTCCATTCATATAAATTTCAAAATCCAACAAAAATATAGTAACCACTATTAGTAATACACATTTAAGGTGTTAAACTATGAAGAAAAGAAAATTAGTAAAGTAAAATTCTGGATGGTGTTCTCTGAAGTGAAGGATAGAATCTGCAATCTCACAGGCTCATCCATGGCATGCTAAGATTGCCATATTCCATTTTTTACTGGGGAGAGGGGATGCATTAGTATCAATTTATTACATTTACCTTTTTTCCTCTTTTTCATACATGTCTAATTCAATGAGATTAAATGGATAAATCATAAAAGTATAGCTTGGAGACTAGTTATGTGTTTCCCATGCAACCCCTAGCTGTACAGAGAGAACATCCCCAATACCTTTTCAGACACATATCTACCTTCCCTCAGTTAATACTATGCAAACATGACCATTATGATGTTTTTTTTTTTTTTAAAGATTTTATTTATTTGACAGAGCACAAGCAGAGGGAGAGAAAGGGAAAATCAGGCTCCCTGCTGAACAAGGAGCCTGATGCGGGACTCAATCCCAGGACCCTGGGGTTATGACCTGAGTCGAAGGCAGTCGCTTAACCGACTGAGCCACCCAGGCGTCCCCATTATGATGTACTTAATCACCATGTATTAGGTTTTCCTGGTTATGAACCTATCTATAGAATTCTGCAGAATTTACTATTTTGTGTCCAATATACATTGCCCCTCAAAGCATTTTGCATGAAAGCACAGTCTTAATCTCTGTGTTTTCTTCCACTGAATGAAAGGTAGAAATTAAGTACCTTACAGGAGCACCTATAAGGCTGCCTGCCGCTCTGTCTACTTGTGCTCTCTGTCAAATAAATAAAATCTTAAAAAAATTAACTATCTTATAGATGACTGTCATCTGAATTATATCCAGTTCTTGGTTATTATGAAATTGTTATAACATTTATGTATAGTTATGTTGGTGTAAAAAGCACTCATTCCTAATGGGTATGCCTCCAAAGTGATTAGCTTGGTTATAAAATGTTTAGAAGTAATATAAAATCTTTACCTCAGACCACATATGAGTATTAACTCAAAAATGGGTCTAGACCATAAAATATCTAGACGAAAACATAATTTAAAGCTTTGCAACCTTGGGTTGCACAAACTCCAATTAGAGAGTACACAGAAAGAACACATAAAAGAAAAAAATGAATTTTGGATTACATCAAGATTAAAATCATCTGTTCTTCAAAAGACACTACTAAAATAATAAAGACATAAGCCATTGATTGAGAGAAACTATTTGTAAAACACATCGGACAGAGGACTAGCATCCGGAATATTAAGTAAACAAATTCTTTAAAAAAAATTTTTTTTAAAGATTTTATTTATTTGACAGAGAGAGAGACAGCAAGAGAGGGAACACAAGCAGGGGGAGCAGCAGAGGGAAAGGGAGAAGCAGGCCTCCCCCTGAGCAGGGAGCCTGATGTGGGGCTCGATCCCAGGGCCCTGGGATCATGACCTGAGCCGAAGGCAGACAATGACTGAGCCAACCAGGCGCCCTTAACTAAACAAATTCTTACAAATCATGTTAGGAAAAAAATTTTAAATGGGCAAAGAATTTGATCAAATAACCAAAGACCAGGGCGCCTGGGTGGCTCAGTCGTTAAGCATCTGCCTTTGGCTCAGGTCATGGTCCCAGGGTCCTGGGATCGAGCCCCGCGTTGGGCTCCCTGCTCAGCGGGAAGCCTGCTTCTCCCTCTCCCATTCCCCCTGCTTGTGTTCCCTCTCTCGCTATGTCTCTCTCTGTCAAATAAATAAATAAAATCTTAAAAAAAAAAAAAGGAAAAAGAACCAAAGACCTATGAATGACCAATGAACATATGAAAAGATGCTCAGTATCATTAGTGATTCTGGCAACACTTAAAACTACAATACAATATACACCTGCTAGAATCGCTAAAATTAAAAAGACTGACAATACAAAGCACTGATGAGGATGCTTAACAACTAGAACTCCCATGCATTGTTGGTGAGTGCACATTGGTACAGCCACTTTAGAAAGCAATTTGGCAGTTTCCTATATAGGTAAATATACACATGCTATAGGACACAGCAATCTCCTCCTACAAATTTACACAAGTTAAAATGTCTCCTTCCAAATACCTGTTGAAATACTTGGCAGTTTTATGCACAATAGCCACAAACTTGGAAATGCTGTCCATGAACTGATTAATGGATGAACAAATTGTAGCACATACAGGGGCGCCTGGGTGGCTCAGTCGGTTGGGTGTCTTGCCTTCGGCTCAGGTAATGATCCCAGGGTCCTGGGATCGAGCCCCGCATCGGGCTCCCTGTTCAGTGGGGAGCCTGCTTCTCCTTCTCCCTCTGCCTCTCTCCCTGCTCATGCTTGCTCTCTATTTCTGTGTCTCAAATGAATAAATAAAATCTTAAAAAAAATTGTAGCACATACAAAAAACTAAAATACTACTTGGCTTTATATAAAAAGAAGAGATGAGGAACATGACCGAATCTCAAAATCATTATGCAAATGAAAATATCTGAAAAAAAGAAAGACCACATATTAAACGATTCCATTCATTTGACATTCTAAAAAAATAAGTCAGTGGTTCCTAAGGCTGGGGGTTTGGAGAGGAATTTGACTGCATGAAGGAAGATTTTGGGGTGATACAAATATTTCACATCTTGATGGTAATAGTGGTCACAAAACTGTATATATATATTTCAAAATTAATCAAGATATATATATTTTAAAGATTTTTTATTTATTTATTTGAGAGAGAGAGAGACACAGCGGGAGAGGGAACACAAACAGGGGGAGTGGGAGAGGGAGAAGCAGGCTTCCCGCTGAGCAGGGAGCCCGACGCAGGGCTCGATCCCAGGACCCTGGGATCATGACCTGAGCCGGAGGCAGATGCTTAACAAATGAGCCACCCAGGCACCCCAATCAAGATATATTCTTAAAAGTGAAATTTCTGAATGGAAATTATGCTTCAATTACATTTTTTTGTTTCAAAACATTTTTTATTTTTTTAAGATTTTATTTATTTGACAGAGAGAAACACAGTGAGAGAGGGAACACAAGCAGGGGGAGTAGGAGAGGGAGAAGCGGGCTTCCTGCTGAGCAGGGAGCCTGATGCGGGGCTCGATCCTAAGACCCTGGGATCATGACCTGAGCCAAAGGCAGACGCTTAATGACTGAGCCAACCAGGTACCCCAAAACATTTTTTAGATAAATTAAAGTTTAAGATAATTTGATGCAGTTCAGATACTTCCCTAGACTTGTCCAAAAGAACAAAGAAGGAACGTAAAGAAAATATGCACAAACCAATAAAATTTTTGAATTTGTTTTACACTGGGTGAAAATTTTGAAAGATTTAGAAAAGAGAGTATCTGGCATATCAATCATTTTATAGGCTGAAAATATTAACATCACAAGGGAAATGCTGTAGAGAGCCACAGTGGGTGAGCAGTGTACAACTCATGGGGAAATGCACACTGGGGTTGCCATGATTTTGGAAGAGTAACACATAAAACTTCATTTGAAATTCCTTTAATCAGTGAGGAGCAGTGGAATTCTAGAAATGGTGATAACAAAGTCAGAAAATACTGTTCATCTGAGTAGCTGAAGTCTCCAGATATTTTAGTTTACTTTATGGACATCTAGGATTTCACCTGTGTAGAGAAGAGCTGCTTGAAGAAAATGGATCAGAAAACATGATGATAAATAAGGGCAGGTACATTCAAGCTGTAAATATAAAAATTGAACCCTGAGAGAAGGCTAAAACGATGCTGAAAAATATGAATATACTTGGAAATGAAGGGTACGCAGAGGTTTGTGGGGTGGTGGAGATGGGGGTCTCCAGCTTTCTCCAGAATTCCCCCACAGCTTGAATCAGCTCAGAAAATGTAGGGCTTATGAATACTCTTGGTTTAGGCCCATGTATGGCAAGTACCACAAAATGGAGCCAAAAGGGGAGCTTTCAGAGGAGCATGGAGTAGTATCTACAAGTGAGAGTGGGAAAATGAGAACTAGGGGCAGCTGGTGAATGGAAAGAAAATGTGAAAACAGAACTTCTTCAGATATTTTACAGCAGAAAACTGTGAGATGATTCCTGGGGTCTGGGGAGTTTATTTGAGAAATGAACTTAGGATGCACAGGACAGCAGGCTGACATCATGGGCAAGTCTGGCTCCATCTTGCTGGGGACCCTCTGATAAGGCTTGTGGGAAAGTGGGTAATATAGAGCATGGGATATCAACAGCGCTGGCTACAGAAACTGCCTTGCAAGACCTCAATCCATTTGTGTCTATACTGTGATTGCATCTTCAGTGTAATGGCCAACTAGTGTTGGCAGATCACGTAGTCAATACGCTCTGTTGTAACGGTGTCTGCAGAGGCCCTGTTGGAAGGGAAGTTAAGACCATATCCAGAAATAGTATCAATCCCAGTAAGGATGAATCATTTCCCCCTCCAGAAGGGAACGGATCTGATATAAACAATCTGCCACCAAGTGGCAGTTTGGTCTCCTATAGAATGTACTGCATCATGATCTTAGCGTTGGTCTTTGTAACTGGCACATTAGACATTCAGTAAGTGAAGTGGCTATTTCAATTGGGGCAAGAGGGATGCCATGATGTAAGGCTCACCTAAAATCTCCATTTCTTTTCTTTTTTTTTTTAAAGATTTTATTTATTTATTTGAGAGAGAGAATGAGAGAGAGAGAGCATGAGAGGGGAGAGGGTCAGAGGGAGAAGCAGACTCCCCGCCGAGCAGGGAGCCCGATGCGGGACCTGATCCCGGGACTCCAGGATCCTGACCTGAGCCGAAGGCAGTCGCTTAACCAACTGAGCCACCCAGGCGCCCTAAAACCTCCATTTCTGCTACCATAGCCAATATTACCTATAGCTCTAGAGACAAAGACTGGGAAGGCCGAAGACTGAGCCTAACCTCAACTACTCTGCTCCCCTCCCTTCTCCTCTGCACTGGGTGCCTATAGGCACTAATGGGGGACACACATATCCATTCACTTTGCACTCCCTCCAGTAACTTCATGCTCCTGTTCCACACAAACTTATCATTGATCTGCCAGTCTTGATTCTTCGGTGCTTCTGAACAACCAGACCAGCCATTTGCCACAAAAGTACACATATATCCTTACATCAGGCCACCCCTCCTAATATAAACAGAGAGGATTTCTCCACACCAGTGTCATACAGGGGTACTCTACATGAGATGTGATGTATCATCAGTTCATTTGCGATGTACCCGGCAAAGAGCAAGGTGCTCCGTCTGTAATCAAGGCCTGGGTTTTTCCTATTCAACCAGCAAATCAAAAGGACAAGAGCCTGATTGGTACCCACTTTCAATCCCATCTCTCGCTTCTGCCCCACATTTGGACAACCTGAGAAAAAGCCCCACATGCTCCTTCCCTTTGTACAGGTGGGAGAGCTAAATGCCCACCCTCACTTAGTACCAAGGCAGAAGGAGGTGATCCAAGGTGGTAATCTGCTTTCACTTCAGGATAGTGTCGCAAAGGCTCAGGGGAGGAGCTATCTTCCAACCACATCCAGAAGCAATGAGGGTAGTTGGCACTCCACTCCCTGATTCCTCCACAAAGACAGTTGATAGAAATTACTCAATCTGAACAGACATAAAACAGACTGGGAAAAAACTGTAGAAAGAACAGAGCCTCAGGGACATGTGGGACAATTAAAAAAAAAGATCTAATATGTTATTCAAGCCCCAGAAATGGAGAAAGAGGGTGGATCTAAAAATAATACTGGAAGAAATAAAGGTTGAAAATTTCCCCAAATTGCCTAAAGGCATACACCTGCAGTTTCAAAAACCTAAACAAACCCCAAACAGGATAAACAAAAAAATTCTACTCCAGGACTCAGAATAATCAAATTTCTGAAAACTAAAGACAAACAAACATTTGAAAAGCACCTAGAGGGAAATGACATATTATCTGTAGGGGAACAATGGTTTGAATGGCAGATTTCTCACCTGAAACCGTGGAGGCCTGAAGGAAGCGACATAACATTTTGTAAGTACTAAGAGAGAACTGCCAACCATGAACCCTATATTACATCAAAATGTCCTTCAAGGATGAGGAAATAAAGCCATTCTCAGATGAAAGAAAATAAAGAACATTTGTCACCAGGAGACCTACACTGAAAGAATGGCTACAAGAAGTTCTCCAACAGAAAGGAAATGATAGCAAAAGAGGCTTGACATTTCAATGAAAAGGGTTAAGAAACAGAGGTTAAACTGACTACCCTTCTTCTCATGAGCTTCTAAAAATGTTTGACAACTGAAACAAAAGTAATAACATCATTTGATATGGTCTTCAACATATGAAGAGTAAACATCCAAGACAATTGTATTAAAAGAATAGTGAGTGGTAAAGGGACCTAATAGAAGTAAGGTTTCGGGGCACCTGGGTGGCTCAGTCAGTTAAGCGTCTGCCTTCGGCTCAGGTCATGATCCCAGGGTCCTGGGATCGAGCCCCGCATCGGGCTCCCCGCTCCGCGGGAGGCCTTCTTCTCCCTCTATCACTCCCCCTGCTTCTGTTCCTGCTCTCGCTGTGTCTCTCTCTGTCAAATAAATAAATAAAATCTTAAAAAAAAAAAAAAGGTTTCTACACTGCACTTAAATTGCTAAAATACAGTTGACAGGAGACTTTGATAAATTGCACATGTACATTTTAATACCTAGAGTAGCCACTTAAAAAGAAAAAGAAAGGAAAAAAGAAATATACCCCCCAAACCCTATACATGAATCAAAACTGAATTCTAAAAAATGTCCAAGGTCCTAAAAGAAGGCAAGTAAACCCCCTACCCCCACCCCCACAAAAACCAAAACAGAAAAACAGGAACAAGAGAGGAAAACTTAAAAATCAAAGTAGAAAAATGACATTATTTAGTCCCAACATGTCAATAACTACTTCAAATTTAAATGGTCTAATATACCAATTAAAAGACACACTGTCAGATGGTAGGAGAAAAAAGCAGGACCCCTCTATATGCTACCCACAAAAAAATTACCTAAAATATAAAATATAGGTAGGTTAAAATAAAAGAGATGGATAAAGATAAACCATATAAATAGTAATAAAAATCCAGCAGTGGCTATATTAATATTAAAGTATACTTCAGAGCCATGAAAATAAACAGGGACAAAGAGGGATATTAGTTGCATAATGATAAAAGGGTCAATACACCAAAAAGATACAGCAATCATAAATGTATATGCACCAAACAAGAAAACATTCAAACACACAAAGCAAAAGGTAACAGAACAGAAAGAAATAGACAATTCCA
Organism: Zalophus californianus; assembly: GCF_009762305.2. Lineage (NCBI taxonomy): Eukaryota > Metazoa > Chordata > Mammalia > Carnivora > Otariidae > Zalophus > Zalophus californianus. The sequence continues at coordinate 58,883,028 of NC_045611.1, read as the reverse complement.
CAATTCTAGTTGGGGATTTTGACACTCTTTTTTCAGTGATTGATAGAAACACTAGGAACAAAATCAGCAAGGACAGAGAAAATCTGGGTAACACCAATAACCAGCAGAATCTCACATTTATAGAACACTCCATCCAACAACAGCAGAATATATATTTTTTTTTCCGGAGCCTTTAACTACCTTCATTTTATTGAGAATGCAGTCAACAGTAAATTATGACTAGTGACTGTGGTTGTTTGCAAATATTTACATGGACGCCGGGAACACCTCTCAGAACTTTTCTGCAAAGACACTGTGCAAACACATCTATATATCTTTTTTTTTAAAGATTTTATTTATGTATTTGACAGAGAGAGACACAGCAAGAGAGGGAACACAGCAGGGGGAGTGGGAGAGGGAGAGGCAGGCCTCCTGCCGAACAGGGATCCCGATGTGGGGCTCGATCCCAGGACCCTGGGATCATAACCTGAGCCGAAGGCAGACGCTCAATGACTGAGACACGCCGGTGCCCCCAAATCTATATATCTTCTTTAAGCGCCCATGGAACATTCAATAAGAATGCTGCTTATGGCTAACCTGCTTGTGGATCATGAAACAAACCTCAACAAATGTAAACATTTTGAAATCACACAGAACATGTACTCGGACCACATGTGAAACTAAAAATAACAGAAAAAATAATAAAATATTCCAAACACTTAGAAATCAAGGAGCACACTTCTAAATAATCCATGGGTCAGAGAGGGAGTCTAAAATGGAATCAAGAAATATTTAAACTGAATGAAAATGAATTCAAAACAAATGAAAGTTTGTGGGATGGAACTTCAACAATGCTGAGAGGGAAATTCATAGAACCAAATGCTCCTTACATTAGAAAAGAAAAAAAAAAACCTTCAAGTTAATAATCTAATCTACCATCTCAAGAAACTACACAGCACTAAATAAAACCAGAGAGAGCAAAAGAAATAAAGACAAGAGAAGAAACTGAGAATAGAAATAGAGAAAATCAATGATATAAAAAGCTAGTTCGGGGTGCCTGGGTGGCTCAGTCGTTAAGTGTCTGCCTTTGGCTCAGGTCATGATCCCAGGGTCCTGGGATTGAGCCCCACATTGGGCTCCCTGCTCAGCAGGAAGCCTGCTTCTCCCTCTCCCACTCCCCTGCTTGTGTTCCCTCTCTGTCAAATAAATAAATAAAATCTTAAAAAGAAAAAAAGCTAGTTCTTTGAAATAGTCAATAAAATTGATAAAAATCTAAGAAGATTAATAAAGAGTAGATATGCATTTCCAATATCAGGAATAAAACAGGAAATATAAACACAGATCTTCCTATCATGAAAAGAATAATAAAGGGATGCTTCAAACAATTCCACAATTTAATTAGAAGACTTAGATGAAATGGAACAACTTCTCCAGAAGGGCATTCTATCAAAACCCACCCAATATAAAATACTCTGAACAGTCCTATACCAATTAAGTTGAATCAATATGTGATTAAAAGTATCCCAAAGAAAGGGGCGCCTGGGTGGCTCAGTCTTTAAGCATCTGCCTTCGGCTCCAGTCATGATCCCAGGATCCTGGGATCCAGCCCTGCATCGGGCTCCCTGCTCAGCGGGAGGCCTGCTTCTCCCTCTCCCACTCCCCCTGCTTGTGTTCCTGCTCTCGCTATCTCTCTCTCTGTCAAATAAATAGATAAAATTTTTAAAACAACAAGTGTCCCAATGATTTCACTGGAGAATTCTACCAAATATTCAAATAAGAAATAACACCAATTCTACAAAAATCTCATTCAGGGGGAAGGGGGAAAAGAGGAAAAGAAAGGAAGAAAGAAAAGAAGAACACTTCCCAGTTCATTTTGGGAAGCAAGTAGTGCTCAGACACCAATACCAGTACAAAAAAATTAAACTATACACCAATATGCTCATGACTTTAGACACAAAACTCCTCAGCAAAATACTAGCAAATAGAATGCTATTAATAATATTCCATGACCTGGTGCAGTTTCCTTCAGGGAGACAAGGCCAGTTCAGCATCCAAATCCAGTCAAAGGAATCCATAATATCAACAGACTACAGAAGATAAATCACATGATCACATCAACCAAAGAAGAAAAAGCATTTGGCAAAATTCAGTACCCATTCGTAATGAAAACTCTTAGCAAATTAAGAGGGTGATTTTCCAAACTAGATAAATAACATCTATATATATAGAGATAAACCCAAAAACAGACCCTTAACTATAGAGAACAAACAGATGGTTATCAGAGGGGAGGTGATTGGGGGAATGGGTGAATTAGGTGAAAGGAATTAAGACTACACTTACCTGTTTTTATTTTTTTAAAGATTTTATTTATTTATTTGACAGAGCACAAGCAGGGGGAGTGGGAGAGAAGCAGGCTCCCCGCTGAGTAGGGAGCCCGATGCAGGGCTTGATCCCAGGACCTTGGGAACATGACCCGACCCGCAGGCAGTCACCTAATTGAGCCACCCAGGAGCCCCAACGCTACACTTATCTTGATGAGGAATGAGTAATATATGGAACTGCTGAGTCACTATATTGTACACCTGAAACTAATATAATGTTGTGTGTTAACTACATTGGAGTTAAAAATAAAAAAAAAAGGTAAAACAAAAACCCCACAGCTATCATCATATTTAATGGTCAACACTGAATGCTTTCTGCTTAACATTATGAACAAAGCAAGTATGTCTTCTTTCACCACTTCTATTCAACATTGCACTCCAAGTTCTAGCTATAGTACAATAAAAATAGGAAAGGGGAATGAAAGAGATACAGATTAGGAAGAAGACAAAAGATGTTTGCTATTTGCTGATAACATTATTTTTTATGAAGAAAATCCTCAGGAATCCACAAAAAAAAAATCTAGAAAAGTGAATTCTGCAAGGTTGCAGGAGACAAGGTCAACATATCAAAACTAATCGTATTTCTCTGTAACAGTAATGATCATGTGCAAACTGAAATTAAAAACTCAATATGACATATAATGACTCCCCCCAAAAAGTGCCTAGATAAAAATCTAACAAAATATGATCAGAGTCTACAAATGGAAAATTATAAAACACTAACGAAATAAAAAAGGATCTAAATAAATGAAGAGACACCACATTCATGGACTGAAAGAGTCAATATAATAGATGCCAAATCTCACCAAAATGATCCATATACTAATATAATGTTTATCAAAATCCCAGCAAGATGTTTTATAAATACAGAAAAACACAATAAAGTGTATATAGAAAGCCAAGGGGAAAAATTAATATGGAAAGCTAAATTAATTTTTAAAATTTAGGGTGAGTAATCACTTTACCCAATTTTAAGATTTCTGAAAGCTACAGTAATCATGATAGTGTGGTACTGGCACAGGTTTAGACATACAAATCAATGGGATAATATAGAGAACTCAGAAATAAACCACCATAAACATGCCTAACTGATTTCTGACTAAGGAGTAAACATAATTCAATGGAGGCATAATACTGTAGTCTAGTTTTCAACTAATGGTGCTGGTCAACTGAATATCCTTAGGCAAAAATACAAGAAAGAAACTCAACCTCACATGGTAATGCAAAAATGAACTCAACATGGATGAGATTTAAACGTAAAGGGTAAAACTATAAAACTTTTAAGAGAAAATACTCAGGACTGAAAGCTTGCTTAAGACTTCTTACACATGACATGAAAAAGATTAAGAGGTTCCTTCATAATAATGCCATGAATCAATATAACAGAAATGGCTTGGCCTACAATGGCAATATAAAAGTACACATGTGGTGATTTAAAAGGCCCTGAGGAGGGTTAACATGAATGCATGATTATTTTTACATTTCTTCACAGCATATTTCTTAGTGTGAGGTAATACTATTATGCGTAGCTCAAAAAAAAAAAATCAAAAACAAACAAAAAAACCAAAGAAGGAATTCCAAAAGACCCTGATAAAAGGTACTACACATTACTTATTATACCAGGATTAAGGTCATGGTAACAAGACTGTGAAACTCAGAGATACCTGCATGTGCACATATCAATTTCATCTGTTAAAATTCTAGTCAATCTCCTCAATGGCGAATCTTCACACGATCTTTTGTAAGATTAAAAATGAGATTTCTTCTCTGTGCTTTTGTGAGTTAATTTTTTCTTTTTTTAAAGATTTTATTTATTTATTTGAGAGAGAGAGAATGACAGAGAGCATGAGAGGGGGGAGGGTCAGAGGGAGAAGCAGACTCCCCACTGAGCAGGGAGCCCGATGTGGGACTCGATCCCGGGACTCCAGGATCATGACCTGAGCCGAAGGTAGCCGCTTAACCAACTGAGCTACCCAGGTGCCCCTGAGTTTATTTTTTCTTAAGCTAATTTAGCTATGTATTTGATTTTGTTTTGGCTCTAATTCAACCCCTAGAAAACAACTGATGTGGACTTGGGAGAAGTCTATGGAGGATGGGAGAAGCTTAGGAACCACAATCAGAGGGAAGAATTCAGATTCATCTGGGAAGGTCACATAGCTACACCGCTGTCCTCACACAAAAAAACCAATAAACAAGTAGATCAAGAGCAAGTATAAGTAGTGGGTTGTTAAAGACACATGAAAAAACATTGTTTTGTTTTTGTTTAAATCAAAATCTTGAGTGTGGTACAGTGGGCCCATTTATACATACATCTTTACCTCCTGAAATTTAACAGTATTTCATAACTCAAGCCTTCATATTTCTCATTAAGGCTTATGCTACTCAAGGGTAGAGACGAAGCTGTAGAACAAAGGCTTTCAATAAATGTTTTCAGACACACCCTAAATGTCCAACTGTCCTGATAATGGACAGCAGTGGAAGTATACACAAGATAAAGGGGACAAGGCTCTCTCATCTCTGAAACAACACTCCCCCTTCCCCAAATAAGATAAGGAACAAACTACCCTAGGCTGGTCACAGAAGTCTGAAAGAAACCATGCTTGAATTTCTCTTTTATGTCTTCTCTTCCTTTGTTTAAATATCCCTGAGATAATTTTTCAGTGTAAACTGAGGAGAAAGATGTGGCTGATGGTTATGCTAAATTCATGAGAATAACTGGATCACACTCCTGGATGAATTCTCAGATGTAGAATAAGGCTCTAGACTGGGTAAATTTCCAGTGTGACTCCTTAGATGACAAATGATATCCTGCAACAAAAGGGTTTCTCATAGGTAAGGAAACTGAAGGGTTTCTCTTTGGTGTGAATGATCAGATTCTGAGTAAGATGTTTCCTCAGTGGTTACATTCAAGAAATCTTTCCCCCATAGGAGCTCTTAGAGGGTGACTGATGGCTGCTCATTTGTGAAGGGTCTTCCCAATTCTGTTACACTGACAGGGTTTCTCCCATTATGAATCCTCTGATGCTGAGTGAGGGATGAGCTGCGACTGAAGGCTTTTCCACACTCACTGCACTCATAGGGCTTCTCTCCAGTGTGGATAACGGAGTGTCGGATAAGGCTTGTGCTCCAGCAAAAGGATTTCCCACACTCCCTGCATTCATAGGGCTTCTCTCCACTGTGAATCCGCTGGTGCCTTGTGAGCCCTGAACGGCGGTTGAAGGCCTTCCCACACTCCATGCACTCATAGGGCTTCTCTCCAGCGTGGATGCTGATGTGTCGAATGAGGTCTTTCCTAGTGCTAAAGGCTTTCCCACATTCTTTGCACTCAAAAGGTTTTTCTCCAATGTGAGCCCTTTTATGCAAGATGAAAGTGTAACAGTAGGTGAAGGCCTTTCCGCACTCACTGCACTCGAAGGGCTTCTCCCCAGTGTGGATAATGGCATGTCGAATGAGGTTTGCCCTCTGGCAAAAGGCTTTGCCGCACTCCATGCATTCATAGGGCTTCTCTCCACTGTGAATCCGCTGGTGCCTTGTGAGGTATGACCGGCGATTGAAGGCCTTCCCACACTCTGTGCACTCATAGGGCTTCTCCTCAGTGTGGATGCTGAAGTGTCGGATGAGGTCTGATCGATTGCTAAAGGCTTTCCCACATTCTTTGCATTCATAGGGTTTTTCTCCAGTGTGGGCCCTTTTGTGCAAGATGAAAGTAGAGCAGTGGGTGAAGGCCTTTCCACACTCACTGCACACATAGGGCTTCTCCCCAGTGTGACTCCGCTGGTGCTGCTTGAGGTGTGACCGGCGGTAGAAGGCCTTCCCACACTCGAGGCACTTGTATGGCTTCTCTCCTGTGTGGATGACATAGTGCTGAATGAGGTCCGTGCTGTCGCAAAAGGCTTTCCCACATTCACTGCATTCAAAGGGTCTCACTCCAGTGTGAATCTGCTGGTGCCACGTGAGGTGGGACCTGCGGTTGAAGGCCTTCCCACACTCTATGCACTCAAAGGGCTTCTCTCCCGTGTGGATGATGTAGTGTCGAAGGAAACCAGTCCTATCACGGAAGGCTTTCCCACATTCTTTGCACACAAAGGGTTTTTCTCCAGTGTGGCTTCTGTTATGCAAGACTAAATTGGAGCGGTGGGTAAAGGCCTTTCCACATTCACTGCACTTATAAGGCTTCTCTCCAGTGTGAATCCGCTGGTGTCTTGTGAGGTGTGACCTGCGGTTGAAGGCCTTCCCACATTCCATGCACTCATAGGGTCGCTCCCCTGTGTGGATCATGTGGTGCTGGAGGAGGTGTGTGCTCTTGCTAAAAGTTTTCCCACACTCAGTGCATTCATAGGGCTTTGCTCCAGAGTGAATCTGCTCATGTCGCACAAGAAAGCAATTCTTGGTAAACACTTTCCCGCATTCCTCACGCTGATGGGGATGTTTCCCTTTATGAATCAAGGGATCTTTCAGTAGGCCCTGTGAGTCATATTTGTGGAGAACACGTCCTGGAGGGATCAGCTCCCGTACAGTCCTTGAGTGTACACCATCACCTGTCCCTAAACCATCATGTTCAGGCTTCATGTTCCCAGGGAGCTTCTCCATTTGGGGGTTTATCCCTGGTTTCAACTGGCTTTCCAGCATTTCTGATGGCCTATCCTGATTTTTGCCTTGCTCCAGCTGGGAGTCCCCCAGAGCTTGCTGAGTCAGTTGTTCCTGTGGTGAGACTTCCTCAGATAAGGCAAGGTGAGAAAGGGAAAGCTCTGTGGTCCCGGGTTTTGTACTGTCACCTGAAGGGAATACAATATACAGAAGGGCTTATTAGAGATGGCAACACAGAAAAACAAAATCGCCATTTCAGTGGGAATAAGAAGATGAAAATAGTGGCTCTGTGCCTGCCATGTTTTCAAATCTCTGAAATCCAGTTTGCAATTTCTTTTTGGACCTTGAATTCTTGAAACCTTTGAGGGGAAACCCAGAGGGAGAGAACAGATGGGGGACAGAGTGTCTGGCAACTAGGGACAAGTACACAGAGTAATGACACTGCATTGCTGGGTTTGCTCAAAGCTAGAATGCCTCCAGGTGCTATAAGAGGCCAGAGAAGGGCCACCTGATGCAGCCTCCACAGCAGCCGTTAAGAGGTAAGGGAGGGTTCCTAGGCAGGGAATGCAAGAAATTGCCATACAGAGAAAACAGGAAAGCCATTTCAGCCTTAGTTGATGGAATGAACAAAGGTAGAGTCTTTCAAGATTCAGGGAACCTTCAGTGCACCAGACGATGAGGCTGGTAAGAGTGCAGCCCGTCATGGGATTGGTGTCCACACAAGAAGAAACAAAAGCGTTTGCATCTTCTCAGGGCCATGTGAGGAGAGGAGACTCCTATCTGCAAACCAGGAAGAGGGCCCTCACCAGACACCCAGATCTGCCAGCCCCTGGATCCTAAACATCCGGCCTCCAGAACTGTGGGAAATCAACATTTGTTGTTTAATCCTCCATTCTGTGGCATTCTTGTTACAGCAGTCCAGACTGACTAGGCAGTTGGTATAAGTAATGTCCTCATTCTTGAAGTCAGTGATGTTAAGTGTATTATTTTCAAAAAAGAAATGAATGAGCAAGTAACTTAGTTGACACATCAATTAATCAAGGTCATTCGTGAATCAGTGATGACAATGTGTCATAAACCAAGGTTTATGAATTATCGAAATCTGTACCTGAGGTCCACTAAACAAAAGTTAGAGGTCACAGCAGTATTACGGTTAAGATCATGGTCTCTGACCACAGAAACCCTAGACCCAAGTCCCACAAGAACTTAGTATTAGCTCCGTGGCACCTGGCAAGGCACTCAAATTTCATAAGTCCTCATTTTGTCTTATAAAAAATAAAGCTAGAAATAGAGACTGTCCTGTAGGACTCTGAGGATGAACTGAAATCCTGCATTTACCACATTTACTATGTGGATCATGTTCAGTATGAGGCCATACCTACATGTCAGCTCTAATTTTTTATTATGGGTTAGTCAAATAATATACATCTGGGGCCTAATTAGGAAGCATATAAATTGGCAGTGTCAGAATGTGTGGATTAACATTGAAGAGTATTGAAGAGTAAAAAGAATGGTCCATGAGATGCCTGATAAGCCAACATTAAAGTCACCAGAGTAAGACAAGGAAGGTCCTGGGAGATTAGCGGCAGAGACTCCAAGAGGATCAGATGCTCACGATACAATCTGAAAAGTCTGCTGCATTATGAATTCACATAGCTGGAGGTTAAGAGAGTTGGCTCTGGAGCCAGAACACTTGGCACAAATTCTGCCCGTACCAAGTGAGTTTATACTATACAAATTACTTAGCTGTTCCCATCTCAATTTCCTCACGTGAAAAACTGAGGGACTCTGTTTCTGCCTCACTGACTGTCCTGAACGTTAAATGAGAAAATGCCTATAAAGTGGTCAGCACAGTGCCAGCCACTGGAGGATCATTTGGGAAATTGTGGGCCATCACCCATTACCATTATGGTTGCTGCTGTATTTGAAAATTAGGAGCGAAGCAGTGACTGTGTAAGGAATATTTTCAGTGCTGTGGTACAGACAAACCCCCCCACAGGGCCTCAAAGCACAGAGAGAATGATGTTACCACTTTCACATGTGAATGGTGGGAATGTGAAAGGGTGCAGCCTTCTTCAGAACTGCTTGGCATTTTTCCAATAAAGCCAACCTGACCTAGAAACATACCAGAATCTGTTCCTAACAGAAATCAGTGCTTATCTGCACCGAAACACATAACAAGAATATTCTCAGCAGCATTAACTTGAAAACAACAGGAATGCCTGCCAAGAGGGGAATGGATAAATGAGTGGCAGTTTTTCACACAATGAGATATTACGCTAGATTGAGAGTGAACGAACTCCAACTATATGCAACCACATGAAAAGAATCTCACAGACATAACGATGGTCAAAAGGAGACAAATACACACACAGCACGTGGTGGGGTTCCATAGTCAAAACAAATTCATGCTAATGGTCTCAATAGGGATTACCTAGCAGAAGGTGCTTCTGAGGGCATGAGACCCTGACGAGGTGCTGGAAATATTGTACAGTAGTCCCCTTTATCTGTGAGGGATTTGTTCCAAGACCCCCAGTGGGCCCCTGAAATTGTGGCTAGTACCAACCCTATGTATACTCTGTTTTTTATATATACAAACCTATACTAAAGTTTAATTTATAAATCTGGTATATAAGAGATTAACAGAAGTAACTAATAATAAAATAGAACAAGTATAACAAACGCTGTAATAAAAGTTACACAAACATGGTCTCTCTGATATTTTATTATACAGCACTCACCCTTCTTCTTGTGATGCTGTGAGATGACAAAATGCCTACAAGATGAGATGAAATGAGGAGAATGACACAGGCATGTGACATAGTATTAGGCTACTGGTGACCTTCTAATGATACATCAGAAGGACGATCATCTGCTTCTGGACCATAATTGACCACGGGTAACTAAAACCATGGAAAGCAAAACCACAGATAAGGGGGCACCATGGTATATATTAAATATTAACATAGGTGATGGTTATACAGGTTTTTATGTTCACAAAGATTCATCAAGCTGACCTCTTAAGATTTTTGCACAACAGAGCATACGAGTTACAACTCATTCAAACAGTGCAAGAAGGGACACCTGGGTGGCTCAGTCAGTTAAGCGTCTGCCTTTGACTCAGGTCATGATCTCAGGGTCCTGGGATTGAGTTCTGCATTGGGCTCCTTGCTCGGCTGGGAGCCTGCTTCGCCCTCTGCCTGCTGCTGCCCCTGCTTGTGCTCTCTTTCTCTCTGACAAATAAATAAAATCTTTTTAAAAAATAAATAAAATTAAAATTAAGAAAAAAGTGGAAGAAAATAATAGTAGATGGGAGAATGGAACACAAGTATACACATCTCTTGCAAGAATGAGACAACTTGGGGCACGTGGGTGGCTCGGTTGGTTAAGCGTCTGCTTTCGGCTTAGGTCATGATCCTGGAGTCCCGGGATCGGGCCCTGCATTGGGCTCCCTGCTCAGTGGGGAGTCTGCTTCTCCCTTTCCCCCTGCTCATGCTCTCTCTTTCTCTCTCTCAAATAAACAAATAAAATCTTAAAAAAAAAAAAAAAGAATGAGACAATTTTTCCTAGGAAATGGGTTATACAGGGAAAGCAGTTGATACCAGTGTGAAGACACTGGAGAGCCATGACTTTTTCATTGACTTTCCCCTAGTATGATGCAACCAAGCATATTTTTATGTTGAACAGAGAATGGGTAAAGTTACAGAAAAGGCAGAAAAGCAGTGAAGCAAGAAGCCAGCTCCCTGAAAAGGTGTGATCTGGCCTCTAGTGTGAGAATTTGCCACGGTCAGGGGCAAGGCCTCCTCTGGGGGGAGGTGAGAAGGGAGACCACACATATGAGAGATTCAGATCAGTGTGTAATGGTTGGTGATCAAGCAACACAAGAACACAGATTATTTCTGACATGAAAATATGCTAAGACATCCATGGCTGGGGGATGTGGTGAAGGTCGGGAACAAGCTCTCAGTGGCTGGGGGAGCCAGTACGGGAGACAGGGCAGATCAGAGGGACACAGATGTGGGGAGACCAGCTATCACCCAGGCAAAAGTTGAAAACATGGACTCAGGAGTGTAGGGATGGGTCTCAGGGAGGAGGGGAGGTGGTGAAGACGTTCATGTGAAATGGAGAGGATGTCTGAATGTAGGGGTTAGTAGAGACGGAGGTGTTGAGGAGTTATCTGAAGCTGCATCTGGCCTAACATGCATGGGAGGTGGGAAGAGCAGGCAAAATCATGAGCTCCCTCTTAGGCATGTTGAGTGAGAAGTGTCTTTTCCACTTTTCCACAGACGTGAGACCAGTGACAAGGATGAAGATTTGGAACACACTCCGAGGGGCCGAAGAGACACATACCTGGGATGAAAGCCCAAGGGACCACCAGAGGGGAGAGAGCATGGCTCTGCAGTGGCACCAGTCACCATACCTGACATCCCCAGGGCCTCAGCAACCCAGATTTGGGGAACAGAAGGCAAAATGTTACCTTGAAGGTTAAGCAAACAGGAGGGGTGCGAAGATATGGAGCAAGGGAGTGCTTCTGAGTGTCTGACTGGCACCTGGAGACTGGATGGATGGAGAAGGTGAGGAAGGGTGGGATGCAGAGTACAGCTTGTTTCCTTGCAGTGCAGAAGGAAATGTGAGATACTATCATTATTCATCAGGACTAATATGATCTGAATAAGACTAACAGCTTACTTTTGCTGAGCCATTCACTCACTATGGGTCAGGGCCAGTGTCAGCCAGTTTCATACACAATCTGGTACATCCTCAAACAACTCAATGACCTGGGAGCAAACTGAGTGTTGCAGACTACACTCACCGAACCATTTGTTCCTCTCCTTGGACACACAGCTCAGCCTCATTTCCCAGGCCCAGGTGCCTAAGTGTGGCCAGATGCCTTGTCAGTGGAATGTGAGGAGAAATAATGTATGTGGAAGTGGGTATGACACCTTCCTTTCTTCTCCCGTTTCCCCTCTGCCAGCTGGAAGACACCAGGACAATGTGCAAGTCTCATGTTGATAGGAGGTACCTGGGTCCCCGAATAACTGAGTGGTACACAGCTCCACACTGACCCACATTGTCCTTGGGTGAGAAAAGTACTTTTCATATGCTGAGCCACCAAGATTCTGGAATATGCCTGTTAGAGTACTTAGATTTACATTGGCTAAACTTATATATAAAGGCACAGTGAGATCATGCACCTTCCCCAGGGCCACAAGGCTGTTGTGGGTCCCAGCTAGTTTTTAAGCCCAAGCAGCTGGAACTGAGAGCCTGAACTTATTATTAATAGGTCCCACACCTCCACAGGAGCGCTGGAGATTGTGATAGGGCTGGAGGGGGTGGGCAGAAGGACCACAGGTTAAAAGGCTCCATGGGTCCTAAGCCTCTAGAGAGGCCACAATAATAAAACTTCCACAAATTCCAGTGGCAGTAATCGCTGTGCTGTCTGTAAGCTGCCATGACCCTGACCCGGCCCGCTGTTGGCACCTACCTGGGCAGGAGTTAGGGGAGAGGCCTCTCTTCAATGTCTGTAACTCTGGGCTGTGATCCAATGGGTAGAACAGCTCTGGTTTGGGCAAAGGACAGCCTGTTCAAGGAGAAAGGAAAAGGATGTGGAAATTGTGGCGAGAAGAAAGAAACCTCTCAATCTAGACTGGGACTTCAGAATTTGGAGAAGGTCTCAGAATGAAGCTGCTCCCATCCATGCAAACAAAATGATATGACCTGGAAACCAATGCATAAAACATCATTATTGGGCCCCAAAGACCGTAAACATTAGGGTTGGCTCCAGAGACAGCACCAATTCCCTTTGACCTCCATCATGTAGAATCCCAACATTGTTCAGACCTATCTCCGGAATGTGCTTTCTCATGAATCCAGTTAGGCGCCTCTACCTCCCTGTGCATCAGCCATACCTGGTGAGTCTGAATGCCACCACAGACTAATTTACATAAAATCTCTGGGGTGAAGCCTAGGCATCAGATTTTAAAAGATTTTTCTTTCTTTTTTTTTATTTAAAGATTTTTATTTATTTATTCATGAGACACACAGAGAGAGAGAGAGAGAGAGAGAGGCAGAGGGAGAAGCAGGCTCCCAAGGAGCAGGGAGCCCGATGCGGGACTCGATCCCAGGACTCTGGGATCATGACCTGAGCAGAAGGCTGACGTTTAACCATCTGAGCCACCCAGGCGCCCTAGGCATCAGATTTTAAACACTCCCCAGGTGATGGCACCCCACCTGGTAGGTTAAAAAACCCTGGTTTCCATCATTTCAAAAATGGCATCCCTGAGTATCGATAGTCTGAGGAAGGCTGGCTACTCTGAGTGAAGAGAAAGGTTTATTCCAGGCAGAAAGACTGGAAGACAAAAACAGGAACAAGGACAACAAATAGGAAACAGTGACAAACATGGTAAATATTAATCCCACTATGTCAATATCACTTGGAACATCAATGTTTTTCTAAATGCTCCAATTATAAGACAGAGGTTGTCAGAGTGGATCAAAAAACAAGACCTGGGGTGCCTGGGTGGCAGTCAGTTAGGCATCTGACTCTTGGTTTCAGCTCAGGTAGTGAGACTGAGCCCCGTGTCAGGTTCCACACGCTCAGTGCAGAGTCTGCTTGAAATTCTCTCTCCCTCTGCCCATCCCGCTCATGCTTTCTCTCTCTCTAAAATAAATAAATAGGGGCACCTGGGTGGCTCAGTCAGTTAAGCGTCTGCCTTTGGCTCAGGTCATGATCCCAGGGTCCTGGGATCGAGTCCCACATCGGGCTCCCTGCTCATCAGGGAGTCTGCTTCTTCCTCTCCCTCTGCATGATGTTCTGCCTGCCTGTGTGCTCTCTCTGTCAAATAAATAAAATCTTAAAAAAAAGAATAATAAATAAATAAATAAATAAATCTTAAAAACAAAAACAAAACAAAACCCAACTATAGGTTGTCTATAAGAAACCCACTGTAAATATACAAATAAGACACATACATGTTGAAAGTAAATGAATGGAGAAAAATATACTAATATGTTAATAAAATATGCTAATACTAATCAAAAGAAAGCAAGCATACCCATGTTATTTCAGACAGAGGAGACTTCAAAGCAAGGAAAGTTACCAGGGCTAAAGAAGGCATTATGTAATGATAAACGGGTTAATTTGCAAAGAAGACATAAAAATCCTTAATCTGTTATGTGTCTGGCAACACAATGTCAAACTATATGAGGCAAAAACTGATAGAATGACAAGAAGAAATAGATGAATCCACTATCAAAGCTGGAAACCACACTACCCCTCTATCAGAAATGTACAGATCCAACAGGCAGAAAACTAGTAATGACATAGTTGAACTCAACAATACCATCAATTAATTGGATATAATGGACATCTACAGACTACTTCATCTAAAAACAGAATATATGTTCTTCTCAAACTCACACGGAACATTTACCATGATAGATTATATTCTGGGCCATAAAACACACTTTAACAAATTTTAAAAAGAACAGAAATCAAAAAATGTCTGCTCTCAGACAATAAAGTAATTAACTAGAAATTAATAACAGAAAGATAATTGGAAAATCCCTAAATAGGTAAAGATTAAACAACACTTTTATTTATTATTTTTATTTTTGTTTATTTTTTAAAGATTTTATTTATTTATTTAACAGACAGAGACACAGTAAGAGAGGGAACATAAGCAGGGGGAGTGGGAGAGGGAGAAGGAGGCTTCCTGCTGAGCAGAGACCGATGTGGGGCTTGATCCCAGGACCCTGGGATCATGACCTGAGCCGAAAGCAGACGCTTAATGACTGAGCCACCCAGGCGCCCCTGAACAACACACTTTTAAATAACACATTGGTCTAAGACGCAATCTCAAGAAAGTAAAAAATATTTTGAACTAAATGAAAACAGAAATACAGGGCACCTGTATTTGGAGAGTTGGAAGAACATGTGACTCTTGATCTTGGGGTCACGAGTTCGAGCCCCACACTGGATGTATAGGTTACTAAAAAATAAATAAATAAATAAACTTTCAACAAACTAACTAAAAAACCAAAAATACAACCTAGCGAAATTTATGGGATGAAACAAAGCATGCTTAGCAGGAAATTTATAACACAGAATGCATATTTTTTAAAAGAAAGATCTGAAGTTAATTAAATTTCCACCTTAGGCAACCAGAAGAAGAATAAATTAAATGCAAAATAAACACTACAAAAGAAATAAGAATTAGAGCAGGAATCAATGAAATTGAAAACAGAAACTAGAAAAAGTAAACAAAACCAAAATCTGGTTCTCTAAAAATATCAATTAAGAGTGAAGGGGGGGGAAATCGGAGGGGGAGACGAACCATGAGAGATGACGGACTCTGAAAAACAAACTGAGGGTTCTAGAGGGGAGGGGGGTGAGGGGATGGGTTAGCCTGGTGATGGGTATTAAAGAGGGCACATTCTGCATGGAGCACTGGGTGTTATGCACAAACAATGAATCATGGAACACTACATCCAAAACTAATGATGTAATATATGGTGATTAACATAACAATAAAAAATTTTAAAAAAAGACAAAAAATAAAAGGATCAATAAAATTGATAAGCTTCTAGTCAAGCTGACTAAGAAGAAATGAGAAATGACACAAATTACTAATATCAGAAATATAACAGAGGACATCACTACAGATCCCATGGACATTAAAAGAATATTAACAGAATACTATTAACAATTTTATCTTCACAAATTTGATAACTGAGATGAAGGAACCAATTACTTGAAAGACACAATCTGCTAAAACTCACACAAGAAGAAACAAAAATCTGAATAAGCCTATATCTATTAAGGAAATCGAATCAATAGTTAATAACCTTCCAAAAAAACAAAGCACCAGGCCCAGATGGGTTAACTGGTGACTTCTACCAAACACTGAAGGAAGAAATTATACCAAGTCCCTACATTCTCTTCCAGAGACAGAAACAGAGGGGTATTTCCTAACTCAATCTGTAACTCTAATATCAAAATGAAACATATTACAGAAAAGTATACACAGTATCTCTCATGAATATAGATGTAAAAAAATCCCCCACGAAATATTAACTAATCAAACCCAACAATGTATAAAAAGATTACATACCACTACCAAGTGGGATTTATCCCAGATATACAAACCTGGATAAAAATTTATTTATTTATTTATTTTTAAATTTTATTTATTTTTGACAGAGAGAGAGAGCACAAGCAGGGGAGCGGCAGGCAGAGGGAGAGGGAAAAGCAGACTCTCTGCTGAGCAGAGAGCCCGATGTGGGGCTCGATCCCAGGACCCTGGGATCATGACCCAGGCCGAAGGCAGACGCTTAACAACTGAGCCACCCAGGTGCCCCAAACCTGGATAAAAATTTAAAAATCAATTAATACAATCCATCACATCAACAGGCTAAAGAAAAATCACACAATTATATTGATAGCTGCAGAAAAGCATTGATAAAATCCAACACCCATTCACTAAAAAAAGAAAAAGAACCTTAGAAAAATAGGAATAGAAGGAAATTTCCTCAGCTTGATAAAGAACATCTACAAAAACACCTACACTTAACAACCTACTTTAAGGTGAGAAACTTGGAGCTTTCCCACTAAGATAAGGAACAAGGCAGGATGTCCTCTCTAACCATTTTTCAACATTATACTGAAAGCAGCAGCTAATGTAATAAGGCAAGAAAAAGGTATACAGACTGAGAAGGAAGAAATAAAATTCTTTATTTGTGGATGACATGGTCACCTATGTGGAAAATCCAACAGAATCAACAAAAGACCTCTGGAACTAATAAGCAATTATAGCAAGACTGCAGGATACAAGCTTAATGTACAAAATGCCTTTGTATATACCAGAACTTAACAAGTAGAATTTAAAATTAAAAACACATTACCATTTACATTAGTACTCCCCAAATGAAATACTTAGGTATAACTCTAACAAAATATATATAGGATCTGTATGAGGGAAGCTACACAACTTCAATAAACAAAGTAAAAATAAAAAAAATAAATGGAACGATATTTCATGTTCATGGATAGGAAGGCTCAATATTGTCAAGATGTCAGTTCTTCCCTATTTGATCTATAGATTCAATGCAATACCAGTCAAAATCCCAGCAAGTCATTTTGTGGATACCAACAAACTGATTCTTAAGTTTATATGGAGAAACAAAAGACTCTGGTCTCCTAAGCATTACAGTAAAAAGGAAACAGCAAACACTCTTGTATGGGGCCAGCAACCTGAGTCCAGGGCGCCTGGGTGACTCAGTCGTTAAGCGTCTGCCTTCGGCTCAGGTCATGATCCCAGAGTCCTGGGATCAAGTCCCACATCGGGCTCCCTCCTCAGGGGGAAGCCTGCTTCTCCCTCTCCCACTCCTGCTGCTTGTGTTCCTGCTCTCACTATCTCTGTCTCTGTGAAATAAATAAATAAAATCCTTAAAAACAAACAAACAAACAAAACCTGAGTCCCAGAAGGCTAAAGCAGTGAGAGAGGGAGGGGGATGTGCGCAGGAGGATTCAATCCTCAAGAAATGGGGGTCCAGAGAAGAGGCAGACTTGGTGATGCTAGACACCATTTCATGAACCACTAAGAACAAAAAGCTGGGAACCGCACTCAGTAATTTGGTCAAAAAAAGACACCAGCATAAATAGAAAATATCATCTCTTCTGGCCAACATTTCACAAAAGAAACCACCAAAAAATGCAGAGGAGAGCTTTTCACAATGAAGATGTGTCTTTTAAATTGAACAGACTGGGGTGCCTGGGTGTCTCAGTCGTTAAGCGTCTGCCTTCAGCTCAGGTCATGATCCCAGGGTCCTGGGATCGAGCCCTGCATCGGGCTCCCTGCTCGGCGGGAAGCCTGCTTCTCCCTCTCCCACTCCCCCTGCTTGTGTTCCCTCTCTTGCTGTGTCTATCTCTGTCAAATAAATAAATAAAACCTTTTAAAAATATTAAAAAAAAATTGAACAGATTAAGCTTTATGAGGGACTCGCTGCAGTGGCCCTATTTTCCTTATTTGCCAAGGATGTCACTCAGAAGAATTAAATGAGTGAAGAGGAACAGTATCAGCATACAGACAGAAGTAGAGACAAGGACCATGGGGCTTCACACAGCAAGGACTGGGTGGCCACTTCCTGCTGCAAAATAGCTGTGGCAGAAAAAAATCATTGTGAAAAAAAAGAGACACAAGCAGACCCACAGAGAGAAGCCAGGACAAAAGTCCCAAAAGCCAGGGATTGTGTTTCTCTAAGTTCCTGTATCAGTCCCTCAAGGGGCCCAGCTGCAATTCCTGCTTTTAGGTTTTGTGAGACAACCCCATTTCCTCCCAACACACCCTTCTCCTTTGGCTGTGACCAAAAGTAAACTAGACCAAAAGGCACCTGGCTGGCTCAGTCTGCCTTCGGCGCAAGTCATGATCCCAGGGTCCTGGGATCGAGCCCTGCATCGGGCTCCCTGCCCAGTGGGAAGCCTGCTTCTCCCTCTCCCACTCCCTCTGCTTGTGTTCCTGCTCTCGCTGTCTCTCTCTCTGTGTCAAATAAATAAATAAAATCTTAAAAAAAAAAAGTAAACTATG
Organism: Zalophus californianus; assembly: GCF_009762305.2. NCBI lineage: Eukaryota > Metazoa > Chordata > Mammalia > Carnivora > Otariidae > Zalophus > Zalophus californianus. The sequence goes on along the minus strand of NC_045611.1, from coordinate 58,864,496 downwards.
TTTCTTACTTAACGCTCCTTGAGACACGGGAGAGCAGGAAAGAAGACAGGAGTCTAGAATATGACTGAGGTGGGGAGGAGAACAGGAAGGCTACAGACGCCTTCTCAAGCAGCCAGGCCTGGAGCCAAAGAGCAGAGTGAAGGAAGTGACAGCTATTCCACACTGCAGAGTTAGGGAGCCCTTACCCAGAGAGACCAGGAGCCCACAGGTCTCCAGCATCACCTCCTGGTACAGGGTCCTCTGGGCCGGGTCCAGCTGCCCCCACTCCTCCTGGGTAAAAGTCACGGCCACATCTTCGAAGGTCACAGGCATCTGAAAAGTCAAACACAGGCAGTGTGTTGGTCTTGGGGTTATTGACGGGAAGCAGAGCCCATCTCTCTCGATGGCAAGGGGGCAGAGTGACCAAATACCCCCTGAGGGCTGAGCTCTGTGCTGGACTCAAGGAAGCAGAGATGCTGTTTTGTCCTGATTACAGCAACAACTCATAAGAGACAGAGCCTCCTATGTGGGAGCCAAAGGAGAATGGTGTGAGGGCAGGACCTTTCTGTGTGGACTGTGAGGCACAGAATGGTAAGGGCTTTAAGATGCCACAGGAATGGGAGAGAGTAACAAAGATAATGAAAACAGTACCAATAATAACTACAGCAACAGCAGCCAAGACTCACTGATCTTCACTGCATGCCTGACTCATGCTGACCTCTGTCTTGCTAATGTGAATGAAAGTCCCCAGCTCTGAAGTCTAGAATCAACACTTGCCTGCCGTGTGAACTTGGGAACCTCACTTCATTTTTCTCAGCCTCATGAGAAATTCTCAGCCTCAATACAGTAATTCTCACTCAGCAGTAATGTTATGAGAATTAAAGAAAAAAATCTTTGTAAAAGAAACACTGGGGTGACTGGCCACAGCCTGTGAGGTCAGTATCATTATCACGTTCGCGTCAGTCAGGGCCCTGAAGTCCAGGGGACTCTAGTAGTTCACCCACAGTTTACATATGGTATGAGCAGAGGCAGCATTTGAACTGAGGTCCCTCTGGTCTAGAGTCTAATGGCATAATCTTGACACTCCTCCATTAGCAAAGGAGTTAATGAAGATGGGAAGCATTTCAGATAAATTTCTCTGCCACACACTCATTTCAGCCACCACTGAACATAATTCTGTGGACATGGGCAGAGGAGGGAACTCAACATCACCCACCTCACAGGACGATCACCTGAGGTGGTGGCACCCACTTGGGAAGTGGCAGGGCCTGGATCAGGTCCCACTGCCTTCTGTTCCTCAGAGACTACTAAGGAGAATCCACAATGCGTCCATGTTTCTTTTTCCTACCTGAGCCTTTCCCTCCACCCCTTTTGGCAGCTCTGAGGGAGTTCAACCCCCCCCACCTGAGTCTCAGTAGCACGTATCCCTGAGGAAAGAATACTTCAAGCCCAGAACACAGAAGTTACCGAGGACAATGCAGGCTGTGGCCATGACAGCAGCCTTTGCCACAGTGTCTGTCATGGCTGCGAGTATGAAAGAACATTCAGCAAATGACCACACGGTCTGGCCCTCCTAGGGTATGTCTCAGCAGAAGGGGGTAGGGGCACCATGGAAATCACACAGGTACTCTGGGGACTCCTTAAACAACCAATCTACCTTTTTTTGTCCACACACCTCCACTTGCTAAAAGGCCATATCCCCACCTCATGCACAAGGCCTGCTTGGCTTACAAAGCTGACTTCGGGTGTCACCTTCAGGCATCCCCATCTGCTTTTTGTAGAGAAAGGAGTAAAAATGCAGGCTGTGGTGGTCAACACATTGGCTGTTTCTGCTACTTAGGAGCTGCAGTGATTTTGGACACTAAATCTCTGAGCCTCAAGGTGTTCTTGTGCAAAACAGCGATAACACAACTCAACTCAGAGGAGCTGAGGATTAAACGAGGTGATACGTTATGCCTGCCTGTCAGCCCACAGGAAGAACCAGTGAAAGCCAGCTATCACGGTTTTTGTTACTGTTTTCTCTTTGCTCCACAACATCCTAGACAAATCCAACCACGAACACTTACCTAATTTTGCCAGGTTCCCTACACAAAAACGCAGATGATGGGCAAGGAGGGAAGGGGGCATTTTAGCCTGAACTGCTAGGAAACATCTCTCCGAGCGAGTGACATCCGAGCAGAAGCCACAAGGATGTGAGAGAGAGGCCCTGCAAAGTCATAGGGGCAGTATCCCAGGCAAAGGCCAGTGCAAGGACGGAGGCTGGGCGGATGAAGAACTCGGCATGGTCGGGCTGGTGCATCCGGAAAGGCGGCAAGGTCGGAGGAGGTCGGCGGGAGAACCGGGTAGGCACCTGCAAGTCATGGCAGCGGGCTGGACTGAGAAGTGACCGAAGCCCTTGGCAGTAAGCACTTTTCACCCTTCGTGCACTGACTGAACACCTGCCAGGGACCCGCCACAGACGTAGGACTACGGATAAGGTGACAAGCCAGCGCCACTTGCCGTAAACAAACGACAAGGAGAAAAGGAAATCGAACGGCATTCTCGGCCTCCAGGCTGCCTGGGAGCCCCTCCGCAGCACAGAGGAAGCAATGCTGAGCATCGTCACTCACCCGCACCGGCTCCATCCACGCCGCCGCCATCACAGGACCCTGTGCACAGAGCAGGACCCGGAGGGGCAGCGGCCGAGGGGCCTGCAGGATTCAGCCGACCGCCACCCGTTCGCGGCCCAGAGCGGGGTGACCTTGGCTGACTGTCGCACTCCGAGCCTGAGTTCCCCAGTGTGAAACGCGCCCGAGGCCCAGGGCGTCGAGTCAGGGCTGCGGGGACAGCGACCCGCGCCCCAGCGGGCGCTCACGTGACACCCCGTTACGGAGGATGAGGGACGGGTGTCAGGCTTGTAAAAAGATACGGAGGCGGCACCTACGGCCCACAGCTTCTCCGCTCAGGCCTCGGAAAGGCACCCTGCCCACCGCTCAAAGCACCACTGCCCAACCGCCACAGGCGGATGACGTACGCCTCATAGGGTCCGGAAGTTCCGCCCCCGCCGGCAGGGGCCGCAGGAAATGCCCCTGTCTTGGACACTCATTGGCCCAGCGCCCGCGCAGACACGCGGAGCACAGCCTTCTGGGTAATGTGGTTTTCCCCTTACCGACAATCGGCGGTGGGACACTTTCCAAGCGTGTCTTCTCCGGAAGAGTGCGCGAGGTCCAGGGAGCAGCCTCAGACCCGCTTCTTCAGAGTGGGATCAAAGGGCGGGGGCGAGGCTCAGGGAGCGGGGACCTCCGACCGGGGTCAGGGCACGTGCCAGGTCCCGTAACCGGCTTCTCGGCTCGGCTGGTGAGCTCCCCCGTGCGCCTCTCCTCCTGGCGATCGTCCTGGAGCGAAGACGGACGCTCGAGCGGTGACGTAACCGCCGAGACCGGGACGCAGGAAGCCCGCTGCGACGCGGCGCACGCGCACCGCACGGCCCCTCTTGGGCCGCCTCTGGTCCAGCGCCACGTGCTGCGGGGCCTTGACGCGTGGAGGCGGCCCCGGGAGCCCGAGGAGCGCTGTGCGAGCCTCTGAGCTGGGGAGGCCGCACCCGAGCGAGGCTGGGGGCAGGTCGGGACTCCAGTCTGGAGCATGGGCACTTCCAGCTGTGTCTGAGCGCCGGCAGAGGGGTCGTGCGTGGATACGGAAATTTCGGGCATTGTTAGCAGATGCTGCCATCTCAAGGCAACACGAGGGTGAGACTAGATGGAGAAAGGCATGGACAGGGGCGAACCCTGAACCAAGCCGGCATTAAGTAGCTGCAGACAAGAAACCAACAAAATAATGTTAGGAATGCTAACAATCCTTCAAGAATGTGTTACAAAACTTCTTAGAAGTCATCATCGGTTACTTCTTTGGGTTTGTTTGTTTTTTCTCTCTTAGGCCAAGGTGAGAAAATAAAATGCAGCTTCCGATGAATTGAGCATACGTACAGTTATAAAAAACATGGAAACAGCGTGTGCATTTGACCCTGCTGTCCTGTCACGATTACTAAACACATCACAAAGGACTAGACCTCCCCTTTCTTTTCTCCCCATGTGTATAAAATGGGAATCACAACACGCATATTTCTTGTAAGTACTTGTATTTATTCAATTTTTTAAAAACAAGAATAGTGCTCTCATGTAAATGCATAGAGGGAGATAAGAGAAATCTCCCTAAAGAATTCCAAGTAATACACAGATACTCTTATTTCAGGTGGTAGAGCTTGAGTCCTTTCGTTTGGGTGGACTTAGAGACTAAGTATGGAAAGAGAAAAAGTGTAACTTGACAGCAGAGGAAACTGGCAGACATCACCCTTACCACCTGATCAAGGCTAGCGGCATTGGTAATTGTCATGTTCACACCAGGTACCACAAGTACAATACAACAAAACTATTCTATGATGTCCTTCCCCAAAACCCCCAACTTCACTCATAAAAAAAAAAAAAAAAAAAGATCAGATATTGCAAATTGAGGAACATTGTATAAAATACCTGATGAATCCTCATCAAAAGTGTTTGGATCATGAAAAACAAGATATGACAGAGCAATTGTCAGAGATGAGAGAAAACTAAACATAAAATGATTAAATGCAACTTGATGCCCTGGAATGGGATGCTGCAATACAAGGACGTTAGTTGGGGGGAAAAATGTAGTAAAATCAAAATCGTTTGTAAGGTAAACAATATTATACCAATGTTAATTTCTTAGCTTTGACAAATGTAACATATATCTGTAAAATATTAACATGAGGTGAAACTGGGTGGAAGTTACATGGGAACTCTATATCTGCCACTTTACACTAAATCTAAAATTGTTTAAAAATAAAAAAAATTTAAAAAGAACAAGGAGGGACTTCTAGCTTGACAAGATGAGTAGTTATGTGGACTCATTCCCTAGTGAAACTGGTGAAGAAAGTTTTAAAACAAGTAAGCAAGGGCACCTGGGTGGCTCAATCGTTAGGCGTCTGCCTTCGGCTCGGGTCATGATCCCAGGGTCCTGGGATCGAGCCCCGCATCGGGCTCCCTGCTCGGCGGGAAGCCTGCTTCTCCCTCTCCCACTCCCTCTGCTTGTGTTCCCTCTCTCACCGTGTCTCTCTCTGTCAAATAAATAAATAAAATCGTTAAAAAAGAATAAAAAAATAAAACAAGCAAGCAAAAACAAACAAGATTTAATGTCTGTGGAAACGTTCCTAAGGGTACACACCAAATGAATATTTATTCAAGACGATCTATAATTCTGTAAAAACAATGAGTCTGTGGTATTTGAACTGAGACATTCATTCTCCTTCAACATTCGCGATTTAGTGAGATAGAAAATCCACTATACGGTGATGCAGATGAGAGCACAAGGATCCCTCACTCCCAGCTCCCAGTGGGAGAGTTACCTTCCCAGGAGGGGCTGAAGGTCTGCATTTCTCATCCTGCTCCCAGCTACTTGTTGCTAAGGTTAAATTCCTGGCCAGTATGGTCCCAGAGGTTTCTTCTTCCACCAAATCACCACTTCTGGGTTGGAGGCTCCACCTGGGGCACCATGCTGCTGAGAATACTGGTACGCTGTCATTTTCACCCCAGCTGAAAGGAAGTATTTCCATAGTAGGAGAGGGCAGCTGAAAAGACTTGAAGCTTCTTTCCACCCACCCCACTGATCCTTCAACTCCCAAAATAGGGGTGTCTGAGAGAAGTGGGCCATTGTCCCCACTCCCAGGTCAAGAGCACTGGCTCAGTAATTTTGCTTGGGGGAAGCAGAGAACCTGGGAAGACAAACTTGGGAGTACCTTGCCTGGGGCAGAAAAAATATCAAACACCATAGGAACCCAAGAAGCTTGAATATTTTTGGTTCAGGCAGTGGAGCAATTTGCCTCAGAACTTTGTTGAAAGCAATATAATTCTGGAACTCTCTCCTCAAACCCCATGAATGGTCTCTTTAGTTCTCTGTAGGTGGAAAAACTCACCAACTCCCAAATTCTCTCTGGCCAGGAATGTGTTAAATGGGTCACAACCCTGGAAATTCTGTAATCGGCTTCATGTTCAGCTCCTGTCAATTGGGGGGGGTATCACCCTCTAACAGGTGTCAGCTCCAGTCAGCTCTTCCTTCCATTCCTTGTAGAATCTCTCTTGTTCCTCATGGAACCAGGAGCGCAAACATATCCTAATCCCAAACAATGACTGTCATCCAGGGACTGTAGTTCCCCATGGAGTCACATGCTAGTTTTTGGGAGCAGAGACAGGGAACTAGTAGATCAACAACCAACAGTCCTAACAATGGGAGCATTTAGTAGCCTTATGGTAAAATCCACTCAACATTTACTCTACAAGTATTTCCTGGAGCAGCTGAGGGAAGGCACTTTGCAAAGTTCTGTGAAGGATATAGTGTTGAGTCATTCAAACCTAGATTGTAGACAAGGTGGGCCAGGGTGATGAGACTCCTCATGTCAACCATTCCCTCCTCATAGAGGTCTCTCCATATCTCTCAGTTTTAAAGTAGTCCTCCACCCCGATATCACTCTTCTTCTACTTCTCTTTTGTCACTCATAATGTTTTAAAAAAATAGATATTTAGGGCGCCTGGGTGGCTCAGATGGTTGGGCGTCTGCCTTCGGCTCAGGTCATGATCCCGGGGTCCTGGGATCAGGTCCCGCATTGGGCTCCCTGCTCCTTGGGAGCCTGCTTCTCCCTCTGCCTCTCTCTCTCTGTCTCTGTCATGAATAAATAAATAAAATCTTAAAAAAAATAAAAAAATAAAAAAATAGATATTTATTTGATCAGTATTTAATGAAGGCCAGTTTTTTTTGACAGGCACTGCATTAAACAATGGGGACACATATATACCAAAAAAGAATGTATTCCTGTTCTAGGGGATCTTTGATCCTAACAACCAATACTTTAAAAACAAGAACAATGAAAACCCTAAACAATATAGGTTGAGGGCGCCTGGGTGGCTCAGATGGTTGGGCGTCTGCCTTCGGCTCAGGTCATGATCCCAGAATCCTGGGATCGAGTCCCGCATCGGGCTCCCTGCTCCTTGGGAGCCTGCTTCTCCCTCTGCCTCTCTCTCTCTCTCTCTCTCTCTGTGTGTGTCTCTCATGAATAAATAAATAAAAATCTTTAAAAAAATAAAAAAAACCCATATAGGTTGAAAGGAGGGAGTGCTATGGAGATAGGAAAAATTAGAACAGATGAGAAATAGTGGGAGAGTAGAATGAAAGCAGTTTTGCAGTACTAAGTAACATGGCTGGGACAAGTCTAGTGAGTCATACCAGATCAACCAATTCCTGGGCACATTTTATTTATTTATTTTCCCCTGGGTACATTTTAGAGCATACAGGAAACATTCCAACCTCCTGTTGATGGCCTACAAGGCACTACACAAGGTTTCTACTTATCTCTCTGATTCATCTTGTCCCACTTGAACGCCTACAGATGCAGCTCTGGCCACACTAGCCTTCTTGCCCTTCTTCAGGCACCCAGTGCTCCCCCACTTGTTTCCTTTCCTAGGTGTTTTCTGTGTGAAACACTGTTCCCTTAGATAGTCACCGGGTGACTCATTATCTGAGCACAGATTTTGAGGAGGGGAAATGATTATCATGAAGAAAGTTTATTCTTACAGATCTCTAGACTCAGGATGCAGAGCCCGGAAGAAGGGGGTGGTTCCCATTAGGGTTTTCAGGATTGTGTAATTTGCATATGAAAGGCAAGTCCTCTATCAGGAGTTTCCTATCTCTGAGAACTGGTTATCCCAGGAACTGAGAGCCTCCCTGCAGTGAGCAAGGTCCCAAGTTCAAAGCATCAGGAATACAGATAAGAGGGGCGCCTGGGAGGCTCAGTCGTTAAGCGTCTGCCTTCAGCCTGCGGCCTGATCCCGGGGTCCTGGGATCGAGCCCCGCATCCGGCTCCCTGTTCAGTGGGAAGCCTGCTTCTCCCTCCCCCACTCCCTCTACTTGTGCTCCTGCTCTTGCTATTTCTCTGTCAAATAAATAAATGAATAAATAAATAAACAAACAAATAAATAAATCTGAAGAAAAAAAGAATACAGCTAAGAAATTACAGTTAATACACTGTGATATGGGTAGCTACAGCAGGGTTTTTTTTTTTTTTTTTAAGATTTTATTTATTTATTTGGCAGAGAGATACAGAGAGAGGACAAGTAGGCAGAGAGGGAGAGGGAGAAGCAGGCTCCCCGCCGAGCAGGGAGCCCGATGCGGGGCTCGATCCCAGGACCCTGGGATGATGACCTGAGCTGAAGGCAGCCGCTTAACCGACTGAGCCACCCAGGCGCCCCTACAGCAGGGTTTTAAGTAGAGGGGTGATTCCACTTGATTCATGTCTCAAAAAGATTACTCTGGGTGCTAGATGGAAGTTAGATTATGGAAGGGGCATGAAAAGGGGGAGGTCTGTTAGAAAGTTCTGACTGCATTCCAGATGGGTGAGGACGCTGACTTAAAGTAGTGATAGGGAGGTGGTTTATCACCAAGTACAAACAGTTGACCAGAAGGGACAAGTTATCAAATTAGTAGAGAAATATGGATATGAATGTAATGGTTTCACAGTATGGATTGTTGTTATTTTAACCTACCCATACCCCACACTGCCTCCTTCATATGGTAAGCAGATTTCTGATGATACTGAAGTGCACCTTCACAGAAATGCTTTACTACATAGAGATGCTCACGCAGATATCACTGTTCTGCTGTCACAGAGCCTAAGCCAAGGGCCAGCACGGTGGACTGTGCAGGAAAGTGTTCATTGAATAGGCTTTGGCTGCTCAACTGCTACGCATCCCAGAGCTCTGGCCTCTGACCAGCTCCAAGAAGACAACCTGAGTCCTTGAACATCTGGCCTGGTAAGAGTGACTTTAGGCCTGTATCTGCAGGCCCCGCTGCATCAGTTTGACCAGGTAATTTATGCTAACAGCGTAACTCACAGGGAATGATGGGTTTTGGATGCCTGAGGCTCTGAGCCACACCGTATGTTTGCCTTCTGCGATCCCACCGAGTGGCCATGGTCAGTCACGAAGGTACTGCATGCCTCAGGAAGAAACCCTGGACACCGAAGCTTGGGTGACGTTCCCTCATTGGCGATACTTGAACATATTGTCCCACATCTTTGCCAAAAGAGTTAAGCGAGGCCCTGTGTGACTGCATTGGGAGGGAACACCTGAAAGCTTGGGCTGAGTTTCCCCTAGACTTTTTACCCTGTGTGCCTTTTCCCTTTGGTGACCTTGACCTGTGTTCTTGTGCTGTCACAGACAGTGAGCATAACAGCAGTTTTCTGAGTCGAGCGAATCCTCCCAGCAACCCATCAAGCAGGAAGGTGGTTTTGGGGAGCAAAGAACCATATGTATACACGGTTATGATCTAGATGGTGTGCTGGTAAAGGTTCCCTGAGGACGTGCCATTTGAGATGAGATGGGAGGGCTAAGCATGCACTAACTGGGCAGTGTGGGGAGGGAAGACGCCATAGCAGGTGGGAAAGTGAAGGAAAGGGGAACAGGAAGTGAAAAAAAGAGACCAGAATTGTGCAAAAGAAAAGGAAGTAAATTAGGCACATCCCACACCAGGTAAGGCCCCATGGATGGGCCACGTTAAGGATTTGGTTTTTATCCCAAGAGTGAAGGGAAGTCATGAAACATTTTAGGGAAAGGGGGCAGGGGTGAGCCCTCCATGACCAAATCGGAGCCGCATCTCTGGCTTCAGTGTGGAGAATCGACTGGAGGATAAAAGCGGAAGGTAAAGCAGAAGCTGAGGTGTCAGATGATGTTTGGATGGACCAGGGAGGGGGCAGTGGATTGCACAGCAGCAAGGTCCCATATGGGAAAACTTCACAATGACAACATCTGCTTGACACAGAAATAGAAGCAGAATAAACAGGGACTTAAAAAAAAAAAAAAAAAAAAAGGCACCCAGCAGCTAAGAACAAGTCCAGGAAGTATAACCAGGCAGTCTGACTAGAGGGCCCATGCTCTTTCCTCTAGAACCCTCAGTTTGTTTCTTAGAGTCCATAATCTCTCCTGGTTCGTCTCCCCCTCCGATTTCCCCCCTTCATTTTTCCCTTCCTACTATCTTTTTTTTTTTTTTTTTTAACATATATTGCATTATTTGTTTCAGAGGTACAGATCTGTGATTCAACAGTCTTACACAATTCGCAGCACTCACCATAGCACATACCCTTCCCAATGTCTATCACCCAGCCACCCCATCCCTCCCACCCCACCCACCACTCCAGCAACCCTCAGTTTGTTTCCTGAGATTAAGAATTCCTCATATCCGTGAGGTCATATGATACATGTCTTTCTCTGATTGACTTATTTCACTCAGAATAACACCCTCCAGTTCCATCCATGTCGTTGCAAATGGCAAGATCTCATTCCTTTTGATGGCTGCATAATATTCCATTGTGCGTATATACCACATCTTCTTCATCCATTCATCTGTCAATAGACATTTTGGCTCTTTCCACAGTTTGGCTATTGTGGACATTGCTGCTATAAACATTGGGGTGCACGTACCCCTTCGGATCCCTACATTTGTATCTTTGTGGTAAATACCCAGTAGTGCAACTGCTGGGTCATAGGGCAGCTCTATTTTCAACTGTTTGAGGAACCACCATGCTGTTTTCCAGAGTGGTGGCACCAGCTTGCATTCCCACCAACAGTGTAGGAAGGTTCCCCTTTCTCCACAACCTCGCCAACATCTGTCGTTTCCTGACTTGTTAATTTTAGCCATTCTGACTGGTGTGAGGTGGTATCTCATTGAGGTTTTGATTTGGATTTCCCTGATGCTGAGTGATGTTGAGCACTTTCTCATATGTCTGTTGGCCATTTGGATGTCTTCTTTGGAAAAATGTCTGTTCATGTTTTCTGCCCATTTCTTGATTGGATTATTTGTTCTTTGGGTGTTGAGTTTGATAAGTTCTTTATAGATTTTTGGATACTAGCCCTTTATCTGATGTCATTTGTAAATATCTTCTCCCATTCTGTCGGTTGTCTTTTGGTTTTGTTGACTGTTTCTTTTGCTGTGCAAACGCTTTCTATCTTGATGAAGTCCCAATAGTCCATTTTTGCCCTTGCTTCCCTTGCCTTTGGCAATGTTTCTAGGAAGAAGTTGCTGCGGCTGAGGTGGAAGAGGTTGCTGCCTGTGTTCTCCTCAAGGATTTTGATGGATTCCTGTCTCACAATTAGGCCTTTCATCCACTTTGAGTCTATTTTTGTGTGTGGTATAAGGAAATGGTCCAGTTTCATTCTGCATGTGGCTGTCCAATTTTCCCAACATCATTTGTTGAAGAGACTGTCTTTTTTCCATTAGATATGCTTTCCTGCTTTGTTAAAGATTAGTTGACCGTAGAGTTGAGGGTCCATTTCTGGGTTCTCTATTCTGTTCCATTGATCTATGTGTCTGTTTTTGTGCCAGTACCATACTGTCTTGATGATGGCAGCCCTGTAATAGAGCTTGAAGTCCAGAATTGTGATGCCACCAGCTTTGCTTTTCTTTTTCAATATTCCTCTGGCTATGTGGGGTCTTTTCTGGTTCCATACAGATTTTAGGATTATTTGTTCCATTTCTTTGGAAAAAATTGATGGTATTTTTTTTAAAGATTTTATTTATTTAGGGGCGCCTGGGTGGCTCAGTTGGTGAAGCGACTGCCTTCGGCTCAGGTCATGATCCTGGAGTCCCCGGATTGAGTCCTACATCCGGCTCCCTGCTCAGCGGGGAGTCTGCTTCTCCCTCTGACCCTCTTCCCTCTCATGTGCTCTCTCTCTCTTCAGCGAGGAGTCTGCTTCTCCCTCTGACCCGCTGCTGCTGAGAGCACATGAGAGGGAAGAGGGTCAGAGGGAGAAGCAGACACCCCGCTGAGCAGGGAGCCTGACACGGGACTCGACCCCAGGACTCCAGGTTCATGACCTGAGCCGAAGGCAGTCACTTCACCAACTGAGCCACCCAGACACCCAAAGTTGATGGTATTTTGATAGGGATTGCATTAAATGTGTAGATTGCTCCAGGTAGGATAGACATTTTCACAATATTTGTTCTTCTAATCCATGAGCATGGAACGTTTTCCCATTTCTTTGTGACTTCCTCAATTTCTTTCATGAGTATTCTATAGTTTCCTGAGTACAGATTCTTTGCCTCTTTTGTTAGATTTATTCCTAGGTATCTTGTGGTTTTTGGTGCAATTTTAAATGGGATCAAGTCCTTAATTTCTTTCTTCTGTCTTGTTGTTGGTGTATAGAAATGCAACTGGTTTCTGTGCATTGATTATATATCCTGCCACTTTACTGAATTCCTGTATGAGTTCTAGCAGTTTTGGGGTGGAGTCTTTTGGGTTTTCCACATAAAGTATCGTATCATCTGCAAAGAGTAAGAGTTTGACTTCTTCTTTGTCGATTCAGATGCCTTTTATTTCTTTTTGTTGTCTGATTGCTGTGGCTAGGACTTCTAGTACTATGTTAAATAGCAGTGGTGATAGTGGACATCCCTGCCGTGTTCCTGACCTTAGGGGAAAAGCTCTTAGTTTTTCCCTATTGAGAATGATATTTACTGTGGGTTTTTCATAGATGGCTTTTATGATATCTAACCCTACACTGTGAAGAGTTTTAATCAAGAAAGAATGCTGTACTTTGTCAAATCCTTTTTCTGCATCTATTGAGAGGATCATATGGTTCTTGTTCTTTTATTAACGTATTGTATCAGATTGATTGATTTGTGGATGTTGAACCAACCTTGCAGCCCAGGAATAAATCCCACTTGGTTGTGATGAATAATCCTTTTAATGTACTGTTGGATCCTACTGGCTAGTATTTTGGTGAGAATTTTTGCATCCATGTTCATCAGGTAAATATTGGCCTATAATTCTCCTTTTTGATGGGGTCTTTGTCTGGTTTTGGGATCAAGGTAATGCTGGCCTCATAAAATGATTTTGGAAGTTTTCCTTCCATTTCTATTTTTTGGAACCATTTCAGAGAATAAGTATTAATTATTCTTTAAATGTTTGGTAGAATTCCCCTGGGAAGCCATCTGGCCCTGGGCTCTTGTTTGTTGGGAGATTTTTGATGATTGCTTCAATTTCCTTAGTGGTTATAGGTCTGTTCAGGCTTTCTATTTCTTCCTGGTTCAATTTTGGAAGTTTATACATCTTTAGGAATGCATCTATTTCTTCCAGATTATCTGATTTGCTGGCATATAGTTGCTCATATGTTCTTATATTTGTATTTCTTTGGTGTTGGTTGTGATCTCTCCTCTTTCATTCATGATTTTATTTATTTGGGTCCTTTCTCTTTTCTTTTGGATCAGTCTGGCCAGGGGTTTATCAGTCTTATTAATTCTTTCAAAGTACCAGCTCCTAGTTTCGTTGATGTGTTCTACTGTTCTTTTGGTTTCTATTTTATTGATTTCTGCTCTGGTCTTTATTATTTCTCTTCTCCTGCTGGGTTTAGGCTTTATTTGCTGTTCTTTCTCCATCTTCTTTAGGTGTAGGGTTAGGTTGTGTATTTGAGACCTTTCCTGTTTTTTGAGAAAGGCTGGTATTGTCATATACTTTCCTCTTAAGACCACCTTTGCTGCATCCCAAAGATTTTTTTTTTAAGATTTTATTTGTTTATTTGACAGAGAGAGACACAGTGAGAGAGGGAACATAAGGAGGGGGAGTGGGAGAGAGAGAAGCAGGCTTCCTGCTGAGCAGGGAGCCCGATGCGGGGCTCAATCTCAGGACGCTGGGATCATGACCTGAGCCGAAGGCAGTCACTTAACCAACTGAGCCACCCAGGCGCCCCCATCCCAAAGATTTTGAACAGTTGTTTTCATTTTCATTTGTTTCCATGAATTTTTTAAATTCTTCTTTAATTTCCTGGTTGACCCATTCATTCTTTAGTAGGATGCTCTTTAGCCTCCATGTATTTGAATTCTTTCTGACTTTCCTCTTGTGATTGAGTTCTAGTTTCAAAGCATTGTGGTCCAGAAATATGCAGGGAATCATCCCAATCTTTTAGTACCGGTTAAGGCCTGATTTGTAACCCAGGATGTGATCTATTCTGGAGAATGTTCCATGTGCACCAGAGAAGAATGTGTATTCTGTTCCGTTGGGATGAGATGTTCTGAATTTATCTGTGAAGTCCATTTGGTCCAGTGTGTCATTTAAAGCCTTTATTTCCTTGTTGGTCTTTTGCTTAGATGATCTGTCCATTTCAGTCAGGGGGGTGTTAAAATCCCCTACTATTATTGTATTGTTGTCGATGTGTTTCTTTGATTTTGTTATTAATTGGCTTATACAACTGGCTGCTCCCATGTTAGGGGCATAGATATTTACAACTGTTAGAGATCTAACTGTTAAGAGATCTTGTTAAGAGGATAGACCTTTAAATATGATATAGTGTCATTCCCCATCTCTTATTACAGCCTTTGGTTTAAAATCTAATTTGTCTGATATAAGGATTGCCACCCCAGCTGTTTTTGATGTACATTAGCATGCTAAATTGTTTTCCACCCCTTCACTTTCAACCTGGAAGTGTCTTTGGGTCTAAAATGAGTCTATTGCAGGCAGCATATTGATGGGTCTTGTTTTTTTTTATCCAATCCGATACCCTGTGTCTTTTGATTGGGGCATTTAGCCCATTTACATTCAGGATAACTATTGAAAGATATGAATTTAGTGTCATTGTATTGCCTGTAAAGTGACTGTTACTGTATATTGTTTCAATTCCTTTCTGGTCTATGTTACATTTAGGCTCTCTCTTTGCCTAGAGGACCCCTTTCAATATTTCTTGTAGGGCTGGTTTGGTGTTTGCAAATTATTTTAGTTTTTGTTTGTCCTGTAAGCTTTTTATCTCTCCTTCTATTTTTAATGACTGACTAGCTGGATATAGTATTCTTGGCTGCATATTTTTCTCGTTTAGTGATCTGAATATATCATGCCAGTTCTTCCTGACCTGCCAGGTTTCTGTGGATGCGTCTGCTCCAATTTAATGTTTCAAACATTGTAGGTTATAGACCTCTTTTCCCAAGCTGCCTTCTGGATTTCCTCTTTGTCTCTGAGACTTAAAAGTTTTAGTATTAGATGTCGGGGTGTTGACCTATTTTTATTGATTTTGAGCAGGGTTCTCTGTGCCTCCTGGATTTTGATGCGTTTCCTTCCCCAAATTAGGGAAGTTCTCTGCTATAATTTGCTCCAATATACCTTCTGCCCCCCCCTTCTTCTGGGATCCCAATTATTCTAATATTGTTTCATCTTATGGTATCACTTATCTCTCAAATTCTGCCCGTGACCCAGTAGTTATCTTTTTCTCAGCTTCTTTATTCTCCATCATTTGGTCTTCTATCTCACTGCTTGTCTCTTCTGCCTCATTTATCCTAGCAGTTAGAGCCTCCATTTTTTGTTTTTTCTTCTAAAGATTTATTTATTTATTTGCCAGAGAGACACAGCAAAAGAGGAAACACAGCAGGGGGAGTGGGAGAGGGAGAAGCAGGCTTCCCTCGGAGCAGGGAGCCTGATGCGGGGCTCGACCCCAGGACCCTGGGTTCATGACCTGAGCCAAAGGCAGACACTTATCGACTGAGCCACCCAGGCACCCTAGAGCCTCCATTTTTTTATTGCACTTCATTAATAGCCTTTTTTATTTCAACTTGGTTAGATTTTAGTTTTCATTTCTCCAGAAAGGGTTTCTCTAGTATCTTCCATGCTTTCTTCAAGCCCAGCTAGTATCTTTATAAATAATCATCATTCTGAACTCTAGTTCCGACATCTTACTAATGTCCGTATTGATTAGGTCCCTGGCAGTCGGTACTGCCTCTTGTTCCTTTTTTTGAGGTGAGTTTTTCCATATTGTCATTTTGTCCAGAGGAGAATAGATGAATGAGAGAACAAAATGCTAACAGGGTAAAACGACCCCAGAAAAATATACACTAAACAAATCAGAAGAGACCTGAAACCGGGGGGAAATAAAGGGAAAGAAAAAAAGAATATGATCAAATATGATCAGGCTGGTGAATAGATCATTGCCACACACTAGATTTTGGGTATATTTTGGTCTGTTAGAAGAAACTGCCTCCCAAAATTTTTAAAAAAGGAAAACATATATGTATAAAAATAAGGGTAAATATGATGAAGGGATGGAATATGATTGTAAAGATGAAAATTATAAAAGATTTGATAAAAGGAATTGATAAGAAGTTGGTTGAAAAAGAAGAGAAATTTAAAAAAAGCGGAGGGGAGGAGAGAATGTGATCAGGCAGGAGACTAGAACAAAGGCATACACTAGAAATTTAGGGTATATTTCGGTCTGTTAGAAGAAACTGTATCTCAAAATTTTAAAGAGAGAACAACTTATATATATGCAAAAATACGGTTAACTACAATGAAGGGATAGAGTATGACTCTAAAAATGAAAAATAAAAAAGGTTTTTAAAAAAGGGATTGATAAGACATTGGTTGAAAAAGGGAAAAAAATAAAATAGGAAAAGAAAAAAAAGAAAATTTAAAAAATTAACTTTGAAAGACTAAACAATCATGGGAAAAAAAGCCATGAATTCTATGTGCTGTATTCCCCTAGTGTTGGAGTTCTGCCATTCTCACTGATCAGCAACTTGGTCTCTTGGTCTTGGCTGGAAGGGGACTGTTGCAGTGATTCTCAAATGTCTTTGGGGCGCCTGGGTGGCTCAGTCGGTTGGGGTCATGATCCCAGGGTTCTGGGATCAAGCCCCGCATTGGGCTCCCTGCTCGGTGGGGAGCCTGCTTCTCCCTCTCCCTCTGCCTGCCTCTGCCTACTTGTTCTCTCTCTGTATCTCTCTGCCAAACAAATAAATAAAATCTTAAAAAAAAAAAAAAAAGCCTTTGCCCAAGGCGTCATTGCCCAGCCCTTGCTAGGGGCTGGGCTAGGTAATCAGTTCGGTTTTGCTCTTAGTATCTTTTGTTCCCTGTAAGTTTTCCGTACAGCTTTGGAGGAGGAGAAAGAAAATGGCGGCCTCCCAATCTCCACCCCGGAGGAGCTGAGAACTCGGGGCCCCACTCCTCAGTGAGCCTCCGGAGAAAAGCAGTCAATCACTCCTATCTCTCCAGTCTCTGGCCATACTCCGTGCTCACCCAGCCTGTGACCGAGCGTTTCTACCTCTGGCACCCGACCCCGTTTGGAGTCTCTAAACCCAGCAGATCCCTGCAGTGCGCTCCTGCACTGCTCCTCCCGGGGGATCTGGGCAGATCCCCAGATCTGCTACTTGCTGGGTCCCTGCTTCCAGAACGTGGTCGCTTTTCTGTTCAGAGTTGCTGGTATTCTTCTCTTCGATCTCCTATTGAGTTCATAGGTGTTCAGAATGGTTTGATCCCTATCCAGCTGAATTCCTGGGACCAGACGAAATTTAGGTCTCCTACTCCTCCATCTTGCTCTTCCTCCTAGAGGGCCCATGCTCAACACTCCACTGCTCCAAGGAAGGCAAAACGCAGTTGCCCATTTACAATTTAGCTCAATTTAGACCATTCACTTGTGAGACGTGTAACCTATCTGTGAGCAAGCAGATTACAGGTCATTAACCCTCAAAACTCAAGGATGACATCATTGAGCATTCCAGAGGCATCCCTGCATCGCACAACTGAGACAGGAAAGGCCGTCTGTGGGCCAAGTGTGAGAACAGAGGGAGCTGCGCATACTCTGAGGCCAGATTCCCACAGGCCTCCAGCATCAGGTCTCTGTATAGAGCGCTCCCATCTGGAGCCCAATGCTCCCACTTCCTCCCAGTCACTCCCTCTGACAGATCCGTCAACCTGATGAGGCCTGCAACACACTAATCCCAAGTTATGCACATATAATGATGCATAAATTATGACAACATATTTAATTTTCTCTTTCTGGAGCCAAAGGCTACAAGTTTTAACAGCGGGAACAAAGAGTAAATGAGAAATCACTGACATATGTGCAATGTAAATAACAGCATTGACCTGGCCATTTTATCTTTGTAGAAATAAAGGCAAAAGAGGGAATATTTGCAAATCAAATCACCTGAAGCTTTATGTATATAGAGGCAAGAGCCTGTCTCACCAGTCTCTGTACTTTGTCACCATTAAATTAAACCCTACTTTGTAAGAATAGGTACTGTGACTTAATTGTTTTAGTTACAATGGTTTACATGTATATAAGCCGTGACCTCAAAGCTAGGACTTTTTCACTACAGCAAACTGTATTTGTTTAATGCTTGTAAAAGATATTTGAATTTACTCTTTTAGTACCATTCAAGTCACTGTGAAGAAAGAGCTGACATTGCAGGCCTGAGACTGTTATCCTTTGAGATTCAAAGTTTGCCCTTGGCTGGAGTTTGGGACCTTATATTTCAGATTTCCCATAATTCTCAGAAAAGACAAATGGCTCCGGGTGCGTATTGTTTGTGTCAACAATGTGGCTTATGCTGGTGATCTGCTATTCTTCTGGAGGTCTAGAATTTTGATTATATTTTAGAGAAACCGTGCCCAATAATAACCTTGTGCATGGAGTTTCTTTCTTTCTCTCTCTCTTTTTTTAAAGATTTTCTTTATTTTAGAGAGAGCAGAAACTGGGTAAAGAGCAGAGGGAGAAGCAGACTCGAGCGGGCGAGAGGCAGAGAGAGAGGGAGAAGCAGACTCTCCACTGAGTAGGGAGCCCAATGTGGGGCTTGAACCCGGGACTCCAGGATTATGACCTAAACTGAAAGCAGATGCTTAACTGACTGAGCAACCCAGGCGCCCCACGGCATGGAGTTTCTAATGTGCTTCCCTAGTAGACATTTCACAGATGCTGTCATAACTCATCGATGGAACTTATGCACGCAGAACTCTTGAAGAACTTTAGTACTTCTGCCTTCTCCCTTGGCTGAGTTTGCTTTGTATCCTTTTGCTATAATAAATAAACCACAGCTGTTGAGTAAATGCTGAGTCCTTAGAGTCTTCCTAGTAAATCATTAAATCTGGGGTAGTCTTGAGGACTTTCAATACCACCATTCATTATGCAGTCCAATGTTCTACCACTGAGTTACCCCCACACCTCCACCACCATTCATTATGACTTCTTAAGTCTTAGAGATCTGGTCACAAAAGCTGGTGTGGTTTCTCTCCGAAGTCAACATATGCTATATACTGTGCCAACTATATACACAGCTTTGTGTAACCACTCTGTGAGGGACCCAAACATTATAATAAGATGTGCTGTGTGTGGCCATTTACTAAGACACACACATTAAGTGTCTACTAAGGAAAATAAAAAGCTAAAGACAACAGAAGGATACACTGGATGCAGGGATAATGAAAGAAAAATGGCTGCAAGGTATCCAGCTCGGGTAACAAGACAGAACACAGTGGGATTCACTGAGATGTTTCTCAGGCACCTCAAACGTGATGTGTAAAACCAAATGCTTCCTGTAGTCCTCTTCTACCTCCCTACCATCTGAAACCCAGAAATTTTTCTATAAATTCCTATAACACTGTAACAGATTATGCAGCTGTTAAAAAGTTAAGTTTGGTTTATCTCACTCAAATGAGAAAAGGGGATTATAGCTAAATGAGCATAATTTGATCCATTTTAATAAAAATGATGATGACCAGGAAAACAGACATCCTATGAGAAGGAATATAGGAAAGGCCACAGACATGAATCCTACAGCTACCCTAACTGGCCTCAAACCCTAATCTCATATTTCTTGGTTAAATGTACAACTCTTAGTAAATCCCTTAGCCTTTCTGTTCCTCGGTTTTCTGATCTGTAAAACAGGGATAACATCACCTACCACAGGCATGTTGCAAAGGTTAAGAGTTGATGTGTGCAAAAAATGCAAAACAATGACTGTAATATATCATGTCTGCTTGCTCTCATGATTATTGTGGGTGCATCCTCATGGTGATGGCCATGACCACATGACACATGCAGACAGGCTCAGTATGTATGAATACTGACAAGGTGTGGAAGGATGACCAGAAAGAAACATTCAACCTGGAGACAAGAATTTGGGGAACTCTGTAGATCACTGAGCGTAAAATACCTTGAGGGGGGAATTAACTCACTCATGGAACACCTCTCAAGTGAGAAAGCAAGGGTGACAGATTCTGAGAAGCACCACTGTTTGACAGATGGAAGAAGACACAGATCCTCTGAAGGAGTAGGGCAGGAACTCACAGAAACCGGGAAAGGACCTTCAAGTCAGAGGTGGGCAGCAGGAAATAGGTCCCATAACAGACTGTGTGTGTCGAGAAGGGGCAGTGCAGAAGCTGGGAGGACAAGAGGAGACTTTGTGAGACTTGCCTAAGTCGGGTGACAGCGGTGGAGACCACTGTTTAGTTGTCAGTGGGGTGAAGGGTCATGAGGGGGTGGGGACAGACAGTGGACAGTGACACGGGGTGTGTCTGAGAGAGAAAAGAGAAGGGCACAGCTCACTGGGCATGTGGGGCAGAAAGCGCCTGGGGGCAAGCCTAGAGACTTGAACACGGTATAGATTAAGAGGACAGAAGGGGATTAAGAGGGAGAAGTTAAAGACCAAGCAGGGAGGGTATACAGGAAAGAGGTCCTAGACAAACTGGGGGTTGGGTATGTGTCCAGCCACAAAGAGTAAGAGTGATCCTTCAAGAGGAGGGACCTCTTTCTCCTTTGAGACTACATAGGTATTTACTGTTTTTCAAAAGTTTGCTTACACGACTTTGCTTCTATAAAAGACCTACATTAGTACTTGTTTTCAGTAACCGAAAGAAATCTGAGGATTTTCACTTGTACCAAAATGCACCAGCATTTGTTTCGTAGCAAGCTGTTACAGAGGCAATCAACACCCCAAACAGCAAGACTGGAACCACCAAGCTCCTTCCTCAGGAACTACTCAGAATCTCAGCATCGAGCCACCATAGCTTTGAACTGTGTCTGTGAGCATCTGGGCTTTATCTTGATTTATTTTGTGCATCTGTTACCAAGATGTCCTAAAGTATCAGAAAAGCTTAAGAGAGGTTATTTTTTGAGTCTGGGAATGCTAAAAAATTTTTTTCATATAAATGAATGGTAATTGCTTCTTTGCTTTATGCCATTTCAGCTTAGAGAAGGTTTCACAGAAATGCTCTACTTTCTAATAGCAAGGGTGGGGGGGTGGTTGTAGAGAGCTGGGGTATTTTACACAGAAACCTTTCCTGGAGAACAAAACTCTGGACATCCTGCAGATCACACTCAGTTCTAATGTCTGTTCTTAGAAATATACAGGATACCAACACAGAAGACTGCAGGCTTTCCATTCCTTCATATAATCCAGGATTTCTATTCCAACATCAAGATAAACCACCAGAATATATGATTTTGGACTACACAGTATTGCCTGTTTTCTTAGAGTCCTTCTTTGGCACTACAAAGCAGGCAGAGAAATAGAAGATGTATAAAGGCGGGCACCTGGGTGGCTCAGTCGTTAAGCGTCTGCCTTCAGCTCAGGTCATGATCCCAGGGTCCTGGGATCGAGTCCCACTCGGGCTCCCTGCTCGGCAGGAAGCCTGCTTCTCCCTCTCCCGCTGCTTGTGTTCCTGCCCTATCTCTGTCTCTGTCAAATAAATAAATAAAATCTTAAAAAAAAAAGATGTATAAAGGAAACAAATAGAAATTAAACAACTGAAAAATTCAAAAACCAAAATGAAAACTCACTGGGTGAGTTCAATAGATTAGATACAAGAGAGAAAAGATTCAGTGAGCTCAAAGAGAGATCAATGGAAACATCACTCTAAGCAACAAAGAGAAAACAGATTGGGGTACTGGGCGGGAGTGGGAGTCCAAGGACCCTCTGGGACCAGACCAGAAGATCTACCACTCACGTTAGTGGAGTTCCGAAAGAGAGGAGAAACCATGGGGCTGAAAAAATAATCGAAGAATATCTAAAAATCTTCCAAATTGGCAAAGGGCATACACCAACAAATTCAAAAAGCTAAGCAAACACCAAACAGGATAAACCCCCAAAATTTCATGCCAGGTTATATCATAATCAAACTTTTGAACTCTATATACAGTAAGAAAACCACAGTGAAGACAGCCTGACAGAAAGATGAATTACAGACAGGAAAAAAATGGATCAAATGGCAGACTCCTCATCTGAAACCAAAGAGAATAGAAGGAAATGACATGCTTTCCTAGTACTAAAGGAAAGAACTGCTGACCCCAAATAACATATCCCACAAAAATATCCTACTAGAATGAAGGAGACTTACATTTTTAGATACAGGAAAACAAAAACATTTGTTACTAGAAGACCTTCCCCATAAGAAAGACTACAGATGATCCCTGACTTAGAGTGGTTTTAGGATTTTTTTGATCTTATGATACTGTGAAAGTGATATACATTCAGAAGAAACCATACTTCAAAATCTGATTTTTGATTTTTTTCCCTCAGACTAGCAATATGGAGTGTGGTACTCCCTTGTGACGCTAGAGGCCGCACATCTCCCAGTCAGCCCTGCAATCACAAGGGTAAGCTACTGATACTCTACAGTGTACTATGTTGCCAGCAATTTTTGGATATTGTGTCTTGTGTTTTCCCATCCCATCATGTCTACAAAACACCCATCTGTGTCTCCTGCTTCTGGTGAAAAAGAGAAAGGCAATTACTCTTGAGAAGAAACTCAAGATAATTACCTAGCATGAAGGTGGCAAGCTAGTAATGGCCATCACATGTGAGTTAGGACGTCCTTAATCAACAATCAGCCATATTAATGGTCAGTATTGGTTAAATCCACTGTCATCATTAAGAAAAGAGATGGGTCAATTGATGACATGGAGAAATTACTTGTCACATAGATAGAAGACCAAATACAGAAGCACATATTGCTTAGCCCACTGACGGTCCAGGCTAAGGCAAGAAGTCTTTTCAATATACTAAAAGAGCATGCTGATGATCCTACACATACACAAATGTTTATAGAAGTCATAAGTGATTCCAGTGCTTCATAAGGCACCATAATTTCCATAAAATATGAAGGTTACCAGTGAGGCAGAAAGTGCCAATACCGAAGGTGCCGAAGCTTTTAAGGAAGAGCTGCATAGGATAATTGTGGATGAGAAACATTTGCCAGAATAAATATTTAATGACAATAAAAGAAGCTTGTTCTGGAAGTGTATGCTGGTGCATTCATACATTTGTCGAGTCCAAGACAGTGCCAGGAGTCAAGGCACTGAAAGACATCTAATGTTGCTTTGGGGTGGAAATGTTGCAGAGTTCAAATGAGAGCCTTTTCTACTCTACCATTCAGAGAACCCTAGAGTATTCAAGAATGTGAGCAAGTATATGCTTCCCATTTATTATCACCATAACAAGAAAACCTGGATGACATTAGCACTGTTTAAAGACTGGTTTTCAAACTGTTTTATTCCACAGGCAAGAGACTACTGTAGGCAAGAAAATGTTCTATTCAAGATTCTTCTTGGAGCACCTGGGTGGCTCAGTCAGTTAAGCGTCTGCCTTTGGCTCAGGTCATGATCCCAGGGTCCTGGGATCGAGCCCCACGTCAGACTCCCTGCTTGGCAGGGAGACTGCTTCTCCCTCTGCCTGCCACTACCCCTGCTTGTGTCAAATAAATAAATAAAATCTTAAAAAAATTTCTTCTTATCTGAGATAAAGCTTCAAGGCATCCGCAGCATCTCAGGGACATGCATCCTGATGTAAAGGTTGTACATTTGCCAGCAAACACAACTACACTCATTCAATCAATGGACGAAGGTGCAACAGCAATGTTCAAAGCATACTATTTATGCCATTTGTGTAGGCTGTTGAAGTGACTGAATCTAGCCAAATGCTCGACGTTTTAGAAAGATTTTCACATTCTAAATGCTCTTCAGAATGTCACTACACAATGAGAAGTCATGTAGCAATGCATGATGGAAGATATATGTGAACACATTCAGAAGCTTTAACAAAGATTCTGCTGTTGATGAATGTTAAGTAATGAGAAAGATATTAGTGCTTGGGAAACAGCCAGAATTAGACATTAATGATGAGGATGTTCCTGAGCTTGTTGGCATTGAGGATGAAAAGCTTTCTATTGAGGTGCTAATCAAACTGGAAGGACAAAGAAATAAAGAAGTTGACGCAGAAGAAGTAACACATGAAGCACCAAGAAAGGTCACAGGAAACAGACAGACTCTGCTCCTATCGTAATGGCATTTGGATGTTAGAAGAAATGATGTCAGTCACAAGACATTCACAAGAGCTGATGGGAAGATACAGGATGCTCTTGCTTGCTACAGAAAAATATGTAATGAAAAGAAACAAACTGCACAGTCAAAACTTGGTATCTTCCTAAAGAACACTATACTGCCTAAACCATCAACAAGTGTTGCTGCCCTGGTGCCTTCTACCAGCTATTCTTCAGTCTCATCATAAGAAAGAGAAATTGATGACCCTGTGACTGTAGCATCCCCATTACCCAGTAATTAATTTTAGTTCACCACCTCAAACATTCTTTAGGCCCAGCTGTGTATGTTAACGATAAGTAACCATACAATCATAGTTTTTCACTTTCAGTATAATATTCAATAAATTACATAAGCTATTCAACACTTTAGGATAAAATAGGTTTTGTGTCAGATGATCTGCCCAACGGTAAACTAATGTAAGTGTTCTGAGTATGTTTAACATAGGCTAGGTTAAACTATGGTCAGTAGGTTAGGCGTACTAAATGCATTTCTGACTACGGTATTTTCAACTTTCAATGGATTTATCGACATGTAACTCCATCATAAGTGAAGGAAGATCTGTATAGGAGTTTGCAAAAAAGAAAGGAAATGTTAACAGAAAAAGATCTTGAGATTTCAAGAAGAAAGAACAGTGGAATGGATAAAAGTAGAAGTAAACAGACTACACTTCTCATGGGTTTTGTAAAAATTGATAGTTGAAGCAAAAACCATCATCCAATATGATGCTCAGTGTATAAAGAGGAAACACCTAACACAATTATATTAAAGAGTGGGGAATGTAAAAGAACCCAATGAAAGTAAGATTTCTACATATCAAAGTGCTAACGTGTTGATACCATAGGTCGTGATAAATTATATGTGTATAAAACAATACCTAAAATAACTACTAAAATACAAAGAGATAAACTAAAAAACATTATAGATCAAATGGAATTCTAAAAATTAACCCACAGGAAGGCAAAACACAAAATAAAAATAAAACCCCAAAACAACAGAGGAAAAATAAAACAGGGAACAAAGAAAAACCAAATCATAAACTGGCAAACTTAAACCCTAATGTATCAGTAATTATTTTAAACTTAAATGGTCTAAAAATAGCAATTTAAAAAAGAAATCAGCAAAATGGATAAAAACAAAGCATGACCTGAATATGTGCTATTCCTGGGGACTCCTTTCAAATGTAATGATATACCTAAGGTTGAAAATAAAATTACGGAACAATATAAACCAAAACCTGCAAAATATTACCCCCAAAATACAATAGTGACTATATTAATATCAGTTAAAGTATACCCCAAAGAAAATTTACAGGGGCAAAAAGGGACATTTCATAATGATAAGAAAAGTCAACACACCAAGGTGATAGAGCAATCCTAAATGTGTATGAACCTACAACAGAGCTTTAAAATACTCAAAACAAAAACTGATAGAACTTAAAAGGAGAAACAGACAATTCCAAATTATACTGCAGGACTTCAAAATCCCTCTCTCAGCTATTGAGAGCGATACTAAACAGAAAATCAGCAAGGATAAAGAAAATCTGAATAACATCATCTACCAACATGATCATGGGGACATTTATACAAACTCCATCCAATGACAGTAGAATATACATTCTTTTCAAGCAACCTTATCAACATTCATCAAGATAGACCATATTTTGGGTCATAAAGCAAACCTCAACAAATTTAAACAACCAGATCAAACATAAAACAAGTTAGAAGTCATTAACAAAAAGCATGAAATACTCTCAACACTAGGAAATTAAACAATATACTTCTAAATAATTTATGGATTAGAGAGGAAGTCTTGAATAAAGAAATTTTTAGAACCAAATGAAATGTAATTAAAATGTATTACAACTTGTGAGGAAAGTGCTGTGAGGAAAATTTATAGAATGTAATGCTTACATTAGAAAAGCAAAAGATCTCAAATCAGTAATCTAAGCATCCATCGTAAGAAATTACAGAGGAAAATACCACCAAAGCAGATGGAAGAACAGGTCAATACAGATATCAGTGAAATTAGGAACAAAAAGGTAACAGAGAAAAAACAGTGGCATAAAGTGCTGCTTCTTTAAAAAGATACAAAAAAATGATCAATATCTAAGAAGATTAACAAAGATAAAAAGAGAATTGACACATTTCCAATATCAGGAATCTAAGAGGAGATATAAGTACAGATTCTTCCATCATAAACAATATAATAAAGGAATACTTGAAACAAGTAAGAAACTTTAGATGAAATGGAACAATTCCTTAAAAAGGACAACCATGAAAATTCATCCAATATGAAATAGATATTCTGAACAGTTCTATACATATTAAATAAAATAAATACATAATTAAAAAGCATCTGGAGAAAAAACTCCAGGCATAAATGGTTCACTGGCTACCAAACATTAAAAATAAAACCAATTCTATATACTATTTTCCACATAATAAAAGCATATTCCCAATATATATTGGGAGGCCACTATCACCTAGACACCAAAACCAATGACAGTATGAAACAAACAAAAGACAAAAAACAAACAAACAAAAACAAATGAAAGAAAGAAAACTATGTATCATTACCAATTAGAGGAAAACTTCCTCAACAACATACTAGCATATTGAATACTGTAATTTAATATATAAAAATAATTATACTCTAAACCAAGTAGGGCTTATTTCAAGAACACAAAGATGATTCCACATTCAAAACTCAAATCAATGTAATACATCATATCAACAAGCTAAGAAAAAAAACAAGATTATATCAATTGGTAGAGAAAAAGTATGTGATAAAATTCAACACCCATTCATAATAACAACAACAACCAAAAAACCCCACAGCAAACCAGGAATATGGGAAACTTTCTAAACTTGATAAGAAACTTCTATAAAGAAAACCTCATACTAACATCATACTTGATGAAAAACTGAATGTTTTCCCCATAATATCAGAAACCAGACAAGTAGTTACTAATACTGTTCAACATCATATTGGAAATCCTAGCTAGTACAGCAGACAAGAAAATACTAGGTATACAGATGGTAAAGAAGAAATAAAACTGTCTCTTCTGTAGATGATATTTCTGTTTTCTAACCCCAAGCATTCAATCAAACAAATAAATACCTAGAGTTCAGCAAAGTTGTAGGATACAAAAATGACATCCAAATTTTAATTACATTTCTGCACACTACCAAAACTTGTGTGGAAACTGAAGTTTAAAATCAATGCCATTTATAATAAAAGAAAAAAAAAACACCTAGATATAAACCTTATAAAAATCATGCAAGACCTATTATTGAAATTTACAAAACAGTGATGAAGTAAATCAAGCAATACTTAAATAAACATAGAGACATACTGTGTTCATAAACTGAAGACTCAACACAGTAAAGATCCCAATTCTCAAATTGATCTGACAATTTAACTCAATTTCTACTGAAATTCAAGAGTTTTTCATTAAAATAGACAAGCTTCTCCAAAACTTTATGTGGAAATTCAAAGTAATGAGTGCTAAATCAGTTTTAAATAAAAAGAATAAAGAGAGAGAAATTATTTTACACAACTAGAAGATTTACCATCTAATTACAGCAATCAAGTAAACCAATAGTACAGGACCAAGAAAAAGTCTAAGTATCAGCTCCTTAAAACCACATGAAGGTTCATTTTTTTCAAAAAAATCAAAGCCTTAAACAGTTTTAACTGGTGCAATAAAATGTACCCATTCATATGTGTATTCTTATCTCCTCAAACATAAAGGTGTTTGATGGCTCCAGCCTTTATATTTCTCACAAAAATTAAGCTCCTTAAGAACAGAGACAATGTTTTAGAACAAAGAAGATGTTCATGAAGTTTCCAAACCTGCCCTCAATTAACTCTCTTGATACTGGACAGCAATGAATATATATACAAGACACATAAAAGTCTAGGTCCTTCACCTCTAAAACAAAACCCTTCTCCTGCCAAGTAAACTAGGGAATTCAACACAAAGTGCCAAAGGCTTGGCAAGGAAGCCTGAAAGAAAATGTGTTTGTGTTTGCAGTTCATTTTCTCTTCTAAGTCTCTCCTTTCTTTAAAAAAAAAAAAAAAAAAAAAAAAAAAAAAAAAAAAAAATTCCTGAGGTAATACTGCAGTGTAAATTAAGGAAAGAGATGTAGCTGGAGATTTTCCTATGTGCATATAACCACTGGGTCTCCCCTGGATGAATTCTCAGATGTAGAATAAGGCTCTAGACTGGGTAAATTTCCAGTCTGACTCCTTAGATGACAAATGATATCCTGCAACAAAAGGGTTTCTCATAGGGAAGGAAACTGAGGGGTTTCTCTTTGGTATGAATGATCAGATTCTGAGTAAGATGTTTCCTCAGTGGTTACATTCAAGAAGTCCTTCCCCAGTAGGAGCTCTTGGAGGTTGACTGAGGACTGCCCACTTGTGAAGGGTCTTCCCACTTCTGTTACACTGACAGAGTTTCTCCCAGTATGAATCCTCTGATGCTGAGTGAGGGATGAGCTGCGACTGAAGGCTTTTCCACACTCACTGCACTCATAAGGCTTCTCTCCAGTGTGGATGATAGAGTGTCGAATGAGGTTTGTGCTCCAACAGAAGGTTTTCCCACACTCGACGCATTCATAGGGCTTCTCTCCACTGTGAATCCGCTGGTGCCTTGTGAGCCCTGAACGGCGGTTGAAGGCCTTCCCACACTCCATGCACTCATAGGGCTTCTCTCCAGTGTGGATGCTGAAGTGTCGAATGAGGTCTGCACGATTGCTAAAGGCTTTCCCACATTCTTTGCACTCAAAAGGTTTTTCTCCAGTGTGGGCCCTTTTATGCAAGATGAAAGTAGAGCAGTGGGTGAAGGCCTTTCCACACTCGCTGCACACATAGGGTTTCTCCCCAGTGTGAATCCTCTGGTGCCTCTTGAGGTATGACCTGTGGTTGAAGGCCTTCCCACACTCTAGGCACTCAAAGGGCTTCTCCCCAGTGTGGATGACGTAGTGGTGAATGAGGGCTGCACTCTCACAGAAGGCTTTCCCACACTCACTGCACTCATAGGGCTTCTCCCCAGTGTGAGTCTGCTGGTGCCACATGAGGTATGACCTGTGTTTAAATACCTTGCCACACTCAAAGCATTCATAGGGATTCTCGCCACTGTGGATGATGTAGTGACGAATGAAACCTGGCCTATCTCGGAAGGCTTTTCCACATTCTTTGCATACAAAGGGTTTTTCTCCAGTGTGGCTCCTGTTATGCAAGACAAAAGTGGAGCGATGGGTAAAGGCCTTTCCACATTCATTGCACTTATAAGGCTTCTCGCCACTATGAATCCTCTGGTGCTGTGTAAGGTGTGACTTACGGTTGAAGGCTTTCCCACACTCCATACACTTATAGGGCTTCTCCCCTGTGTGGACCATGTGGTGTTGAAGGAGATAAGTGCTTTTACTAAAAGTTTTCCCACACTCGGTACATTCATAGGGCTTCACTCCAGAGTGAATCCTCTCATGTCGAGCAAGGAGGCGTTTCTTGTTAAAAACTTTCCCACATTCATTGCATTTAAAGATATTTTCTTCTTCCTGAATCACAGAATCTTTACCTGACCCACATGAGTCATGGTCATGGACAGCACTTCCCAAAGGGACTGGCTCCTTTACAATCCCTGAACACACATTATCAGCTGTCCCTATGTTGCCATGTTCAGAGCTTGATTTCCCAGGGAGTTTCTCCTTCTGGGTGTCTATCTCTGGTATCAAGTGTCCCTCTTGCATTTCCAATGACCCATCCTGATCCTTAGTTCGGCCCACCTGGGTGATCCCTGGAACTCCTTGTGTTAGTTGTTCCTGGAAGGAGACTCCCTCAGACAGGGCTGGCTCACTAGCAGTAGATTCTGTGGTCTTGGGTTTTCCTTTGTCACCTGAAAGAAATCCAATACACAAAAAGGTCTGTTCGTAATGCCAACATAGAAAAAAATGAGCATTTCAGTGAAATGAAGAGAAAAAAATGAAGATGAAAATAGTGTCTCTGTGTCTTGCTACCTCTGAATCCCAGGATAACAATGTCTTTTTTTTCCCAAGAGTCCTAGGACTACTGACACCATGAAAGGGAGACCTGGGGGAGTGGTTGGGTTAGAAGATGAAGTGCAGGAGAGGAGACACAGTCAATTCCAGACTGGATATTTATGCAAATAGGTAACTCATTTGGGACCCTGAGAGTTCATGCTTAAAAGATGACTGAGGGCAATGCATGACATGTAATTAGAGGGTTGGTGCTTCGAGCTATAAGGTAGCAACTAGGTCTCTGGACACAGTCATGTAGGAAATGACTCAATCAACTGTGCTTATGTAATGACAGTAAATAAAACTCTGGACCCTCAAGCTAGGTGAAATTCCTAGGTTGCCAATACTTTGTATTGGCACGTAAGGAACCCCTCCAAAAACTGTTCCAAAAAACACCTGATGCAGACATATTGGACATGACTTTACAACACCACGTTGAAGAAGCTCAAGGAGCTAAAGTAAGATATGGAGAAAGTCAAGAAAACTATGTATATTTAAAAAAAAAAAAGAAAACTATGTATAAACAAAATGGAAATATCAACAAAGAGCTAGAAACCTAAAAAGAAACCAAAAAGAAAAGTATAATAACTGAAATGAAAAATTCACTGCAAGGATTCAAAGGAAGATTTCAGTAGGATGAAGAAAGACTCAGCATACTTAAATACAGAAAATGAAAATTATGTCCACAGGGGAGGGGGGAGATTTAAGAAAAGTGAACATACCCCAATGGACCTGTGATACACCAGTAAGAGAACCAATATACTCATTGTGGGATTTATCAGAAAGAGAAAGGGTAAAAGAAAATATTTTAACAAGTGGCTGAAAATATCCCAAATTTGATGGAGACATCAATAATAAATATCCAAAAAGATCAGTGTACTCCAAGAAAGATGAACTAAAATAGATTCACACCAATAAAACTTAAAATCAAACCTTTGAAACCCAAAGATAAACAGAGTATCTTGATAGCAAGCTTGAGGCAACTTGTCACAAAAAGAAATTCTCAGTAAGATTACAAGCAGAGTTCTCATCAGAAACTTGGGAGGCCAGAAAACAGTGGGTCAATATATTCGAGGGTAAAAGAAAAAAAACTGTCAACCAAGAGGCAAAAGTGTCCTTTAAGAGGAATAAATTAAGACAGTTCCATATGTAAAACCCGAGGAAGTCTGTTACCACTGGACCTGCCTTGCAAGAAATTCTCAAGGAAATCTTGCAGGGTGAAATGAAACGACACTAGACAGTAATTCAAAGCCATATAAAAAAATAAAAAATCTCAATAAAAGTAAATATATGAACAATTATAAAGGTATTATTTTAACAATGGCTTATAACTCTACTTTTTGTTTTTTTACAAAAGTTTTTACATGATTTAGGGGACTAATTAAAAAAAAACTATACTAATCTAAAAGCTAATGTTACTGTAACTTCAGGTTATAACTCCACATGTAGTTTCTACATAATTCGAAAGACTAATGCATTTAAAAGAGTCATTAGTTTTGGGCGCCTGGGTGGCTCAGTTGGTTAAGCAACTGCCTTTGGCTCAGGTCATGATCCCAGGATCCTGGGATCGAGCCCTGCATGAGCAGGGAGCCTATTTCTCCCTCTCCCACTCCCCCTACTTGTGTTTCCTCTCTTGCTGTCTCTCTCTGTCAAATAAAAAAATAAAAAATCTTTAAAAAAAAATAGCAGGATACAAAGTCAACACAGAAAAATCAGTTGAATTTTTATACACTAATAATAAACAATCTGAAAATGAAATTACAAAAATAGGTACACTCATAACAGCATCAAAAAGAATGAAGTACTTAGGAGTTAGACCTAAACAACAAGGTAAAAGATGAAGACAATGAAAACAATAAAACGTTGCTAGAAGAAATTAAAGATGTAAATAAATGGAAACACATACCATGGTCATGGATTAGAACTCTTAATATTGTTAAGATATTGATACTCCCTAAAGTGTTCTACAGATTCAGTGCACTCCCTATCAAAATCCCAAAGACATTTTTTGTAGAAATATTAAAAACCATGGTAACATCCATATGGTATCAGAACGGACCCTGAATAACCAAAACTCTTACTTACCACAAAACTACAGTAATCAAAAAACAAAACAAAACAAAACAAAACTACAGAAATCAAAATAGTGTGGCACTGGCATAAAGATAAGACATATAGACCAAGGTAATATAATTGACAACCCAGCAATGACCTCTAACGTATATCATCAAATCATTTTTTTTAAAGATTTTATTTATTTATTCATGAGAGACAGAGAGAGAGAGAGAGAGAGAGGCAGAGGGAGAAGCAGGCTCCCAATGAGCAGGGAGCCCGATGCGGCACTCGATCCCAGGACCCTGGGATCATGACCTGAGCTGAAGGCAGATGCTTAACCATCTGAGCCACCCAAGCGCCCTATCATCAAATCATTTTTGACAAGGGTTGCCAAGACCATTCAACAGACAAAAAGACAGTGTTTACAACAAATGGTGCTGGGAAAACTAGGTATTTACATGACAAAGAATAAAACTGAACCCTTATCTATCTAACATCATATGCAAAAATGAACTCAAATAGGATCAAAGACCCAAATGTAAGACCTAAAATACAAGATTCTTAGAAAACACGGAGCAAAACCTCTATGGCACTGGATTTGGCAATGACTTCTTAGATATGACACCAAAGCCATCAGCAACAAAAGAAAAAATAAACAAATTGGAGTCATAAAAATTAAAAAACTGTGCATCAAGATACTATCAACAGAGCAAGGCAATAACCCCAAGAATGGGAGAACATATTTGCAAATCATATATCCAGTAAGGGATTAATATCCAGAATATATAGAGAACTAAAACTCAACAACAAAAAATCACAATACAGAAATGGGCAAAAGACTTGAATAGACATTTCATCAAAGATGACATACAAACCGTCAATAAGCACAAGGTGTTCGACATCACTAACCATTAGCGAAATGCAAATCAAAACTACAATGAGGTATCCTCTCACATCCATTAGGATGGCTATCAGAAGATCAGAAAATAACAAATACTGGAGGATATAGAACAGTGGGAACTCTTGTGCACCGTTGGTGGGATTGCAAAATGATATAGTCTCTGCTGAGACAGTATGGCAGCTCCTCAAAAAATTAAAAATGGAATTAAGAGATGATCAAGTAATTTCATTCATTTCTTGTTATATTCCCAAAAGAATTGAAATCAGGT
The DNA here is from genome assembly GCF_009762305.2 of Zalophus californianus. Lineage (NCBI taxonomy): Eukaryota > Metazoa > Chordata > Mammalia > Carnivora > Otariidae > Zalophus > Zalophus californianus. Next base: position 58,831,091 of record NC_045611.1, on the reverse strand, counting down.
TCTCAAAGATGTTTGTACACCCATGTTCACAGCAATATTATTCACAATAGGTAAAACATGGAAGCAACCCAAGTGTCCATTGAGGGATGAATGGATAGCAAAGTGTGATATGTGGAATATTGTCGAGCCTGAAAAAGGAAGGAAATTTTGACACATGCTACCACATGGATAAACCTTGAGGACATTATGCTAAGTGAAACAAGCCAGTCATAAAGACACACACCCAAATACTGCATCATTCCACTAATATGAAGTACTTAGTCAAAATCATAGACACAGAAAGTAAAATTGTGGTTGCCAGGGCCTGGGGCACAGAGATGGGGGGGTTACTGTGTAATGGGTAGAGTTTCAATCTTACACAATGAAGAGCTTTGGAGATGGATGGTGGTGATAACTGCACGGTATTACGAATGTATTTAATATCACTCAACTGTACACTTAAAAATGAATAAAATGTTGTTTTATGCTATGAATATTTTAACACACACAAAAAGTAACAGAAGGAATATACAAAGAATCCCTACAAATCAAAAAGAAAATGCAAACCAGTTAAGAGAAAAATAGGTAATTATCATGAAATGACATTTCAAAGGAGAAAATATAGGCTGACCAATAATCATATGATCAGGTGCTAAAGCTCTTCAGCAATGAAGGAAAAGCAAACCAAGACCATAAGATACAGTTTTGTCAGCTTAATACTTGAGAGTACCAAACATTGGACAGAGTTTTGTCAACGATTGAGGAGCCTTAGAGTATCAAGTATTGGGCAAAGTATAGGTTGAAGGAACCTCCACGCTTTCCCGGGGAAAGTGTAAATTGGTACATGTCCTTTAACACAATGGCAATTATCCAGTAAACTTGGAAGCTTGCATAGCCTATAAACCAATAATTTCACTCCAAGAAACACCAAAGACACCGTAATCATGTGCAAGGGGATGACTGATACAGGACTGCTCCTGGCAGCACCACGTATGAGAGTCAAAACATGTGAATAACTGAATGTACACAGAGTAGATGATTATGATGTGAGACAGGAATTTATTGATTTTCTTCAGCTAAAGGAATTTGAGTCTATTTTTATGTTGAGTAGAGAAAGGATGACATTACATTACAAAACAAACAATATGAATGAAGAAAACATCTTCCTGAAAAGGTGTGCTCTAGACTCTGGTTCAGGAACTGGCCAAGGCCAGAGGCAAGACCTCTCCCTCAAGATGGAAGGGGAAGCTGCAGACACCGGAGCCTGAGCAAGTGCGGTAGGGTCGAGGATCAAGCAATGGAGGAGGCGGACTTTACTTTCAACGCAAAGACCCACTGACACCTCAGGGGTCATATGCTGAGACATCCACGGCTGGGGAAGTGGTAACCACCTGGAACAAAGTCTGAGCTCCTGGAGTAGCTCATGCAGGACACAGAGCTGACTAGAGGCACCAGCAGATACAGAGGCCGGTGAGGAGACTAGTAGCATCCCCCAGAGAAAAGAGGATGGGAGCGTGCACTGAGCTTGGGGACGGGTCTGAGGAAGGTGGTGCAAGTGATGGGATTCAGGAGATGTACGAGATGTGAAACGCACAGGACTGGGGCATGGCCGGATGTGGGGGCTGAGGGAGGTGGCGGTGTGAGGAATTCTCTGAGGCCGTACCCAGTCTCTAACCTGCTTGGGTGGCAGGACCATTCACTGAAACTTGGGAGGTGGAAGGAGTGAGCAACATTCTGGGTACCTTGCCAGGCATGCTGACTTCGGGTCAAAGGGCTCCGTGCCTTCCAAACCCCCAGAGAGGCCAGAACAAGAAGCTTCCCCAGGGAACCAGGGCCAGTGGTCTCCTCCTGGTCTCGAGCCTGCAGGGTCTCCCACCTGCCCACATCTTGGCTCCTACCTGGATAGGCGCTTTGAGACAGGTCTCTCTTCCACGTCCACAGCTCCTGCCCGTGCTGCAGCTGGTAGATCAGCTCAGGTCTAGGAACAGGACATCCTGTTCACAGAAAAAGAAAGAAGACGCTAGGATTTTTGTGAAAAAAATAAAATCCTTCAATCTAGTCTGTAAACAAGATCTTGGAATAAAACTTCTCCCATCCACACAAAATGCTAACATGCAAACCCAGAAACGAAAGGCATGCCATACTGCCAGGGAGTTATTTTCCTCACAATAAGTAAAAAAACAATATATACAGTCATAAATATCATAATATAAATACAAACTGTAATCATAAATAACCATAATCATAAGGTACTGTGTCAAGCAACTTAAATGCATATCATTTCAAAATTGAAATAAATTACAACTTACACATTTAAAATACTTATTCATTCAAAACAAGGTATTTGCCTTCATTGATCTAGCTTTCTAGATCCTAAGCACAATTTTGTATCGTTCTTATAGGCCACAGACAAAATGAGGATTCTATCTTAGGATTTCCTCACAGCACCTTCAGCAAGTACATACTGTAATCAGCACCACTTTGTAGATGAAAAAACCAAGGCTCGGGCAGATAATGTGATCTGCCAAAGAGCAAAGAACTGGTGAATTGCTGAGCCAAAATGGAAACCCAGGTCTAGCTCTCTATGCTGTTTTACCACAAAGCTACACTTCATTGTTCCAGAGGTGCTGAGTCCACCATCCATAAGGATGATGAAGATCATGATGAGAGAAACACAGTGTTGGCAGCGAAATTCTCAACTGCTAGCCTGCACACAAGCTGGTCACACCACGCATTGTTCTGAATCCTGTTCTTAAGTTACCCATTTATCCTTGCTACAGTCCCAGGAAGTATATACTAAAGTATATATTAACGCAATTTACCAGTGAGCACACCCAGGCAGACAGGTTCAGTAACTTGCCTGTAGCCACAGTTTTTAAGGAGCAGAGCTAGGACTGAACATCAAGGATCTGGCTCTGGACCTTTGTCTCCTAAACACGACACTAAGGAGGAAACAGCAAACACCCTTGTATGTGGCCAGCAGCCTCAGACCAAGTGGAGCGTGGTGGTGAGGTAGGGACATGAGCATGAAGATTCATCCTCAGAGAACAGGGGCCTGGGGAGGGACAGACTTAGGGACTCCAGACTTCAGCATTTCATAACTACTAAGAAATAACTGAAAATCCTACATAGTGATATGGTCCCAGACAGACATTTACAGAAACATCAAATACTGTACACTGTCAACAACATTAAACATAAAAAGGATTTTTACTACAAGGAAAAAAAAAAACCAGAGAACAGCTTCATAAAATGAAGTATGTTCTGGGGCACCTGGGTGGCTCAGTCGTTAAGCAGCTGCCTTCGGCTCAGGTCATGATCCCAGGGTCCTGGGATCGAGCCCTACGTCGGGCTCCCTGCTCAGCGAGAAGCCTGCTTCTCCCTCTCCCTCTCCCCCTGCTTGTGTTCCCTCTCTTGCTCTGTCAAATAAATAAGTAAAATCTTAAAAAAAATGAAGTATGTTCCATACTGAGTAAATTAAGCTATATGGGGGACTCACTACAGTGGCCGAGACTTCCTGATTTCCTGAGCACTGGGAGGCCATGAGATTATATGGGCGGAGCAGGAAGAGGGCTTGCGACAGTGCTCCAAGGACCTGAGCAGGCTGTGACTATTATTAATCACTTTTCCTAAAAGTGACCCACTTTTATTTTTCCTAGATTCCTTCAACAAGGGAATCTATTATCACTCTAGTAAGTGGAAACCGGAATCACTGGCCTTGATGGCAGGTCACCCTGAAGACACAGCAATGAAATCAGAACGATCTTAATTCCCAGTGAGCTCCTGCTGCCTACTCAGGGCTGCATGCTCACTCTGTTGAAAAGGGAAATTAGCAACAATTAGGGGGTGAGATGTTAAGATTCAGCATTAAACCCAGATTTTTCCGCAGCAACAATCAGGAGACAAGAGCGAGCAGAAATAATGCAGTGATGATGTCAGGTGTCCCTCCATGCCAGCTGATGAAGTGTCCACGCGCCCTCTGAAACAGGGTTTCTCAACCGCCATACAACTGACATTTAGGTCAAGATAATTCTTTTTAATATATACATATTTTTTAAGATTTTGTTTATTTATTTGACAGAGAGAGACACAGCGAGAGAGGGAACACAAGCAGGGGCAGTGAGAGAGGGAGAAGCGGGCTTCCCGTGGAGCAGGGAGCCCGACGCGGGGCTCGATCCCAGGACCCAGGGATCATGACCTGAGCCGAAGGCAGACGCTTAACGACTGAGCCACCCAGGCGCCCCTAGGTCAAAGTAATTCTTTGTTGGGAAGACAGGGAGGAAACGGTCCTGCGCGTCGTAAGGACGTGCTGGCAGCATTCCAGGTCTCCCCCCACTAGGTGCCGGTCCCACCTCCACCCCACCTGTGACAACCAAAAATATCTCCAGACACTGGCCAGCGTCTGCGGGGGGCGACACCGTCCCCGGATGAGAACCACTGGCACAGAGAGTGGTCACCAGGATGACGAGACCAAGTGAGGGGTGGGGGAGGGGCCGCCATGAGCTCCGCTGGGCAGGACACAGCTGGCGAGACAGGGATTCTGCACAGAAGGGGTGACCGCGAGAGAGGCTGAAATGCCCACGGACACTCCCCAGGCGGACACAACAGCAAGCAGAGGCCCGAGGCAGGGCCGGGCGTGGGGAAATCACTAGATGCCCAGCACAGCCAGAGCACAGTGAGCTCAGGGAAAGCACTGATGGTGGCGGATGAGGTCAGCAGGAAAAGAGAGCAGACTTTTTATTTTGAAACATTTTGTTATGAAATATTTAATCTAGCCAACTTCTCTAATTTTGCTTTTTCTCTTCTCACTGACAGACATAATTCCAGTCCTCTAAGAACAGGCATGTCTCATCCTAAGCTCTGGATTTATAGCCCTTTCCCTCAAGTTGAATGGCGCTGTGGTCATTCTCCTCAAGCAGAGAAACATCTAAGCTGGTGTTTCTCAACCATGGCACTCTGGATGCTGCAGGCGGGATAATCCTTCATTGAGGAGGGCGGTTTGTCCATCGAAGGACGTTTACGGCATCTCTGGACTCTAACCACTAGACGCCAGTACCACCTACACTCAAGGCCAGACAACCCAAAGTGGCTGCAAACATCGCCAAATGTCTCCTGGGGGCACAAATCCCAACTGCTGAGAAGTATTACTCTAACCTCTCTCTCGGACTGGCAGAGGATGTTGGCCCTCGAAACAAGCGATAATCGCGAAGGCACACAGACACAAAGGAGCCCCACAACCGGGATCATGTTGTTTGGGACAACACCTGTTGGCACTGAAGGCCAAGGCCTCCCGGGGCCCTGCCTGACTCACTCTCTTCTTGGAGAACATCCCATCACTCACAGCCCTGCTAAGGACACTTGAGCCAATCAGGCTCACGCAGTCAGCTCCCTCTCTGGAATGTGAAATCAGAACCTCGGATGGAGGCCGGTCTGTGCTGGGCACTGGGTGAGAGGTCCAGAGAAGCACTGGCTCGGGTGGCCATTCCTGCCCCAAGGACACCGCACACAGCCCAGCAGCAGACACAGAAAGAGGAACAACATAAACACGAAAAAAGACGCGGAGACCAGGAATCTGGGGGCCAGAAAGAGCAGGGACCAGGTGGCCAGTCCTGTCGCAACCTGATGAGGCAGAGGAAAAACCTTTCTGCATACAGTGACATGAGCAGAGAGAGCCAGAGAGAGAAGCCAGGACAAGAGACCAGAAGCCAGGGTATAATCGTGGTGGTTCCCTGTTCCTCTGTCAGTCCCTCACAGGATCCAGCTGGAAACCCTCCCTCTGGGTCTGCACAACACCCCCCTTTCCTTCCATTACTTTCTAGGAGCCAAAGAGGAACTGTTTCTTGCCCAGACAGACACAGGAGAGCAGGCCCAAAGAGATGAGTCTAGAAAATGACTGAAGCTGCGGGCGGGTGGGGGTGGGGACCCAGAGGCCTTCTTGACCAGCCAGGCCTGGAGCCACAGGGTGCTCTGACAAGAAGGTGGCAGGTCCCCCCATGGTGGAGTGGGGAGGACTCACCCAGAGACACCAGAAGGCCACAGTTTTCCAGCATCACCTCCTGGTACAGGGTCCTCTGGGCCGGGTCCAGCTGCCCCCACTCCTCCTGGGTAAAAGTCACGGCCACATCATCGAAGGTCACAGATATCTGGAAAGTCAAACAGAGGTAGTAGCGTTGGCCTTGGGGCTGTTGGATGTGATCAGAGCTCATCCCTACATCCCTGGTAAAGACGCAGAGTGATCAAGGTTCAAACCACCAAGTACCTCCTGAGGGCTAAGCTCTGCGCTGGGCTCAAGGGGCAGGTGGGCAATGCTTCGGATGTACTACGGTAGAGTCTAAGGGAGAAGCTTTCTCCGTGGGAGCCACTGGAAGGTCACACAAGACAATGGAGATGACGCGAGGACTGGGAGATGCAGACAGCAAGGGCTCTAGGACGTCAGAGGAATGAGTGAATATGATAATAACAGTATCAGTAACAACAGCAGTACCTGAGCCTCACTGGTCCTGCTAGCTGCCTGCCCCATGCTGAGGGCTTCACATCCTGGTTAAAGGGACTATAAGTCCCCAGTTCTTAAGTCATCTTAAGTTTCCACTAATGTTGTCTTTTGACTTAAAAAAAACACTTCATTATGGAGTTTGCCTTGTTAATGTTTCCCTTCACCATATTCTACAGTTTCCGCAATGTGAAATGTCCAACACATGCAGGACCACATCCCTGCATGTGACCAAACCCACTAATTAAATATAAGTAACTCAGCTACTCCACTCCACTCTCTGATGGACACAGCCCCACTACTGCAGAGCTGTCATTTAAATGCTCCAAGTCACTGGCTCACGGTTTTTCATGTGCACCTGCAGTGCCCACATCTCTGTGCTTTCTAGCTTTGTCCCCTCTATCAGGGCTCTCAAGTTAATATTTAAATTAAACACCTGGAAATTCCTAATAAACTAACTGGTTCATACATAGGAACTCTGCAATATTACTCAGTTCTGGTGCTAGATAAACTCACATCACTGGGCACATTTTGGACAGATAGATAAACACAGAAAAGTCAACTGGGGCCTCCACATTGGCTACTAGGTGATATATGTCCAAATTATGAAAACTCTCTGACATGCACTCCCCTAGCATCGTATATGATTGGTTAGGGGTGCAGATACAGGTTTTTTTCTGATCGGTCTTATGTTGAAAGTAGGGGGAAAACTAGGGAGGATCAGTAATTAATGAAATCGTGGCTATTTGGGGCCGACTCTTAGAGAAGTCACTGTTTAGCTTCCCGGACTGTCACTAGAGCTCGTAATCTGGCTTCCGGCCAAATAGGACAGAGCGCACTGGTTTCCTGGGTCGCTAACGGTAGATAAGGGATTAGTTTCCCGGGCCGGCAGCTCCAAGTTTTGGGTCAGAGCTCTACTTTTAAATACGGTCTGCCAATTGTCAGATCACGTGTATATTCAGGCTCTCTCTGTAAATTCTGTTCTAAGGCTGGCGATCAAGAAAGTGACAAGCCTTCTCCGCTCGTCTTACACAAACACAACTCAAAGAGAAATCGCGCACCTCTCTCGACTTCCAGCCCGCCCAGGAGCCCCCTCCGCAGCAGAGAGGCAGCAATACCCAAAACATCGTCCACTCACCTGCGCAGGGTCCGTCCACGCCGCCGCCATCATGGGACCCCGTGCACAGAGCGGGGCCCGGAGAGGCAGCGACACAGGCGAGTCCCGCGGGCTCGGCCAACCGCCACCCCTCCCCTACTCCGGGAGGGGTGACCTCGGCTGACTTTCGCACTCCCCGGTCACCGGGTAACTCACGGCTCCTTCAAAGGCGCGGAGGCAAGTGGTAGCCTTCTTTCAGCTCTTTTTCCCCAGAGCTTCCCTGGAGGCGGGTCACAGAACAGCGATCCCCTCCCCACAGCTGGCGTGGACGGAACCGTCGCACACGAATGACGTCCTCCACCAGGAGACCGGAAGCCCCGCCCCCACCCGAGCGGACGCCCGGTGCACAGCCTTCTGGGCAATGTAGTTTTTGCTTTACAAACGAGCCGCAGAAGAACGTGTTCCGGAACCGGTCTTCCTCGTCCTAAAAGACTTATCAGGCCCAGAGTTCGCTGTCAGACCCGCCTCTTCACAGCGAACACAACGCGGGGTGGACCGAGGAGAAAGGGCGAGGCCGTCCCTCTCATGCCCGGGTAAGTCGAGGCTCAGGGAGCGGGGGCTTCCGACCGGGGTCAGGGCACGTGCCAGGTCCCGTAACCGGCTTCTCGGCTCGGCTGGTGAGCTCCCCCGTGCGCCTCTCCTCCTGGCGATCGTCCTGGAGCGAAGACGGACGCTCGAGCGGTGACGTAACCGCCGAGACCGGGACGCAGGAAGCCCGCTGCGACGCGGCGCACGCGCACCGCACGGCCCCTCTTGGGCCGCCTCTGGTCCAGCGCCACGTGCTGCGGGGCCTTGACGCGTGGAGGCGGCCCCGGGAGCCCGAGGAGCGCTGTGCGAGCCTCTGAGCTGGGGAGGCCGCACCCGAGCGAGGCTGGGGGCAGGTCGGGACTCCAGTCTGGAGCATGGGCACTTCCAGCTGTGTCTGAGCGCCGGCAGAGGGGTCGTGCGTGGATACGGAAATTTCGGGCATTGTTAGCAGATGCTGCCATCTCAAGGCAACACGAGGGTGAGACTAGATGGAGAAAGGCATGGACAGGGGCGAACCCTGAACCAAGCCGGCATTAAGTAGCTGCAGACAAGAAACCAACAAAATAATGTTAGGAATGCTAACATTCCTTTCAGATTTATATTAGGCAAAATCTTACAAGTCACCATCAGTGACTTACTTAGTTTTCTTCTCATGACTATGAAAGTGAGAGAATAAAATCTCACTTCTAATGAATTGAGAATCCATACGGTTATGAAAATGGAAACAGTATGCAGAAAATGCCAAGAGATTTATTTTGTGGAATATTACTCAGCCACGAGAAAGAATGAAATTTTGCCATTTGTAACGACATGGATGGAGCTGGAGTGTATTATCCTAAGCAAAGTAAGTCAGAGAAAGACAAATACCATATGATTTCACTCAGATGTGGAATTTAAGAACCAAAACAAACGATCATGGGGGGGATAAAGAGGAAAACTAAGAAACACTATTCACTATAGAGAACAAACTGATGGTTGCCAGAGGACAGGTGGATGGGGGCATGGGTTCAGTAGGTGATGGGGATTAAGGAGTGCACTTTTGATGAGCATTGGGTTATGTATGCAAGTGTTGAATCGCTATATTGTACGCCTGAAACTAATATTACACTGTATGTTAGCTGAAATTTGAATAAAAACTAAAAAAAAAATTTTAAAAAGTGGAGAAAAGCATAGTGATTGAATCAAGGATTAAGATGCAGTTAATTTCCTAGAAGATGCTGTTTATAAAAGGAGGTTGTGGAGAAGTGTGGCTTAATTAGCACACGGAACAGTGTGATCCACCACTGAGCATAGTAATTTGACCAAATTGGAAAAGACATTCTTCTTTTCACATGGGGTTGACACGGTTAAATTAAATGGTTTGAAGGTAGGATGTATGTCAGATATCAAAGTTAAGATTTTTATATTCTGTGTCATGGGCGGCACAATGTCCGGAATCAGTGGTGAGGAAAACTGTGTAGCTATTGGAGACTTTGAAATCCCTACTTTACTGTAAAGCATGTCTGAGAGTTTTCGTAATTTAGACATATATCATCTAGTAGTCAATGTGGAAGCCCTAGTTGTCCTTTGTCTGCTTATCTACCTCCCCAAAAATGTGCTGGGTGATGTCAGTTTATCCAGCACCCAAACTGAGTAATATTGCAGGGTTCCTATGTACAAACCAGTTAGTTTATTAGGAATTTCCAGGTGTTTAATTGAAATACTGATTCAAGGGGCGCCTGGGTGGCTCAGACGGTTAAGCGTCTGCCTTCGGCTCAGGTCATGATCCCAGGGTCCTGGGATCGAGCCCCACATCGGGCTCCCTGCTCAGCGGGGAGCCTGCTTCTCCCTCTGCCTCTGCCTGCTGCTTCCTCTGCTTGTGCTGTCAAAAAAAAAAAAAAATTTGAAATACTGATTCGAGAGCACTGATAGGACAAAGCTAAAAAGCACAGAAATATGGGCCCTGGAGGTGCAGATGAAAAACCATGAGCCAATGTCCTGGAGCATTGAAATGACAAATCTGCAATAATGGGGCTGTCCATCAGAGAGTGGAGTAGCTGAGTTACTTAATTAGTGGGTCTGGTCACATGCAGAGATGTGGTCTTGCATGTGCTGGAAATTTCACATTGTGGAAGCCATGTAGAATATGGTGGAGTAACATTAACTCCATATAAAGTATGGAGTTCGGAAATAGTGGTGAAGGCAATGCCTGCGATGAGCAGAAAACATATTTAAGCTCCCAACTGTGTCTAGATGTTTATTCTGGTGCTGTCAGCTTATCATGGATGGAGTAGCTGACACATGCAGCTATAACAGGATACAGGGAAAAGTCAGAAGAGAGTTCCCTAAATTGCTGAAAGTGGAGGATGTGATTTCAGAAGATGTGGTGTTACATTTATTATTAGGGATGACTTATTTGATGCAATCAGAATATGACACACCACGGAGGTGCTAGTGAATTCATTTGAGAATTGAGTGGCATCGATGTGCAGTGAAACATTTTGTCTCAGAGACATGCTGGATGTCAGTACAAAGAGGGTGGACCTCCGGGTTGATCAGAGTCCTGGTTTACAAATGGCACACTCCTGAAAACACGGGGAATAGTAAACTGAGTCTAGAAGAAATGTGATAGGTGGTAGGTTGTACACCACCAGGGTGGTTGTCTGCATAAAGCAGTAACTAAGTTTTCAAGGTGAGTAGAGTCACCATCCTTGGGGACCAGGAGGGACATCATCTTGGGACGCTCTCATGGGAAAGAGTTTCTACAAGAAATAGATTCTACCCAGTCACATAACTGCATAGTCAAATAACTCTAAAGAACCGGTACAAAATGATTCAGCTTTTATTAATTAGCATCTTGCATCTTAGAAGAAACAAAGGACAGGTAAGATAGTGGAGCCAGGAGAGCTCCCTGGACAAAGACAATAAAACAGGTGCAGACAGGGCTCAAGAAGCCATCTGAACAGACGGAGGCAACACCCTCTGAGAGTGGGCCCGGACCCAGGGGTGCTCCAGGATCTGGGCCAAGGGCAGCCGCTCCGAAGGCTGGTATCTGAGAAGCTTGGAGATCAAGTCCTGGGCCCCCAAAGGTAATGATGGGGGAAACCTTACATCTACCTGATGAGGCCACAGAAGAAAAAAAGAGAACGTGGTTAATTTCTGTGCCGCATGCTTTCTCCATTCCTTAAGACCCTTCAAAGCACTGTTCTGGATCTTTTTGGACAACCTTTGTGTGCATCCCAGGCTCTGCAGCCTGGCTCCCTAGTGAGTGCCCAGAGTGTAGCCATCCTACCTTGAGGATGCGTCTGTAGGTCTCATTATGGGAAGGGCTCTCAAAGGGTGGATTTCCCACTAGCAGCTCATAGCACAGCACTCCAATGCACCACAGATCAACCTTCTCATTGTATGTTCTCCTTTCAATCATTTCTGGGGGCAAGTAGTCCAGAGTCCCACACATTGTCTTTCTTCTAGAGGACAGCAGGGAAGAGAGCACTGTGTAGAAGCCAAGAACAAGGGTAACCCTCCTTTTCTATATTCCAGTGAGGTGGGAGACCCTAGAAAGTCCGAGCAGTCCCCTCCTGAGCATGGGAGTTTGGAAACACTAAGTTTTAATAAGGATCAAGGTTTAGGGAAGGCAAATACTGGAACCCACCAATTCCATATTTTGGAATTATTCATAAAGTTATGTGGCTCCCGATCGAGGATGTTTTCAGAATATTTTGGGCATCAGTAGAGATTTTGAACAAACTGATGGTGCATCAAGAGGGACCAAGTAAAATTCCTGGAGTTATGGAGCAATGATTCTTACTTACATGGAAACTTACTGAGAAAGTTACATGTTAACCGAGATCAAAAGATAAAAGATAAGGTTGAGCCACATTCTTTCAGTCTACAAATGCACATTAAATATATGCATATGAAAAAGGCAGTACTCAAATACAAAACCAAATTTGTATCTGGGTCTTACACATGGAATGCATGAAATTGGATCATTCCTAAGTGGCACCCAGGGCCCATGCCGCCACCACCACCTTACCTACCTCAGAGATGGGGTGTGCACTGACCAGCCAAAGTCTGCAATCTTCACCTCACCCCTGAACCCCAGCAGTAGGTTCTCTGGTTTAATATCCCTGTGAATCACCTTTTTCTCGTGGCAGTAGGTCAGAGCATCTGCCAATTCCTCCATTATCTGAGTGAGCAAAGAAAAAGCCATCAGGAAATGAAGCCCACCACAATTTCATATGAGATAAAATATGCATTTTATAGTTGTAGTGGAATCTTTTATTTCCTTTTATTTCCTGTTTACCGACCCTGTTGCTTCCTTAATGGCACCACAGTTTTTGGTGGGGGAGGGATTCCTCTCCCCATTTTATGTGGTCTTATAGGATGGATGATAAAGTGGCCAGAACCTCCATTTTGCCTTAGAACAGCGAGTAGCTGGACACAGGACCTACGCTGAGCTATAACAGATGATCTCCCACAGGATTTGACACCTGAAGAAATGATACAAAAGCAGGAGGAAAATTGCAAGATCACTCATTCTGACAGCAAGCTGACCCAACCCTTCTGCTGGGATAATTGTTGCTCTGATTCCCCATCTGGAGCCCTCTAGAAATCTCTTGCTTCCTATAAGCCAATTCCACTCACTTATTCAGTGAACTCCTTCATAGGCCTTCAACATGCTTTTCTGCATAAGGTAGTGGAGTTAGATGGTCTTGCTTACACTAATTATTAATATTCTGGGGTAATTAGGGTATCAAACTGTGAAGTTATGGGCTGTATGTGTCATTATATAAAAGGTATAGAATTCGTGGGCGCCTGGGTGGCTCGGTTGGTTAAGCGACTGCCCTCGGCTCAGGTCATGATCCCGGAGTCCTGGGATCGAGTCCTGCATCGGGCTCCCTGCTCGGCAGGGAGTCTGCTTCTCCCTCTGACCCTCTTCCCTCTCGTGCTCTCTATCTCTCATTCTCTCTCTCGAATAAATAAATAAAAAATCTTAAAAAAAAAAAGGTATAGAATTCAGAAACAAACAAATAGAACCTGGACAATAATGACAGCCACAAGCAGTGACACCCCCCCCATCCCCCCGCCAACCAGTCCACAATAAACTCCGACCTCAGAGCCCCCAGGCCCCTGCCTCACCGTGGCTGTGTGCTGTTCATCTAACGTGTGGCTCTTTTGCAGCTCCTTGTAGAGCTCACCCCTTGGAGCATATTCCAGAATCAGGTACACACGGCGTGCGTCATGGAAATAGTTGTACAGACGTAGGATATTGGGGTGTCTGGAGAAGAGACAGAGGAAGGGTCAGACTCATAAGACCCAACTCCTGATGCTATCACAAGTGACTGGTCACACAAAGGGCAAACTGTGCTGGGACCAGAATAACAGCAGCCTGATACTGGAATGTGTGAGAGAACAGGAGCAGGCATCAGGGTTTTGGTGTCTGAAACAGGGACGATTACATGGTGTAAGTGGAGTGAACTGCAGAAAAAAATCTTCAAGGTGGCCTGTTTGAGGGTAGTTTGGGGGAAATGCTGGGCTCAGATGCCGGAGATGGAAGAGAAAGCAGAAGAGCAAGAAGCCAGTGCCGGATTCGCCTACAGGCTGTCCTTACTGTAGATGCGCCTGGATTTCAATTTCCCTGCGCAGTTGGTGCTCCAGTCCTTCCTTTTCTATCTGGGACTTGAAGAGGACTTTCAGGGCCACGATAAAATGGCTTTCCTTGAGCCGAGCCAGGTACACATTCCCAAATTTTCCCTTGCCCAGAGGACGCCCGATTTCAAAGTCATCAATTGTGAGTCGCCGCCTGAGAGCAAAGGAAGGAAAGAGCCTCAGGTTGGGAGGTAGGTGGAGGGCCATCAGGGGCTGTGAATGCTCACCTTCCTCTTCCACTTCACCCCACCTCTGCCCCTCGCCCTTCTCGGGCACAGCCAGGCTGTCTGGTCCGCGAGCCAACACGGAACACGTGCCGCTCGCTCTTCCTCTCTCTCCCCGCCCCCTGCCCCCTTCCAGAGACAGCGCCGAGACACTCACACGGGCGGGATGCTGAGCTCCACGCGGCCTGCTGCAGCTGCTTGAGACAGACGGAGGCCAGCGCTTCCTCCTGCGCACCCTCCCGCCCCAACCACGGGCACCAGCCCTTCGCAACCTTTTCTCTGGTCCTGGGTCCTCGCCCCTTCACCTGCGGGCCCGACACCGCCCGACTTCATCACAGCGTGCGGGGGGCTCCCGGCAAGAGACGACGGCGACGGGACAGCCTCCCTGAGCCCTTTGGAAATGTCCTGAAAAGGCGTGAAGGTAGGTGATATTCAGGCTGACGCCCCTCGGGTGCCGACCGACCCCGACGCCGCCTGCACTGACGCCCCCAGGAGGTTCCCCCGCTGCTCGCCGCCTCGGACGCGCGGAGACCAAGGCAAGCCCGGCGAGCCGGGGCCGTGGCCTTTATCCTATCGCCCCCCTCATTGGCTGAGCCAGCACTTCCTGATTGGCTCCCATTGGTTGAAACTTCTGAGCGAGCAGGCAGCGTGCCCAATAGAAGAGACAGAAATGGGAGCTTCCGCACACGCTTAGCCAATGAGATTGCAGGGCGCGGGGACCTGCGGGTCGCTGGGGCGGGGCGGGGCGGACAGCAGGAGCTGGGGCCTCGGGAAGGGGGGGACGAACGGAGGGCCGCCCAGAGGGGACGGTGCGAACGGGTCTCCGAGAATGAATACCTACAGAAACCCGTGAGTGCGCGAATCCGTTAATGAGCTGACGTGGTGCACGTGGGCGTGAACAGACACCAATCGCAGGAAGCTGCCGGGGTGCCCCCGTGAAGTCGGAAACCGCGTGCGCGCCGCCCCGCTTGAAGGTCACGTGCGGTTTGGGCCCCTCTCCGCTCCCCCCGGGAGTTCGGCCTCCGCGCCGGACGTCCCGCAGCGCTTGCACTCCGCTCTGCAGCCCCCAGCCCCGGAGCCTCGCCCAGCCTAGGACTGCAGGCGCATCCGGCGCGATGGCACAGCCTAGTCACCCCTTGCCTCCGTGTATGTGTTGGACCAGCAAAAAAATGGGTTTATTTGGACATAACAGAGACTTACAGTGAGGGACAGGGAAGCTACAGCAAAAACCATAGGCTAGTCCCTTAAACATAGGAGAGGAACACTATTTTATGGAGAAGGAAATTTGGGAGCAGTTGTGAAGCAAAGGCCATTGGAGAAAAGCAACAGATTAGTAAAAGACAGTTTCCCATTGGTTGAGTTTCAGGGGTAGTCTATTGCTTGTACATCTTTTCTCCTTGGGGCCTATAATTGATGGTTCTTTCCTGTTGAGGATTCTTCTGTTGAGGTCTGTGATTGACATCCCTAGGCGGCATGTGAGAGCCCCGCCCCCCCCTCCCCGCCGGCCTCCTGACTCCATTTTAGTGAAATTCCTTTTTATTTTCACAGACCCTGTAATCAGTTTGCATTTGGGGTCTCAAATAGTAAAATCAATCCACATGTCTATTTGGCAAATACAGATGTTTCAAAAAGTTTTAAATGGAATTCTTTTAGACAGGTAACAATATAAATTGTTGGAGAAATAGAATTTAAAAAGAAAAAATCTTCTCCCAACCCAGAAAACCTCTCCACAAAGATAGTAGAGAAAAAAGTTTATTACCAAATAAGGCTTAAACCAGAATTTGATGCCATATCACAGATAATCGCTGAGAGATGGCAAAGTCAGAAAGATACCCTTTCATATTAGCCAAGCAGATACTGGCTTTCTCAGTGTCTCCCATTACGTATTTTCAACATGGACGATAATTAGCCCTCAAGTAAGAAACCATGACGGCACCACTTGTTATGCAATTCATCCTAAATTTACCTAGTAATTGGGCTGCCTACCTGCTGCTACATTGGCTTTCTGTACGGGAAAACAAACTTCTCATTACCTGAGGGTAGAAGGTAGTGTTAACCTTAAACATAAAAGTTATTTTCCCAGCAAAAATGGGTTTATTTGGAAATAGGATAGAATTGCAATTAGAGACATGCAGGCTATGGTAAAACCATAGGCAAATCCAACAAAGAGGAAAGTTATTTTATGGAGGAGGAGTAAGTTGGGACGGTTGCTTTGAACAAAATCCTTTATGGAAGAGCAACAGTTCAAGGTCATGAGAGTCTCAGTGGCAGAGTTGCAGGGATGGTTGATCTGGTGGGAAATGCGGTGTCCGTATTCCCTGATGGGGCCTATAATTGACAATTCTTCCTGAGATTGACGGAGTGGTGCTGTGTGAGAGGTCGCCCTTCTGGCCTCCCAGCTGTTTTAGTTTTATTTGTTTAATTTTTAAAGATTTTATTTATTTGACAGAGAGAGACACAGCGAGAGAGGGAACACCAGCAGGGGGAGTGGGAGAGGGAGAAGCGAGCTTCCCGCGGAGCAGGGAGCCCGATGCGGGGCTCGATCCCAGGACCCTGGGATCATGACCTGAGCCGAAGGCAGATGCTTAACGACTGAGCCACCCAGGCGCCCCATCCAGCTCTGTTTTAAATGAGGTTTCCCTTAATTTTCAGTTTTGCAACTTGGAGCAAGGTGCCCCAAAATTAGGCCTCTACTTTCCCACAGAAATTGGGAGATAGGGATGCTATCTCCCTTGATGTGTGCATTTCAAAGAGATAGCTCCTAGGTCTTTTGAGAGACATTCCTGGGGTGGGAGAGCATGGGGTGCCTGAGGAAAAGCAAGAAGGCTAGTGTGTCTAGAGCTGCAACTGCAGGGGTTCAAGTGGGACGAGAGGAGTTAGATAAATGGAGACAAATTGTGTAGAACCTCGTCAGCCTTTGTAAGGAGGTTGTAACATGCTCCAGAACGTGTTCTAAAATGTACCGGCTGTTTGTTTAATCAGGTATCATAAGGCAGCAGACCTGGAAGTGATTGTCATGAAGAAAGTTTATGCTCACAGATCCCCACAAAGAAGAGTCAGGGAATGCTACCGATGGGAGATTCTGCATTGTATGAATGGAAATCTTGGTTCTTGGCTTCCCCATGAAAGATTTACATGGGGACCCACTCTCAGCCAGCCAGAAGGAAGGTAGCACGCACAAAGCAGTTTATTAAGGGCAGTACACTGTCAAGCTGGGAGAGCAGGCAGGCGCAGAGGTGGCAACTGCCCTGAGGTTGCAGAGATCCACGGAGGGGGTGGTCTCTAGTGGAGGCTACTTCCAGTCATTTGGGGGACTCCTCCCACTGGTTGGGAGGGGGTTTTTGACCTTACAAGGTTTGTACCAGAACCCTCTTGGCAACCTTCCCCCCATGGGGCAGGGGACAAAACTGCAATGAAAATTTACTGGAACGATCTACGGGTCACCCCGGTGCAGAGGTGGAAGAGGAGAGCACAGGTTCAGCACCTGTGGCTCTTGGTCTGTCAGCCCTGGGGTGTTGGAAGCCAGTCAGTACGTGTGACCCCAGGCTTCTAATGTGTAACCTACTTATCACCACCCTTATCTCCACCTCATGTCTGTCCTATTCTATCAGGCATACCATACAAGGCAGTATGGGGAGGCAGCAGCTGTGATGGAGAAAGCATGGCCCAGCACATTTAGTGTGTATTTTGCAGGAAAGGCGAGGCAAGACATGTAAACAGTTTAGGACTGACTTGTTTGAATACAATGTAGGGACTTTGGAGCAAACGGATCACTCCCTGTCTGGTACCTGGCCCTGGAGTTTTAGGGTAGAGGAATGCTGCCTCCTGGAGTTTAGGAGCCAGAGAGAGGCGGTTAGTTTGCATATGAAAAGTGAGGTCCTGAAAGAGTTGTTACCTAGTCCAGGGAGGGGCAGTGTCTCCCCAGTCAGCAAGGCCCTCGATGCCAACCACAGAAAACTAAAAATATATAGTTACTACACTGTGAAATAGACAACCATCCGGGGGGTTTTGAGCTGAATGGTAATGTAATCTGATTCGTGAATTAAAAGATCAGTCTGGGTATTGTGTGGAAATTAAACTATAGGAGGGGCAAGAAAAGGTACGATCTGTTAGGCTATTTTCCAGATGGGTGAGGACGCTGACTTAAATTAAGGTAGTGACAGGGGAGGTGGTTTATCACAAAGTACAAACAGTTGACCAGAAGGGAATTTTGTAAATTTGATAAATTTACTGTAACGATCAAGTTACAGTTATCAAATTAGTAAGTTATCAAATTAGTAGAGAAATATGGATATGAATGTAATGGTTTCACAGTATGGATTGTTGTTATTTTAACCTACCCATACCCCACACTGCCTCCTTCATATGGTAAGCAGATTTCTGACGATACTGAAGTGCACCTTCACAGAAATGCTTTACTACATAGAGATGCTCACGCAGATATCACTGTTCTGCTGTCACAGAGCCTAAGCCAAGGGCCAGCACGGTGGACTGTGCAGGAAAGTGTTCATTGAATAGGCTTTGGCTGCTCAACTGCTACGCATCCCAGAGCTCTGGCCTCTGACCAGCTCCAAGAAGACAACCTGAGTCCTTGAACATCTGGCCTGGTAAGAGTGACTTTAGGCCTGTATCTGCAGGCCCCGCTGCATCAGTCTGACCAGGTAATTTATGCTAACAGCGTAACTCACAGGGAATGATGGGTTTTGGATGCCTGAGGCTCTGAGCCACACCGTATGTTTGCCTTCTGCGATCCCACCGAGTGGCCATGGTCAGTCACGAAGGTACTGCATGCCTCAGGAAGAAACCCTGGACACCGAAGCTTGGGTGACGTTCCCTCATTGGCGATACTTGAACATATTGTCCCACATCTTTGCCAAAAGAGTTAAGCGAGGCCCTGTGTGACTGCATTGGGAGGGAACACCTGGAAGCTTGGGCTGAGTTTCCCCTAGACTTTTTACCCTGTGTGCCTTTTCCCTTTGGTGACCTTGACCTGTGTTCTTGTGCTGTCACAGACAGTGAGCATAACAGCAGTTTTCTGAGTCGAGCGAATCCTCCCAGCAACCCATCAAGCAGGAAGGTGGTTTTGGGGAGCAAAGAACCATATGTATACACGGTTATGATCTAGATGGTGTGCTGGTAAAGGTTCCCTGAGGACGTGCCATTTGAGATGAGATGGGAGGGCTAAGCATGCACTAACTGGGCAGTGTGGGGAGGGAAGACGCCATAGCAGGTGGGAAAGTGAAGGAAAGGGGAACAGGAAGCGAAAAAAAGAGACCAGAGTTGTGCAAAAGAAAAGGAAGTAAATTAGGCACATCCCACACCAGGTAAGGCCCCATGGATGGGCCACGTTAAGGATTTGGTTTTTATCCCAAGAGTGAAGGGAAGTCATGAAACATTTTAGGGAAAGGGGGCAGGGGTGAGCCCTCCATGACCAAATCGGAGCCGCATCTCTGGCTTCAGTGTGGAGAATCGACTGGAGGATAAAAGCGGAAGGTAAAGCAGAAGCTGAGGTGTCAGATGATGTTTGGATGGACCAGGGAGGGGGCAGTGGATTGCACAGCAGCAAGGTCCCATATGGGAAAACTTCACAATGACAACATCTGCTTGACACAGAAATAGAAGCAGAATAAACAGGGACTTAAAAAAAAAAAAGTCATGGGGCGCCTGGGTGGCTCAGTCGTTAAGCGTCTGCCTTTGGCTCAGGTCATGATCCCAGGTCCTGGGACCGAGCCCCGCATCGGGCTCCCTGCTCCGCGGGAAGCCTGCTTCTCCCTCTCCCACTCCCCCTGCTTGTGTTCCATCTCTCGCTGTGTCTCTCTCTGTCAAATAAATAAAATCTTAAAAAAAAAAAAAAGTCATCCCACAACTAAGAACAAGTCCAGGAAGCAAGGAAGCATAACCGGGCAGTCTGACTAGAAGGCCCATGCTCTTGACACTCCACCGCTCTAAGGAAGGCAAAACCCAGTTGCCCATTTACAATTTAGCTCAGACCATTCACTTGTGAGACACGTAACTTATCTGTGAGCAAGCAGATGACAGGTCGTTAACCCTCCAAACTCAAGGATGACATCACTGAGCATTTCAGAGGCCTCCGCGCATTGCACAACTGAGACAGGAAAGGCCATCTGTGGGCCAAGTGTGAGAAGAGAGGGAGCTGCGCATATTCCCAGAGGCCAGATTCCCACAGGCCTGTATAGAGGCCTGTATAGGTCTCTGTATAGAGCCCTCCCAGCTGGAGCCCAATGCTCCCACTCCCTCCCAGTCACTCCGACAGATCCCTCAAGCTGACGAAGCCTACAACACACTAATCCCAAGTTAGGTGCCCTGAATGATGCACATATTTGGTTTTCTGTTTGTTAAAGCCAGAGGCTAAGAGTATGAACAGCAGGAACAAAGAGATGAGAGATTGCTGACATGTAGTGTAGAAAACACCACCTCAATCTGGCCTTTACACTTTATAGACAAAGGTATTAACAGGGATATTTGCAAGTCAGACCACTTGAAGCCACACACACACACACACACACACGTGTAATACATATACATCTATCCGGTGTATATATACATATGTGTGTATATACAGAGTCCTAAGTAACATGTACACACACACACAAATCAGTATTTGGAAGAAGTCCTTTCTCACCAGATTTCCCTGTACCTTGTCATTACTAAATTAAATCCTGGCTAGTTTCTAAGTTCTACTGTGGCTTAGGGGTTTTTTTGGTTACAGTGGTTATGCTCATAGAAGCCTCCAAAGTTATGACTCTTAATTGTTGCTGTAGGAACTGTATTTGCTTTATGTTACAGAAATTTAATCAGCCTTTTAGTACCATTTCAGTCTGTATAAGGAAATAACACAGCAGGCTGGAGAACTCCTATCTTTTGAACTTGCAAGGTTTGCCCTTGGCTGGGGTTTGAGACCTTAGATGTCAGCAGGTTTTGCACCACACCTGGACATGTGTCTCAGTGTGCCCAAGTTTCTGGTATAAACAATGGGGCTTAGATTTAAGGCCTACTATCCTTCTGGAAACCTAGAACTTGGTGCGTGCTAGGAGAGCCCCACCCCCTCCAAAAAACCCCGGGTACCGAGAGTTTCTAGGGAGCTTTTCTAGTAGACTTTTCAAATCATTGTCGTAACTCCTTGATGGAGCTCAAATTAAGCATGTCCTGCTTGACTTCCCTGACACGGGACTCTTCAAGCTTGTCTCTGATGTCCTCTGGCCTTCTTCGGTCCTTGTACCTCTTCCCTTGGCTGAGTTCGCTTTCTATCCTTTTGCTAATAATAAATCATAGCCAGTGAGTATGACAAAACGTGGAGTCTTGTGAGTCTTCCTAGCACATCACTGAAACTGGGGATGATCTTGATGATTCCTGACACAATCATTGTGACTTCTAAAGTTTTACCGATCTGGCCATACAAGCCTGTGTGGATTCTCTTCAAGGTCAACATGTCATATACTGTGCCAACTACATAAACAGCTTTGTGTGAACACTCTGTGAGGGACCCAAACATTACAATAAAAAACACCCTGCTGTGAGTGGCCATTCACTAAGACACACATATACTGAGTCTGTAAGGGGAGAAAAAGTTAAAATGAACATAATGGGACAATGGCTGGAAGTGGGGATGATGAAAATGGCTGCAAAGTGTCTGACTTGGGCAACAACGCAAAAGACAGTGACATTCGCTGAGATTTTGGCACCTCAAACCCAATGCCAGAAACCAAATGCATGCCTTAGCCCTTCTCTACCTCCCAGCCACCTCACCCCTTGTCTGTACTTTCTGCAGTTGCAACAGATTATGCAGCCGTTAGAGTGAGCTTGGTTTATCCCAACCTGAAGGGATGGTCAAGATGCACTGTCAAATGAGAAAAGTAACTTGCAGACAAATGATGGTGATTTGTTCTATTCTGAAGGGGTGCACAGACCTGCCTTACGCAAGGCAGTAAAGTGGTAAGGGCGTGGATTCTGCAGCCTGACTACCTGACCTCCAATCCCAAATCCCATACTTCCTAATCAATTATGAAACCTTGGACAGATGCTTTGTGCCTTATTTTTCTAATCTGTAAAACAGGGATAACATTACCTACCACACAGAGTTATCAAAAAGATGAAAAGAGTTGATGTGTGTAAAACATTCAAAACGGGCGCCTGGGTGGCTTGGTCGTTGAGCGTCTGCCTTCGGCTCAGGTCATGATCCCAGGGTCCTGGGATCGAGCCCCACATTGGGCTCCCTGCTCGGCAGGAAGCCTGCTTCTCCCTCTCTCACTCCCCCTGCTTGTGTTCCCTCTCTCGCTGTGTCTGTCTCTGTCAAATAAATAAATAAAATCTTTAAAAAATAAAACATTCAAAACAATGACTGAAACATGGTAACATACCATGTCTGCTTGCTCTCATTACTACTGTGGGTGCATCCTCATGGTGATGGACATGACCACATGACACATGCAGACAGGCTCAGTATGTATGAATACTGACAAGGTGTGGAAGGATGACCAGAAAGAAACATTCAACCTGGAGACAAGAATTTGGGGAACTCTGCAGATCACTGAGCGTAAAATACCTTGAGGGGGAATTAACTCACTCATGGAACACCTCTCAAGTGAGAAAGCAAGGGTGACAGATTCTGAGAAGCACCACTGTTTGACAGATGGAAGAAGACACAGATCCTCTGAAGGAGTAGGGCAGGAACTCACAGAAACCGGGAAAGGACCTTCAAGTCAAAGAGGTGGGCAGCAGGAAATAGGTCCCATAACAGACTGTGTGTGTCGAGAAGGGGCAGTGCAGAAGCTGGGAGGACAAGAGGGGACTTTGTGAGACTTGCCTAAGTCGGGTGACAGTGGTGGAGACCACTGTTTAGTTGTCAGTGGGGTGAAGGGTCATGAGGGGGTGGGGACAGACAGTGGACAGTGACACAGGGTGTGTCTGAGAGAGAAAAGAGAAGGGCACAGCTCACTGGGCATCTGGGGCAGAAAGCGCCTGGGGGCAAGCCTAGAGACTTGAACACGGTATAGATTAAGAGGACAGAAGGGGATTAAGAGGGAGAAGTTAAAGACCAAGCAGGGAGGGTATACAGGAAAGAGGTCCTAGACAAACTGGGGGTTGGGTATGTGTCCAGCCACAGAAGAGTGATCCCTGAAGTGACCCCTTCTCCTCTGGGGCTCTAACAAGGCTGAGAGAGCTGGGGAATTTTACACACAAATCTCCCCTGAAGACTAGAACCCTGAGTAATCTGCAGATCACCTTCAGTTTTAAGACCCATTTTTAGAAATATCTGTGGACAAAAGAACTTCCATTTCTCCAGATACTTTAGGATTTCTATTCCAGCATCAAGATAAACCACCAGAGAATCCTGACTTTGGACTACATAGTTTTGCCTGTTTTCTAAGAGTCCTTCTTTGGTGTTATAACCTAGGCAAGGAAATAGAAAATGTAAAAAAAACAAACGAGAAATTAAACAAAAAACAAAAAAAAAGCAGCAGCCAAAATGAAAACTCGGTGAATAAGCTCAGCAGGAGAGGAAATGAGAGAAAAGAGAATCAGTGAGCTCAAAGAAAGATCAAGGGAGGGGTGCCTGGGTGGCCCAAGTCATGATTCTGGGGTTCTGGGATCCAGGCCCACTTTGGGCTCCCTGTTCAATGGGGAGCCTGCTTCTCCCTCTCCTGCTCCCCCTGCTTGTGCTCTCTAATAAATAAAATCTTAAAAAAAAAAATCAATGGAAATTGATCAATCTGAGTTAAAGAGAGAAAACAGACTGGATAAACAAAAAATCTGAGAACTCATTTAATTCGAGTCCCTGAAAGAAAGCAAAGAGTAGGGCTGAAAAGCTATTTGAAGACATAATTGTTGAAAATCCCCCAAATTTGGCAAAGGACCTGTATCTTCAGATTTAAAAAGGTAAACAAATTTAAACAGGAAAACCAAAAATTCAATGCCAGGACACATCGTAATCAAACTGATGAATTCTATAGACAAAAACACTTTAAAAGCACTTGACAGGATGCAGCACAGTAAGTTTTTCATCTGAAACCACGGAGAACACAGGGAAGTAACATGTTCTTCTTGTACTAAAAGAACTGTAAACCCAAAGTCTTCTCTCCCACAAAAACATCTATCAGGAATGAAAGGGACATAGAAAATCTTTTAGATGAAGGAAAACAAAGTCCTTTGTCAACAGCAGACCCACCCCAGAAAAAAGGCTACAGTAAATTTGCCAAACTGAAGGGAAATGTTAACAGAAGGCCTAGGACTTCAAGAGGGGAGAAAGAAGGAAGGAGGGAGCAGGGAGAAAACAATGCAATGGGTAACAGGTAAACAGCATACTTTTCGTGAGTTTTGTAAAAAATGTTTTCACAGCCCAGGCACAAATTGTAACATCCGAATTGGTGCTCAGTGTATAAAGAGAAAATACTTAGAATTATATTTAACCCAGAAAATGTAAAGGAACCTCATGGAATTAAGGTTTCTATACATCAAAGTGCTAAAATGCTGATAATACTAGACAGTGATAACTTATGTATGTATAAAACCTAGACACAGAAATTAAGACAACACTCAAAAATGTTATAGATATACTAGGAATTCTAAAAAATGCTGAAGTAACCCACAGGAGGGAAAAACAAACAAACAAACAAAAAACACAAAACAGAAAAGCAACATAACAAAAACCAGAAAACAAGATGAATGCTATAAAGGGAACACAAAAAACAAATTAAAAAACAGTACACTTAAGCCCTAACATACCAATAATTATTTTCAATCTAAGTGATATAAATCTACCAATTAAAACATAAAAAGTAGAAGAATGGATAAAAAAGTTAAGACCCAACTATATGCTGTTTCAAGAAACTTGCTTCAAATGTAAAGATACAGATAAAGTTGAAAATAAAATTATGGAAAAATATAAACCATGCAAACATTAATCAAAACATGCAGTGGGGGGGGGGGGTGCCTGGGTGGCTCAGTCGGTTATTAAGCGTCTGCCTTCAGCTCAGGTCATGATCCCAGAGTCCAAGATCGAGTCCCACGTCAGGCTCCCTGTTCAGCAGGGAGTCTGCTTCTCCCTCTGTCCTTTACCCGGCTTGTGTTCTCTCTCAAATAAATACATAAAATCTTTAAAAAAAATGCAGTAGGGACTATGTTAATATCACTCAAAGTATGCTTCAAAGGCGAGAAAATGAACAGGGACAAAAAGGGACATCACATAATGAAAGGGTCAACACACCAAGATAATATACCAATACTAAATGGGAATGCACCAAACAACAGAGCTTTAAAATACCTGAAGCAGGGGCGCCTGGGTGGCTCAGCTGGTTAAGCGACTGCTTTCGGCTCAGGTCATGATCCTGGAGTCCCAGGATCGAGTCCCGCATCAGACTCCCTGCTCAGCAGGGAGTCTGCTTCTCCCTCTGACCCTCTTCCGTCTCGTGCTCTCTCTCTCTCATTCTCTCTCTAATAAATAAATAAAATCTTTAAAAAAAAAAAAAATACCTGAAGCAGAAAATGATAGACTAATTTTTTTTTAAGATTTTATTTATTTATTTGAGAGAGCAAGAGAGCACACAAAGAGAGTGGCAGGCACAGGGAAGAGGGAGAGGGACAAGCAGGCTCCCTGCTGAGCAGGGGGCCCGATGTGGGGCTCCATTCCATGACCCTGGGATCACGACCTGAGCTGAAGGCAGATGCTTAAACAACTGAGCCACCAAGGCACCCCAGAAAAACGACAGAATTTAACAGATGAACAGACAGTTATACCTCAGGACAGTTCTACATCAGGACTTCATCATCTGTCTCTCTGGAATTGACAGAAATACTAAACAGAAAGTCAGTAAGGATATAGAAAATTTGAATACTACTAGCAACCAAGAGGATTGTGCGGACATTTATAGAAACTCCACCCAATGACAGCAGAACAACATTCTTTTCAGGAGGCCTTTTAGAACATTCAATAAAATAGACTGTATCTTGGGTCATAAACACTTCAATAAATTTAAACAGACCAAACTAGAAATCAGTAACAAAAGATAACAAAAATACTCCAAACACTAGAAACCTAAATAATAATCCATGAACCCATTAAAGTCTCTATAAAGAAATTGAGAAACATTAGAGCTGAAGAAACTGTAATGAAAACTTATGGGATGAAGCTGTCACAATGCTGTGAGAAAACTTTATAGTACTAAATGCTTACATTAGAAAAAAGAAAGAGCAAAATACAACCAAAGTAGAAGATATAAAGATGAGAACGGAAATTAGTGAAATTATGAATAGCAAGAGAAAAATCAATGAAATAAAGTGCTGATTCTCCAATATGATCAGAATTGATAAATGCCTAAGAAGATGGACAAAGATAGGAAGAGAGTGGACATATTTCCAAAATCAGGAATCAAATGGGATAGAAGTATAGATCCTGCTCCCATTAAAAGAGTAATAAGGAAATAAGTCTATAAACTAATTAGAAAATTTAGATGAAATGGAACAATTCCTTGAAAAGGACAAACTTCAAACTATCCAATATCTCCAACATCAAAATTATTCTGAATTCAAGAAATTAGAGGAAATCGCCACTGAATTGTACAATTAAAATGGTTAAAATGGTAAAAAAAAAAAAAAAAGAAGTTAGAGGAAAACCTCAACAAAATACAGTCAAATGGAATGTTTTAATATATATTATATATATATAAAAAAAATTTATACTCTGCAACCAAGTGGGATTTATTCCAAGGATGCAAGGCTGGTTCAATATTCAAAACTAGTCAATGTAATACATTATATCAACAGGCTATAGAAGAAAAATCAGATGATCACATCAACTGATGGAGGCAAAGCATTTGAAAAACTCTAACACTCATTCATAACAAAAAAAACTCAGCAAATTAAGAATAGATGGAAATTTTCTAAACTTGATAAGAAAACTTAAAAAACAAAACAAAAAACCTTCAACTAACATCACACTTGATGAAAACCTGAACATTTTCCTCTTAATATGAGGAATCAGTCAAGGGCATCCTTTCTTACTATTCAACATCACGTTGGAAGTCCAACTAGTGCAGTGAGGTAAAGTAACAGATATACAGATGGGAAGGAGGAAAAAGACTCTATGCAGCAGACATGTCTTTACAGAAAAGCCTGAGGATTCTACCCAAAGAAATGTCTACAAATGTCACCATGGTTGCAGGACACCAAAGTTATCACTCCAAAAACAATTATCTTTCTGCATACTACTAAAGATCATATGGAAAAATGAAACTGTAGATATCAATACCATTTATGATCATTCAAAAAAAAAAAAAAACCCTAGATACAACTCTTAACAAAAATGTACAGAACCTGTTAAGTTGAAAATTATAAAACAGTAGTGAAATATCAAGAATTACTTAGCATACCATGTACGGTGTTCATGATGCTGCTTTTCAACAAACATATCTACAGATTTCAATCAATTCCTATAAAAATGCAAGATTTCTTTGCATCCTAAGATTCATATGAAATGTCAAAGGAATTAGCAAAACTAAATCAATTTAAGTAAGAATAAAGAGGAATCACCTTACCCAATTTTGAGGTTTACCATATAGCTACAGAAATTAAGTAAATAGACTGGATCAAGAACAAGTCTGAAAAAGTCTGTTTGGTGTTTAACACCAAATAACAGTTTTCTAAAAATGTAAGCTTTAGAGTCTTAACTGGTACAATAAAATGTGTTCTTATGTGTATATTTATCACTTTAATAACTTGTCCTCAACTGTCTAACCCTCCTGACATTGGACAGCAATGAATGTATATACATGACACATACAGGGTCAAGGTCCACTGCCTCTGAAACATCTCCCTGGCCCCAAGTAAACTAAGGAATCCATGACAAAGTGCTGTAAGCTGGACAGAGAAGTCTCAAAAGTTTTTCATTTCATTTGCTCTTCTACATCTCCACCTTCTTTTTATAAAAATTCCTGAGATAACACTGCAGTGTAAACTAAGGAGAAACATGTAGGTGAAGGTTTTACTTCATGCACAATAAACACTGCTCTCTCCCTCACGGATGAATTCTCAGATGCAGAATAAGGCTCTGGGCTCAGTCAATCTCTAAAATGCGTCTCTACGTGATTACTGATGGTCTGGGATGGAAGATTTTCTCACAGTGTAGATACTTGGGGGGTTTCTCTTTGGTGTGTCCGATCAGATGCCATGGTAGATGTTTTATCTGGCAAAAGGTTTTCCTCAGTGGTTACATTCAAGAAGTCTTTCCCCAAAAGGAGTTCTCGGAGGGTGACTGAGGACTGCCCACTCGTGAAGGGTCTTCCCACTTCTGTTACACTGACAGGGTTTCTCCCATTATGAATCCTCTGATGCTGAGTGAGGGATGAGCTGCGACTGAAGGCTTTTCCACACTCACTACACTTATAGGGCTTCTCTCCAGTGTGGATAATAGCATGTCGAATGAGGTTTGTGCTCCAGCAAAAGGATTTCCCACACTCCATGCATTCATAGGGCTTCTCTCCACTGTGAATCCGCTGGTGCCTCGTGAGCCCAGACCGGCGGTTGAAGGCCTTCCCACACTCTGAGCACTCGAAGGGCTTCTCTCCAGTGTGGATGCTGAAGTGTCGAATGAGGTCTTTCCTAGTGCTAAAGGCTTTCCCACATTCTTTGCACTCAAAAGGTTTTTCTCCAGTGTGGGCCCTTTTATGCAAGATGAAAGTAGAGCAGTGGGTGAAGGCCCTTCCACATTCAGTGCACACAAAAGGCTTCTCCCCAGTGTGAATCCTCTGATGCCTCTTGAGGTATGACCTGTGGTTGAAGGCCTTCCCACACTCTAGGCACTCAAAGGGCTTCTCCCCAGTGTGGATGACGTAGTGGTGAATGAGGGCTGCACTCTCACAGAAGGCTTTCCCACACTCACTGCACTCATAGGGCTTCTCCCCAGTGTGAGTCTGCTGGTGCCACACCAGGTATGACTTGTGTTTGAAGACCTTGCCACACTCGAAGCATTCATAAGGATTCTCACCACTGTGGATGATGTGATGTCGAAGGAATCCTGGCCTATGTCTAAAGACTTGCCCACATTCTTTGCACACAAAGGATTTCTCTCCAGTGTGCCTCCTCTTATGCAAGACGAAATTGGAGCGGTGGGTGAAGGCCTTCCCACATTCGTTGCACTTATAAGGCTTCTCTCCACTGTGAATCCGCTGGTGCTGTGTAAGGTATGACTTGCGGTTGAAGGCCTTCCCACACTCCATGCACTCGTAGGGCCTCTCCCCCGTGTGGATCATGTGGTGCTGGAGGAGGTGTGTGCTCTTAATAAAGGTTTTCCCACACTCAGTGCATTCATAGGGCTTCACTCCAGAGTGAATCTTTTCATGTCCAGCAAGAAGGTGCTTCTTGTTAAAAGTTTTCCCGCATTCGTTGCACTTAAAGGTATTTTCCTCCTCCTGAATCATGGGATCTTTACCTGATCCACACGAGTCATGGTCACGGACAGCACCTCCTGAGTGGATCAGCTCCTGTGCAATTTGCGAACATATACCATCAGCTGTCCCTAAACCATCAGGTTCAGGGCTTGTTTTCTCAGGGAGCTTCTCCCTCTGGGGTTCCAACCCTGATCTCAAGTGTCCTTCCTGCATTTCTAATGGCCCACTCTGATCCTTGGTTTGGCCCAGATGGAAATTCCCTGGGTCTCCCTGTCTTAGTTCCTGGAACAAGGCCCCCTCAGACAGGGCTGGTGCACAAGGGGAAAGTTCTGTAGTCTTGGGTTTTCCCTTGTCACCTGAAAGAAACCCAATACACAAAAAGACCTGTTAGTAATGACAACACAGAAAAAACAAAATCAGCATTTCAGTGAAAAAAATGAAGACGAAAACAGAGTCTGTGTCTGTGATGTTTTACTACCTCTGAATCTCAGGACTGCAATTTCTTTTTTTTCCCTGGGCCTTGGACTGTTGACACCTTGAAAGGGAGACCCAGGAGAAGCTAGGTGAGGGGACAGAGGTCTGGAATGGAGACACCACTACAATTCCATACTGGATGCGGCCAGACAGACTAGTAAGAATGCTGTGTTTGGTTTCCACTAAGTGAGGACATTGCTGTAACAACACTAGGAAAGGGCACCTAATGGAGCCCTACTGATAGAAGACAGAAAGCGTGTAATGCAAAATTAACTTTTCCCTAAAAGAAGTTTGGTCTTTGTCCCAGCTCCAAGGAAGTAACCTCTCAATGCTGTTTAGTTCCAGAGCAACAGACCTGTCTTTGTCATTCATAGTGGGTGCCTAGGAATGCACCTGATACTTTATGACAACACATAACTCATCGTGGGCCCCTAGTTTATACTGAAGAGATGACTCAGGGTAAGATCTGGCCATATCAGAAAAACCAACCATATAATTAGGAAGCTGAGGCTTTGAGCCACGAGGTATCAGCTGGACCTCTGGAAAGGAAAAAAGGGCTAGAGACTGAGTCCCACTGGTAATGACTCAAATCAATCATGCTTATGTAATGAAGGCTCAATAAAAATACTGAGGCTCTGGCCAATTTCCTGGGTTGGCAATATCCATGCACCTATTGTCACACAGGATGCCAGGAGGTAACAAGTCACTGAAGACACGGGAATTTTGTATTTGGAACACCTCTGGCCCCTCTTCTAAGTTGCGCCTTTGAACAAACATGATTGAAAGTACAGTATAATAGCTTTTAGGAAGCTTTTGAGTCCCTCTATCAACTCATTGAACCTGAAGGTAGTTCTGGGAAATCTCTGAACTTCCAGTAGTTTCAGATGACTTGGGCAGGCTTGGCAGTCTTAGGAGTTCTGTGTTCTTAGCCTTGAGTTTGCATGGCTAACTGTGTGCAGAAAGAGATCCAACGGAGTTTTCTAGTAAGAGGTGCCCATGATATGGCATCACAAGAATTACCACAGATAAAGTACAAAGGGCACAGTAGCCTTAGGAGACAGAATGTACAAAGGGACCAAGAGCATGAAGATGGTACTGATGAGGATCCAGGGAAAGGTAGGAGAAGGAAACAGGATTCCCAAGGTTCTGACAGGGGTGACAGGGAGGCCTCCCAGGACAAGGCTCATAAGGCAGGAGGTGAGCAGGACTGGGCTGGACATACTGAGTCTGGTTTGCCCGAGGAGCAGTCTGGTAAAAAGACTCGCAAGGTACACATGATCTAGATGAGAAAATGGTAATACTGTACTTGAAGACATTAATGGTCAAAAAATTTTCCATATAAATCAGTAGTAATTTCTTCTACACTTTATGCCATTTTGGCTAATGAAAAGTTTCCCAGGGACGCTCTAATTTTGCATAGTGGGGAAGCCTGTATGTCCATCATTACTCAACAAAACCCGGGGGAGGGGGGACTTAATAATATAAAACTGACAATTCTACCCAAGTGAATAAAAAAAAATTCAGTACAATTCCCTATAAAATGGCAACTGGGTCATCAAGGAACTTCATAGTCTGATGGTAGGACTTGTAGGGAAGACCAAACAGGCAAGAATAAGGAAGATACCTACCGTCTCAGATAACAGTACTGTGATGGAATTACAGACTCTCAGACACTGGTACTGGCATAGAGAGAAGACAAACGGGCAAGAGAAAAAGGATAGAGAGCTCAGGAAACACACACCCACAAACACACGGAGCTCTGGTGGCTGGCAGAGGCAGAAGAGCTCAGTGGTGAAAGGAGAGAAAACAGTACATGGAGCTAGAAAAATTGGTGTCACCCTGGGAATGTAAAAACTATTCCTTGAAGGGGGGAAAATCGAATAGGGAGACGAACCATGAGAGACGATGGACTCTGAAAAACCAACTGAGGTTCTAGAGGGGAGGGGGGTGGGGGGATGGGTTAGTCTGGTGATGGGTATTAAAGAGGGCACGTTCTGCGTGGAGCACTGGGTGTTATGCACAAACAATGAATCATGGAACACTGCATGAAAAACTAATGTAATGTATGGTGATTAACATAACAATAAAAAATTTAAAGACAAAAACACACACATACAAACAAAGAAACTGTATTCCTATCTCACACTATCTTCAAATCCTACCTCAGATCAAGGAGAGTTAAATGTCAAATACCAAGTTTATACATTTTTAGGATAAAATAAACAAAAATATCTTTGATGTTGGGGATAAAGATTTTTATACAAGACAAAATCATTAATTATATAAGAAAATTACATTAAAATAAGAACCTCTATTCAATAAAATATACTTTAAATAAGTGAAAAACGATACTGAAAAGTAGAAAATTGTATCTGCAGCACCTATAATCGATGAAAGGTAAGTGCAGGGAATGTACAAAGAATCCCTACAAATCAAAAGCAAACAAGTTAATAGAAAAATAGGTATTTATCATGAAAAGACATTTCAAAAGAGAAAATACAGACTGACCAATAATCGTATGATCAGGTGCTAAAGCTCCTCAGCAATGAAGGAAAAGCAAATAAAGACCACATAAGATACAGTTTTGTGTTCATTTGATTGTCAACGATTGAGGAGCCTTAGAGTATCAAGTATTGGGCAAAGTATAGGTTGAAGGAACCTCCACGCTTTCCCGGGGAAAGTGTAAATTGGTACATGTCCTTTAACACAATGGCAATTATCCAGTAAACTTGGAAGCTTGCATAGCCTATAAACCAATAATTTCACTCCAAGAAACACCAAAGACACCGTAATCATGTGCAAGATGACTGATACAGGACTGCTCCTGGCAGCACCACGTATGAGAGTCAAAACATGTGAATAATTGAATGTACACAGAGTAGATGAATATGATGTGAGACAGGAATTTATTGATTTTCTTCAGCTAAAGGAATTTGAGTCTATTTTTATGTTGAGTAGAGAAAGGATGACATTACATTACAAAACAAACAATATGAATGAAGAAAACATCTTCCTGAAAAGGTGTGCTCTAGACTCTGGTTCAGGAACTGGCCAAGGCCAGAGGCAAGACCTCTCCCTCAAGATGGAAGGGGAAGCTGCAGACACCGGAGCCTGAGCAAGTGCGGTAGGGTCGAGGATCAAGCAATGGAGGAGGCGGACTTTACTTTCAACGCAAAGACCCGCTGACACCTCAGGGGTCATATGCTGAGACATCCACGGCTGGGGAAGTGGTAACCACCTGGAACAAAGTCTGAGCTCCTGGAGTAGCTCATGCAGGACACAGAGCTGACTAGAGGCACCAGCAGATACAGAGGCCGGTGAGGAGACTAGTAGCATCCCCCAGAGAAAAGAGGATGGGAGCGTGCACTGAGCTTGGGGACGGGTCTGAGGAAGGTGGTGCAAGTGATGGGATTCAGGAGATGTACGAGATGTGAAATGCACAGGACTGGGGCATGGCCGGATGCGGGGACTGAGGGAGGTGGAGGCGTGAGGAATTCTCTGAGGCCGTACCCAGTCTCTAACCTGCTTGGGTGGCAGGACCATTCACTGAAACTTGGGAGGTGGAAGGAGTGAGCAACATTCTGGGTACCTTGCCAGGCATGCTGACTTCGGGTCAAAGGGCTCCGTGCCTTCCAAACCCCCAGAGAGGCCAGAACAAGAAGCTTCCCCAGGGAACCAGGGCCAGTGGTCTCCTCCTGGTCTCGAGCCTGCAGGGTCTCCCACCTGCCCACATCTTGGATCCTACCTGGATAGGCGCTTTGAGACAGGTGTCTCTTCCACGTCCACAGCTCCTGCCCGTGCTCCAGCTGGTAGATCAGCTCAGGTCTAGGAACAGGACACCCTGTTCACAGAGAAGGAAAGAAGACACTAGGGTTTCTGTGAAAAGAAAGAAAACGTCTCAATCTAGTCTGGGACTTCAGGATGCAGAAATGACCTCGGAACGAAGTTGCTCCCATCCACACTAACAAAATACCAACCTGTCACCTGGAAATAGGCACAAACACCACTGCTGGGATCCAAAGACTTTAGACAGTAGTGCTGGCTGTGTAGACAGCACCTATTCTCTTTGGCTTCCAGCACACAGAATCCCAGGGAATATGACCCCCTCCTTCCAGAAAGTGTTTCCTAATCAATCCAAGTAAGTGAGTCTCAACCATGCGTGCATCAACCCCTCCTGGCATGTTGGGTTCACATCCAATGGAAAGGAAATCTCTGCAGGTGAGGCCTGGATATCGGTAGATTTTAAAACCTCCCCAGATGATTCCGGCATCAAAGGAAGGTTGAAAAACCAGTCTCTACCAACCTGCAAGTGGCATTCCTCAATCACCAATAGTTAGAGGTACGCAACTTTAGAAAGCTCTATTCCAGGATGGCTGAATGAGGGGATCTGCTGCTCCTGTTGTCTGGCGGCGTCCCGGGACTTTTGTGAGGGAACCTGCCTAAAAGACCTACACCATAGAGAGGAAGTAAAGAAACACACAGCTGGGTTATCACCCACCCACCTGGGAGCCAGTCCCACCTCTGAGCTTCTTATTACGTGAGATAATAAATTTCCTTCAGGGTGAAGACTGAGCTGCTCTGTCATATGTAGCCAAACACAGATGCAGGGTAAAAAGACACAGGACTCTATAGAGAAATCAAAGGCAAAGGCACCAGGACCCACAGAAGGCTGCTCTGGCAGATCCTGAACAACACCCCAAGATTATCAGTTGTCACTAAGCAAATCGCTCATATCTGCTACACGCTCAGCACAGGGCCCAGTAATGGGGCAGTGGAAAGGGGAGGAAGACTCCCTTCAGCTATATGGGGCTTTAGGAAGCTGAAAGCCCAAGAGAAAAAGGAGGGGGGTGCGCTTTAAAACTTATGTACCAAGCAAATACCAGGTCTAGAAAACATAACTCATTCTAAACTATTTATTGATTTAAAATAGTAACAACCCCTAGATACAGAGGGAGAAAATAAAAGATAACTAAATAAGACAAAGTATATAACTAAATCACATTATAATGTGATAACATATAATTTGACCCAATTGGAAATGCAATTTCCATACACTTTCCATACAATTTCCAACACATAATAATTTGACCCAATTGGAAATGCAAAATTTATATACTAAAAACTTATATGTTATATATAATAATTATGTACAGCATAACAAAATTTATACTCCCAAAAAAAATTTATCACCAAAACATAACACGGCACCGATCGGTTTTTCTGACTCTACAATATAGGTTCTGAGTTAACTTTAGAATTTGCTAAAATGTACCAAATGACAAAACTTCATACATTTAATTAATACTAGGGCTCAAATCATAGTGATACCTGGAGATCCCACTAAATTTAAATATTACTCTGCCCCAACTTAAAAAGTAGTGAAATACAGAGGAAAAATACGTATGTCTCACTTTAACTGTAGACTTGCCTATATTTCCCCTACTCATAGTATCCATTGTCCTAAAATATCCCATTTTGGGCATGGATGCTCACAAATTGACTTGGTAAAATGGGACCCACAAACACCAGTTGAGATAGTGAATATGGCCCAGTGGAAGCTGGAAAAGGGCCTCCAGGGAGTAAAACTTCACGTAACAGCTAATCAATAAAGGAATGACTGTCCTATTGCTTCTCCATTTGACAGCCCAGTTGTGTCTGTTCTTAACCTGGGAAAAATAAAGGGCTCCTCCTGGTGGGTTACTACAATCTTAATGTGGTGGTCCATCCATTAGGGTTCCTGCTAAGGACCGAGTGTCTGCCTCTAAATGTCATTACTTAGCCCAAATTCCCAATGTGATCACATCTGAAGATAGGGCCTGTAAGGAGGTAATTAAGGTTAAATGAGGTCGCGGGGATGTGGCCCCAATCTGGGAGGACTGGTGTCCTCAAAGAGGAGGAGAAAGGGGCCTTTCCAAGCCAGAGGCAGGGCCACGTGAGGACACAGCACAAAGGCAGCAGCCAGGAAGAGCTCATCATCAGAAACCCGTCTGCTGGCACCTCAGGTCTGGGACTTCCAGCCTCCAGAATGCCATGAAAATAGAGCTATTGTTTAAGCCACACAGTCTGCAGGCAGAGCTGATCCACACGATCCACACACCCAATACCCAATATAAATAAATTAATAACGTTATCCAATCAACAACCTGGCGACGACCTTGGGCTTACAGATCTGGCTGACCGTGTTCTGTCCAGGGCCTGTTTCAACGGCTTCTCTGCCAGCCTGCCTTTACTCTGAAGGTAAACTTTTCTTTCCCAGGCTGCCTGTGAGGCTGGCTCCACAGCTCTGCCGCTGCAATCTCTGCACACAAGAGCTTAAGTGCACCCACCTTTCTCTAGTAGCACAGGTGTGACGGTACACTGATGACAGCCTCGTCCAAGGAAATTCACTCGACACATTCATACGGATACATCAATCCAGTGTCTTTTCGTCCCACTGTGGGGACAATTTCAGCTAATACTACTACTTAGTATTATTTGGGGGCTGGTGACTACATTCCTCATTTATAAATTTTATTTAATCTCACTACTGCTGTTAGTTACCAATCAGCCCAATTACCAATCCCCAAGGATTTCCTCCAACAAAGACTCTAAGATCTATTCAAAATACCGTTAACAGCACAAGCTCAGCACAGCTCCTCAGGACTCTGTACGACAGAATGGAACCCCATCTGGGCCCTCTGGCATAGCTCCACCTGTAGGAGGTGGCAGCTTCTCCTGTCCTCAGTCCCTTGCCAGACGCTACAGTGCTGGAGGAGGTCAGCCCTCCCCCAGACCCTCTGGCCACCTGGAAAGTCCCTTGAGATTAACAGAGTGAACAGTTACGGGAGTTTGTGGACTATTAGAAAGACACTGCTATCCATCATACGTGATGGAGTTCAGTGGAATGTTGCTGCTTTCTATCCCTTAGCCAGCATGTTCTAAATAAAAAATGAGACCTAAAAAATATTACTTGACCAAACTTCGCGGGGGGGGTATCTTAGTGCCAAATGCCCTGATCAACAAATGGCCCCATCTCCACATTCATTATAAAGTGCAGGGCCATTGCCTAAAAATGGTCTGCTTTGGGGTAAAGAACTCCTAAGAATCTCTTGTCTCACAGACACTCCAAATAGAAGTCAAAATCATACATCTCTGCACATACAGCCACAACACAAGGCACTGCCAGGACATTCCTTATTCCCTTCAGAATTGCAGACAATACTGGTAATAGACACACATTTCACTTCTCAAATTACACAATGCTACGCTCTGGGAAGAGACATTCAACAGAGCTTTCATGGCCCAAACATGCCCCAAAGAACTGGTTTAAGTAAAAGACATAAATGGTCACTTGAAACAACTCCTTTTAAATTCCAGTGTGACAAATAAACCCCTAAATGGGTCTCTATCTTGCCTTAATAAAAGGCCTCTTGGTCTACTTACACCGCACACTAACACCACTGTTTCAACCAAACATGGCAAAAACCCCATCGACGTGAGTGGGCACTCACTTGCAAAGGACACCCCAGTCACACACCCAGACAACATCGTCCCAGACCCCTCAACGATGAAGACGACTCCACCCCCTGATGCTAAAACCTTCACCCCAGCAAATGTCCACAGACTACCTCTCTTAAGACAGAAATTAGACACAGGACCTTTTTTGCTTTCTATTAAGAATTCTATTATGTTCCTGAGGTGACTTTTTTAAAAAACTTCTAAGGAGGAAGGGTAAGGATAACGAATCATTTGATTATAACACTGGAACATTCTGTTCCATCCCTTCACCTCTGTGGAGGCAAAAAGGGCTGGAGATTGAGTTCAATCACCAACGGCCAGTGGTTTCATCAATTATGCCTAGGTAATGAAGCTTTCACAAAAAACCCTAACTAAAGTCATTCAGTGAGTTTCCAGGTTGGTTAACCCAA
Organism: Zalophus californianus; assembly: GCF_009762305.2. Taxonomy (NCBI): domain Eukaryota; kingdom Metazoa; phylum Chordata; class Mammalia; order Carnivora; family Otariidae; genus Zalophus; species Zalophus californianus. The sequence continues at coordinate 58,793,301 of NC_045611.1, read as the reverse complement.
CGAGGTGCTAGAAGGGTGCAAGCCCAGAGGGCACGGAAGCTCAATGCCCTGTCCTATGAACCTTGTTTGCATCTCTCCCATTTAGTGGTTTCTGAATTCAAAACAGTTAATATTAAGTAAGGTGCTTTCCTAAGTTCTGTGAGCCACCCTAGCAAATGGTCAACTCTGAGGAAGGGGTCCTATCTCTGATTTACAACCAGCTGATCAGCACAGGTGACAACCTGGACTTGGGACTGGCGTCTGAAGTGGATGGGTGGGAGGGCGAGAGGCTGCCCAGGAGACTGAGCCCTTAACCTGTGGGATCTGTGCTAACTCCACGTAGTCAGTGTCAGAACTGCATGGTGTGAAAACAAAATTTGGTATCAGAAGTTGCTGAGTAGAGGAAAAAGTTTTTCTTTTACACACAACTACAACACACACAGGCACATGTGTACAGGTGTGTGCACGTGTATATATATACACAAAACACACATAGATACGTAAAATATACAATAGCATTACCTCCCTGTGTCGTCTGTCACTAAGTCACCTCTGTAAATTAAAATCTTTCAAGTATAAATTAATAGAGGGGGAATGCTGTGGGAATTTAAATGAGTAGAGCATGAATAGGCCCGAACAGTCCTGCTTGGTCAGTGCTCAGGGCATCTGTGCTGATGACTATGAACTTCTTTTTTAACATGACTCATGTCTAATTTTTCTTATTTTCGTCAAAGAAAGAATCTTGCATCACTCTGGTAAATGGGAAACCTAGAGTCACTTCCTTTGGTGGCAGGTCACCACGAAAACTCAACAATGAAATCAAAATGATGTTAAGTCCCAGTGACCTCATGCTCCCTACTCAGGGCTATAAACTCAAGGCTACTCCGTTTTAAAGGGAAAAGTACCAACAATCGGAGGGTGGGGGGAATGAAGAAAGTGTATTAAGATTCAGCACTAAATCCAGACTTGCCATCAAAAACAATCAGAAGGCAGGAAACGATTATGCCAGGTTGTCTCTCAAAGCCAGTTGACGAAGTATTCCTGCACTCTCTGAAACAAGGTTTCTCAATCTCGCATAATTACTTGGGCTCATGGGCGTGACTATTTAGGTCAAGGTAATTCTTTGTTGGGAAAACAGGGAGGAAACGGTCCTGCGCGTCCTAAGGACGTGCTGGCGGCATTCCAGGTCTCCCCCCACTAGGTGCCGGTCCCACCTCCACCCCACCTGTGACAACCAAAAATATCTCCAGACACTGGCCAGCGTCTGCGGGGGGCGACACCGTCCCCGGATGAGAACCACTGGCACAGAGAGTGGTCACCAGGATGACGAGACCAAGTGAGGGGTGGGGGAGGGGCCGCCATGAGCTCCGCTGGGCAGGACACAGCTGGCGAGACAGGGATTCTGCACAGAAGGGGTGACCGCGAGAGAGGCTGAAATGCCCACGGACACTCCCCAGGCGGACACAACAGCAAGCAGAGGCCCGAGGCAGGGCCGGGCGTGGGGAAATCACTAGATGCCCAGCACAGCCAGAGCACAGTGAGCTCAGGGAAAGCACTGACGGTGGCGGATGAGGTCAGCAGGAAAAGAGAGCAGACTTTTTATTTTGAAACATTTTGTTATGAAATATTTAATCTAGCCAACTTCTCTAATTTTGCTTTTTCTCTTCTCACTGACAGACATAATTCCAGTCCTCTAAGAACAGGCATGTCTCATCCTAAGCTCTGGATTTATAGCCCTTTCCCTCAAGTTGAATGGCGCTGTGGTCATTCTCCTCAAGCAGAGAAACATCTAAGCTGGTGTTTCTCAACCATGGCACTCTGGATGCTGCAGGCGGGATAATCCTTCATTGAGGAGGGCGGTTTGTCCATCGAAGGACGTTTACGGCATCTCTGGACTCTAACCACTAGACGCCAGTACCACCTACACTCAAGGCCAGACAACCCAAAGTGGCTGCAAACATCGCCAAATGTCTCCTGGGGGCACAAATCCCAACTGCTGAGAAGTATTACTCTAACCTCTCTCTCGGACTGGCAGAGGATGTTGGCCCTCGAAACAAGCGATAATCGCGAAGGCACACAGACACAAAGGAGCCCCACAACCGGGATCATGTTGTTTGGGACAACACCTGTTGGCACTGAAGGCCAAGGCCTCCCGGGGCCCTGCCTGACTCACTCTCTTCTTGGAGAACATCCCATCACTCACAGCCCTGCTAAGGACACTTGAGCCAATCAGGCTCACGCAGTCAGCTCCCTCTCTGGAATGTGAAATCAGAACCTCGGATGGAGGCCGGTCTGTGCTGGGCACTGGGTGAGAGGTCCAGAGAAGCACTGGCTCGGGTGGCCATTCCTGCCCCAAGGACACCGCACACAGCCCAGCAGCAGACACAGAAAGAGGAACAACATAAACACGAAAAAAGACGCGGAGACCAGGAATCTGGGGGCCAGAAAGAGCAGGGACCAGGTGGCCAGTCCTGTCGCAACCTGATGAGGCAGAGGAAAAACCTTTCTGCATACAGTGACATGAGCAGAGAGAGCCAGAGAGAGAAGCCAGGACAAGAGACCAGAAGCCAGGGTATAATAGTGGTGGTTCCCTGTTCCTCTGTCAGTCCCTCACAGGATCCAGCTGGAAACCCTCCCTCTGGGTCTGCACAACACCCCCCTTTCCTTCCATTACTTTCTAGGAGCCAAAGAGGAACTGTTTCTTGCCCAGACAGACACAGGAGAGCAGGCCCAAAGAGATGAGTCTAGAAAATGACTGAAGCTGCGGGCGGGTGGGGGTGGGGACCCAGAGGCCTTCTTGACCAGCCAGGCCTGGAGCCACAGGGTGCTCTGACAAGAAGGTGGCAGGTCCCCCCATGGTGGAGTGGGGAGGACTCACCCAGAGACACCAGAAGGCCACAGTTTTCCAGCATCACCTCCTGGTACAGGGTCCTCTGGGCCGGGTCCAGCTGCCCCCACTCCTCCTGGGTAAAAGTCACGGCCACATCATCGAAGGTCACAGATATCTGGAAAGTCAAACAGAGGTAGTAGCGTTGGCCTTGGGCCTGTTGGATGTGATCAGAGCTCATCCCTACATCCCTGGTAAAGACGCAGAGTGATCAAGGTTCAAATCACCAAGTACCTCCTGAGGGCTAAGCTCTGCGCTGGGCTCAAGGGGCAGGTGGGCAATGCTTCGGATGTACTACGGTAGAGTCTAAGGGAGAAGCTTTCTCCGTGGGAGCCACTGGAAGGTCACACAAGACAATGGAGATGACGCGAGGACTGGGAGATGCAGACAGCAAGGGCTCTAGGACGCCAGAGGAATGAGTGAATATGATAATAACAGTATCAGTAACAACAGCAGTACCTGAGCCTCACTGGTCCTGCTAGCTGCCTGCCCCATGCTGAGGGCTTCACATCCTGGTTAAAGGGACTATAAGTCCCCAGTTCTTAAGTCAGTCTCCTGTGGCTTGCATCCAAACTCTTGAAACCCGACACTTGCCAGCTGTGTTACCTTGAAGACATCACTTCATTTCTCTGAGCCTCGGTTTCTGGATCAATACAATAATAGTTCCCACTTCACCAATAACAGTTGTGCGATTTAAACAGAAATTACTCACTGCTCAGTGTGCTTTGGGATTTTCATTGTTTCTCCCACAGCCCATGACATCTCATCACCTTCATGGCACAGGGAAAGGCTAAGGGAGCTCCACCAATTGATGCAAAGTCTTGCATTTTACAAACCAGAAGCGAGATTTTTAAGACAGATTACTCTAACACAGTGTTGAAAAGAGTAAACTGGACATTCCTCCACCATCAGAGTGATTACAAGTACGGAGGCTATGAAGCATTTACCCCAGTTTTTGCTGTTAAATAATTTCCATCCACGCCCAAGATATTTCTGTGAACATGGGCCGAGGAGCAGTGCCCGGATTTGTTCCCCAGGCCCCCTGGGCCTTCCCTGGGTCTCCCAGACTGGCGGGAGCTGCCACAATGCACCCTACGCCTCCTTGTCCTTCCTGAGCTCTGAGAACCTCTACCCCTGAGGCCAGGAAGCCCAAACAGCTAGAGGTAACACAGGCACCGGCCCCCAAGCGTGCTGGCTGAGGGCTGGAGGTGCCCCCTGCAGAAGACCACAGGGCCGCGCCCTCCAGAGGCGCTCAGCAGCCGGGAGGAACCACCGCAACCTCACCGGCCCTCGTGGGCCTCCCTAAACACCCAAGGTACTTTGCTTTAGTCCACGCACCTCTGTCTGAAAAGCTCTCCCGCCTCCGCCCGGTGCCCAAGGTCCCCTGTTGGAGGGGGACAGGTGGGGCAGCGCGAATCAACCCAGGGCAGGGGGCGGGGTGGAGCCTCCCCTAAGAATGACGGGCGTCCCCGGCGGGAGCATCGTTCTTTCCACCACGTAGTGAAGGGGCCCAAACGCCTCACGGAACCGGGGACCCGCGGGTGGCACGCCAGGCGCGCACGCCCAAACACACAACCGCAGAGACACGTGCGGCGGACGTCGGAGCTCCCGGCCGCGCAGCGCCCGTGCTCCCCCGCAGAGCGGCAGCAATCCCGGAACCGACGTCCACTGACCTGGGCCCGGCCGCTCGGCGGCGCCGCCATCGCGGGGCCCTGCGGGCGAGCACACCTCTGCTCTGCGCGCCCTGGCGACCTCGGCGGAGCGCGGCGTCCCCCGAGTAGAAGGCACCACGACCCGGGGCGCCGCCCTTGGCGACTGCGGGGATGGGGGCGGCTGCAGAGGCCGCGGCCCAGCGGGCGGCCGGGGGAGGGCACACCGCTCCAGGGGGTCACGGCCGCTACAAAACGCGAAGGTGAGTTCCTTCCTCCTTCCGGCTCGTTCCCCGCGGAAGGGCCAAGGTGCGGCACCGGCCCAGCCCTCGGCGAGTCAACGCCGTCCCGGGGCCAACGGCAGAGGCTAATGGCGGCGGCAGCGGAGCGCCCGGAAGTCCCGCCCACGTAGGGGGCCTCAGGAAACGCCCCTTTCCGGGGCTGTCAGGGGCCCGCGCCGCCTCCGATGCCTTCTGGGTACTGTGGTTTCCCTCGTCTGTGTCCGGCCGCGCGAGGCGGCTCTTCGCCGGAGTCTTCCTCCGGGAGGACGGAGCGCGAGCCGCTGAGCGGCCGACCGGCCTCTTTGCGATCCGGGGGGCCCAGGGGGCAGGAGCGAGAGCCTTCGTTCTGTAAACCCGAGGCTCGGGACGGACGTTCGTCAGGGCGGAGGCATATGCAAAGGCCCAGAACTCGCCCTCGGCTCGAGGCTGGCCGGTTGACTTCCCCTTTTTGGTACCACCTCCCCCGATCCTCCTGTCTGGGAGCAGACAAAAGAGTAGTTTAAAAATCGACACCGGCAGTCCGCGTTCACAAATTGCACACTCTCTTGGGCCTTCTGTAAGATGAATGAATTTCTGAGTCACGTAATTGGCCCAGATTACCAAAAAATGGATTTGCCATTCTGTGAAGTGGGGAGGAGCAAATAGAGGGCGTGCGGAGGGAAACTCAGGACTCCGGTTTTGAACATTATCAATTTGAAATGCCCGTGAGACCACAAGCATGTGTTAGGTAGGCATTTCAGCCAATGACTGAACATTGGAAGAGAGTTCAGCCTTGATAAAATAAAGGAAATTTTCAACTTTCCGTGTTTGTGGGCCCTGCTTTTTGGGCTCGCAGGGAAGCTATACTTTAGCATTTACCAAAGTCAAAATGACTTTGGCAAAACGTCAAAGCATGGGCTCTATTTCTGCCCCAAGCACACACTGCACATCTGCTTTGTTGGAAAAAATAACCGAAAAGGAACATTCTAAACATAAAGATAAGGGGGGGGATCCCCTCCTTAGTTCCCCTTAGTCATACGGTTTTGCACATACTAAAGACGTAAGACAAAGTCTGTAACTTTCTGGAATGCCCCTGGTCATGATGATTTGTAACTCTGTGTAAAAACAAAAATATAACACTGTACCAAACGTTCCTTCCCCAGAGCACTCTCTTCTTTGTGAGTGTATACTGGTCAGCTGTCCTAACTTGAGCTTAAATAAAACTCTCTCTTTAAAATTTTAAAAAAGGTTTGTTCATTTTGTGTGGACCCCTTCACCTATATTCCAAATCATGATACTACGTAGGACTATCAGAGGAATGAATGTAGACTGGAGAAGACAATGGATGGAGCATGAATCCTGGACCAACTTGGCTTTGTTAACTGGTTGATGTCAACAAACCAACAAACTCACATTACGGTTCTAAAGTCCACCCGGAGGTACATAAAGCAATCTTAGAAGTCACCATTGGTGATTTTTTTTTTCATAACTGTGGAGCTGAGACAATCAAATGCATCTGTGATGATTTGAGGATGCATACAGATTGAGAACTGGAATCACGGAGTATAGAAATGCCCTTGAGTTAATAATCCTAAGATGAGAGAGAGTCATAGTGACAAGTTATTAATTAGGTCAAGGAATGAAGACTATATCAAGAGTTCTGTAGAGAACTAGTAAGATACATGTTTTATAAATATTTACATGTATACACCTTTTATAACTATATGGTGTATATATGTATATTGCATATACATATGTAGGTACAATATGTATATGAGATTTATTTCAAGAAATTCACTTATATGATTGTGGGGCGTGGCAAGTTTTACTCTATCCATAGGGTAGAGGGTAGGCTAGTGGGCTGGAAAGTCTCCAGACAAAGCTAATGCTGCAGTCTTGACACTGAATTTCTTCCTCTGAGAACTCTTACTTAAACCTTTAAGATCTTTTCACTGATTGGATAAGGTCCACCCACATTACCAAAATAAAATCCTTTGCTTAAAGCCAATCAGTTGTAGATGTTGAGCATATCTATAAAATATCTTCACAGCAACACTAAATTAGAGTTTGATCCAATAACTGGCTAGTATAGCCTAGCTAAGTTTACACATAAAACTAGCCATCATATTCTACCTCTTGTCAACTTGGCACCCACATACATCTCCTTAAAACATACTTAATTTCCAAATAAAAACAGTAAAAAAAAGTCACACTTATGCTTAACTAGATCAAATCTGGTATTGGTCCATTGCTAGGACGGACCATACTACATATAATGGACTTTATATGATGAATGCAATATGATCCGAATGAATCTGTTGACCTATTGACCTAATGTTAAATTCTCTGACATTAGAAATTGTCCCCTGGTTGTGTAAGATAATATCCTTGTTCTCAGAAAATACAAACAAATATGAGACATGAAGTATGAAGCTCTTAAATGTTTCAGAAAAATATAAATTGATGGAGAGTGGGAGGGAAAAAGGATGAGTGATAGAGCAAATGTGACAAAAGTGTAACAAAAATACACTAGGAGGAAACATTGTTATCACCAGAGATGAGGAGTCAAAACCAAAAAAAAAACCAAAAAAAACCCCAAAACCAAAAACAAAAAACCCATACAAACAGACCTTGTTAAGATAACCTTTGGGGGGGTGCCTGGGTGGCTCAGTTGTTGAGCGTCTGCCTTCAGCTCAGGTCATGATCCCAGGGTGCTGGGATCGAGTCCCACATCGGGCTCCCTGCTCCGCGGGGAGCCTGCTTCTACCTCTGCTTCTCTCTCTGTCTCTCATGAATAAATAAATAAAGTCTTTAAAAAAAAAAAAAGATAACTTTTGGGGCACCTGGGTGGCTCAGTCAGTTAAGTGTCTGCCTTCGGCTCAGGTCATGATCCCAGGGTCCTGGGATGCAGCCCCGCATTGGGCTCCCTGCTCAACAGAAGGCCTGCTTCTGCCTCTCCCTCTGCTTGTGCTCTCTCTCTCTCTCACTCAAATAAATAAAATCTTTTTTTTTAACGATAACTTTTATCTTCCTTTAGTCTCCCCATTTATTTTAGCTACTTTTGAACAATTGCCTCTCTTTGTTCAACTTAATATATAAGCACTTAGGTTTTGCTACTTCTTTGGGTCTTCGTTTCCTTATGAAGCCTTGTGTATCAGGTAGAACTTACATTAAATAAATTTATAAGCTTCCTTCCTGTTAATATGTTTTATGTCAATTTAATTCTCAGGCCCATCCAGAGATCCTAAGAAGGTAGAGGTAAAATTTGCCTCTTCTACATAAGCCATGAGCCACCCAGGCATCCCGATATGTGTACTTTCAACATTTATATTATACTTCAATCAAAAGTTAAAATATTGGCTGGGGCACCTGGGTGGCTCAGTCCATTAAGCGACTGCCTTTGGCTCAGGTCATGATCCTAGAGCCCCGCACTGGGCTCCCTGCTCAGCGGGAGTCTGGTTCTCCCTCTCCCTCTGCCCCTCCCCCCTGGGCTCGTGCTCGCTCTCTCATTCACCTTCTCTCAAATGAATAAATAAAATCTTTAAAAAAAAAGTGAAAATATTCTATGAAAAATGCAAGAAAAAAAATCCTTGCTATAAGTGGTAATAGTTTATCCTTTTAATATAGCCTCAGGGACATAGAATTTGATTAATCATAATCACTGATTTATATGACATTGTCATCGTTTTTGTTCTTTTACAACTCATTTCACTTTGTAAAATTTAATATATGTGTAATGATCACCTGTGAATTTACCATGCAAATCATAACTAGAACATTATCAATCATTTATATCAAATATACCTGAGAGATAACCACTGTCATAAATTTTGTGTAGATGACTTATTTATTTTTTAAAATTATATATCTGTATGTGCCTAGATAAAGTTTGGTTCTACTTGATTTTGAACGGTAAAAATGGGATGTCTTATGATATGTCATTATCTGGACCTTGCTTTTTACCTCAACATTCAGGTCATGATCCAGGGTCCTGGGATCGAGCCCCGCATGGGGCTCCCTGCTCCGCAGGAAGCCTGCTTCTCCCTCTCTCACTCCCCCTGCTTGTGTTCCCTCTCTCACTGTGTCTCTCTCTGTCAAATAAGTAAATAAAATCTTTAAAAAATATGTGATGGTGAAAATTCTATGTTTCACGGTGATGCTTTGTAAAATAAGTATTTTTAAAAATATGTTCATGGGGTGCCTGGGTGGCTCAGTCGGTTAAGCGTCTGCCTTTGGCTCGGGTCATGATCCCAGGGTCCTGGGATTGAGCCCCGCATCGGGCTCCCTGCTCCGTGGGAAGCCTGCTTCTCCCTCTCTCGCTCCCCCTGCTTGTGTTCCCTCTCTCATTGTGTCTCTCTCTGTCAAATAAATAAAATCTTTAAAAAAAAATACGTTCAAATTGACTATTTAAGCAGTGATGCTTTTCAGAAGGCAATCAGAAAGGTTCAGTAATTTTTCCAAAGTCATACAGAACTTAAGTATAAAGTTAGTATTCAGATTATGTGTCTGGCTGGGTCCAGGATCTATATTTATAACCACTATATATTTTATATATTTATAACCACTTTACTATATTGTCTATCTGGTGTTGCAAATATTTTTCCCTATTTGTGAAATATTTTATTTTTATCTTTAAATTCCAAGGTTTAAAAAAAATTTTACTGGGTGCCTGGGTGGCTCAGATGGTTAAGCGTCTGCCTTCGGCTCAGGTCATGATCCCAGGGTCCTGGGATCGAGCCCCACATCGAGCCCCGCATTGGGCTCCCTGCTCTGCGGGAAGTCTGCTTCTCCCTCTCCCACTCCCCCTGCTTGTGTTCCCTCTCTCACTGTGTCTCTCTCTGTCAAATAAATAAAAAAATCTTTAAAAAAATTTAATAAGAAAAGGTCACCACTTCAAAAGATAAGTGAAGAGCATTAAAAAAAGCAATTTAAAAAATGTATATAATAAACATTGATAAAAATGTGTGAATATGGTAGTACTCAGAAATGCTCCTGTGATGGTTTAGGTGTACAGGTTAGTATAAATTATTAAATCTCTATTAATGGAAGAATAGGAGACTTACCTAGCCCTTCCTAGGTTAAGAGGGTCTATGATTCTAAGAAGTGATTCAATTGGTAAAGATAAAACTTCAGAATCACTAAAGATTAAATAAACAGGAGGGGCCATCCAGGCTGATGATATAAAACCATCCTCGAGGCTGATTCCCAGTCTGATCCTTAGACTTCAGAACTCTCTTCCAACATGGCCCAAGACAACTCTCCAAACAGTAAGTTCCCCACACACCTGACTAAAGTTTTCATTTCATTGGTTTGGGGAGGAAATTGGACTAAAAACCTCCTGGGCTTGTCAGAAGTTGTGGGAATTCCATTTTTAAACTTTGAAATAAGTGTACTAGGATTAGGGAAAACCAGTTCCTCTCATGTGAGATGAAAATATGCTGTTTTCGGGCGCCTGGGTGGCTCAGTTGGTTGGGCAACTGCCTTCGGCTCAGGTCATGATCCTGGAGTCCCGCATCGGCTCCCTGCTCGGCGGGGGGTCTGCTTCTCCCTCTGACCCTCCCCCCTCTCATGTGCTCTCTCGCTCTCATTCTCTCTCTCAAGTGAATGAATAAAATCTTTAAAAAAAAAAGAAAGAAAATATGCTGTTTTCTGAGCATTGAGCATTGGGGATTTCAGAAAGATACAGGCATTTCAAGAACTAAACAAGATAGATTCTTGCTTCAGGAAGAAGAAAAGGGAGAGAGATACACTTAGAAAAAAAAAAAAACTATGAGAGGTATGAGAAAGTTCAGAGACCAGAAGATCTTTGGAATCAAAGAGGCTTCTAGATTTCTCTCTCCAGACTCAACTTTTCTCCAGAACTTTGGATTTGTCTATCTAACTTGTTTACTTGTCTCTAACCAGCATCTCAAACTCAACATGTCCCAAACTGGACCCTCCATGTTTCCACCCAAACTCTCCCTCCCTGAGTTTATCCTCACTCAGGACATGCCGGGTGCCCCGGCCAAAAAAATCTAGGAAACATCCTCGACCCATTTTTCTCTTATGACCCACATCTAATCAGGCTGGAAATTTTGTTGGTTTTAACTTTAAAATATTTTAGGAATCTGACCATTTTTTTGGTCCATCCCCACAAGGCCCTATGAGGCCCTATATAATCCGCTTTCCCCGCCTCATCTGAGGTCTAGGACCTCACCTGCTTATGCTTTATTTCCTCTTCTGCAGGCTGTGTAACCTTCTTGCTGTCTCTTCAATAGGCCAGGCAGGCTCCCCCTGCGATCCCAAGTCCCTGCAGTGAGCCTCTCTAAGTGTCAACGTGGCTCCTTCTCTCATTTGCTTCAAGTCTTTGCTCAAGTCATTTTCTCAGTGAGGTCTTCACTAATTACTTCACTTGAAAATGGGACCTTACCCTGTGCATTCTCTCTTTTCCCTCCTTCCTTCTTTTTTGCCATGGGAATACTTACCATCCGACATACTATATATTTCACTCATTTGCTTTCTATCTCCTGACTCTCTGTGAGGTCAGGGCTATCTTGACTGTTTTGTTCACAGTGCCTAGGATAGGGTCTGGCTTTTTAATAGGCACTCTAGAAATATGTTTTTGAACAATTAAAATCCCCATAATTGCAAGCATCTGGCTTTATCTGATTTTCTAACTTTTGAACTGCAGTTTTCAATTATGATGTCTTTAGTTCCATCAATTTTTCCCATTGCATTTTGGCATTTTATTTAAGTAAACTCTTTTCTATCTCAGTGTAACATAGGTTTTCTTGTACATAATCTTCCATTTACTGTTACATTTTACATGTCTTTAATTTGGCATTTTAACATATACTGTATATTGTATGGCTCAACTTCATTTTTCTTCACACAGTAAGCCGTTCTCTCCCAACACTACCCTTTCCCACTGATTTTGGAGGCTATAGCCCATTCCAAGTTCTCACATATAACAGGCTTTCTGTGCCTTGGCTTTCTATTTGGTTCCATTTGTCTACTTGTCTGTTTCTGCATGAGTACCATAGGGAAAAAATTTCTACTAATCTCTTTCAACTGGATAATTAAATCTATCATCATGGGGCGCCCGGATGGCTCAGTCCTTAAGCGTCTGCCTTCGGCTCAGGTCATGACCCCAGGGTCCTGGGATCGAGCTCTGCGTTGGGCTCCCTGCTGAGCAGGGAGCCTGCTTCTCCCTCTGCCTCTGACTGCTGCTTCCCCTGCTTGTACACACTCTCTCTCTGTCAAAAATAAATAAAATCTTCAAAAAAAAAATCTGTTATCTTTATCCTTTTTTTAACAAAATATATAATCTACCTTGTGGGCTTTTACCCTCCCTGCACATTTTAGGTTGCCCTCAAAATCCTGTTTGGTTCTTCTCAGAAAACACAGCTCTAGTCTCATCACAGAAAAATACCAGATAAACTCCAATGAGGTTCTACAAAATATCTGCTCAGGACTCCTCAGAACTGTCCATATCATGAAAAACTAAGAAAGCCTGAGAAACTGTCAGAGCCAGAGGGAGCCTAAGGAGACATGATGACCCAATGTAGTATGATACCTTGAAAAGCATCCTAGAACAGAAAAAGGATATCTGGTAAAAAATTTTTTGGTAAAAAACTTTAAAAATGTGAATAAAGTATGGACTTTATTTTTTTTTAAGATTTTATTTTATTATTTGAGAGAGAGCATGAGAGGAGAGAGGGTCAAAGGAGAAGCAGACTCCGCCCTGAGCAGGGAGCCCGATGTGGGACTTGATCCTGGGACTCCGGGATCATGACCTGAGCCGAAGGCAGTCGCTTAACCAACTGAGCCACCCAGGCGCCCTAAAGTATGGACTTCAGTTACTAATAACGTATCAGTATTGATTCGTTAGCTGTGACAAATATCCTGTACTAATATAAGATGTTAATAATAGGGGAGGAGTACCTGGCTGACTGAGTTGGTAGAGCATGCGACTCTTGCTCTTGGGGTTATGAGTTTGAGCTCCACATTGGGTACAGAGATTACTTTTTAAAAAGTACAGTGAACGATAGGGGATACCGGGTGTTGATACATGGGAACTCCTCATACTATCTTTGTAACTTCCGTAAATCCAAATATCCTAAAATAAGGTTTACTTGGTATTTTCGTTTGGAAATGCAGTTCCGTCGGTAGACATTTAAGATGGTCACTACTACCAACACTATGGCAGTGACTATCCATTTGCATTACCCAGATGTATATGTGTCGTCGGCTCCTCTAGGGTATAGACTCAGGAAGGGAATTATTAAGCTGTAACTCTGTCTGGAACTTTGTGCCCCCCAACACCCCCCCAACTCCCCAGTCAGAGACGAACTGGACCTTGATACTGCTCTCAAGGAGCCTTTAGCTTATGGGGCTAAAACATGCCCCAGGATTGATGAAAGAGATCTTACTGGGATGGCCGGGTGGCTCAGTCGGTTAAGCATCTGCCTTTGGCTCGGGTCATGATCCCAGGGTCCTGGGATTGAGTCCCACATTGGGCTCCTTCTCCCTTTGCCTGCCACTCCCTTTGCTTGTTCTCTCTCTGACAAATAAATAAAATCTTAAAAAAAAAAAAAGAAAAATCTTACTCAGCTTTGATCTCTTTGCTTTCCTCCTTCCTTACTTTCATCTTACTTTTGCTCTTCCTCATCTCGGCCTCCCAGCCCAGCCGCTAACTGTAGTGTCTCAGGAAGCGCTAATCTGCTTATCTCTTCCCCTACTCCCTAGGGAGTTGGTCTGGGTTGGTTAGAAGTTCTACTACAGCTACTTAAGGGCTTTCCTTTAAGCTTTTTATTGTAAAGGAATTTTTCCTTCTAAGAATGGATAGTCAAGGACCTGTGCACAGAGAATAATGTAAGTGATGGTATAAGATGGGTGGGGTCCTGTGAGAGTTTTGTTTCGTTTTTTTTTTTTTTTTTTTTTACCTAAGGTCAACCTCGGAGCCAATCACTTTGCCATCAGAAAAATTAATCACAGGGGCACCTGGGTGGCTCAGTTAAATGTCTGCCTTCTGCTCAGGTCATGATCCCAGGGTCCTGGGATCGAGCCCCAAGTCGGGCTCCCTGTTCGGCGGGGAGCCTGCTTCTCCCTCTCCCTCTGCCCCTCCCCCTGCTCGTTCTCTCTCCCACGAGCTCTCAAATAAATAAATAAAAATCTTAAAAAAAAAAAATTCTGTCGCAGACTATTTGGAGCATGGAGCACGGTCCTTAGACTGGAGAGTCAGGGAAGGACTCTGAGAAGATAATGCTCAAGCTGGAACCTGTCGTAAAGGTGCAAGTTAGTCCATCACCGTGGAAAGAACATCACAGGAAGAGAAGAACAAGTACCAAGCTTGAAATAGGAGGAAGTTGGCCTGGTTGGGGGACAGAAAGGAGTTAGGTGTGGTGGCTGGAGGACACACCTGTTTCAGGGTATAAGGCCAAGTAGGTCACTAGGTGATGATGTCAAAGATATAGGTAAGGCCTGGGATGCCTGGGTGGCTCAGTCGGTTAAGCGGCTGCCTTTGGCCTGGGTCATGATCCCAGGGTCATGGAATTGAGCCCCCCATCGGGCTCCTTGCTCAGCAGGGAGCCTGCTTCTCCCTCCACTTGTGCTCTGTCAAATAAATAAGATCTTTAAAAAAAAAAAAAGATATATGGGTGCCTGGGTGGCTCAGTTGGCTAAGCGACTGCCTTCAGCTCAGGTCATGATCCTGGAGTCCTGGGATCGAGTCCGGCATCGGGCTCCCTGCTCAGCGGGGAGTCTGCTTCTCCCTCTGACCCTCCCCCCTCTCATGCTCTCTCTCTCTCTCCTTCTCTCTCTCAAATAAATAAATAAATAAAATCTTTAAAAAAATCATTAAAAAAAAAGATATATGTAAGGGCCTGATCAACATGGTATGATTTAAGAGGAATCGTGGGTGACAGTAAAGTTAACTTTCCCCTTTCAGGGTGACTGGCTGGCTCAGTGGGGTAGAGCAGGTGACTCTGATATCAGTGTTGTGAGTTCAACCCCCATGTTGGGTGTAGACATTACTTTAAAAAAAATTCAAAATCTAAAAAATAAGTAAATAGCTGGGAGATGGGTATTAAGGAGGGCACGTGTGGTAATGAGCACTGGGTGTTATATACAAACAATGAATCACAGATCACTCTGTCAAAAACTAATGATGTACTGTATGGTGATTAACATAATATAATAAAAAAATAAAAATAAAAAAATAAAATATAAAGTAAATAAAAATACATACATAAAGTTAACCTTCAACTTTCAGTGAAGTATAATAGACCAGGAGGTAGTAGACTGGCATGCAATTGAAGATTTAGGCTTTTAGGAGGGACATTCAGGGATCAAAGAGAAAAGCATCTTTATAGACTGGGAATCCAAATGAATTCTTTTGCTTAAGGAATGTAATGAGTAGCCATAGTTAAGAGTTTTCACTGGATTTTCTTTTTGCATAAATGTGGAGTTAGACTTTCTTGAGAGTGACCTCAGAAATATTGCAAAACTGTATCAGAGACAGAAAGATTCAACTTGCTCTTTCCTATGAGGTGCCAATCAAAGCAACTCAGTACATTAACGTCTCCTCTATTTTTTTTTTAAGATTTTATTTATTTTTTGACAGAGAGACAGCAAGAGAGGGAACACAAGCAGGGGAAGTGGGAGAGGGAGAAACGGGCTTCCTGCTGAGCAGGGAGCCCCATGTGGGGCTCGATCCCAGGACCCTGGGATCATAACCTGAGTTGAAGGCAGACGCTTAACGACTGAGACCCAGGCGCCCCTAAAGTCTCCTCTCTTATGAATACAGCTGTTGTGCTTCCAACTGAACCTCTAGCAACCCTAGTAAATTTTCTTCTCATCTCAGTTCACTAAGTCTAATTTTGTTACAAAATCATATGTTCCAAACAAATGTCCAGACTTTCCGGATTTGGCTATTTTAAGGTGGTGTCCCATATCTAAAATCACATAATGTGGGGCACCTGGGTGGCTCAGTCGGTTGGGCATCTGCCTTCAGCTCAGGTCATGATCCCAGGGTCCTGGGATTGAGCCCCATGTTCGGCTCCCTGCTCAGCGGGGAGCCTGCTTCTCCCTCTCTCTCAGCTGCTCCCCCTGCTTGTGCTCTCTCTCTCTCTCAAATAAATACATAAAATCTTAAAAAGAAAACAAAACACAGAACACACTTGTGTGTTTAAGGGCTTTATAACTGTGGCAGAGTTCTTTCCTATTGGGTTCTGGTGGATTCCAAATGAAAAGAGGAAATCAGACACTAGCCTGAGCCTGAAGTTTGAAATGTTTAAGCTGGCCTATTAAATGCTTCTTCTTTCCTAATCTTTCCAAAGAGACCATAACAATGAATCAGAGACGCAGCCGCACCAAATTCACAGAAGATCAATTGAAAATCCTCATCAAGGCATTTGACCAAAATCCTTACCCAGGTTATGCTACCAAACAAAGACTTGCTTTAGAAATCAACACTGATGAGTCCAGAATCCAGGTAAATTACAAATTCTATATCTCCAAGACTAGAATTAGAACAGGAGGAGAGGAAACTGTTGATCAAGCACATGTTATGAGCCAGTCTGCTAAGGGCTTTGTGTGGACTTTTTAAATAAACTTAAAGCAAAGTTTATTGAGGGATAGTAAAGTTTATTGAGCAATAGTACAAAGCTCCTGAAGAGGGAGGGGACCAGAGAGGGTTGCCCTGGAGTATCTTGATTGACACCCAGAATGAACTCACAAGGATGTTGCTCTTTGTCTCACCTCACAAATGTGGGTACTGAGGATCAAAGAGGAAGGAAGTGTGTAGGTACTCCTTCAGAGAAGAGGAAATGCTTGAGCTGGTTGTTAAATGCGTAACCGCAGTATCTATTTATTAACTTAAAAACATTAATATAGTCATGTTGGGACCAGATTGTGAAGATGCTAAATGCCAATCCTTGACCTAAGACTTAGTCAGATGTGACAGGTATCAGTAACAATCCTGAGCTTTGATCTAATAAGAATCACACACACACTGAAGACAGGCAGTGATGAGGTTGAGATGACATAAACATACTTAATTCTCTCATTTTCTTTTCTCACTTAAGATTTGGTTTCAGAATCGAAGAGCTAGGCACCAGTGCCAGAAAAAATCAGAACCCGATGAGGACTTAGAATCAAGTCAAGACCAAGATCACTCTGAAGAGGAGATTCAAAGTAAATAGTCTGCTCCAGTCGTATTCCCCAGCAGAGGCTCTTGGGTAACCAGTGCCTCTCCACACTGGCGCTAACTACTACTCTGAGTGGGAAAAGAATGTTCTCTCCCTGGACCTCCTGATCAGGGTCTTCTGGTTCAGGGTTCAGCATGGAACCTGGATATTCTTCCCTGCATGATTCATGGATCTTCTTCTTCTTCTTCTTTTTAAGATGTTGTTTATTTATTTGAGAGAGAGGAAGGGAGAGAGAGAGAGAGAGCATGAGAGTGGGGTGAGGGCCAGAGGGAGAAGCAGACTCCCTGATGAGCAGGGAGCCTGATATGGGGCTTGATCCCGAGTCTCCGGGGTCATGACCTGAGCCAAAGTCAGATGCTTAACCGACTGAGCCACCCAGGCGCCCTGGTTCATGGACCTTCTGAGACTCTCCTCTGCTTACGTTCTAACCTAACCATATACTACATCTCCTCTAGAACCTTCTGCCTGGAATAAGCTGGGGCAAGGCCCTCTTAAGGAGAGGAAACAGGTTCCAAATTAGATGGGAGACAGGGTGGGACGTGTTTGGGTTCCTTGTTTGAATATGTAAACTGACCTCTGAAATGTTCCTTGACCCTCAGTCTTACATCTGTGACAGGTAGAGAAGACAGACGGTGTCGTACCAGCTATACTTCTTCACAATTACACACCCTCATCGGGGCATTTATGAACAACCCTTATCCTGGCATTGATACCAGGGAGCAACTTGCTAAAGAAATTGGCATTCCAGAGTCAAGAGTCCAAGTAAGTGTTGAAGAATTCGACTGCTCCATCTCCTAGGGATGGAGATGTATGGGACGGGGAGCCATGTGGACATGACAGGCACATTCCCACTCCAGGATCTTTCCACAAGCTGTTCTCTTCATCTGGTAGGTTCTAACCCAGGTTCCCCGACAGCCAGCTCTCACCCCCTTTAGTTCTTTTTTGTTGTAATCAATGTTTTATTTTTTGTCTTTTTTTTTCATCTGTTCACTGCATTTATTAGTAATATTAAAAATTTTTACAAAAAAATCACTCTCAGTTCTCCTGTGGCTCTCATCCCTCTTGCCTGAGCCCATTTCCTCAGGACCAGTTCAAAACTGAACCTGTCCGCTGCCATTTTCACAGAAAGCAACCAATGAAGATGCAAGGGATGCAGCAGAAGGTTGGAAGAAGGCAACAGTATTATCCAGGTTCCACCCAAAGGTCAGCTGGGCGGAGAGTCACAGAATTCAGACAAAAGGGCTAGTGGCCTCACCCAGTGACATAGTTTAACGAAAGTGGGCTGGAGAGGAGATAGGGTAGCCCACCAGAGCCTTTAGTGAACACCTCAAAGGCTTGCATCAAACACGGAAGAAACGATACCAGTAGAAAAATGGGGAGGACCAGGGAGGCAGTCTTCTGGAAAGTTCCAGAACTCTCCCATGTTGGGAGGTGTGGAAAGTCTAGAGGGCACCAAGAGCCTCACTCATTTTTGGCAGAAAAAAAACTCTAGCATTAGGAAGTCACGAAGATGCCGCCCACATTGGGAAAGGCTACAAAGGGATGCACAGTTTCATAGGCACAGCAATCACAGACCAGAGTAGTGGGGATCACCACTACTGACACAGAAACCACAAAATGCAAGGGCAAGGAGAGTGGCCTTTCGGGGGGAAACTCCACTAGTGTCATTCAAACTTGAGCCCAGGTCAGATGACCTGGTGAGTACCACAGAGGAGCTGGCAACACTGAGGTGTCACATAAAAAGGACTCAAAACAAGCAGCTAGAAGAAGGGAATGGTAGGAAACTGCTCCAGGGCTCTTAGGAATTGAGGGTAGTACTGGGGATAGGTGCACAAGCAACAACACAAAAGAGGTTACCTGTTCAGCAGTCAGTTGGCGAGGCGGAAGAGGACCCAGGAGGCAGATGAAGGGAGCAAACATGGGGTCCTGAAAGCGAGTCTGGAGGCTGGATCAGAAGGGGTGCACACTGCACCACTGATGAAACAACTCTGGACCCCAAGGGAGGAGTCAAGATGGTAAAGGAGTCAGGGGGCCCTAAGTTTGTCTCATCCCTCAAATACAACTTGATAGTTATCAAATCATTCTGAATACCTGAGAAATCAGAGTTCTGAGGAAACAAATATTGACAACTCTACAAGTAGGAAAGCAACCACCTTTTGGAAGGTAGTTGTTTTTGTTGTTTTTCCTTTTTCTTTCTTCTTTTCTGGACAAAATGATGAGGAGAAATTCATCCCACAAGAAAGAACAGGAGGTAGTACTCACAGCCAGGGATTTAATCAATATGGATATAAGTAAGTTGTCTGAACGAGAATTTAAAACAATAATTATAAAGATACTAGCTGGGCTTGAAAAAAGCATAGAAGATACTAGAGAATCCCTTACTGTAGAAACAACTCTGAACCCCAAATGGGGGAGGCGGCAGATGCAGGTGGGTGTCACTGACAGAGGATGGTGGGGGGAACAGCCTCACTGTAGCCATCACAGGACCACAGGGAAATATATGGCCTTCAGGTCATGGAGGGCTCTTCCCAGCCTGGATGGGAAGGCAGTCTCACAGAGGAGGTCCGTTGATGCCTGACTGGTAGAAGGCACAGAGGTCCTCATATCAACAGTGGCCCTTTTTGGCTACGTGTCAGCATATAAGGCAGTTGGATTTGTCTTCCATAACCTGGAGTCCATCCTTGGGCAGGGAGATATTCTTTTTTTTTTTTTTTTTAAGATTTTATTTATTTATTTGACAGAGAGAGAGACACAGTGAGAGAGGGAACACAAGCAGGGGGAGTGGGAGAGGGAGAAGCAGGCTTCCAGCTGAGCAGGGAGCCCGATGCGGGGCTTGATCCCAGGACCCTGGGATCATGACCTGAGCCGAAGGCAGACGCTTAACAACTGAGCCACCGAGGTGCCCCAGGGAGATATTCTTGATAAGAGACCAGCTTTTGAGCCTTCGAGAGATTCTCTGCTTTTTGTGAAAGCCTCCCCTGGAGGGACCCCCATGGTCTGGTCTGGGAAAAGGAGATTCAGCCTCAGTCACCCCTACCAACCACAACCATTTGGGCCACACCAGGGGCCTTGGCCTCCCTGATTTGGGCCTTTGCCCAGGGGAGGAGGTGGGAGACTCAGCAGTGGTAGAATCATTAGTCCCCTTGATTCTGGAGGACCTCTGTAAAGAGCTGACTTGGGGTCATCAGGCTTTCCACTGGCCAGGAGGCTACGTGGTCCAATGGGACTCCATCCTTCTCATCTCGTTTCTTCCCTCCTGCTCTGGCAGTGAGGGCTGCTGCTTCTGATTCTGCTTCTTCAGCTTCGGCATCATGGTTGTGGCAATGGCTACAGTGGGATTCGGAGGGCGGTGAGGAAGGGGCCCGTTGGGATTGTTTCCTGTTTGTTTTCTGAACAGCGCCTGGCACATGACAATAAGAATTTGTTGAAGGAAGGAAGGAAGGAAGGAAGATTACATTGAATACAAGCCAGACATTTGGCTAAAGTCTTTATATCTATTGTATTTTTCAACCTTTCTAATTATCCCATGGGTTTGAAATTATTTTGTCTACTTCAGAGATTTAACATGTAGATCAGAAATGTAGGGTCCTTTTGTAAAAAAAAGATTTTATTTGGGAGAGTGCAGAAGCAGGGGGAGCAACAGTGCAGAGGGAGAAGCAGGCTCCCTGCTGACCAAAGAGCCTGATGTGGGGCTCGATCCCAGGCCCCTGGGATCATGACCTAAGCCGAAGGCAGAAGCTTAACCTACCGAGCCACCCAGGCGTTCCAGAAATGTAGGATCCTGATGGAATATCATGCTGTCAGAGCGGTGTACTCCAGGTGTGTATTTAAACCAGTGCTCCTTCCAGTAATCAGGGAACGGATGCACATCAGTGGGTCTGATGCTCCTTTCTCTCTCTTCTCTTCCTTTCTCCTTCTGTGTCTTTCATGTTGCATTCATACCAAGCGCCTACAGTGTGCTAGGAACAGTCCTACCTAGTGAGATATTCATAAAGAACAGAATCTTGGAAAATAATAAGGGAGATGGGCAAATAAACTGACAAATTTCGATGGTGTGATTAAATCACACAAATTTACCTTCTAGACAAATATGAGTGAACAAATGTGTTTATCAACAGGGAAGCCGATGTGTCTGGTCAGAAATAGTTTGACAGAGGAAAAGTTGATCCGAGGCTTGCAAAGTAGGGGGAAATTCCCCGGGGGAAGACCAGAATAGTGGGGGTTAATAAGGGTGGCATTTGTGGCAGACTGGATCTCTAAGAGCAGTCCTGTGGCTTCCAGAAAATTGTAAATTTGTCTACGGGCTGGTGAACCAAGGTGTCATAAAGATACTTAAGGAGGCTTCAAGTCTGAACCAGCTGTTTGTAGCCAGTTAAGATGGTGGACACAAACCCCAAATGTAAAATCATTCATTATCCTGAGAGCTGTGAAATGGGGCCCATCTCATTAATCCCTATATGCTGAGCCGAGCTCAGAGGTCTTGAAGTGGATTACACACTTGGAAAATGGAAAATGCTTGCTAGAAGAGTTTATATTTTATCCTTTGGGTGGTAGAGACATGCTTGAAGAATTGAGGCAGAGGAGAAAGCATGCTATGGTTACAGTTTGAAATAGCTCCTCTTCCCCCAGAGTGAAGAATGGATTTAACGATGGAGACAGGAAATAAGTTTGACAATCAGTGGAAAGTCAAGGAGGCTGAAACGTGGAAATGAGCGTTTACGAGACAGCATGCACATAGATTGACAGCATATGCACAGATGGGGTGTGGAGGACAACGACGGCATGGAGAGGGAAGGAGATCAAATAGACAGGGGAGGATATGGCGGGTTTAGCTTGGATGGCTGGTCCAATATCGGACCCCCGGTATTGGCATTATCCAGCAGGGGGATTGGGTTCCGGAAGAATACAAGGAGTTCCCCCAGGGCTGGAGGTGTCTGTCTGAGATACCTAAGACTGGATATCTAAGAGGCAGCTTCCAAAGACTGCAGAGCTCTGGGGAGGAGAGAATGGGTCCCAGTGAAGAGGCTGGGAGATTTTATAGAGAAGATGGGTATGAGCGGCAGACTGACTTTTGAGTAAAAGGTTTGGTGTGATTCTAAAAGAGTGTGAATTGAGAGAGAAGAAAACAGAAGCTAGTGGTGAAATGCAAAGCGAATTATGTCCTAGTATAGCCATTCCATATTCCTTGGGCTAGTTTCTCCCTAGAATTCAAAGCTGAATATATTTTTCCTTAAGATAAAGATATGGATATAGGTGCAGAGATAATGAGAAATCTCTGAATAACTTTGTCAACAGGGGACTGATTCTTGTAGATATCACAAGCATGGCAGATGGAGAAAGGGATTTATGATTTGGGTGTAGACGCCGTATACAGGGCTACATATGTGCAGGTCTTCCAAAACCAGCATTCATCTGCAGAGTGGTCTATACCTTCAGGAAGGATGTGAAAGTTTCAGTGACATAATGTGACTTTTCCAAAGCCTGGTTTTTGAACTCTAGACCTGTGCTTTATTCTCCTCCTCTGTGAAGACCAAAAGTAGCAGCTGTGGAATATGAACGTGTGTGTGTGTGTGTAATATATAAATCTGTGTTTTTCTAAAGTTATTATTATAAATTATGTATGCATATATTTAACGTGTCTAATGTGCATAAATGTGTGTATTTTATCAGCAGAGGCTAGGGGTAGCAATCAATTATGTATTGTGGGATGAAAAATATTTTCCTAGACAGATATACTCTCCTGGGTCATGGAAGAAAAATAGGCATTTTTGAGAGGAAGGAAAAAAGATGGGAAAGGAATTCCAGGCAGAGGGAAGAGCTTCAGTCTAGGCACGTTAGGGGAAACCCAGCAGTGGTAATGAGGGGGTCATGGGGAGTTGAGGGAATGAAACCCATCATGAAGGTACTAGGTGTGTGGTTCAGAATTTTGGGCTTTATCTCCAGACCCAACAGACTTTCCTAGATGTCATATGGAATGTCAGTGATTTTGAAATTAAGCCTAAAACAAATCATCTTACTCTTCCTTCTGCCTTATGAAAAAAGCAATGGTGAAGTTTTCATGGCATCACTTGTTTTAACTAATTCTCAATGTTTTACCTTAGATTTGGTTTCAAAATCGGAGATCCAGATTCCATGTCCAGAGAAAAAGAGAACCTGATGATCAAGACTCAGAACAGAGACAAGACCAGGAACAGGATCTCTGGGATGAGAGAGTTCAAGGTAATCACCCTGTTGTTCTCATTTTGGCTCACAAGCAGAGGCTCCTGACTGTCCAGTCCTTCCACGTGGTGGAGTCAAGTCCAACTATCTCTTGGGAAGTAGAAGATATTCCTACTCAAGTGTCTTATCAGGTTCCATGGAGTAAGGGGATTGGTTATAGTCTCTGGAGGCTCTTCCCAAGTCAGGCCCCCCCCCCCCAAGGAATTCCACTGGCCATTTTTCCAGCCGGAGTCCAGATACCCCAGTAGAATGTGCATTTTGGTCACTGATGTCTTCTCAGTGCCTGGTACATAGTAAACAATTGGTAAATTTTGTGGAAGGTATGGTTGACTTAATGGAAGAATCAGTCCTTAGGTGTGTTCTGCCAGGGGCCGCCTAGTGCATGGCTGTCCCAGGAGATAGTAAGTTCCATGTTGGGCTAGAAAGGCGGGAGCTGAGTTTACTTTCATGTTTGAACGTATAAACTGGCTTCTTCCAATCCCCCGTAGGCATAGAAACTACACAAAATGACACCAGTCTCACTCTCGGCTGTCTTATTTCTCCAGTGCAAATGCAGGGTGGCCAGAGAGACATTCAGTACATTTTATGTCTTCAGCCTGGGCTCTAAATCTTTCTCACTCATCTTGGGACTATGTCATTCTAAACATACCTTCAGCTTTTCCAGAAGCCGAGCCTGCTGGAGATGGTAAACAGAACTTCAGGAGCCAGAGACAGATACATATGGCACCACACAGCCCTACTGACTGGTCGTAGATCCAGAGTTCAGCAGATCTTGAGGACAATGAAAATAAACTTATCGATAGCATTTTTCAGTCATCATAGTAATTGTGCTTTTCAGTAAGAAGCATTTATTTGGTCTTCATCCCCATTGCTGGCACAGAGCTTCTCAAACCTTTGGAATTTCCAGTGATTGGAGAAATTAGAGTTCTTCCTCCCTGAACTCCAGGAAGTGGGGAGGGGCTGGAGGTTGAATCATTTGCTGATGGCCAATGATTTATTATTTTTTATCTTAATTCCAGTATGGTTAACATACAGTGTTATATTAGTGTCAGGTGTACAATACAGGGTTTCAACAATTCTATACACTATTCAGTGCTCATCATGGTAAGTACTCATAATCCTCCTCACCTATCTCCCCCATTCCCTCCACCTCCCTTCTGGTAACCGTCAGTCTATTCTCTGTAGCTAAGAGTCTGGTTTTTTGTTTCTCCTTTTTCCTTTGTTCATTTGTTTTCTTTCTTAAATTCCACATATGAGTGAAATCAAATGGTATTTGTCTTTCTCTGACTGGTATATTTTAACATGTGGCTTTTTAAAAAGTTTGTTAAAAAGATTTATTTATTTGAGAGATAGAGAGAGAGTGCTCTCCCATGCTCTCATATACAGACTTGAGTCGGGGGCGGGGCACAGAGGAAGAGAGTCTTTCAAGCAGACTCCCTGCTGAGCTCAGAGCCTGACACGGGGCTCAATCCCACGACCCATGAGATCATGACTTGAGCTGAAACCAAGTCGGCTGTTTAACCGACTGAGCCACCCAGGTGCCCCCTCTCTTTAAAAAGTTTTTATTTTTATTTTTTAGTAATCTCTACCCCCAACATGGGGCTCAAACTCACAACCCCAAGATCAGAGTTACATGTTCTACTGACTGAGCCAGCCAGGCACCCCTTGATTTATTTCACCTAGCATGATACTCTCTAGATCCATCCATGTTGTTGCAAACGGCAAGATGTCATTCTTTTTTATGGCTGAGTAATATTCCGTTATATATATTATTCCATTATATATAGTCTTTATTTATATTTATTATATATTTCACCTATATATATGGAATATATATATTCTATCATATATATACTTTATCCATTCATCAATGGATGGACACTTGGAATGCTTCCATAATTTGGCTGTTTTAAGTAATGGTGCGATAAACATAGGGGTGTCTATATCTTTTCAAGTTAGTGTTTTCCTATTCTTTGGGTAAATGCTCAGTAGTAGAATTACTGGGTCATATGGTAATTTTATTTTTAGGAACTACATTTTCTAAAGAGTTCTCTTCTATATGTAGCATGTACTATCATGTGAAAAAAAAGTTAACACACTGCCAATTTTCCTAAGAAGAAAAAGGATTTTTAAATATTTGGTAAAATAGACATAACATAAAATCTGTTGCCATTTTAATGATTTTTAAGTGTACAATTGAGAGCATTAAGTACATTCACACTGTTGAGAAAGTGTGACCACTGTCCGTTTCTAGAACTTTTTCTTTTTTTTTAAAAGAAGATTTTATTTATTTATTTGACAGAGAGAGAGAGGGAGAGTGCACAAAGAGAGGGAGCGGCAGACAGAGGGAGAAGCAGACTCTCTGCTGACCAAGGAGCCCGACGCGGGACTCGATCCCAGGACCCTGGGATCATGACCTGAGCCAAAGGCAGACGCTTAATGACTGAGCCACCTAGGTGCCCCTGTATTTGTCATTTCTAAGTGACCTATTCCTTGACTTGCTTGTTTTATAAATAATCTTAAGTGACTTTCTGGAGACCCCCCCAGGGGCTGCATTCTTTAGGCAGTATTTTCTTTTTTAATAATTAAGTGTAATTGTAGTAAAATAAATAGAACATAAAATGTACTATCACAACCAATGTACAGTTCCATGGCATTAATTACATGTATGTTTTTCAACCAGCACCACCATCCAACTCCATAATTGTTTTCCCCTTGCAAAACTAAAACTCTATACTGCAAAACAATAACTTCCCATCTCCCTTCACCTCAACCTGTGGTAACCACCATTCTACTTTCTTTCTCTATGAATTTGACTATTCTAGGTATCTCATATAAATAGAATCATACAATATTTGACCTTGTGTCTGACTTTTTTTCCCATAGCATTATGCCTTCAAGGCTTATCCATCTTATAGTGTGTGTCAAATTTGTCTTCCTTTCTATGGCTGAATAATATTCCATTATATGCATATACCACATTTGCTTTATTCATTTATTCATTGGTGGACACTTAGGTTGCTTCCATCTTTGGGCTATTGTGAATAATGATGCTATAAACCTGGGGGTACAAATATCTGTTTCAATCTCTGTTTTCAATTCTTTGGGTTATATATCCAGAAGTGAATTGCTGGACCATATGATGAAGAATTTTTAAAATAAACAGATATTATGAAGCAGATATTTTATTATTTTTAAAAAACATTTTATTTTTTTAAACTAGGCTCCACACCCAATGTGACCTCAAACTCATGACCCCAAGATCAAGAGTCACATCTCTACTGACTGAGCTAGCCCGGTGCCCCTGAAGCAGATATTTTAAAAAGTAAAATATCTGGTCAAATAGGGACTTCTACAAGGAGTGTGGTAATTTTAAATATGCTAAAATTTCATACCCAGTTAATAAAGTTACATTCTAGGGTGCCTGGGTGGCTCAGTTGGTTAAGCAACTGCCTTCGGCTCAGGTCATGATCCTAGAGTCCTGGGATCGAGTCCCGCATCGGGCTCCCTGCTCAGCGGGGAGTCTGCTTCTCCCTCTGACCCTCCCCCCTCTCATGCTCTCTATCTCATTCTCTCTTTCAAATAAATAAATAAATTCTTAAAAAAAAACTAAAAAAAAAATTTACATTCTATAAAAGTTAAAAAATCTATATTATGTAATAGATGGAAAACCTTTAATTGATGTATACCCATACCCACACACGAAGATATCTGTGACATATATACTTTATTTTTAAATAAGTTCATATTCTAGGTCAATACTATCCAACAGAAATTTCTGTGTTGCTGGAAATACTCTTTACTGGTGCTAATAGCCACAAGCCACAGCTGACTACTGAGTAGGACAAATAATGGCTAGTGTGACAAGAGGAACTGCATTTTTAATTTATTTTAATTTTTAAAGCTTTATTTATTTGAGAGAGGGAACACAAGTGGGAGGGGCAGAGGGAAATGGAGAAAGAATCTCAAGCAGAGTCTGCACCAAGCACAGAGCCCCAACGTGGGGCCTGATCTCACGACACTGAGATCAGGACCTGAGCTGAAACCAAGAGTGTTGGACGCTTCACCAAATGCGCCACCCAGATGCCCCGTAATTTTACTTTAATTGTATACAGTCACTATGGGAAACAAACTGAGGGTTGTTGGAGGGGGAAGTGGGGGGGTGTGGCTGGGGGATGGGCATTAAGGAGGGCACTTAATGTAACGAGCACTTGGTGTTATATGCAAATGAGGAATCGCTAAACTCTACCTCTGAAACTAATAATACACTATATGTTAATTAATTGAATTTAAATTAAAAAAATAAAGGCAAAAAAATGTGCAGAGGCACGTGGCTAGCGGTTACCCTATTGAACAGTGCAGATCTAGAAAGCATCTTGTGAACTATTTAATTCAACATTACATTGGCAGCATCTTTCCAATTTTATAAATCTGCTCCTCAAACACTGGTATCTATTTGATGGCGTTAGTAGGTTAGAAAGTATATGTAAAACTGTATCTTAATCACAGCAAAACTGAAACAGCGCCCCAAGAGTTAATGAAGTTAAAACTAGCAGAAAATTATAAATAAAATCTTTAAAAAAGACTAGCAGAATATTTTAATTTTGTTTTTTAGACAACTGTTTTCCCAATAAACTATTGGGCCTTTTCAGACCCAACAAACCCACTAGCTGTCTCTGCGGAAGCCTGGACTCAAGGTCAACTGATACAGTCCCAGCCCATGAACAAGGAAGGCCCTGCATTTCTTAATCAAGAAAATGAGCCCAAGACCCCATCCAGCTTATACCAGCTGCCCTAAATTGCTTCCCCTCGTCCTGACATCAGGGGCTGGGTTTTGCTTTGTTCTGGTGTTGTCTTTACCCCCAAATGAATATGGGATGTATGTTACATATAGGTTTGCTCATTATGCACACTCCGTCTTTACTCATGAAAAGTCATGCTCCCCCACTCTCTTCATCAATATGCATGTAGCCTCAACTCCTTTGATTATAAAAAACTTGTTCTCTCCCCCTTCCGGAAGGCGGGTTTGAAGCTCCCTCCCACCTCCTTGTCTCCTCATCTGGCTGCCTCTTGAATAAACCCTTTCCTTGCTGCACACCTGGTGTCTCAGTGATTGGCTTTGCTGCACGTCAGGCAGATGGACTTGGGTTCAGTTACAGAACCAAAACAATAAGGATAAATTTTAAGAGAATGTACATGACCCAAATGAAGAAACCTAAAATACTGCACTAAGGCACCTAAAAAGAAGACGTGAATATTAGTAACGGTGGGCTGGCATCGAACCCAGAAGTCAGAAAAAGAACTAAATAAAGCGAAAGTATAATAAATACTTAATGAAGATAAAGTAACTTGGGTGGTTTTGGGGCAAGGTCTCCTTAAAATAACTGAGAGCCAGAAAACGTTGCTGGTGAGGTGATATTTTGAGCCAACATTGACAGGAGAATGCATGAACTGCCTGAGAATCTAGAGGAAAAGATTTCAAGGCAGTAAGTTCAAGAGTACTGAGGTGAGAAAGGAGCAAAACGTCCAACGACCAGAAGAGACCGTTTGGTAGGGATGCTATTTAGGAAGGAAGTGCTCAGGGGGGTAGGGGAGGGGCGGGAGGGGAAGCTTCCTAAAAGAAGGGGGAAACCATGAGCCATTGAAAGGCTTCTAATCGGCTTTAGGTTTAAAAGGGCATGGATCTGGAGAATAAACAGTCAATCCACAAGTGTCAGGAGGCTCGGGAGGCTCGTGAAAGAGAAGTGGGCTGTGTGTTAGGGATCACAGCAGTCCTGGACACTACAGGGTTAAGATTTGAATGTGGATTTTCCCGTCCACCTCGTTTGCTATGAAACCCCTGAATTCTGTCCGTGGGACAGCAACTTCTGAGATAGAGATAATAATGAATGTATACAATTACTTTGTGCCTGGTGCCCTTCTGAGCTCTTTCCGTGTCTTAGACCAGTTAACCCTCACTACATGGTCACTTCCTTCATTATGACTACGGCAGATGAGGCAGCTGAGGCCTGGAGTGATAATGTCATCTGTTGGTGGTCCGACAGCTGGTACAAGGTGGATCAGAGGCGGGGCCCCGGGGTGCACTTGCTTTACCACTGGCTACCCGGCTTCCCACAGCCTCCTGGAGATTTTCAGAGTAGGTCGCCTTTAGTTCAGAGGAGTGCTCAGCGCTGGAGGGATATCAGTTTGAGGGCCACGAGCTGACATATGGCTTGGTAAGGAGATGCAGTGGCAAGTTCTTCCATCATAATTCTAAAGTGTTAGGTTATACTTGCTTTCAAATTATTTTTATTTAAGAAAGATGCTTTTTATTTTTTGTAAACATTTAAACTTTTTTTAAAATTTTATTTATTTATTTGACAGAGAGAGACACAGTGAGAGAGGCAACACAAGCAGGGGGCGTGGGAGAGGGAGAAGCAGGCTTCCTGCTGAGCAGGGAGCCCGATGCAGGGCTCGATCCCAGGACCCTGAGGTCATGACCTGAGCGAAAATCAAGAGTCAGATGCTTAACCGACTAAACCACCCAGGAACCCCTAAGAAAAATGCTTTATCACTGGAGTCCAGTTCTGCAGTTTGAGAACAATTATCTACAGTTTGAGACATTGTGGTTACTTTTTGGGACTGGATTGGAGTTAGCAGAGGTATTTTCAAGTGAATTTCCACACAGACAGTAAACCAGCATGTGATGCTTCTGCATGGCGGGGAACCAGCTCAATGTTTACCAGTTTTACCATTCAAACTACTCTGAAATTCCTATTCTTGCCATGTGGAGATAACAATGATGCTGTCAAATTAGGTCTCGGGACTCTAAACTCCAGGTTGGAATATGTCTGCAGGCTCGATCACCATTTATTTTTCAAACCATTAAGTCTTAACAAACCCTCTCCACTAACACTAAACCCACACCCTGACACTTTTGAAGGATGATAAAGCAACTTCCCCACAGCAATTGTCACCTTTGCCACAGTTAGGGGGAAAATGATGTAAGTCATTCCTTTCATTTCACCCCTCTCATTTCACCTCTCAAGTCAGGATTGATTAGTAGAATCAATTCACAGGCACCTGGGTGGCTCAATCGCTTCTTAAGTGTGTGCCTTCGGCTCAGGTCATGATCCCAGGGTCCCGGGATCGAGCGCCACATTGGGCTTCTTGCTCAGTGGGGAGCCTGCTTCTGTCCCTCTCCCTCTGTTTCTCCCCCTGCTTGTGCTCTCTCTCGTTCTCTGTCAAATAAATAAAATATTGGAAAAAAAAGTAGAATCAGTTCATTTTTTAGAAAGACAATTTAAAAAAAAGTTTTAGATTCATAGCAAAATTGAGAGGAAATTATAGAACCAGCTGGCATGCCATTTTTAGTTAAAATAAAAAAGTAAAGAAAGTTCCCATATTACCACCCCCCCCCCCCCCCGCCCCACAACCTTCCTCCGTTATCAACATGCCTCCAACCGACCACCAGAGTGGTACATTTGTGCAACTGAGGAGTCTACATTGACCCATCATTATCATCCGAAGACCATTGCTTACGTTAGCGTTTGCCCTTGGTGCTGTACGTCCTCTGGGCTTGAGCCAGAGGGTTTGGACAAATGGTATCTACCACTGTAGCGTCATAGTGGGTATTTTCACTGCCCCCAAAGTCATATTTATCCCTCCCCTTCACAGTAAGGTTATTTTACAAATAACCATCTTCAGATATGTTTGAGGGAATATCAAGTCACTTGTAGCCTATCTCATAAAGTCTGGTGTAATCTTTCAGGATTCAGTTGGACACTTAGTTTTGGAAAGTTGCTATGTCTATAGGCAGAGGTTACGTAACAAGCATTTTAATTCAAGACCCAGACAAGGGAGGGACCTAACTGGCATATTGGTTTCATTTTGAGATGAAATGTGTGGGTGAAGGGCACTCCTTGTTCTTCTTCTGTGGACCCAATTTTACCCCAAGGTTGTCATCTGCTCTCTTCCTCTTGCTTAAATTCAAATAATGTGTTTCAGTTTGTAAGTTATTTTCAACCAGAAGCAAAGAATCTTGATGAAGATGGAAAGTTATTTTTAACGTTCATTTTTACACCAAAGTTGACATAATGTTGAGGAGGTTAAAAAAATACAACTGCTTATAAGAGATTTTCTTGTTGCTGTTTTAATTTATTTCATGGCGCCTTCGATTATTTGGATAAAGACTGATGTTTTTCTTTTTCACTGTATCACTTTATTGTTTTCACTGTATCGATTTAAAATGAAGGATTTTTTACTTTCATGGGATTTAAAATATCTTCGTTGGAAACTCGACAGATTTTTCAAAATATTTCTAAAATTGCAATTTTTATGGGAGTTTATGAGGTTTTGGGGAAATGGTGGGAGGAGGTCTGATAGTACTAATTTAAGTGGGGTTTAGTCCTTCCGATAGGATGTAAGTATTGTGGTTTTTTTTTTTTAAGATTTTATTTATTTATTTGAGAGAGAGAATGAGATAGAGAGAGAGCATGAGAGGGGAGAGGGTCAGAGGGAGAAGCAGACTCCCCACCGAGCAGGGAGCCTGATGCGGGACTCGATCCCGGGACTCCAGGATCATGACCTGAGCCGAAGGCAGTTGCCCAACCAACTGAGCCACTCAGGCGCCCTTGTGGGGTTTTTTTTTCTGGACTGGATTATCGTGTGTGATGAGCTAGGGAGGGGGCTGACTAAATTTATTTTGATCCTTAATTTAGCTTTTCAGAATATATGTCTTTTCATTTCCAATCCACCCAAGGAGACAAAAAGACCACAGGCATTGGGAAACAACTTGCCAACTTATACCAGATTCCACTGGAGGTAGGTTGTTGGGTTTTTTTCTTTGAAGGTCAAATGTTTTAGATTTGTAGGGTTGGATTGTAAACTTTTCATATTAGAGTGTAATGCTGCCAGGACACCCCAGATCATTGTCATGCTTTTGAGTCTTCAGCATCACTGGTCCATGGTTACTTTTCTGACCTTATTATTTTCCATTCTCACGTTTCTTTGCTGTGTCCTAGCTGACACCACCTTTGCCTCGTGGTCTTGGCACAGGCTCATTTCAAAGATGCAGCTGAACTGCTGTTTCTTTTATTCTCAATTCATCTCTATTTTATAAGTTGACATCACATCTGTACCCATGTAGATTCACCTTACTCCCTTCAATATTTAGCCTATCAATTTTGTGTTTTTTCCTGGAGACATCCCTCCTGGGCCCTTGTGCCCCTGTGGACTCCTTGCTGTCAAAACTTGCACACAGCCAATGTCCTGGAGTCTCCCCTTGGCTCATCTCTTCTGTTTGCTGTGTTGGTGTGGACTAGAAGAATTGTGGGTTTGTGCCGAAGAGAGAAATTATCGCTTTGTACGTGGTCAACAGCAAGAGAAAACAGAAGGAAAAAACTTTGAAGCCTAGAACTGAGATTCTGGTCTTGAATGTTCTCACAGTTAATGGAAGCCAGATGTGGGAACCAGTAAGTAAAAAATATTGTTAGGAGTGTGGCAAGTTGTATGGGGCTAAAGAAGAGTGTATGTCCATCAAAGACAGTGTGTCAAAGTTTCATTTCATAGCATACTGGTGGGAAGAATCCCAAGTGATGAATTCTGATTTCCCTTTCAGGAGGTGATGGGGAGATGCAAACCAAATAGAGATGCACCAAGAAAATAAGGAGAGGATTTTGAATCAAGAGAACTTCATCTATATGGATATGAAGCTTTTGCAAACATATTCTATCTCGCGGCGCCTGGTGGCTCAGTCGTTAGGCGTCTGCCTTCGGCTCGGGTCGTGATCCTGGGGTCCTGGGATCGAGCCCCGCGTCGGGCTCCCTGCTCCGCGGGGAGCCTTTTTTCCCCCTCTCCCTCTGCAGCGCCCCCTGCTTGTGTTCTCTCTCGTGCAAGCGCACTTTCTCTTTCTCAAAAAAACAAAATCTTAAAAAAAAATTTCATCTCAACTCAAACATTATTCCATCAAGACAAAAACTCCATGAGCATGGAGTTTGAAAAATAGCTTAGATGTACTTAACTGTAGAAGAAAGAACCTTTATGAATTTAATGGAGATGAAAAAAATTGTTCTGTTAGAGTCAGTTTCAAACGAAGTGGGAGAAAATCCAAACAGGCAAGAAAACCTATGAATATGGTGAATGCAGCCGTGTTCAGTCTGAAGTTACACCTGACTGGACACCAGAAAGGATATTCTGGAGAGAAACTGTATGGATTTAACAAGTGTGGGGAAGCCTTTACTGATCGATCACTCATCCCTCATGAAACACACAAGGTCTCATATAGGTGAGAGATACTATTAATGTGGGTTCTGCCAGAAAGCCTTTAGAAGAAAAGCACACCTCATACACCAGAGAACTCACACGGGTGAGAAATCCTGGAAATGTAATGAATGTGGGAAGCTATCCAGAAGGTGGAATTTTGTTATGTACGCCAACAGACTAAGACATCATTATTTCATACAATCTTCAAATCATCGAAATACTTGGGCAAGAAGAATTATGAAACTTTTCCTCTTTTCTAAATTTGCATCAGTTAGGACTCCTTGTGTCGGAAATGACAGAATATTAAAACCAACTTCAGCAGCAAGATGAAGTTTAGTGGTGCATATCACTGAAAAGTCCAGTATAGCTCCTGGAAAGGAAGAGATGTTCGGTGTTTGAATGATTACTTAGAAAACCAAAGGGAAACAAACAAACAAACAAAAATGAGCAGTGTCTTTATTGCTGGACAGAAGCAAAACTGACAGTAAATATATCATTGTGTTGGGTTCAAATAATGTTAGAAATAAGTAAATAAGGACCTGAAGAAAAAGTGGCTCGCAAAGAATGTTACAGAGATGATGGTGGGGGGAACCCCCATCATTTTAAGAGAAACTGGTTTCCAGGAAATATCACTGAAATTAAAGTCTGATTTCTTTACCTGTTTTAACTACTGATTAATGATATGATTTGCACACACTTTGAAAAAAGCAGTCTCCTATTCTCCTTGAACTGGTCAGTAATCCAGTGGCTCCATTTTCAAAATATCTAGAACCTTCTCAACACTGCTATCCTGATCAGAACCACCACTTTCTCCCCCTTGGATCTTACAGGAATGTCGTTGCATCCACCTTTGCCCCCCACAGACTCAGAACAATTGCCAGAAACTGGAAACAAACCCAATGCCAATTACCTGGTGAATGGATAAATAAATTGTGGTATCAATAAAATACCACTCAGCAAAAACAAACCACAACAACAACAAAGGAATGAACTACTGTTACTCACAGGACCATGAATGAACCTCAAAATCATTATGATTCATAAAAGAAGTCGGACACACAAATATATGTATCATATAATTGCACTATATAATAGTTTAGAAGGTTCAAGTGAATGTATAGCGACCAAAAGCAGATCAGGGTTTTCTGGAGAGGGGGCTGCTGGAGGGCATGTTGGGGAGATTAGAAAGGCACACGCAGAAACTTTTGGGGATGATGGATAGGTTCGCTATCTTGATGGTGATGATGGCAGGTATACATTTATTAAAAAGTGCCAAATTGTTCACTTTAAGTGTGTCTTGTCTATTGTAGGTCAACTTTATATCAATAACATTGTAAAAAAAAATCAGAAAATCTAAGAAACAAATATAAGACAAACATCAACAGGGATAAAAGCAGCAATCAAGGAAATCAGAAGAGAGAAGAGGCATTGATATGCAAATATCAGAGGCTGAACTTTGAAAATAGTCCAATGGTTTGCAGACCTAACTAGGAAAAAAAGAACACACACATTATCAGAGTCTTGAATTATCAAGAAGTAGTCACATATACAGATCAGGTTTCAAGGGTAAAAACATTGTAGATGCTAATTTATAGTAATACATTTGAAAACCTCAGATGAGTGATTTACTAGGAAAGGCTGAGCAGAGTTCTTTGGGTAAAATTTAAAAACATTCGAGGGGACGCCTGGGTGGCTCAGTCGTTAAGCGTCTGCCTTCAGCTCAGGTCATGATCCCAGGGTCCTGGGATCGAGCCCCGCATCGGGCTCCCTGCTCCGCGGGAGGCCTGCTTCTCCCTCTCCCACTCCCCCTGCTTGTGTTCCCTCTCTCGCTGTGCCTCTCTCTGTCAAATAAATAAAATCTTAAAAAAAATTTGAGAAACATGTAGTTAATAGGGATGTTCCAGAGCATTAAAATAGCGGAAGATTAGTTCTGATACCACAGAACACTCCTAGTGCACACCCTATGCAGGGAGATACCTGCAGGGTCCCGTACTCTCCATCGTACCCCAAGCCAGGGATATGATGGTCCAGCCTTAACCTTGACTTTTCCTACACTTCCTACTTCCTGACTGCCAGAAAGTCCTGTTTATTCTCCCTCAAAGCACCTCCCTTGTCCATCACTCCCTCTGGCTTCCCATTGCCAAGTTCCAATTGTCTCTTGCAAAGACCTTTAAAGTGGATTCTGTTGGATCACTAGGGGTGGCTGATTAATCATACCTCATTCCCCTCGCATTCAGAAATAGATTAATGCCTCCCTCGAAGCCACTAGGGTATAAAGTCCATGGGAGGGCGCCTGGGTGGCTCAGTCAGTTAAGCCTCTGCCCTCGGCCCAGGTCAGGATCCCAGCGTCCTGGGACTGAA
Source organism: Zalophus californianus (assembly GCF_009762305.2). Taxonomy (NCBI): domain Eukaryota; kingdom Metazoa; phylum Chordata; class Mammalia; order Carnivora; family Otariidae; genus Zalophus; species Zalophus californianus. The sequence continues at coordinate 58,757,516 of NC_045611.1, read as the reverse complement.
TCCCACGTCCGGCTTTCTGCTCAACGGGGAGCCTGCTTCTCCTTCTCCTTCTGCCAGTGCTCCTTCCTCCCCCTTGTACTCTCTGGCTCGCTCGCTCTCTATGTCAAATAAATAAATAGAATCTTAAAAACAAATAAAGTCCATGGGACTTTGTCTTATGCATGGTTGTATCCTGAAACTGCAAAACTGTCCTGGGCACCTATTAGATGCTCAGTAGTTATTTGTAGTGTAGATGAATGAATGAGCAAACGAATGGATGCAAACCGTAAACCTCATGTTAGCACATTGTCTGTGAGCCCAGCAGTGTTTATAGACATCATGATATCGCTTGGTTTCTATCATTCCCTAGTGGCAACAGGAGGCACATCCTCCTGTGCGTGGAGGCTCACAGATACACACAAGGCAACAGTATAAAAGGACCACAAGATTTTCCTCCAGACTTACCATGGATCAGCTCACTTACACGAAGCTGGTTTCCATTTCTTACACAAATTAAGGGCTGGGACTGGTTGTGTAGCTGCACGGTTGCACAAGCCCCTGGGAACACTACTACTAGGTCGCTCCTACGTTTGTTTAGAGATTAAATGAAGACTCACTGAGTGACCTCATAAGGCACAGAATAATGCCTGGCAGAGCGGAATCATTGAATAAATGTTATTATATATATATAACATATATTATAACATATACATAAATAATAAATATTATTATCATTATTACCATTATGCACGCTCTGAACTCTCTCGGCTCTGAAATACTAGAACTTGGAGCACAATTTTACTAATTAACTATTATGGAGGACATTATTTGCTGAATCTTCACCATCCATTGCTTGACATATGCAGGACCTAGTTCATTTTCCCAACATGAGAGGTAATTTTAAGGCTATATATGGACATGCCATATAGTATTATTAAATCATACTAATTGCATCAAAAAGAAAGCTCAACTTGGTGTCAATATGTTGTTAAAATGTCTAATAATTACCCACTTCCCTTTTAAGGGCAGTGCTGAAGGAAAATGGCCCCTTTCTGGGAATCTTAGACAGTTAAATTCTGATAGCATGCCCTCCTTGCTCTTCCCCTCCCTCTGTCCCCCGCTTCTACCCCTTCTTTTTGGCTACTGTATTTCTCACAGATGCTTCCAGTTCCCCACTGAAAGTGAAGCATTGCTAGTTTTTTTTTTTTTTAAATGCCTATGTTTGCTAATGCCTTTAAATCTATTTAAAGAGGGACACCTGACTCGCTCAGTCAATGGAGTAAGCGACGCTTGACCCTGTGATTTCGAGCCCCATGTTGGGTGTAGAGATTACTTAAAAATAAAATCTTTGAAAATAAGTAAATCAGGGGGAGCCTGGGTGGTTCAATCAGTTAAGCTTCAGGCTCATGATTTCGGCTCAGGTCATGTTCTCAGGGTTGTGAGATGCAGCCCAGCTGTGGGGTCCATGCTGGGCACGGAGCCTATCTAAGATTCTCTCTCTCCCTCTTAAACCGTCCCTCCCCCACCCCGTGTTCTCGCTTGCTCTCCCAAAAAAAATAAAAATACATAAATAAATCAACCTATTTAAAGAAAAACTGTTAATACGGAAAACTCTATATAATGGCGAACTGCAGGTATAATGGAGTGTCTAACTGGTGGGGGTTCTTGTTTTAACCCGGGAAGAAAGCCTTAAAAAGGCAACCCCCCACCCGCGTCTAATTTCTGCAGGAGACGGACCACTTTATTTTTTGGCTTCCAGCACCATCTAGTGGTCATGCATAGCAACGGCCACAGAAATTCACAGGCACAGGCTCGCAGGTGCAAGGCGAGGTAATACAACCAGCCGAAGGGGGCCTTTTGTGTCCCCAGGAGTGCAGAATCATCGTTCCCTCATGGACCGCACATACCTTAAGGCTTAGCACAATGCACACGTCCCGACGGGCTCTTAACTCCATATGCTGATGGATTTAACATTTCCCTGCCACATGAAATCTTTATTAAATAAAAGAGGAAGAAGCAAAGCAAAACAAAACAAAAAGAGAGAGACAGAAATCTTGATTATTTACAGCAGGGACTCTCCAGGTAAGGTTTCCAGACCTCCCAAACCAGAAACCCTAGAGATAGGGCCCAGCACTGTTTACACAAGCCCCCATTCATGCCTTCCCCTACCACCCCTATGGGATTGTGATGCAGGCTCAAGTCTGAGTTCAACCATTTAGAGCAGTGGTTCTCAAGCAGAGGTGATTTTTTATTTTATTTTATTTTATTTTATTTTATTTTAGATTTTATTTATTTGAGAGAGAGCACAAATCGGGGGAGAGACGGGGGCGGGGGAGGGAGAAGCAGGCTTCCCTCTGAGCGGGGAGCCCCACGGGGGCTCCATCCCAGGATCCCGGGATCATGACCTGAGCCGAAGGCAGACGCTTAACTGACTGAGCCACCCAGGCGTCCCTACTATTATTTTTTTAAAGTAATCTCTACACCCAACCTGGAACTCCAACTTGCAGCCCCGAGACCGAGTCACATGCTCCACCAACTGAGCCAGCCAGGTGCCCCAAATTATAGTAATTTTTTTCAGATTTATTATTTAAAAAAATCAAAGGCACCCCAAAACCACAATTTAGGGGGATGCAGGTAAGTGATGGGGAGGAAACCAAGGTGGTAACATCCACATCCGTGCAAACTCAGGGTTGACCCTTAAAGGGACCAAAGAACGTGCCTCTGTTTTCCTTGCCCGTAAAACGCCAAGAATGATGGTGTCTGCCTGGTAGAAAACATAAGTGAGCAAGATGACTTATGATTGTGATAAGTGCCGGGAGAACAGGTAACAATGCAGTAAGAGGGGGAGTGGCTGGGTGAGGTTACTCTACGTGGGGTATTCCTGGAAGGCTCTCCTGAGGAGGTGGTGTTTGTGCGGAGGCCTGAGTGATGAAAGGGAATAAGGTCTGTGAAAACCTGGAGCAAGCCCTTGAGTCATGGAAGAGCGACCCCATCCCGAGCTACAGGAGTCACTTCGGTGGGTCTAATTCACTCATGGAGCTCCCATTCTCCTTGCTGATGATTACATTAGGGCTGGTTAGGTGACCGAGATCTGGGCAATGGGACGTGAGACGGTGTCTGCCGAGAGGTCTTTGGAGAAAGTTCTCCTCACTCCTAAAATGATGACACTAGAAATGTTTTCCTTTGAGATTCCGGGTGTTTCTGCAGCTGGAGAGGGGTCTTGAGACCACAGCTGCATTGTGCTCCCTGCCTGAGCATGAAGATCTGAGGTCTGTGGGATGCTTGCAGTTCACAGAGAAGATCACATTTCTCAGACCCCTGCATCCGCTCCTTCTGGGGCTTTCTGCTACAAAGAGAGAGAGGGAGAGAGGGAGACAGAGAATATGAGCAGGAGGCAGAAGATAGTTCCTGGGTTTTGTCCTTTCCCCTTGGGCTGAGGAGCGTTGGTGGAGGGGAAAGAGAAAATAAAGAGAAAATCGGAAAGAGAAATAATTTGAAGAAAGAAACGGGGAGCAGGGCGGGGGATGCGCTAATTTGACCTCATTTACACACATTGAGGCATCTCATCCTCTGTGCACGCCTGCAAAAAATGACGTGTGTATCACAGTATATCAAATTCATTTTAATCATTTCAGGGAATCACCACCAGAATAATATTATCCATTTCCTTCATGAACATTTATTTTGTTTTTAAAATTGGTGGTTTTATTTGAGTAATTGTGTGTGTGTGTGTGTGTCGTGAGAAAGCGTAAACTCTACTCTGAGCAATTTCAAGTACACAGTACAGTATTGTTAACTACAGTAATTATAGGGGCCAAGGGCAGGCTGCCCCCAAATGTGCCATTTTGGTATACTGATTATTTTAAATTAAAAGTTTCTTAAGAAACAGCCAGTGCAAAAAAACAAAGACAAACAACCCCCCCCCCCCCCCACAAAACCTAAAGCACTCTGAGCCCCGCTCTGGCTCCAGAAAACAGGAAATAAATCTCTCACGTCAAAGGGACCCTCCCTGTACCAGGAGGTAGAGAGATGTCCTTATTACCAGAGTTAGCAGATTTAGAGCCAGAAGTCTATATAAACAACCCCTATCACTTTTCACTAATTTACTACCCTCGGCCCAAATTCTGTTTAGAATTCTTCACTAATTGAAGCTCCCAAACATATATTTGTTTCTCCTGTCAATTCCTCACAGATTTATTGTCACTTTGTCTAAAAAGTATGAAAACTGCTTGTCTTGGTCATTTCTTGGGGTCTCAGTTTTGTTACTGGGCCTCCTCTGTGTGCACATAATTAAATATTGGGTTTTTTTTTTTCCTCCTGTCAGTCTGGCTCATGTTAATTTAATTCTTAAACCAGCTGGAAGGAGCTTGAAAGGTAGGAAAACCTTTCCTGCCCAGTATCACCACGCTGTGCTTTAGCGCCTCAGAACTTACTCGTCTTATGGGACCGACAACCCATTTCCCCCACCTGCCCGCCCCTGGCAACCACCATGCTGCTGTTTCTGTGAGTTTGACTCTCTCTTCTTCTTTTTCTTTTAAAGATTCCACATAAGTGAGATTATGTGGTATTTGTCTTTCTCCGTCTGACTGTATCTCAGCATGACACCCTCAGCATGATGTCCGTATCCAAAAATCCCCACCCATGTTGTTGCAAATGTCAGGACTTCTTTCTTTCTCGTGGCTGAGTAATATCCCAGCACGTACTTTATTTTCAGTCATATAAATAATTATACTTTCAGCCACTGGCACTTTCAGCCGTGCTGACTAGAACATGGGATTTCTTTAGGCATCCGCAGAAGACCACAAAGCCATTCTATTTTTGTGTGTGTGTGTGTGCCAGTGTAAGGACTCTTAAGTTTCCATTTTAATTTGGGCAAAAACGTACCTGATAGACTTCTTGGGGCCACTGGAGGCTCAAGCCCTTGCTCAGCCCTTCCTTTCCCAGCCACACTGGTCTGGTGTCTGAAACGGGCAGAGGAAGAAGCAGGCTCCCTCCATGCGGGACTCCAGGATCATGACCTGAGCTGAAGGCAGACGTTTAACCGACTGTGTGCCCCAAATTCATCTGCTGAAATCTAACCCACAGGTGATGGCATGAGGAGGAGGTGGGCCTTTGGGAGGTGGCGCCTTCATGCTGGGACCAGTACCCTCGTTAAAGGGACCCCAGAGCACTCCCTCGCCCCTTCCCCCACAGGAGGACACAGAGAAGACGTAGTCTGTGAACCAGACGGCCCGGTTCCCACCAGACACCAAATCTGCCAGTGCCTTGAGCTCCAAAGTCCAGCCTCCAGACGGCAAGAAAGAAACCGCCCAGTCTGTGGCATCCTGTGACAACAGCTTAGCTACGCGGACCCCCTTCCCCCCTCTTCCCGTCACAGGGACCCCACCTGTGTGAGGACAGAGGCTGCTCAAGCTGTTGCCATGGAAACAGAGGTGGGAGGTGCAGGGCTGGAGGGGCCGGAGGAAGGACTGGAGCCCAGAGACCCAAGCTCGCCCAGGCTTCGCAGTCAGGCTGTGTGTGGGATCCAAATCACAGCCTGGCCGCACAATCAAGAATATTGAAACTTGGCATGTGATCTTTCCTCTCCAAGCCCCACGCTCCTCTTCTAGAACACGAATCATAACCGTTCTTGGATCATAGGGTTGGCGTGAACATAAAGCAAATCATCCTATAAAATGCCTGGCACCAGATCTGATTCCTTTTAGCTTGTTTCTCAAATTGGGCCCAGAGACCACATGCCTCGGAGCGCCTGGCTGGAGGGGCTTGTTAAAAATGTGGGATCCTGGGGTCCCTGAAACGAAGGAAGCAGAATCTTTCCACTTCAGTTCACTCTCTAAAATATCACCTGCTTCATTTTCTTCAGAGCCTGCACGTGTCCATATCCAAAACGATTTTTATAAAAAGTGGGTTCATCTGCTAATGATCTGTCCTCCTGCCCTATAGTGTTAGCTCCCTCTGGGCAATGACACAGCCAACCTTGTTCCCCAGGATGTCCCCGACCTAGAGCGGGTCTTGGGGAGGAGCAAATCTTCAATGTATTCTTTTTTTTTTTTAAGAATTTATTTATTTTTGCAAGAGAGAGAGAGAGAGCGAGCGCGTGCAAGAGCAAGAGAGAAAGAGCATGAGCAGGGGGGAGGGGTAGAGGGAGAAGCAGGCTCCCCGCTGAGCAGGGAGCCCCATGCAAGTCTCGATCCCAGGACCCTGAGATCACGAGCTGAGCCAAAGGCAGACGCTTAACGACTGAGCCACCCAGGCGCCCTCTTAATGTATTCTTGTTGAAAGGATAACAGTGCCAAAAACCTATTTTGAGCAGCACCTGGGTGGCTCAACGGGTTAAGCGTCCTGCTCTTGGTTTCGGTTCAAGTCATGGTCTCAGGGTCTTGAGATCAAGCCCCACGTGGGGCTCTGTGCATTGTACGAGGTCTATTTGAGATTCTTTCCCCCTCCCTCTCCCTCTGCTCCTCCCCCTGCTCATGCTCCCTCTTTCTAAAATAAATAAATAAATAAATAAATAAATAAATAAATAATAAATAAATAAATAAATAAATAAATAAAATCTCTAAAAACAAAAAACCCATCTTGAGAAAGGGCAGATCTCTGGAATGCCAAAGTCAAAGGAAGGGGGGGGGCATGGAAAGGTTGGAGAACTGCAGCAGAGGAGAGAGAGAGGCAGCCTCAGCTGGGATGGAGCTCTCCAGTGAGAGAACGACTCCATGCAAACCTGAAGAGGGGTCACTCATCTGTGGGGTGAGCTCACAGATTCTCAGTTACTCCTGAGGGACAGGGCAGGAACTCCGTCTCAGAAGGCCCAGGTTGGCAGCGCGTGGACATAACTGCCTCCTCCCCACCCCTTGGTTCAGTTCCTTTGGGTTAAGAAGTTGCATATGGATGCAAAAAAGCTCACCAGTGATTGAGGTCAATTGTCAAAAGATGGCGCTGCTAGAATATTGTCTAAAACTTCCTCATTTGGGGAAAAGAGTGTCCCACTGATCTGGAAAATGAAGAATGTTGTTGCTCCAGACTTACTTCAATCCATTGTTTTTCAAAGAGGGAACTACCTCCCCAGAGGGGCAACAGGTGAATTTCGAGAAGGGGAAGGCAAATTCCACCAATGCCCAAGTGGGGTGGTGCGAACCCAGCAGCAGGGCTCGGGAGCAAGGGCTCCCAGAGCTGGGTTTACAGCTGTCTCCACCACATCGTGATGTGTGCCCTTGCCCAGATTCCCTCCTGCCCCTGAGCTTCGATTTCATCATTGATAATTTCATTCAAAAACTATTTGTCAAGCCAGTCACTGCCAGGCAGAATTTCTGTCCTCTGAGAGTGTACGTTAAAATGGGGCGACAGACAATGAATATGATGACAAGCGTGTTAATGTCGAATTCTAAGGAGTGTCCAGGAAGACACCTGGAGTTGAATACAATGGTTCATTTTTGAAATGCAGGAGAAGGCACAGTAGAAACTGGGTAAGAGGGTGTTGGGAACAACCTATCCTACCTAGAATTTGGATTTGCTTTAAGGGATTCTGAGGAAGAGTCTAAGGAAGCAAGGCTTTGTTCTAGATTGGATGTGATCAGAAATGAGGGTGATGCTATGACTGAGTATCTTTCTGTGTCTTGGACAATGTTCACGTCTGGGTTTAGACATGATTACAGAGCAGATGTGTTTTGTCCTGATCCATCATGATTATAGAGTGGCCTCTTCCAAGGTCGATGTTCTGGAGGACAATTGTTGAGGGCTGATGTGTAACAGAACACCACAGCTAGGCTTCCCGTCCTCATGACGTGCCAGGCCATTTCCTCCTGGAGATCAGGGGCTGCTTTTCTCTTCCTCAGGAGCAATTAATGCAAAGCAGAGAAGGGGGACATGGAACGCGGTGGGGGGGTGGTGGTCGTGACACTTCCAGTAGGGGGTCTAGAGAAGACATCCTGAGTTGAGTGAAGACATGTCGCCATGTTGTTTTCCTGATAGAAGAACAGGAGTAGAGGCATGGACTCACGCCTGCCCTGCCGGAGGTCTGTGTGGCTGAAGAGAGGCCAGAGTAAAGACAGCTGATATGGGAAAGCAAAGAACACAGAGGTCTCAGCCTTCAGCATAGCAACCTTTACTCTGAGCAAGATGGGAACCATGGGAGGACTTTAACAGGAAGGACAGCCTCCAATTTACATTTAGGATAATTAGGATTATGACACTGTGTTGAGACTAGACTCGGCGCAAGGATAGAGGTTGGGAGAATGGCTTGGGCATGGTGGGCTCTTGCAATCGTTCCTTCGAGAGCTGTTGGTGGCATGGACCAGGGCAGTGACGTTGGGCATGGTGCGAAGTTGCTGAAATTTTGGATACAGTTTTGAATGAGGATCGGCCCCGATCTTCTGATTGGCTATGAGATATGAGAGGAGTCAAGGATCCTCCCGGGTTCTGGGGCCTGGGCAACTGGAGGAATGAGATGCCTTTATGGGAACCAGCTGGCTGGCTGGGTGAGGGTGGCTGTCAGTGGCTTAGATTGGGATTTGTTACTCTGAGATGCCTTTTGGACCTCCAGAAGTGGGATGTCAAAAATGCCCTTGGATATATGGCTCTGGGATAAGGTTGCCAGATGCAATGCAGGACGCCCACTTAAGTTTGAATTTCAGATAAACAACAAATAACTTTTTCATGTGTGTCTCAAAGAAAAGACCTACTTACAGTTAAAAACAATTATTAGTGGAGTGCCTGGCTGACTCAGTCAGGTGACTGAGCAGGTGACTCTTGATCTTGGGGTTGGGAGATCAAGCCCCTTGTGGGGCCTAGAGCTTACTTTAAAAATAAATAAATAAATAAATAAATAAATAAATATATAAATAAATAAAAACAATTATTAGTTTTGCAGGGGGAACAGAGAAATTTCCCATATAGAAAAAAGTCCCAAATAATTTGCGTTGATTGTCTGCCCTCAAGTAGGTGGAGCCTAACTCTTTACTCTTTAGGTGTGGACTGTAGCTGGTAATTTCCTTCTAAAGAGGAAGTATGGAAAGGTAGAGGAAAGAGTAATTTTATGGGAAAGAAACTTGACAAACACTACCTCATCCAGGTGGCCAAGCCACGAGCCACATCAACAGTATGTACTCTTGATATGGTGTGATAAAAAATGGCACTTTCCTCTCTGGGGTTTTCTTCCCCAAAACCCATAACCTTAGTCCAATCATGAGAAAAACATCAATTAGTCCCAGTTGAGGGACTTTCTACAAAATACCTTTCCAGTCCTCAAAACTGTCAAGGTCATCAAATACAGGGAAAGCTGAAGAAGCTGCCACAGCCAAAGGGAGCCTGAGGAGACATGAGAATTAAAAATGTGGTGAGGTGCCTGGGTGGCCCAGTCCATTGGGCGTCCAACTCCTGGTTTAGGCTCAGGTCAGGATCTCAGGGTCCTGGGATGGAGTCCCACACTGGGTTCCTTGCTCAGTGGGGAACTTGCTTCTCCCTCTACCTGCCTCTCCCCCTGCTTGTGCTCTCTCCCTGGCAAATAAATAAAATCTTAAAAAAAAATAGGTGGATAGATCTTTAAAAAATAAATAAAAATAAAGCCTTTAAAAATGTGACATGGCTGGGATCCCAGAACAGTTAAAGAACATTAGGTAAAAATGAAGGAAATCTGAATAAAGGTATGGACTTCAGTTAAACAACAATGTCTTGACAGTTCATTAATTGTGACAAACCTTGGTAATGTAAGTTGCAAATAATAGAGGAAACCAGGTGCAGGGTCTAGGGGAAATCTCCGTATACCTTTGCAACTTTTCTCCAAATCTAAATCTCTTCCAAAGCAAAACAGTTATTAAGAAATTACTTGTTTGTCTGAAATTCATATTAAACCAGGCGTCCAGTATTTTTATTTGTGAACCCTGACAACCCCGCTCTGGGCTCTCTAACCCAGATACGCATTCTGGCGCCATCAGCATGTTTGTGATAAAAGCCAGAGCCTGCAAGAAATCACCAGGGGAGTGAGTGTGATGAAGGAGCATGGTGTTGGGCGGGGGGTGGAGACACTGCTAGTGGGGTGTTGGGGGTGTTTGCTTTGGGGGCAAAATGGTTGGTGGCACTCATGCTCTGTGACTGCTATGTCTCTCCGCGCCTCAGTTTCCTTGTTTGTTAGAGTGTAGATTAGACTCGCGCATGCCCGCCCCTGGGGCTCCTTGGGAGGGGAAGTGAGTTGACTTGGATAAAGCATTTGTCATCCCATCGGGTGTAGATCCCAAACCCTGGGAGTTAACTTCCACCTGAATTTATCAATCCAAACTTCCTTATGAATATGCCTCTACCTATGCACATGTAGACATGTACTTAGGTAAATACGAAATATATGTCAACATTTAAAAAAAGAGGGTACACATTAGGTTAACACGAAATGTTCCATTCTTTCTGTGTTGGGGAAATTGATTCCACAAGAGCTCCATTGAGCACTTATTGTGTGCCAGACACTATGGTAAACACTTCTAGATAAATAAAGCCCGCAGATTATAAAAGTCAATGTTGTCAGTTCCTAAAATTTGGATGAAGACTGGTGGAGGATCAAATCCAGGGGTAATTTGCTAAACAAGTGGGTATTCAGACACATGTGATTTTAAACAGATGTCTCCAGAATGCTGTCCGCACTGTTTTGTGTCTAAGAGAAACCTTCCCCATCCTTGATTACACGGGATGCATATAATTCTTGGAGTCCAGCCTGGCCTTTAGCTCAGTGGAAAATTCTACTGATGATTGTCATCTGGCGGTGGGGGAGGTGGTAAACTCCTCCCTGAGCATGAGCTCTCAGTGCTTTTATTCTTCTCACATTGTCTCTCACCAAGGTCCCTCTGATTCTCTCCCCATTCCCGCTGCCCCCAGTCTCCCCACACCCTCGGATGACAAGAGTAGCTACCTCCATCTCTCCCTCCTGTGTCTCAGGCTAGCCTGCCTTGGCCAGAGACACTGCGATCCACCAAGTCCCTCAGGATGAAGCCCCAGAAGAAATCCCCCATTTGCACCCTTCTCTGGGATCCCTGCGGCCAACGCACTGCAAGTCCCACTGAGTCGGCGTCGTCACCCCCCAATGCCTGCGAACTTCTCTAATGTACTGTGCGTGGGCTTCTTGTCCCTAGACCAGAGCGCCTCAGGCCTGGGAACCAGGCTGGCGCCTTGCTTCGGGCCTCCCAACTGGGCCACTTTGGCATCAATCAGTCTTTTTTGGTCCCTTCGAGACCATTCATTTGGGCATCATCCTATTGCTGTGCAAACAGAAATCTGTATTTTTGCCCTGTCAGAGGTGTCCTTAGAGTGGAAAATGGCAGGCCTATCTCATCATACACAGACACATAAAAGTTCTAAACAAATTTTGCCACGCGATACCCAACAATATATAAAAGGATAACACATCATGACCTGGCTGACTTATCAGAAATGAAAGAAAGAGAAAGGAGTTTGGTACATCCATCATCCTCTCTTGTAATCACCCACACAGAGCCTGAAGCTCTGCTTCTGGGGAGTGCTGCTGTCGTAGACCATGCAGGCTGTTATATCGGAATACCACCCAGTGGGTGGCTTATGAACAACAGAGATTTCTTTCTCACAGTCTGAGGCTGGAAGTCCAATATCAAGGTGCCGGCAGATTTGGTGTCTGGTGAGGGCCCATGTCCTGGTTCACAGATGGCAATCTTCTTGCTATAACCTCACATGACAAAAGGGGGCAAGGAGGCTCTCTGGGAGCTCTCTGGCTTTTCTCTTGACGTATATAATGGACATATAACGTTATATTACTTTCAGATGTACAACGTAAGGATTTGATATTTTTGTGTATTGTGAAATGATCGCCACAATATGTCTGGCTAACATCTGTCACCACACACACTCACGATTTTTCTTTTCTTGTGATGAGAACGTTTAAGATCTACTCTTTTAGCGAGTCCCCTCCCTCCTTAGGAGCTTTGTGCTATCACTTTGCTATCGCTCAATAAACCTTGCTTGGCGCCTGGGTGGCTCAGTCAGTTAAGCGTCTGCCTTCGGCTCAGGTCTTGATCGCAGGGTCCTGGGATGGGAGTCCCGTGTCGGGCTCTCTGCTCAGTGGGGAGCCTGCTTCTCCCTCTCCCTCTGCCTGCCACTGCATGTGCTTTCTCTCTCTGTGTCTGTCAAATAAATAAATAAAATCCTAAAAAAAAAAAAAACCCTACTCTTTTAGCGACTTTCAAATATGCAATGTGGTATTATTAACTACAGTCACCATGTAGGGCCTCTTACCAGGGCACCGATCCCATTCATGAGGGCTCCTCACAACCTAATTACTTCCCAAATGCTCCACCTCCAAACTGGGGATTAGCTTTCAACATATGAATTTTGGAAGGATACAGCATCCAGTCTACCCCATCAACCTAGGACATCACCCATGTCCACCAGCTACCCCATGCCTCCCCCATGCCGTAAGAGAGATAGCCTATACATAGACGTCTTTTTATATATTATTATATCACACGTTTTATATATTATTTATGACATACGTTTTATGTATTGCAACATGATGTATTGCATTATATATATATATATATATACATATATATGTTCCTCTCCCCCTTTTTCCACAACGATAGCCACCCTTCCATTATTACACAAGTTGCTTTCACTTCACTGTGCATTTTGCTCTTTCAGTCCCTAAAGGACATCCTTAGAATTCTACACAGCTGAATAGAATCCCATTGAATACGTTCATTAGAATTTAGCCAGCCCCTTCTTGAAGAATATTGAGTTTGTTTCCAATAGTGTGTTATTACAAGCTATGGTACAATAAAAATTGTACAATAAAATTGAAGTTTGTGTGTGGCCAAGTGGAGGGTTGCCAGCAGGAATAATTAACGTGCTTCAGGGTCTCTGGCTGGCTTGGACTCCCTCATACTCTGTGTATTTCAGAACATCTCTCTGCAGGGCTGTTTGCCATAATCTCTGAACTCTTCATTCTTTGTCCATTCTGCTTAGGATCACGAAAATAAACACTTAAAGTTTATTCTCCCCTCTACACTGCCATCATTTACTTATTAGGACCATGATATTTTAGGACCCGAATGGCTGGGCTTCTGAAAAAAAAAATAACCGGTGAAAATGTTCATAATCATTAGAAGAAAACACTAGCAGTTTACACAGTGTTGTGGACAAAAACAAGCAAACATTTGCTTAAGCAGATGTTCAACCCTTTGTCCCTCATGCCATCTACTTCCCTTCTTGAGGCGTGAATTTATTGAGAAATTTCTCCAGGCCATCCAAAGTGCCACTGGGAAACACCTGTCCCGAGAATTTGAATTGTGATTCATAACAGCAAAGTCTCGAAATTAATAGCAATTTCTGAATGCACTGCCCAAAACAATCTCCATTTGCAACACCCGTCCCCCCTCCCCCGCCACTGATCTTGAAAGTAACGTAATTTGGGAATTTGGGTTATGAATTGTAGCTGATTCTTCGGTTTTGTTCAAGTTACTGTTAGTTTCTTGGAGCGGTTGGGTGCGAACAGGTGCCAGAAAACAGGGGCCCGACATCTTTTGAAACGAGGATAAATGGAACCCTCACACTTGTGTTTCTTGGGGAGAAAGATCCTTGAAGCTTTTGCAGCCCTATTTTTCACTCCTTATAATAGGGTTTTTGTTTTTTTTTTTTTTGCAATTATGTTCAAGTGTCCACAGTGCCCCAGGCACTCAATCAACTTGTGTGGAAGGAAGAATGAGGTGCTGCTGAGTGGTGAGAATAGATCACGGGTATGTGCTTGGCACCTGCAGCGGCAGCTTCACGGTAAACCTGCGGTTTCTTTAAGAATCAGCAGCAACTCACTTGGCCAAATTTTTTTCTCTTCTGCAAAAAAACCCATCCAAAGAGACTTCTTTTTTTCCTCTCCAAAGAGACCTTTTAATGAGTAATAAAGGCTTAAGTGACCAGTAATGTGGGGTGGGGTAGGGATTGCAGGACTTAACCCGCCCTCAGCCATACCATCCTCAGTCCAGGCTATTCTGACATCAACCACTTCTCACTCGGCTCAAGGGTGCTTAGCTGATGTTAGGCACAGACTGTTGCCATAGAAACGGCAGCTGGAGGGGTGGCAGGCAGGGGTGAGCGAGATGCAGTGCAGGATTTGGAGACTGGAATTTTCCAGGCCCACAAGACACACAATGTGTGGATGCAAAATCCCAGTCTCAGCACAGAGCGGGTGGTCAATAAATACCTATATTTATTATTTGTGAACGAATGAAAATACAGGGTCTTTGGTAATGGAGGTGACCTCCCTGAAGGCTCAGTTTGCCCTTTGCAAATGGGCATAATTATCATTCTTAGCTACTAGGATTGTTGGGGGGGTGTTAAATCACTCCCTGCCTGCCCAGGCCTTGATACCCATGTGTGCCTTGGGGATCACCTGGCTCAGAATCATCTGGCAGGTAAAGGTTTATAGATGCAAATTCCTGGGCTCCTCTCCAGACTTCCTGAAGCAAGAGATCTTGTCCAAAGTATCCACCTACTTCCAAATCCATCACTTTCTCTCTTTACCCTACAGCTTTCCTTACAGTGGTCTTTAGAGCTATGTCTTCCAATATGGTAGCTGCAAGCTTGTGGCTACTGAGTGCTTGAAATGTGGCTAGTCCCAATGGAGATGTGTTGTACTTGTGAAATAAACTCCAGATTTTGAAAATCTAGTAAAAAAAAATTGATATCTCATTGATCGCTTTATTGCATTGGTGTCCTTGGTCTAAATGGTAATATTTTGCATATATTGGGTTAAATAAAACCTATTAAGATTAGTAAAACCTCTTAAGATTAATTCCATTGGGATGCCTGGGTGGCTCAGTCGGTTAAGTGTCTGCCTTCGGCTCAGGTCACGATCCCAGGGTCCTGGGATTGAACCCTACTTCGGGGGGGGGGGGGTCCCTGCTCGGCAGGGAGCCTGCTTCTCCCTCTCCCTCTGCCAGCTGATCCCCCTGCTTGTGTGCTCTCTCTCTGTCAAATAAATAAAATCTTAAAAAAAAAAAGATTAATTCCACTGTTGTCTTTTTACCTTTTTAAATATGGCTCCTGGAAAATTTAAAATTACAGGCGTGGTGTGCATTTGAGGCTTATATTGTATTTCCACTGCACAGTTTTAGAACCTGCTTTAGCGTGTGAAATAATCTTGCTAATTTATTTCTTACTCATTTGCTTTCTGCATCCCTGCATGATGGTGAACATTCCAGGAAAGTAAAGACCTTATCTATCTTGTTTACCCTGTATTCCCAGAACTTAGGACAATTAAACGCACATAGCTAGCCCCCAACATATATTTGCTTAATGGCTGCTTGAGATATCAAGTAGATATTTGGCAAGAGGGCAGATACTTGAAAGTCAAAAAGACATGGAGGAAAACTCTCAGTCACTGATCAGCTGGGGAGTGGTAGCCTCCAACATAAGGAGCCTCTTTTTTTCTGTCATTCACAGATGTCATTCTTTTGGTTAAACCTGCATCTCCTCCAATCTGTTAACTTTGGGTCCTGGAAACACTAGGGATAAATACCTGTTGAATGAATGAATCAGCCAAGAAACTACTTAGTATTGGAAAGAACAAAAGCTGTTTGCATCATCGGGGCTGGTGGCTGCCATAGAACCGAAACCCGTGATTTCTACTCGTGTTTGTAAAGGCACTGGCAGGTAGGCTTTTTTTTTTTTTCTTCCCCTCCTGCTAAGAAACCATTTTAAATGTGCCCATTTTAAATTGTGATGTGCCCCAAAGACGTGCCCAAAATCCCAGATGGGGGTACCTCCGGCCTGGACCGCCCCCCCCAAGACCTCCCCCAGCGCCAGCTCAACTTTTCTAGAAAGTTACTCTGTTACTTTGCCCTGGTCCTTAAGAGAATTTGCCGAGGCTTCAATGATGTAGGCAGGCTCTGCCCGTCGCCATGGAAACTGCAGCCAGAGTGGCGATGGGGAGGAGGCTGGGAGACACTCGGAGAATGGAACTTTCTGGACTGTGTGAGGGTTAGAATCCCAGCCTGCCATACTAATGGTTCTCAGTAAATATTTGTGGGGGGGATCGGATGAAAATAGAAGGTCGTGGGAAAGTGACTTCACCTTTCTGGTACTGTTTTCTCTTCTAAAAGTGGGGAATGTTTCCCCTGGAGCCCCGGATCGTGGTGAGGGTTATAATAGGTGCTGTTTGTAAATTATGCAGCACCATGCCTGTCACGGTGCAGCCAGGATTTTTGAAAAGCGTGTTGCAGACTTTGCCTGCATCAGAATATGTATGTGTGTGGAGGGGGCAAGGGGATGATTAAAAATGCAGAGTCCTGGGCCGCCCCCCCCAACCAGCAAAAGCAGAAGAACCTTCCCTGCTCACTGCCCTCTGTTCTACTCACTGTCGGCTTTGTTTTAGGCATGTCATCTCAGCACCTGAGACTGGCTTCTTCATTTCCTATTTCCCCCAGCTTAAGTGAGGTATAATTGACAAATAAGAACTGTATATGCATTTACGTCATTTTGATACATGTTTGGACACACATCTACAGAGTGAAACAACAACTACTAGCAAGCTAATTCGCACATCCATCCCCTCACATGGTGACATGGTGATGATTTGTGCGTGATTGTGTGTGTGTGTGTCTGTGTGTGTGTGTGTGTAGCAAATGTTATAGCTACAGTACAGTTACGGTTCACTAGAGTCACCACGCTCTACGTTAGACCCCCACAACTTATTCATCCCCCACAACTGAAACTGCACTCTTTGACCAACATCTCCCCATTTCCCGCACCCTCGTTTCTTTTTTTGTTGTCTTTCCCTCACTACCGACCAAGTTCCCTTCCGTGAGAACGGCAACTTTGCCTCTTCTGGTCTCCTCCTGTACCCTCCACCCATCCCAGGGCTTGGCGCGCAGTAGGTGCTTCATATGTAAATGTTTATGAATCTATGGGAGCATCAGTGACTTGTTAGGAGGGACAGAAGTTTTCTGAAAGGCAGAATGACCTATGAAATGCGGGGGGTACAGAAAATGCTTTTATGGAAGGGACACCATCAAGGAAGGCAGGCCAGGCGAGGTGGGCAAGGTTGGCATGCAGGACTTGAGTAGCAGGAGAGCATCCCTGACCCTAGAATCAAGAGAAGGGAGCAGTGGAGTGGGGAGAGCAACCCCTGGGGCATCAGTATCAGAAGTAGCTGCCTCCCAAGCTCGCAGCCACTTCTGAAGTCCAACCTCCCCACCTTAAATGCTCATGAGGGTTGCCCAGGTCACAGAAGGGAGGAAAACAGATGTGGGCTGGTGCACCATAACCAATCGGAAATACTCCCCTTTTCCACAAAGATGCATCTTCTCCCCTCCCACACTCACTAAAAAAAAAAAAAAAAAAAAAAAAGTGACCACTCTGCTCACCAGAATGGGGAAAAATAAGGAGATTGACAATATCAAGTGTTGGTGAGGATGCGGAGCAACGGAAACATTTGTATGCTGTTGGTGGGAGCATAAAATGGCACACCCACTGTGGAAAAGGGCTGACATTTTCTTAAAATTAGTGATCCTGTCTGTCTGGCCTCAGTGTTCTCAAGCATGCAGAGTAACATCTCCTGTGGAAGGGGAGCTCGCACCTCAAGCACAATATAAATGGGCACCGATGGAGTCTCGACCCTGAGGATAGCAGGGAGGGGTGGGGAGCGCGGTAAAGGGGAGAGAGTGCGTTTTTCTGAAGTGCTCAGGGGCTACCAGACACTGTTTAATGGCTTCCATGCATGAAATTGAACCTGGTGCTGTTCATGTCTTCTGAATGTTCAAGAGAAATCGGAAAACCGTGTTTTTAGGTTGAAATCTCTTCAGCGCTCATCTGTCATGGGCGGGCGTGTAGACTGACACAACCCGTACGGTGGGCCACCTGGCATTCTCCACGCCAACTCGGAATGCCTGAACCGTGTGATCCAGAAACTCCACCTCAAGGAATGTACCGCACAGATGCGTTCACGCATGTGTGAAATAGCACGTGTATCCGGGATTTGATGGCAGATCGTTTCTTATAACAAAGGGTCGGGTGCAACCTCAGTCTCTATGAGGAGGGGACGAAGCATCCACAGAGTCAGATACTCCGAATCTATATGAAAAAGGAGTAAGTTGCTTAAGCACACCGGTATGGGATGCTCTCCGAGATTTATGTTTCATTTAATGGGTCCACGCAGCTCAGCAGACACCAGTATACTCTCGCGATCCTTATGACAATCCCCGTTTCGGAGCTGAGGCAGCAGGCAGCTAAGTAGCTGGCCCAGAGTCCCACCGCCACCGGCCAGTAAGTGGGTTCCATCCATGCTTCTAACCGCCATGCTATGCTGTCTTCACATTAAGTGGAAAACAGCAAGTCGAAGAAAAGTGGGTGCACAAATTACTATTCTGTTAAAAAAATGGGGGGCTGACGGTGCCATGTGCTTGGAATGATGCATTCAAGAACGTGTGACAGATGTGGCTTCCAGGGAGGGTACGGGTGTTGTGGGACAGGGAAGGAAGGTGGGGTTTCCACCGCACATTCCCCACGAGGTTATTACATTCACTGAGTTACGATGTAACCACCACTTAAAATGTCCTACCGCTGGGGACTCAGACTACCAACTGGGTGGCTCAGTCTGTCAGGCGTCTGCCTTTGGCTCAGGTCATGATCCCAGGGTCCTGGGATCGACTGAGCCCCGCATCAGGCTCCCTGCTCGGCGGGAGGCCTGCTTCTCCCTCTCCCACTCCCCCTGCTTGGGTTCCCTCTCTCGCTCTCTCTCTGTCACATAAATAAATAAGAAAGAGGAAGAAAATGAAACTGAAAACAGTATTGATGGCTTTGTCTTCCTGAGACTCTCTGGTGCCTGATGTCATGTTATAGACTGACTTCCGTGTGGGCACCCCCACATCTAAGACGGAATAAGCATCAAGGAAGGAGGCACTGTGGGTTTTTTCCTTCATCCCTAGAACAGAGCCTGGGGCTTAAAGTAGTTGTAGACTTAGTACATTAATAGAATCATCCAGGCTCATCATCTCTTTAACCGAATAACTCTTTGTGAAATAAATTAGTGGTGTAATGAATGAATGAATGAATGAGTGAATGAGTTGGAGGACAGATAAGGTTTATACCACCAGCTCTTTCAGGGGCTTCGGGATTTCCAACACAGGCTGCAGAGACCTGTGTTGACCTGTTTTTCCCCTTCTGCAAATACCCTGTCTGAGGATGCATTTTAATTGCATAGAAGTCACAAGCAGACTGTTAATGGGGACCCCGGTCCCTAAAGGCTGATGCCCCTGCCCCCACCTTCCCAGCCTCAGGATCTGTCACCACCGCTACCATGGAAACCTCAGCCAGGCCGGCAAGAGGAGGGGGCTGTGTGAGGTCCAGGCTCAGGAGTTAGCCTGTGGGCATGAGCACGTTCAAATCCCAGTCTATAATCTAGGAGGGGCCCTGAGGGCTTGTGGAGGGCTCACTGAGAGGGGCCGCGGGCAGGTGGCTTCCCCCCCCAGCCTGCACCCCCCTGCACTCTGCAGAGAAGCCTTGTGTTTGAGGCCGGTGGAGACCAGTTCAGGTGGCCCCAGCCTGGCAGGTCCTGGCAGGTGTTTCTCAGGGGGACCCCGGGCCTCCCTCTGCAGGTTCACCACCAAAGGGAGGTTTGCCCCACGTGCGGATCCGAGGGCTCCACCTTAGAAAAACGCTTTCTAGAATCTCCCCCTGACCTAACCCCAATCATTTTTCTCTCTCACGTCTCCAAATAACCTTCAGCTGCTGTCTTATTTTTTTGTTTGCTCCTACTGTGTGTTGTCCCTCTCTCCTGTTCAGGAGAAGTGTGTCCCTGCGAGTGGAGCCCCATCTGTCTGAGTTACCTCCGGACTCCCCACCTTTGGGAGCACTTGGCACACAGCAGGCCTACAGTACGGGCCTAGGTGGCCACACCTAGGGTGGTGGAGAGATGCATGAATTTGTGCCTCTGTGTCACACCACACTCTCCTGGGGCTGATTGGACGGGAGTGTATTTCTGGATTCTTCTGGCTTCCCAGGGAGGTATAAGTTATAATCCTGGCTCTCACCTCCTTTTTTTTTTTTTTTAAGATTTTTATTTATTCATTTGACACACAGAGAGAGAGAGAGAGCACAAGCAGGGGGAGGGGCAGAGGGAGAGGGAGAAGCAGGCTCCCAGCTAAGCAGGGAGCCCGATGTGGGGCTCAATCCCAGAACCCTGGGATCATGACCTGAGCCGAAGGCAGACGCTTAACGACTGAGCCACCCAGGCGCCCTCAAACCATAGCTATTTAATCCAATATATCCAAAATATTACATAATCACGTGTGATCAATATAAGACATTGTTAACAAGACATTTCACCCTCTTTCCCTCACACGTAATCTTCGAGGTCCAGTGCGTGTTTCACACTTCACACCCCACGTCACTCTGGTCTGGCCACATCCCAGGGCTCTGCAGTCACTTTGGCCCGGTGTCTGCCCAGGGACAGGCCGTTATCACGTGCTGTGAAAAGCGGGCAGCAGAGGGCGTCCGAGAATATTGTCGACGTGCTTTAAACCGATGCAAGTGGAAGGGAAGGCAGAGCCCGAGAAAGAAAAAGGCTTATGGCCATGGACCCCATCCGGGCTCCGTGGAGGGAAAAGGGGGCGCAGAGAGGAGAAGAGGCAGGGCTGGGTCTCCTCTTGCAGGGAGGCAGAAGCAGTTGAGAACAAAGATTTCACGCCCGATGACTTGGATCCAAATCTCTCCCCTCTGCCCACGCCTGTCCGTCCTACCGACCCCAGAGGTGTCCAGTGTCTCTGCCTGGGTCTCCCCACGGTCACCTCTGGCCTCCAACCCAGCCCCAGTGCCCCACTGGCGGCGAAGGCCATCTTGCTTGGACGCAAGTCTGACCATGGCCCCCCTTTGCCAAATGTCCAGGGGGGCTCCCTCCTGAAATCAGGGTGAAGTCTAAGCCGCTGATGGGGATCTAAAATGAATCTCCAGATCTGACCCTTGCCAAGCCCTGCAGCCCCATCTGGGTAGCCCCACCACCTGGGCTCTGGCTGTCATAGGCCAACTTGTGTCTCCCCAAAACTGATGTGTTGGAATCCTAACTCTAGGACATCAGGATGTCACTGTATTTGGAGACAGGATCTTTTAAGAGGTGGTTAAATTAAAAATGAGGTGGTTGGGGTGGGCCCTAATCCAGTGTGGCTGGTGTCCTTATAAGAAAAGGAGATCAGGGGGCGCCTGGTTGGCTCAGTTGGAAGAGCATGTGACTCTTGCTCTCAGGGTAGTGAATTTGAACCCCATGTTGGGTTGTAGAGATGACTTAAAAATAAAATCTTAAAAAAAAAAAAAAAGAAGAAGAAGAGCTCAGGACACAGAAGGAAGACCATGTAAGAACATAGTGAGAAGGTGGCCATGTCCAAGCCAAGGAGACAGGCTTCAGGGGAATCGTTAGGAGATAATTTCTGTCCCATAAGCCTCCCAGGCTGTGTGCTTTGTTCTGAAAGCCCTAGAAAACCCATACAGTCACTCATTTGGGGAAAAAAAGTTACATTTAAAAAGCAAATTTATTTTTTTAAAGATTTTATGTATTTGACAGAGAGAGAGCGAGCACAAGCAGGGGGAGGGGCAGAGGGAGAGGGAGAAGCAGGTTCCCAGCTGAGCAGGGAGCCCGATGCGGGGCTCAATCCCAGGATCCTGAGATCATGACCTGAGCCGAAGGCAGATGCTTAACTGACTGAGCCACCCAGGTGCCCCTAAAAAGCAAAAAATTAAAAACAATTTTTTAAAAGTAAAACTCCATTCTGGGAGCACTCCTGTATAATTGGTATGAAATCAATTGATTATTTAACATATTAGAAACTCTAAAAAAAAAAAAGCCAAAAAACCCAGATACCTCAAGTGAAATGTGAACCGTGGAGACCAACAGGAGAATCCTGACAAAAATGCAAACCCTGAAACGCATTTACCACTCTTCCTATTTAGTGAAAATCACCCGGCATGGGTTCCAAAGTCAGCTTCATGCAGGAAAGAGTCTTTCTCTTGAGGACACAGGTACTAAAATATTTATGGATGAAATGGTACCGTGTCTGGGATTTGCTTTAAAAGAATCGCGGGTGGGGTGGCAGATACAGTAGGCTGGGGGTGGGGGTGTGAGCAGATCATCGTCGAAACCGTGAGTCTAAGAGGATCCATTATGCTCTTGTCGGCTTTTGCATGTTTTCAGGCTTTCCAACACATTGCCCCCCACCCGCCACTTTTCGAACTCAAAGCTGGAATAACCTTCCTGAACCGCGCATCTGACCACTCCCCTGCCCCGCTTCAAACCCCACTCTCCTCCTTAAAAGAGTCAGAAAGAGGAGCTCTTTAATTGTACAGATTCATAATCTTTAATCGCAAGTCCCTCCACGCCCGGGGCTTTGGACGCTCGTCGTTTCACGGGGCGACGGTGACATTCCGCTAAAGCCTCTGATGACACCTTTGGCCCCTCTGGCCTCAGGTTTCCCTCCCGAGCAGCACAGTTCCCACTTTGCCTCCAGTACTCCTTTCACCACAAAGTACCCCGTGTCAGAATTCTGAGCGAGAAACAGAACATCCCAGAAACCACGAGCGACGCACGCGAGCAAACCACCGAAGGGAGTCTCGATGCGGAAACTCCCAAGCCCGCAGCTCCGTGCGGCACCTGCAGCCCACATGTGATTGGCACCTCGTGTTCTGTTTCTCTGGGTACGTTCAATGATGTCCACATCCCGACTCTCTGGGGGCCTCAGAAAACAAACACGTTCTCTATCTTTTGATGCCAACCAGTTCTATGATGCAAACCTTGGCGCTCCCGCGTCCCAGGGGCGGACATACCTGGCACGTTTGTCATGGGATCGGCTTTCCTTACGGCTAATCCCCCCGACAGCTGCGCTGGCCCCCGGGGCACAGCAAGCTGCCTCTGACCAGCGCACGGTCTCCACTGAAGGCGGCCGAGGGCAGCACCTGATCGCCCACAACCCCCGGCAGCTGCTGCCGAGCTGCTGTTTCTAACCTCGAGCGCCGTGAAATTGGTCACAGATGGTCGTGGCCTCCAGACAACCCCGTCGCCTGGTTCGGAGAGGCTGTCCCGTGGAAAGGCAGGAGTCTGGGGCATCACCAAGTGCCCCCCAACCTGCCCTGTACTGAACCGTCCCGCCCCCCCCCCCCCCCCCCCCCCCCGGTGGTTTTACAGCACACGCCTGGGTTTTCCTACAATTGGGGATGGGGTTCAGATGGCTTTTCCTTAATAGCGAACCTGAGGACTCCGGATGAAGCCGCTGTGGGGCAGAAAGGGCAGAGCAGAACAAAAGATGCTGGAGCGAAACATAAAAAAAGAAACAAGATCCAGGCCGAGTTCCCAGGACTCCGGCATTGAGAATGCCTCGTGGGGCCTTTAAGAGCAGCTTTTCTCCCTTCTGTGTGTTCTTCCAGCCCCCATGCCCCAGTCACCATTCACCTTAGTGTCCCATCCACGTCCGAACGTCCGTGTGCCATGTTGGAAACACTCGTGAGGAGTTCAACAGCACAGGGACTCCTGGGTGGCTCAGCGGGTGAAGCGTCTGCTTTGGGCTCGGGTCGTGACACTGGGGTCCTGGGATCGAGCCCTTGCTCAGCGGGAAGCTGGCTTCTCCCTCTCCCTCTCTCCCTGCTCGTGCTCTCTCTGTGTTGAATAAATAAATAAAATCTTAAAAAAAAAAAAAGGAATTCAACAGCACAGACTCACACCCGCTGATTTTCAGGGCCTCCATGTCTTCTCGGGGTCCCCACCTCCAGAGCCACGTGAGGAACTGGAGGGGTGATGCTCCACATACAGCTGATCGTGGTGGGTCTCAAAGTGTGCGAGAGAGTGTGACTGGCTGCGCGTGAGCACACGAGGGATTGTGTTGTGTGTGTGTTGCATTTGTGGGGTGGTGAGTGGGGGTTGGGGGATGAACAGGAGGAGCACAGAGGACTTTTAGGGCAGTGAAAATACTCTGTATGATACTATGAGGCTGGATACATGCCACCACACATCTGCCCAAACCCACAGTGTGCACGGAGTGCCCTGACTGAACACTATGGACTCCGGGCGACCATGGCGTGTTGATACCAGCTCATCAGCAGTGACAAATGTACCCTTGGTGGGGGATGTTGATAGTGGGGAGGCCTTGCCGGAGTGGGGGTGGGGGTGCACAGGATATCTCTCTGTACCTTCCCCTTAATTTTACTCTGAACCTGAAACTGCTCTCAAAAAATGAAGGTTTTTTTTTAAATATATATGTATATGTATTTTTAAGATTTATTTACTTGACAGAGAGTGAGCACAAGCAGGGGGAGCAGCAGAGTTGGAGGGAGAAGCAGGTTTCCCACTGAGCAGGGAGCCTGGTGCGGGACTCGATCCCAGGACCCTGGGACCATGACCTGTGCCAAAGGCAGACGCTTAACGACTGAGTCACCCAGGCGCCCCCATTTCTTTAAAGGAAACACAGTAGAAACGAAACTGTGAATAAGTGTGGCTAAGCCAGTGGTTCTCAACCAGGGGTGACTTCACCCACGACAAGATGACTGGAAGTGCCTGGAAACAGTGTTGGTTGTCATGACATAGGTGAGGGGCACACTGCTGACATCCGGGGGCGCCGAGACCGGCACATTGCACAGGACGCCCCCGCCACAAACGGTTCTCCCGCCCGGGGCCTCGGTGCTGAGCAGGGAACCCCTGGGCCAGATGCTACTGCTTACCCAGGCTCTGCACAGAGCTCGCCTCTGTTTAGAAAGCAATCAGCAAGTGCCGTGGCGGGTGCTGAGGGTGCACCAGCACCTCACAGAAACCTCCTCTGGAACAAAATGGAAAGAGTCCACGAGGGAATAGCGTTTTTACGGTGAAAGTCGGTTATGTTTAAAGCCGAACCGTGAAATGACACCACAACGGTGCCGTCTGCCCCACAACCCGGGAAACCCTGGGCAGGGAACGGAAGACAGCTGAGAACGTGTAGTACGGAGTCAGGTGCGACCACCCTTGCCAAAGGTGACGGCACAGGCACCGGGGGCACTGAGTGGCCAGTGGTTAGCCGTTTCTAGACAGTGGGGGCCGATGGTGGAGTCAGCAGGACCCGTGGACGGATGAACGTGGACTTCGAGGAAAGGTCGGAAGGAAGATTTAATCCTGACTCCCATGAGATGGACGAGGCTGGGGCATGGACAGGATGGTTGGGAGGTTGCTGCGGCTGTTCAGGCCAGACGTGATGGCAGAGAGGACAAGGGTGGTGGGGAAGGAGGAGAGATCTGAGAGCCATTTAGTCGGCGGGGAAGGATGTGGAGTGACCGGGGGCACAAGGGAGATGTCCATCTGCGGTGCAAGAGTCAAGATAACATTTGAATGTGGTATTTTTTTTAGGTAAAAAATTATGCAGGAATAACCCACAATAAACCCAACACCTAAATTCTTGCTCAAGATGGGCTCTGATGCTACACTTTGTGCGACTCACCTCCCTCACCTCACCCTGATCCCGATCGCATCAGATCCTCTTCAGTTAAAATGTTATTTTGTTCACTGTTGATTTTTTTGCATTAATTTTGAAACTGTAAAGAAATGTTGCATTGAAATATTGTTTCTCTTGATTACTGAAATGTTTGTGCCCCGCTCAAACCCACTCTTTGATTTTGCACCCGAGCTGAGAGCCTACCCTGCTTCACCCCAGTCCTGACCCTGGTGAATGGGACAGATGCGAGAAACACTCCAGCGAGAAGCTGTCAGAAGTTTCACACGAGGCTAAGTGGCCCAGACGGACCCTCAGCGCTCCAGAATCCCATGGAATTTCCACTGAGCTAACGGCCAGGCCGGATACCAGCAGCACATATGTCCATGTGACCAAGCACAGGAATGGCTCTCTTGGACCCAGCTCGGTACAGACAGCATAGTGGAGACACCCCTTTCCAAAACACGAGAAAAAGAGTAATACTAACCATCTGTTTGGCAAACTGTTATCACCACATTCTCTTTCTAACCAGTTTTTCCCTCTGCAATCTGAGAACTGCTCATTTCGCAATGTTATTTTCAAAGGAAGTAGCTTTCTGTCCCAGGGACCCTTCACGGTGTCTTGAAGCCAGTTGGTGTCAATTAAATGCTTATTGAATGATTTCCACCGATACAGGTATGGGAGCAAGGAGAGCTTCCATTCGTGTGGGAGCCTCGCTGTGTGCACGCATGTTCATGTGTGTGTGTGCACGTGCGTGCCTTTAGGCACACGGTTATGGACACATGGATGAAAGGCTTGGTTGGGATGAGTTCAGGTAGTATTTCCATGTGCAGAAGTATTCCAGGCCCCGGGCCACATGCTTTAGGAAGGAGTCCAATCATTTCATTCTCAGGACCTCATAGGGAAGGCACTATCCTCACCCTTACTTTATAGTTGAATAGCTTGGGATCAGAGAGGTTCTGACACCAGCCAGAAGGAGCAGAGCCAGGCTGTGGACCAGGTCCTAGTGACACCAAGCTGGTCCCCATAATGAACTGCGTTGCTCGATGGCCCCAAAATGTGTGTTCTAGCTCAAGACCTGCAGCCATTGAGAGGTCTGTGGCCACGACCACGGGACCTTTCTGCTCCACTTCCCTGGGGCTGTGGTCCTCGGGCCCTGCCAGTGCCAGCATTCGATACACATTGGTGGAGTAGCCAATGGAAGGTGTGTTCACATCCGGCTCTCAACAAATCACCACTGCCCCACAGCTTAGAGCAGCACAAATTTGTTACCTCATGGTTTTTCTGGTCAGGAATTCAGGTTTGGGTTAGTAGGCGTGTGTCTTTCTGGTGTCCTCTGCTTTTGTTTAAAGGCCCACCTGATTAGGTCAGGCCCACTCAGGGGATCTCCCTTCTGCCATGGAACATAACACAATCACAGGAGCAAGATCTCAAAGCCACACCCAGGAGGATTACACAGGGTGTGGACACAGTGAGTGTGAGTCTTGGGGACATCCCAGAATCCACAGAATGAGAGTGATTTATGGGCCAAGCTAAGCTTTACTCTGTAGATGGTGGGGATCTGCTCTGAGTGTTTAAGTAAAGATGCTCAGAGTCAGATCAACTGTTGTTGTTGACATTTATGTTTTGGAAAACCACGCTGAAGATTAGACTAGAAAAGAGGAATAGGGTGGCCGTGAGACGCCAAAGGGAGCTGCTGCAGGAATCCTGGGTGTGGGGAGAGGATGATGAGACTCAGCAGGAAGGAAGTGGCCACAGCATCATGTTTCCCACGACAAGCGTTGAGTGAGCACCAGCTACTCATCAGCCACCATGCTGGCCACCATGCAGGGGCACAGAGGGAAAGTACAGATATGGTCCTGCCCTCACAGGAGTTACCTCTTAGCAAGGGAGATGGATGTTGTGATGGGCAACTTGTCTGGGCCATGGTGCCTGAACATCTGCTCAAACGTTATTCTGAGCATTTCTTTGTATGAGATTAATGTTTAAATTTGTGGTCTTTGAGTCAAACACATTGCTCTCGCTAATGTGGGTGGGCCTTATCCAATCAATCAAAGGCATGAACAGAACGAAGACTAACCTCCCCCAAGCAAGAGAGGATTCTGCGAGCAGATGATCTTCAGACTTGAACTGCAGCATGAGCTTTACCTTTGGTCTTCAGCCCGCTGGCCCCCCCCAGCCCCCCCAGAGTTTGGACCTGCCAGACTCTGTAATCATGTGATCACTTTCTCTGGGGAACTCTAATACAGACATGTATCAGAAAAAATGACAGCCCATGGTAAGCATTCATAGAGGAAAGGTGCCCAGGGCTGTGAGAGCTTATGGCAGGATGGTCTGTCTTGAAGAAATCAAGGAGGGCTTTCCTGGGGAAATGACGCTGGAGTTGATATCTGATGTGACCAGGCGTGGGCACGGGGAAGAACATTCTACGCAGGGGAGCAGCATGTGCAAATGCACCATGGCAGGATGGAATATGGAGCCTTTAGTAAACCGGTTACACTCCAGAGTGCCTGGAGTGTGGGGTGGAAGGTGATGAGGCTGGACACAAAGGGAGAGGCTACAGCCTGCAAAAGCCTCATCATCTCCGGCCTTTTTCCTTTATCCTCAAGGCAACAGGGAGCTTTTGCATTGCTTTGAGTGAGATGAGAGTTTGACATTAGCAGCTGTGTTTTCCAAGACCTGGTTCTTGCTGCAGTGTACAGAGGGACTGCAGGGGCCAAGGGCAGGAGGAGGGAGGGCTGTTAAGGAGCTGGTCATTTATTGAGTGTATAAGTCACCTACTGCCAGGTAACCAGTTGCTCCCACACTTGTATAGAAACAACAGCTCATTGTTTCTCACAATTCCATGGATTGGCTAGTGGAAACCCATTCTGTGAATGGGTTTTTCCTGGGCCCACTTGTATGACCCCATTTGGCTGGAGGATCCACTGGGCTAGGGGGTCTCAGATGTCTTCCCTTTGTGTTTAGCAGTTGTGCTGGCTGTCCCCTGGGGGCCTGGTTCTCCTCACAGCATGGCGGCCTCAGCATCCTGGAAAGAGTGGAAAAGAAACTGCAAGGTGTCCTGAGGCCACTTAAACAGATACCACTTCTTGAGCAATCAGAAACATTGGCCCTTCTTAATCCACAGCATTCAGCCAATAATTTTTCAGCATGCCAGGTACTGTTGAGGCTGTTGACATTAGCAGTAAAGCAAATAGGCAATATTCAGGCCTTGTGGTAGCTTGTCATAACAAGGGGAGGTCATAAACAGAAACCAACGTGTGCTGGTCAGGTGCTGATAAGGAACAAGGAAGAAGAACAGAGTAAGGTGAGGGACAGAGGGGCTGGGGAACATAAGTCTCTCATAAGGTTTCAGTAAAGATATTGGCTGGGACCCTGGTCATCTGAAAGCTTGACTGGCAATGGAAGAGCCACTTCCAAGATGGTGCATGCACATGGCTGGTGAATGGCCACTGGCTGTGGGCAGGAGGCCTCTCCAGCATGGCAGCTGGATTCCCTCTAAACAGGTGGCCAAGAGAGAGCAGGGCAGAAAAAAGTCACATGTGGTCATTTCTGCCATTTTACTGATCACAAAGCCCTCTTCGATGTGGGGAACTATGAGGGCATGAACACCAGTTGGCCAGGGCCTTATGGGACCATCCCGGAGGCCGGCTCCTGTACCCCATCCCATTGTCACGGTGCAGGAAAACTTCTCTCACTGACCTGATATTGTACAGAGAATTTCTCCTGGAACCAGAGAGAGAAGAATAAGAACTTGAACAAAAAGAGCATTTGTTTTCTCAGGAGAAGACAATTTCCATGATTCTAATCTGCAGGTTGCCAATTTTTAAGAAAACAGTCCATTTCCAGATTTCCACTTTTGCTATTTTCATTATGTCATTCAATGAGCATGTATTGCTCATCTCTTGTGTTGGGTGGTATAGCGACAGAGACTATGGTACATTTGTAGACGTGAGAAACGTTCAGGGGCCGGAGAGAGGACTGGTGAGAGATGGGGCTAGGGTTGGAGGCCCGTCCCTGCACAGATAAGCCACCTGGCCCCACGGAGCTTAAATCCTCCTGGCAGGGCAAGACAACAAGCAAGTCAACAAATCAAAGGCCAAACTAAAGGAAATGGGCCTCTGAGGCAATGATGTTGGAGCTGGGGCCTGAATGCTGACAGGGAGAATGTCTTGGGGAAGGACTTTCCTGGCTGAGGGAACAGCAGGTGCAGAGGCCCTGAGGTGGGTACAAGCCAGGCCATCTGGAGCTCCTAGAAATGATCAGATTCCAGAACATGGTCCAGGGCTGTTTCTCAGAACACAGAATGACCACATGCTCTTAAAGACACGTCCACAGGGGCGAGGGCCTCTCTGCAGGGAGAGGGCCTGGGTTCCTGTGTTCTGGCTCTTCCGGTTATCAGCTGTGCATTCATGGGGAAGTCACTTAGCCTCTCTGTGCTTCAGCTTCCTTACCTATAAAATCAGCGATGGGATAGGAACGAAAACACCCGTGGGTAAAGGCAAACGACACAGTCAGAAAACAGGCAGGAGACTTGCACAACATCACTGTCCATAGACAGATGACTAGATAAAGCAATTGTGGGATGTAGATACCACGGAATACGATTCAGCCTCCGAGAAGGAGACCCTCGTATTGGAAGCAGCTCGGCTGGGCCTGGAGCACATGCTGCTTGGTGAACACGCCCTGCACAGAGAGAACCCCCAGCGCACCGTCCTGGCTGGGATCTGCAGAAGCCACGCCCGGACAAGCGGAGAGCAGACTGGTAGGTGCCAGTGCAAATTCAGCTCTGAACAGGGAGACTCGGCTGGGTTGTAGGGACATTCCAAGGTGCATGACTGCACATCACACGGGCTCTTGGCACACACCAAGTGTATATGGTCAAAGTTAACCCTCACACGGAGATGTGCTGTAGCAGAGACATGCGCACTGGGCCTCGAAACACAGAAGGAGGCAGAGGACATAACTTCTGTTATTCATCGTTGTGATGTGGTTGATGTTTTGAAATGGTAATACTTGGATTTCTTGAGTTAAATAAAAAACCTTAGGTAAATTTTTAAAAGAAAGAAAAATAGGAAAGAGGCTGGTCGGTTGGGGGGGCAGAGGTTGCTGTGCTCATCAAGGCCTGGCCGGGAGAAGGGATGTATCTGGGGTGTTCTGGAAGCAGAGCCAAGAGGCCGTGGGGGCAGGCCGGACGGAGGGAGGGACAGAGAGGAGGAAGTCAGGGTGTGAGGCCCTTGCAGGCTCAGGGGGCTCTTTATACTTCAGTATGGTGCTGATGGGGGCAGAGTGAGCCCGTGTTTGTCTGGCCCCTGAGGGGAACGTTGAGGTAAAAGGAATGAGGTGGGGAAGGGTCAGTAGAGCCAGTGTGTGGGGGGGCACCTGAGGACATAAAGAGGCACTGTCGACAGAAATAGGGAGGGAACCAGAGTGCTGGCGACTGGCATCGTGGTTTGAATTGAGACCCAGGAGTGACTCCCTACCGGCTGTGCATCCTAGAGAAGCTTACTCAAACTCTCTGTGCTTTGGTTCCCTCTTGGGTAAAAGATAGAAGGAACAGTCCCTCTCTGAAGGTGGCGTGATAACCCGTGGCAGTGATTAGACATGGACTGTGCATTTTGGCCCTCCTGCTTCCCGGCTAGCCTCTTCTTAAGAGGCTAGCAATTTTCTTAAGCGTGGTTTCCAGATCTGTGTGTTGCTCTCACGTAGGAGCTTGAGGATTCAGTGAACTCTATGGAAGGGAACAGGGATGATAAGTTTCCATCTCAGTCTTGACCCTCATCCCCCCAGATCCATGCTGTAGACCAGGAATCAGAAAACCATCCTCCTGGGGCTCCTGGCTGGCTCAGCTGGCAGAGCATGGGACTCTTGATCTTGGGGTCGTGAGTTCGAGACTCGTAAAACTGTCCTCCTACAGGCCACATCTGGCTTGTCTGTTTTCAGATAAAGCTCTGTTGGGACACAGCCATGCCCATTCCTTACGAACTGTCTGCAGCTGCTTTCGCCCTCCTGGCGGTGGGCCTGGGTAGAGAAATGTTTGCCCACCCCTGCTCTAGAGGCAAACCCCGTTGCCAACCCCTTTGTGTCCTTGCGGAGCTATTGAGCACATAGATCGGCACCAATACCTGTCCTTCCTTCACTCCCTTCCATTACTAAACAGCGTGTCCCGGTGATGAACCCCCATTAGCGCACAAAGACGTCATGTATTCTTACTGATGGCCATAGGACATTCCATTTGTGGATCCCCAAAATTTCATGGGCCAGTTTCCTGATGAGTTTCTATTGTGTTTCTGTTGCAAAATAAGAGCAATAACACCCCGGTGCAGTGAACAGTCTAATTGCACAGATGTAATTTCATCTGAATCTTGTCGTGACTTCTGGATGAACTCGTGGGATGTCACTGCAGATTCAAGGTTGTGTGTGTTTGCAATTTGAGTTAAGTATTGATCAATCGCTCCCGAGCCAGAGGGGAAATGTGCATGTGAATTTTCTAGGTGTTTGCAAATTCCTTCTCCTGGGCGTTGTCAAGGTGCCACAACAAAGCACCCCAACCCGGGCAGCTTGAACAACAGACAGCTATTCTCTCCCAGTTCTGGAGGCCGGAAGTCCAAGATCCAGGTGTGCGCAGGGTGGCTTTCGCCCGCGGCCTCTCTCCTTGGCTTGTCGACGGCCGTCTCCTCCCCGTGTCCTTATGCGGTCCTCCCTGTGTGTGTGTCCCTGTCCTGATCTCCTCTTCTGAGGACACCAGTCACATTGGATTAGGGCTGATGACCCCACTTCACCCTTCATCGTGTCTTTAAAGGCTCTGTCTGCAAGTACACTCCCGTTCTGAAGTGCTGGGGGCTAGGGCTTCAATATGTGAATTTGGGTGAGATACAATTCAACCTATAACAATAATTTTCTGTGAATTAAAGGAATGTAGAAGATGGAAAGATCTCTGCTTTCAGGGAACACGCTGGAGTAGATGGAGAATGGCAGTTAACAGGACAGTAAGAAAGGTAATTCAACTAGTAATAGTGAAAAAATTCCTCTATATATTCAGGTAGATAGATAGCTGGATGGATGGATGGATGGACGGATGGACATACCAAAAGATAGATAGATAGATAGATAGATAGAAGGAAAAAGAAAGAAAGAAAGAAAGAAAGAAAGAAAGAAAGAAAGAAAGAAAGAAAGAAAGAAAGAAAGAAAGAAGAGAAAGAAAGAAAAAGGAAGGAAGAGTGGCTAAGAGACCCCTGTTCTGTCTGCAGAGGACGTGTGGTTTTGAACTAAGCTTCCTCACTGGACTGAGCTAAGCCCCAGAGATCAGCACTCTTACTCGGCTCTCCCCCAATCTGGTGATTCTCCTACTGTGTGTTTCTACCTGTCACCACAGAAAATCCCAGAAAAGGGCCACATGCTTGGCAAACATCATCGGATTCTTGCAACAACCCAATGAGCTAGGAAAGATTGTTCCCCTAATTTGAGATGCCGCAGTAAAGGCCGTCAGAAGCACAAATGCATCTGCGTCTGCCCGGCAGCCTTGGTCCCCACCCTGAACGTTTCCATGCCCTGTCCGACCTTGGAGCCTGGAACCTTCCAGCGGCAGCAGCTCTGCCCCTTCCCCAGCTCCTGCCTTCCCCAGGTTGCTGTTTCCATGGCAACTGCTGAGCTGGCCTGGCAACCCCACCTCCACCACTCAACAAGGCTTAAAAACAAACTGTGACAACCAGTAGACCTGCATATAGTACCTACTTATTTCAACAACAGTTCCCATAGTTGTATCGTAAAGATAGGTCTGTTTCCATGTCAATAAATACAATAGAAAACATCCCTGAAGGTAGTGACCCTTTTCTCTATTCATGGGTATTGGGGCTTGCACGAGTGTCTACGAGTGTCTACGGCTGCTGTCACGAAGTACCACAAACTCGGTGGCTTACAACACACATCTATTATCTTACAGCCCTGAAGTCACAA
The DNA here is from genome assembly GCF_009762305.2 of Zalophus californianus. Classification (NCBI taxonomy): domain Eukaryota; kingdom Metazoa; phylum Chordata; class Mammalia; order Carnivora; family Otariidae; genus Zalophus; species Zalophus californianus. Next base: position 58,724,151 of record NC_045611.1, on the reverse strand, counting down.
GTCCAGAGCGGGTCTCATGACTCAAATCCACACGCGCCAGGGCTGTGCTCCTTCTGTCCCTTGCCGTGTCCAGCTTCCAGAGCTGCCTGCATGCCTTGGCTGTGGCCCCTTGTCCCTCCAGCCTCTGCCTCCCAAGTCACATCTCCTCTTGCCTCCTTCCTTCACTTCTGAAGACCCTTATGATCACCTGGAGCCCCACCCTGAGTAATCCAGGATCCTGCCCCTCCCTCAAAATCCTTCACTGAATGATGCCCGCGGAATCCCTTCTACCATGTCAGGCACCACATTCACAGGTCCCAGAGATTAGGATGTGGACGTGGGTGGGGGTGGTTGTTCTGCCACCCACAGTTCTTCCCAATTCCTATTTCGCTGGTGACACAGTGAACACCTTTGTGTGCATGTCGATGTGCACCGGTTATTTCCTGAGGAAAAAGTGCTGAGTCACATTGCACAAAATGGCTGCCCCAGTGGACTCTCCATGGAAATATGCGAGCACCTCATTGTCCCTGACCCTCCAGGTCTTACTCAGTTTGGACTGATGTAACCGAATAGCGCAGCCTGGGCAGCTCAAACAACAGACATTTGTTTGTCATGGTTTTGGAGGCTGGAAATCCAAGATGGAGGACTTGTCTTCCTGGTTTGCCGATGGCTGCTTCTCTGCTGTGTTCTCACAAGGTGAAGAGAGAGAGAAAAGCTTGCTCTCTGTCGTCTCTACTTATAAGGACACTAATCCCATCACAGAGACCTCATCCTAATGATGTCATCTAAACCTCATTTCCTCCCACAGATCCCACCTCCAAAAACCATCACATTGAGGTTTAGAGTTTCAACATATGAAATGGGGGGGCACAAACATTCTTATTATGACCATTGCTCATTGGGGTTCCAGTGTGTTTGCATTTCTCTTATGTTTCACTTGCTGATTGCATAGGTTTTTTTTTTTCCTCTTGAGATGTTTACTTTATTGATTTTTTAGAGTTCTTTATATATTAAGGCAATCAATTGTTTCTTATATGGCATATAGTGGATATTTTAAGTATGTTGATTAAGTTGCTCCTTGGTTTATTTTTTCCAAGAATTAAAACTGTTGTTTTTTTGTTTGTTTGTTTGTTTGGTTGGTTGGTTATTTTAACCGTAGTGTCTGCCTTTAAATCATTTGGAATTACTTTTGGTGTAAGCTGAAAACTGGGCTCTAACTGGACTTTACATCAGTAGCTAAAATTTTCTGGATACTCTGCTTGTGTCATTTTAGTGTTGGGGAAGATGGCGATTTGCACGCTAATAGGAAAGAAGGGGTGGAAATGAATCTACCTCCCACACCTACCTGCTCACTTTTCCTTCTGCTCCCTTCCTTCCCACTCCTCCCCACTAACAACTTTTTGTGTCTGTCATTCCAGAGCTATTTGTTGAGTGTGTGTGTGTGTGTTTAACCACACTTCTTTGTATTTTCTACAGCAAATAACAGCATCATCATATTTATTATTTAAGACCTGGCTTTTACATTTAACATTGGCGATCATTCTTCAGCTCTCTATGGTGCTAGTTTCCATGGCAACCACCTGAGCCTGCCTCTATCACCCACAGCTGTGAGAGCTCTTGGGGGGGTGATGTGGGTGCTGGAAAAGGGGACCCTCAAAGTGGCCTGATAGGGGTCCAGAGAAGGGGCACAGACTTGGGACGTCAATCGCCAGCTCAGGCCCGTGTGTCTTGAGTGTTGAATCCTGTCTTTGGACAAGAGCTTTACAGAGGCAAACCCGGAGTGAGTCTGGCCTCAGCAGGCTTGGGGGGCGGTCACAGCCGCCCAGCAGCTGTGTGAGTGTGTAAGGCATGACAATCGTCTCCTCCTCTTCACTGATTTACTCCTTCATCCCTCCAGTCATTATACAGATATTGATTGACGTCTTCCTGTGGGCTTTGCACTCTTGTGTGTGCCAGGCACCAACTGTGAGTGGCCCCTTATTCCCAAAAGCCAAACAGTTGAAGCGACTCAGTGTCCATCAGCGGATGACCAGATAAACAAGCTGTGTATATCCATGCAGTGGAATATTATCAACCTTAAAAAGGAAGGGAATCTGGACACAAGTTACAACGTGCGTGAACCTTGGGGACTTTATGCTGAGCGAAGTAAGCCAGTCATGAAAGGAAAAATGTTACATGATTCTACCTCTGTGAGGTCCCTCGAGTTCTCAAATGCATAGAGACAGAAAGTTGACGGTGGTGCCAGGGGCTCGAGGAGGGGGATGGGGAGATGGTATTTAATGGGGACAGAGCATCAGTTGGAGAAGAGAGCTATGGATGGGTGGTGGGGTTGGCTGCACAACAATATGGAAGTCCTTAATGCACCCCAAATGTACACTCGAAATGGATAAGAGGGTAAATTTTATGTTATGTTTTTTCCCACAATTCAAATTTTAAAAAGATAGAAACTTAAATCCCCACAATAGATTGGAAAACCAGTTTCACTTGCCATAAAGGGGAGGGAACGGGGAGATGCGGAGAAGAAGGAAAAAAAAGAAAAAAAAGGAAACAAAGATTACCAAAATTTTAACAATTAAGAAGATTACTATTTTAAAAACAAACAAACAAAAAAACAATGGCTTACCCAGGCAGTGAAACTATCAACAACAGCAAAGAAATTATTATTATGAAAGGCAAGATGGTGGTTATCTTTGGAGGGGGGTGCGTTTCTGGGAAGCCAGATCTCCTTCATCAGCCTGGGAAATAGCTCCAATCACGTGTTGACCTTAACAAATGAGCTAGATGCACCTTCTTTTCTGTACTGTGTATCTCACCAGGAAAAATGTTGTGGAAATTTTTAAAAATTAGTGAGTGATCCCTTGCTGTAAGGTAATGCAATTCTGTAATACTCAAAAGAAAAAAAAAGGTGAATATTTGCCTTGTTGGAAAGATGTAGAGCGCTTCTGTTTTGCAACAACTTTAGAGATTGGGCCCTGCAGAGAATCACGACTCCCTAACGATGAGTCACTTCCCAGATTGTGTGAGTAATGCGAACACGGGGAGATCAGCTCAGGTTGGAAATTTGCAAGTAAAAACAGCTCTTAGCAGTTCCACAGAGATGTCTTTCCGTGCTGGATTTTGAGGCATGACATTTATCACTTAAATGTCAGCCCCTTAGACAGGAAGGCACAGCAAGACAATTACTGGCAAGGGGAACGCGTGGCGCCTTGGAAACCCAGGAAAGAGGTCGACGGGAACAGCACACGAGGTTGAAAACATCTCCTTCATCAAACATTATAGATTCTTTTCAATATACTGAATAGGCTTTCATTTATGTTCCATTTTATTTTTAAAGATATTTATTTGAGAGAAGAGAGGGAAAGAGAGAGCATGAGCAGGGGGAGGGGCAGAGGGAGAGAGAGAGAGAGAATCCTGGACCAGAGGCCCTCCTCACTGAGCGCGGAGCCCGACACGGGGCTCCATCCCAGGACCCTGAGATCATGACCTGAGCTGAAATCAACAGTCGTCTGCTTAACCAACAGAGCCACCCAGGCGCCCTGGCTTTCATTTATTTTAAGAAACAGTACAGGGGCGTCTGGGTGGTTCAGCTGGTTAAGCGTCTGCCTTTGGCTCAGGATGCGATCCCAAGGTCCTAGGATCGAGCCCCGAGTCAGGTTCCCTGCTCAGCAGTGAGTCTGTTTCTCTCTCTCCCTCTACCCCTCTGCCTGCTTGTGTTTACTCTCTCTCTTTCAAATAAATAAATAAAATCTTTTTAAATACATACATACATACATACATACATACATACTAGTCCAGAGTCAGGGTAATGATTCTGGCTCTAAAACGTTGTAACCCTGAGCAGATCAGATTACCTTGAAAGGGAGTCAAGGAGCTTTAGGGAGAGTTAAGAGATTGATTGAAAACAGAAAAGGAGAGATCCAGACACACCCAGGGGTTCCCGAGATGATCCTGGTGGGTGTTTTTAGTGCACAGAGTGTGGGGTGCCCGCACTGCCCAGGGGTAAGACCGGATGCCACAGGCAAGCATCTCTCTGCACAGCTATGTCCAGACCTAAGCTTTCACCAACAAGCTTATTCACATGAGCAGAATTTGTAGTGACAAGAGGTGAGACACACCCTAAAAGTCTAGGCAGAGGGGATAAATCAAATAAATTGTGGTGCAGCAAGGAGTGGAATACTATATGGCCACGAAAAGAATGAAGCAAGTTCCTACGCACTGCTGTAGACCCATCACTGAGATGCACCACTGTGTGAGGGAAAAAGAGTAAAACCCACAGCTTGACACATACAACATCATGTTTTGTGTTAAGAAGGGAACAAACAGGGGCACCTGGGTGGCTCAGTCGTTAACCATCTGCCTTCAATCCCAGGGTCCTGGGATCGAGCGCTGCATCGGGCTCCCTGCTCGGCGGGAAGCCTGCTTCTCCCTCTCCCACTCCCCCTGCTTGTGTTCCCTCTCTCACTGTGTCTCTGTCAAATAAATAAATAAATAAAAATAAAAATAAATAAGAAGGGAACAAACAGAAAATGTTTGTTTTGCATACACAGGATCTCTGTAAGGATACACCAAGAATCTGGTAACCCTGGTGGCCTCAAAAGAGGGGCCTCAGGAGTTGGGGGGTGGAGGACGGAAGGAAACTGCAATAATTATCCTTTTCTATCACTCGCGTTTCCTATTACATGAATGTATTCACTACTCAAAAGTCAAGTTTTTTTTTTTTTTTTTTTTTTTTTAAAGAGTGAAACAACGCAAAATCCATTGGCTCTTCTTGTCCAGGGGATGTGGGCACTAAGTGGTGCCTGGTATATAGCTGGAGACCGATCAATAGCTCACAAATGATAGCATGAATGGTGGTTCTCTTTCCCCCAAGGAGGGCAATTACAGGTCACCCCCAGAGCCAGGAGCTGTGCAATAATTCACCATGGGCCAGAATGGATAATTCTGACTTTATCATTGGAACCTCTTTGAGTTTGGGGGTTACTTTTCCCCACCACAGACAGGTACTTAAGGGGTTTCTGATCGTTTGCAATTGCGGCCAATCCTGCAGTGAATTACTCTGTGCCAACGCATTTTCCTGCTGTTGGAGTTGTCCCTTCAGGGTAGATTTCCATAAGTGGTTGAGCTGAAAGGAAAGCACGCGTGTAGTTTTGTCCTGAAGGACTGTCCTACTTTGCATTCCCACCAGATAAGAGAACCTGTTTCCTCATCGCCTCCCCAACACATGTATATATTTATGTTTTGTTGTCCATATATTTATGTTTTGTCCATATAGTTACATGTTCTAAAGGTTTCTTTTTTTTTTTTAAAGATTTTATTTATTTGACAGAGAGAGAGAGAGACAGCGAGAGAGGGAACACAAGCAGGGGGAGTGGGAGAGGGAGAAGCAGGCTTCCCGCTGAGCAGGGAGCCCGATGCGGGGCTGGATCCCAGGACCCCGGGATCACGACCCGAGCCGAAGGCAGACGCTTAACGGCTAAGCCACCCAGGCGCCCCTAAAGGTTTCTTAGTCTGATAGGTGAGAACTGGTATCTCAATATTCCTTCAATTTGTGTTTCTCTCATTGTGGGTGTGACCATTTTATGTTCACTTTTGTATGTTTTTATTTTATTCGTTATTTTTATTTTCAACTTTAGTTTTATTAATTTTATATTATTTTCATAAATTTCTTGGTGAATTATCTGTTCGTGTCTTTCCCCCTTTATTCTTTTTGCGTTGCTGGTCTTCTGTCTCATAATCTTTAAGAAGTCTCTACATTTGGGATACTAACACTTGTGCCTATTTTATTCCAGTGAACAACGTTATTTTTAAAAAGTGACTTAAAAAATGAATTAAAAAAAGAAATAAATAAAAGGTGACTTTAAGGGCACCTGGCTGGCTCAGTCAATGGAGCATGTGACTCTTGGGGTCATGAGTTCAAGCCCCACCTTGGGGATAGAGATTACCTTAAAATCTTTAAAAAAAACACACACATTAAAAATAAATAAAAGGGGGTAATTTCATATCCTTATTTTAAAAGGAACTCCAGCTAGCAGGGCCTAGAGAATTTTAGTGACAGGGTTCTCTCTGCCCAGTTCCCAGCCCTTCCCTCCTCATTTCGGCTGTCCTCTCTGTGGGGACAGCCTGATCACACCTTGTCCCCACTGCAAGCTGGGGCCGCAGGGGAAGAGAAACTCCTCACCAGCCAACTCGGGGGCCCGAGGTGTCCCCAGTAGAACACAGAGTTATTACTCGTTAGGACAAGACTTGAACACAGTATTTACAAGACAGCAAAGAAATGGCCGTGTAGAACTTTTCAGCCTCCCAAAGAAGCCAGCTTTCGGTTGAGCAGCTTCTTTTAGTGTAATAATAATAATATTCTGTCTCTTCACATGTTCATTTATTCCTGCAAAAAAATATTTAGAGAACACCTAATATGGACCAGGTACTGTTGGAGACACTGGGATTAAAACACTGAGCATTTCTTGTGATTTCTTTTCAAGTTGTTTTTCGTTTTGTTTTGTTTTTTACATAATCCCTACACCCAATGTGGGGCTCAAACTCACAACCCCCAGAGATCAAGAGTCTCATGCTCCACCAACTGAGCCAGCCAGGCACCCCGTGCATTTCTTGTGATTTATTAATCAGGAAACCACATACTCCTACATTTCAAGAACATGCCTTTTCTGTTTGTTTGGTTTTTAACTGAATGCCGACTTGATCACTAGATCGCAAGACCGACAAGATACCTGACCTGATTCAGATTAAATTCTTGTATGTGTGTTTGAGCATGAAAATGAAAATGACACTTTCCAAAAATAATAAATGATGAAGGAAATAAAACAAAGTAATATGATGACAAAGACCAGAGTGGAAGGACTATGTTAGCGAGGGTGGGTTGGGAACGACCCTTCAAGGCAGTGACACTGGAGGGGAGACCTTTATGACATTTATCAGTAATTTGTTGCCTTTTTAAAAAAAAATTTTTATTGTTATGTTAATCACCATATATTACATCATTTGTTTTGGTGTACTGTTCCATGATTCATTGTTTGTTCATAACACCCAGTGCTCCATGCAGAACGTGCCCTCTTTAATACCCATCACCAGGCTAACCCATCCCCCCACCCTTCCCCTCTAGAACCCTCAGTTTGTTTTTCAGAGTCCATCATCTCTCCTGGTTCGTCTCCCCCTCCGACTTACTCCCCTTCATTCTTCCTCTCCTGCTATCTTCTTCTTTTTCTTTTTTCTTAAAATATGTTGCGTTATTTGTTTCAGAAGTACAGATCTGTGATTCAACAGTCTTGCACAATTCACAGCGCTCACCATAGCACATACCCTCCCCAATGTCTATCACTCAGCCACCCCATCCCTCCCACCCCCCACCACTCCAGCAACCCTCAGTTTGTTTCCTGAGATTAAGAATTCCTCATATCAGTGAGGTCATGTGATACATGTCTTTCTCTGATTGACTTATTTCACTCAGCATAACACCCTCCAGTTCCATCCACGTCGTTGCAAATGGCAAGATCTCATTCCTTTTGATGGCTGCATAATATTCCATTGTGTATATATACCACCTCTTCTTTATCCATTCATCTGTCGATGGACATCTTGGCTCTTTCCACAGTTTGGCTATTGTGGACATTGCTGCTATAAACATTGGGGTGCACATACCCCTTCGGGTCCCTACATTTGTATCTTTGGGGTAAATACCCAGTAGTGCAATTGCTGGATCATATGGTAGCTCTATTTTCAACTGTTTGAGGAACCTCCATACTGTTTTCCAGAGTGGTTGCACCAGCTTGCATTCCCACCAACAGTGTAGGAGGGTTCCCCTTTCTCCACATCCCCGCCAACATCTGTCGTTCCCTGACTTGTTAATTTTAGCCATTCTGACTGGTGTGAGGTGGTATCTCATTGAGGTTTTGATTTGGATTTCCCTGATGCCGAGCGATGTTGAGCACTTTTTCATGTGCCTGTTGGCCATTTGGCCTTTTTTTTTTTATGAGTAGTATTCTATTGTATGGGTGTTTCAAAATTTGCTCATCACTCCTCTTGCTGATGGACATTTGGGTTGATTCCAGTTTGGGGCTATTGTGAATAAGGTTGTTATAAACCATTTTGTGTAACTCTTTCTGTGATGTGGGTTTCCAAACCATTGAGGGAAATACATACAAGTAAAGTGGTCAAATGTAAGGTGCATAGCTGGTATTCTGAGAAATTGTCTGACTTTTTTTTCCAAAATGCTTGCCCCGTTTTACACTCTTCTCTGTGATGTGTGAGAGTTCCCACTGCTCAAAGTCCTTGTCAACATTTGGTGTCTTCAGAGTTTTCAATTTCAATTTCAAATATCTCATTTTGGGTTTAATTTGCATTTCATGCCAACTAATTAAGTTGTACTTTTTTTGATGCACTCACACATTGTCCATTCACACATCTTTATTATTTTTTAAAGATTTTATTTTAAAGTGATCTCTGCACCCAACGTAGGGCTGGAAACTACCACCCCGAGATCAAGAGTTGCATGCTCCACTGACCGAGCCCACCAGACGCCCCTCACATCGTCTTTTTAAAATTCATGTTCTTTGTATTTTTATTGAGTTGTAGGCATTCTTTCCATATTCTGGTTATAAGTCCTTTGCAGATTTTCAAATTACATACATATACAGCTTGCATATTGATTTTCTTAACAGTGCTTTCAATGCAGAGATGTTTACTTTCATGTGGTCCAATTTATTAAATTTTTTTATGGTTAGCTCTTTGTCTCCTATCTAAGAAATTTTTGTCTCTTCCAATGTTATGAAGATATTCTTCTAACATTTCTTCCGGAAGTGCTTTCGTGCTGAGGTCTAATATCCATCTTGAATTAAGTTATGTGTGTGTTCTAGCACCATTTGTTGGGAAGACAGTCCATTCCTATGGAATTGTCTTAGTGCTTTGGTCAAAAATCGATTGGCCATATACGTGTGGATGTATTTCTGGACTCTCTATTCTGTTCCATTGATCTATATGTTTCTCGGGATGCAGAGACCACAGAATTTTATTACTGTTACTGTAGGTTTATGTTATGTCTTGAAAGCTGATAGTAAACCATCCATCTTTGGTCTTTTTTTTTTTTTAAGGTTTTTTTTTTGGGAGTAATTTTCAGTCCCTCGTCATTCCATACAAACTTTAGAATCAATGTGTCCATTCCCACAAAAAAATGGCACCAGGATTGTAAAAACAACTTCAGGAGAATGACTGTCCTAACATTATCATATCTAAGAATGCCTTAGGTCTCAGCAGCGTTTTGTGGGGTTTTTTTAGAGTAGAGGTCATTCATATCTTTCGTTAGATTTGCACTAGGAATTGCATATGTTTTGGATATTAACGTAAATGGTTTTACGTTATTTTTAAATTTCACTTTCCAATTGTTTTTTCATGATCCCTGTCTGGATGTTGTTTACATTTTTTCCATGATGTAGAACTGTAAATAATTTTATCATATTTGTTAATCTTTTTTTTTTCTTTCCTGACCCTTACTTGGAAAGCCTTACTGCACACATCATATAAATGTTATCCTCTGGCCCAGCTTATAAAATAGAAACATTAACTGTCTGTAGTTACGCTTGCTATCGATAATTCATTTTGAAGGAAGGACGAAAGCACTAAACCTACAGGAAGAAAAGAAATCTCTCTCCCACGTCTCACCTCTGCCTCTCCAGTGCAATTCCAGTAACACCAATTTCTTATGTCTCACCCTAGCTCAGTTTTACATATATTTATGCAAAATTATCGTGCATATGTTGTTATATATAATTATATTCTCATATTTGCACATTATACAAAATGATAGTATATACAATTTGGCACATGTTCTCTTCCTGTGACAATACCCCTTGGGATTGCTCTGTATCAGGATGTTAAGAGCATCTTCACCTTCTTTGGACTTTAGCAGAATCTTCCATAGTGTGAAGACACCAACATTGCCTTCAGCAGCTACCTGGACAGTGGCATTGTTTCTACTGTTTTGTGGTTCCAGAAAAGCCACAGAAAATTACCTCCTCTGTTATGGTATCTGGCATATATTCGGGATATATTTTAGAAGCGATATTGTTCTAGGACATGCGCCCTATTTTCATTCACAGCATGTATGTCAAGAAGCATCAGGAATGATCAGCGTTGTTTGGGTCCTGGAAACGCAGAGGCGCACTGGACAGGCGAGGATCTCGGTGCTCAGGGGCTGACGCTCTCACTGGGCCAAACCAGTGCACAAACACAAGCAAATACTCCATACACATTCAGACACTGATGGTTGCAACGCAAGTCAGGAAATGAAGCCAAGAGAAAGGGAGCCATGGCTGGGAGGGGGAGGAGCCCTCGCCCGATGTCAGCCTGCCCCCACCCACCCCCTGCTGCAGGGATTCTGAAGGAGTGGTCTCTGGGAGCAATGCTGAAAATATGCCTCAACATACTGCTTCCATTCTGCCACAGTAAAGGATTTTCCCTTTTTCCTTCTTTACTTCACACATGCACAAATCAGTGTTGTTTGATTTTTAAAAAAAAAAGGAATAACATATTCACTTAAGGTAGTTTTGTGACAAAAATTTCGGGGGAAAGAGCGGAAGGGACGGAGATGACTGTCTCCGGGCACGTCCCATTGGGGTGGGGGGGAAGCGAATGCCTCGATGTCAGCGCACAGAAGGTCTGGACCTACGAGACAAGGGGGCCAGGAAGGAAGATGGATGCGGCCCCCTGGAAGAGACGCAGGGCTCTGTGAACCCAGGCCCAACAGATGCCACCTTAGAACCCAGCCCCGCGCCAGTGAAGGCAGAGGGAAGTTCAGGACGCTGGGTCAGAGTGGGGGAGCAGAGTTATTTGAACAGAAAAACCTCTTGCTTTTGTTAAGAGGTAGCTGCAGTGGGCGCCTGGGTGACTCAGTTGGTTAGGTGACTGCTTTCGGCTCAGGTCATGGTCCTGGAGTCCCGGGATGGAGTCCCGCATCGGGCTCCCTGCTCGGCGGAGAGTCTGCTTCTCCCTCTGACCCTCTTCCCTCTCGTGCTCTCTATCTCTCATTCTCTCTCTCTCAAATAAATAAATAAAATCTTAAAAAAAAAAAAAGAGGTAGCTGCAGTGAGATTTCTATTCGAGACACATCCTGCAAGTGTGTTCATCTCCTAAGAGGAGCGACCCCACCAGAGGCAAGAGAAAACTGTCCATTTCTGTGTGCTCTAGTGACCCCATCGATGTAAGTTAGCTAGACATGTGGCTGAGGGCAGAATCTGAGGAGGAAGAAGAGGGGGCACATCGGGTTTCCATGCGGGGAGATGCTACGGGGCCACGGAGGTCTCCTGGAGACAGACCATGCACCTGAGACCAAACAGGGTTGCCATGGCGACGGCCTGTGCTGATGGATTTCAGTGAGAAGCAGAGGTTGGAGGTGGCAAAGGTTCCAAATAAGGCCAGACTTTTTGGGCTGAAATTCCTTCCTGAGTGTAACACTGCCCCAGGCCAAGCGTGTGCACGGAGGGGGTGGGGTGGGGAGGGGGTGGGGTGGGGAGGGGACCTTGGCCCAAGCGGTGACACAAAATGCTCCCCATATTCACGATTAACTCCTGACGGGGGTCCAGTCTGTACACGTATATGCACTGTTACTTAATGCACCAGAAAACAAGGTGGGTTTCTCAGATACAGCACAATAATCTCTGTATGCAAGAGATGTCTTTTTCCATATGGTAAAAAAGAAAAAAGAAAACAAAAGGTGTTCAAATCCATTAAGACTGTTTTGCTGATTGTTTCCATGGGTACCACTAGCTGTAATTATTCCCGGATTTTTCAGAAGCCAAAATCTGTCCGTTCATTTTGAACGCAATGGCTGGTATCCTGGATGCTGAGGACAATGTCCCGCACATAATTAGTGATCCATGAATGTTCTTTGCCGTGATTTCCTGAAAAGTAGCCCCTACTTGAATGAGAAATATTGTGCATATTTCATACATACGCACACCTACATGCACACACGGTAATAACATCATCCATTTGTTTTCTTTTTTCACAGCAATGTGGCATGAGCCAAGAAGGTAAAGCAAATGAAGCTTCCTGATACATTCCTGACTCCCCACGTCTTGCAACATGCTGCTTCCCCCACGCTCCCCCACAGAGGAAACTCTACTGTAGCCCCCACTGCCCATGGGACCTGCTCTTCCTCCTCTTTGCTACTCGAACACTGGGAATCCACTGGGGGGTTTGTGCTGGATGATCACATGGTCAGACAGCCCTTGAGAACAGCTCATCGTCAACCTTCATTATGGTGGATCGGTCCCTGCCCTCACTCCCCCCACCCCCCCAGGTACATACATTTTCAAAGTATATGTGGTCAGATTCGTTAATTTATTTTTTTTTACAATGATGGTTTTGGGGTCATGTTTCACAAAGCCTCTTGCATCCTTTGCAAGATTAGAAAACCACCCATCCATGTTTTTCTGTGGTACTTGGATTTTCAAATGCTGTGTCACACTCCACACAAACTTGGCTTCGAACAACCACCATTTCTCTGGGTCAGGGATGCAGGCGTGGCTGGACTGGGTCCCCTGCTCGGGGTCTTACAAGGCTGCAGTCAAGGTGGCCACAGAGCTGTGCGGTGGCCACGGAGCCTCCCTGGAGGCTTGGGAAGACCGGGAAGGATCCGATGCCAAGCCCACTCGGGCTGTTGGCAGAGTTTGTTGCCTGTGGCTGCAGAGCCTGGGGCCTGGCCTCCACTGGAGGCCTCTCTCCTCTCCCGGGGGCCACGTGCCTTTGCTTGCCGCTTGTGCTCTCCCCACGTGGACCCTTTATAAACCTGCAGGGGGAATCTCTAGTGAGTGTGCTGACAAGATAGCGTCTTCTGTAACGTTACGTGATCGTGGGAGTGAGGGCTCATTGCCTTTACCGTATTCGGGTTGTAGGGAGGGAGGTGAACACCAGCAGGTGGGAGTCTGGGGGTCCTCAGAGTCTGTTCCGTGTAAGAAGACAGAGCCCTCTTGCACCCCGACCCTCTCCTTCCACACACCTCACGGGAGGGCTTAGTCCAGTCCTGAATGGAGGGGGGGATGCAGATGGAGGAAACATTCTGACGGGCGCCCCAGAAGATGCACTTAGAATACCCAGACTCAGTCCAGTTGCCAAAGGCTCAGCTCGACAAACCCTGTGGAATTTTCCCAGGGTTGCGAGCTAGGGCCCCCAAAGAGGCCCAGGAAATGAATGCATATCTGCAGACCTCAGGCAGAGAGGATCTTCTCGGGAACAACGTGGCATGAACAGCAACGCAGGGCTGTCTGCTCTCAAACCCGCCAAACGGCAAATTGCAGCTGTCCGCTCGAAGATTAGGTCCCCAGAGGCTGTCGATAGCCAGTTTTCCCCCAATTTCCTGGGGCCGGCTGTCTTTTCTCCTCATGGCCTGACATAATGGATTCCCGTCCTACGTGCCTGGGAGGGGGTTCAGCACACAGCTGGCCCCTGGGAGAGCACGTTTCCCAGTTCCCTGCCATGCTGCAGACCCACTTTCAGATAGGCTTGTTGCAGGGAATCCCACACATAGCATGGGTTTCTCAACCTCGGCACTGCGGACTTGTGAAACCGGATGGTTCTCTGTTGGGGAGGCAGCCCTGTGCTCTGCAGGATGCTGAGCAGCATCCCTGGGCTCCCCTGCACCAGAAGTCAGGAGCCCATCCTCCGTCCCCAGCTGTGACCACGGAAAACATTCCCAGACATTGCCAAGTATCCCCTGGTCGGGGGATATCACCCAAGGTTGGGAAGCATGGTCACAGTGCATTAAATAGGCAATGTTACGAATTTCACTTCTATTACTTTCTAACCTCACCCAGGTGCCTCGCGGGGACCCCAGGCCCAGGGGGTCGGGCACGTGCAGCTGAGCTCTGCAGGGCAGGAGGCAGTCGGTGAAGACCCCAGTGAGCCTGTTCCCGACAGAGGGAACAGCAGCTGCAAAGCAGAACAAGTCAGCCAAGGCCAGAGGCCTCTGGAGCAGAGGGTGGGAGGAAGGGGACGGCGGGCGGCTGAAAACCGGGGGGCCCAGGGCCTCCCAGGGGGTCCCTGTGCTGGGGGTTTAATGCTCTGAGGTCACCGTCATGAAGGTCTTCATTTTATCTGTGAATGTTTGTTCTGCACGTGGAGTCCGACGGGGCGGGGGGCGCTGCTTGGAGAATCGCCTCCCCGGGACAGGTTCTGGGCCAGCGGCTCCCACCCCCTGACCCCCGACCCCCTGCTGCCCTGAGAGTGCAGGTCCTGTGGCTGCAGGAGTCAGCCCAGGCCGGGCGGCGTGAGACCCCGTGCGGGCCCTGCCAGGGCAGAGTGCGGGCGGGGGCAGTGATGGAGGAAACAGGAGAACGGTGCGATGGAGAACCTTGTGTTCGCTCTGCAGGGGAAAGGAGGCTCTGGGGGGAGGAAGGGACAGGGGGCAGGCAGAGCCCTCCGAGGCCGTGGCCTGCAGCCAGGCAGGAGGTGCTGGGACCAGGGGGGTGGCAGGGGGCAGGCTCCTTAGCAGAGGAAGAGGGAGGAAGCTAGTGGCTGCAAGGACCGTTCAAGAAGAGGCAGAAGCCAGAGGCCTTTCTCGCTGCCATCTCCTGCTGCCTGAAGAGAAGCAGATGTGCAGTTTGACCTTGGCCCCTGACCCCTGAGCCCTCGAGGCAGAGAGCCCCAGCCGGGGCTGGAGGCCTCGCCACAGACACAGCCTCTGACCGGGGAAGAGATGGTTGTCTTGGAAACCACAAACTGCGGTCAGAGGCCCGACTCTAAAGCATGTTTGAGTTTGAAACACCGCTGGTCCGTGTGGCTGTGGGTTCACCCTTGGTGTTATACGTTCTCTGGGTTCGGACTAATGTAAAGTAATTCTCCCGAACCCATCATTATGGTCTCACGGAGAAGAGTATTTTTGCTCCCTCGAAGTCCTCTGTGCGCCCCTGTGGGTCCCTCTTCCCCGAACCCTGGCAACCACTCCTCTTTTTACTGCCCTCTTAGCTCTGCCGTGTCCAGAATGCAACGAGTTGGGATCCTACCCACGCAACCTTTCCAGACTGGCTTTCACTTGGTAATGTGCATGGAAGTTTCCTCCTCGTCCTTTCGGGGCTTGAAGCTCACTTCTTTCTGGTGCTGAATAATGTCCCGTTGTGTGCATGTGAATGGACTCGTGAATGAGTGAATGAGGGTGCAGGTATCTCCCCTGTCAGTCCCTGACCCCTGGACAGGAGCAGATGGGACCCGTTTGGCGCCTCGTTGTACTCTGCATGTCTAGAATAGCTTCCGGCACACAGGAGGGCCTCCCCGGAAATTTCTGACGGAATGGGGATGAGAAACGTGCTCGGAGGAGACTCCGATTTTTGTCTGTCTCAGCAAAGGCTGCAGCAGCCAGAGTCCCTGCAGCACTGTCACACAGCCCAGGACGCATTTTAACACACCGATGGGCCTCTGAGGCAGAGAGAGCGCCGGGGAGTCGCTCTCCCCAGCCAGGCTGGCCTGAGGTCTGTCCGGACGCCCCATCCTCCCACGGAGGTGATGGTTGGCTGCGGGGGCCCAGCAGGCTCAGGCGCGACCTTGGAGCCCGCAGCTGGAGTGCAGGAAAGGAAAGGGGGGGCGGGAGGACTTGAAACCGGGGCTCAGCACGCAGTAGGCCCTTCATAAGTGCTAGAGCAGGGTGAAAAGCCTCCGGGTGCTCCTGACAACCCCCCCCTTCCTGATCCCGCCCTCACTCCTTTCCTGTGTTACTGCCCCTGTCCTGCTCCGTGCAGAGAACAAAACTGGCCTGCCCCAGGGCCTTTGTACTGCTGCTCCCCCCCTTCCTGGAAGGGTCTCCTGCGAACATCTTCCCACGGCCGGCTATATCCAGTCCAGATGTGTCCTAAGCTCTCGGAGCCACAAGTTTACTCATTAGCAAATGAGAATAATGGTACTTTGGGGATTCACTGAGATATGCCTGGAAAACTCATACGAGTTTATAATCCTGGTTTACAGTCAAGCTCAAACAACATTTGGCTGCTATCTGACTTGTACCTACAGGATTCTTCTGAGAAACAGAAATGAAGATATCTGTATTCTGGCATGTAGATAAAAGACCTGAGTTTTCGGCCCCCAAGCTGGGGCAAATTCTCTCCGTTATGTTCTGATAACGTTGCGTGGCAGACGTTTCTCAGGGTCATTCTTGGAGGCCCAGGCCTGAAGTCAGCATTCACGAGGGGCCTCCCCCATGCTGGGCCCTGATTTCCCTCCCCGCACCCCTGAGATGTGGGAGGAAGAGATTCTTTCCTCCCCTCTGCTCCCAGCGTTACCAGCATTAGCCATTTATTTTGACGAAATAACAAAACCCAAAGCTCTCGGCAGAGCCAGAGGGCTCTGCAATCTGGAAGCTACGACTTCTCAGACGTCATGTCCCCTACGGTCCCCTCTCCTCTAGCCCCTTGTCCTTGCTGGTCCCCTGCCCCGAAGAGCCGAGTGCTCATCCCTCCCCTGCTCCCGTGTCCTAGTCTATTCACGTGTGCACAGCCTGTGTGACACATGGGAGAAAGCAGGGGCCGGACTCAAAGCTGTCAGAATTCGGGGTCTCTACACCTCACAGAGTAGGGGCGGGGGGTGGGTAGGAAAGGCACTGTCAAAGCAGCATGGGTGTCTGGGAAGATAAACGGGCCCTTTGCAGAACAGACGGGAATATGACAGCTGGAGGACTGTCCGGGCGCCTGTGTGGGTGGGGTGGGCCTCCCACAAGAGATTGAGCTGATCCCGGGAGGAGTCATGACACTGTCTCCGTCCGTGAGGCTCTGCTTTGGGGCAGATAAGGGATTTCAGGAACTCAGATGCCTTCAGCTGGAGATAACTGGTGTCCAAAGTGGCAGATGTTGGGGTGACACACCCTAGTCCCCATCAGAGGTATCTGACTGAGCACCGACTGTGTGTCAGGCACAGTGCTGGGCGCTGCAGGGGCTCAAGGGAACAGTCTCTGCCTCCTGGGGCTCGGGGGTTGTTGGGAGACAGATGTGGAGGGACTGAAATCCTTGTGCGCTGCGGGTGGAAACATGACATGGGGCGGCTGCTCTGCGAAGCAGGTGGTGTGTCCTTAAAATGTGAAACAGTTACCATATGATCTGAGGACCCCACCCCCAGGGCCGTACCCGAAGAACGGAAAGCAGGGACTCACACCAGAGCTTGTACCCACATCCAGAGCAGCATTACTTACAGTAGCCAGACGGGGAGATGCCCCAAGGGTCCTTCAGCAGAGAAACAAACAAAATGTGACCTATCCAGACAACGGAGTCTTATCCGACCGCTCGGCCACGTGGTACGTGGGACCTTGAAAACATTACATGACGCGAACGAGCCAGGCACAAAGTGACAACCGGGCTAGAACAGGCCAGTCCATGGAGACAGAAGAGAGCGGTGGTTTCCAGGAGTTGGGGAGAGCAAAACAGGGAGTCCTTGCTCCTATTTGGGATAATGCAAAATCTGAAAGTGGAGAGCTGTGATGTGTGCACAAGGTCCTGAATGTACTGAGGCTGCTGCACTGTGCACCTAAAAACGGCAAAGATGGTAAATTTTGTGATCTATGTTTTACCACAAGAGAAAATTTTTAATGTAAAAAATGATGTGACATGTCTCATTCACCATTTTGTATATTGATTAGATATTGATAGGATACGATTTCATACACAGTGGCTTATATAAAGAATATTATTTAAATAGGGGTGCCTGGGTGACTCAGTCATTAAGCGTCTGCCTTCTGCTCGGGTCATGATCCCAGGGTCCTGGGATCGAGCCCCGCATTGGGCTCCCTGCTCCGCGGGAAGCCTGCTTCTCCCTCTCCCACTCCCCCTGCTTGTGTTCCCTCTCTCGCTGTGTCTGTCAAATAAATGAATAAAGTATTTAAAAAGTATATTATTTAAATAAATTTTAAAATGTCTTGCAGCAGCTCTACTGCTAATAGCCCCAAATTGGAAACAACCCCAAATCCCCTTTAACTGGTTAAGCTGATCAAAAAACTTCAATGTATCAATGGATACTACTTGGCAATAAGAAAGAACGGATTATTGGAATTATTTCCAGGGTATTATGCTAAGTGAAAGAAGCCAGACTCGAAAGGCTACACATTGTCTGATTCCATTTACATGAATTCTTTTTATTTATTTATGTATTTTAGAGAAGGAGAGAGGAAGGGGGAGGGGCAGAAGGAGAGAGAGAATCTCCAGCAGACTCCCTGATGAGCATGGAGCCCGATGCGGGGCTCGATTCCGGGACCCTGAGATCGTGACCTGAGCGGAAATCTAGAGTCGGACGCTTAACCGACTGAGCCACCCAGGCGCCCTCATTTACATGAATTCTCAAAAAGACAAAACCGCAGTGAAAGAGAACAGACTGGCGGCCATTAGGGGTTGGGTCGGGGAGGTTTGACTGTGAGGGGCACCACTAGGGAGTTTTGAGGAGACTGTAACGTTGGCTACAGAAGCCCATGGCTGCGTTAAAACTCAGAATGACAGACTCAGAAATGGTCAGCTGACCCTCCGTCCTTCCACCGTCTGAGAGGATGGGACCGCAAGGCAGTTCTGGTGCAAATCAGCAGGGGTTGGCCCCGACTTCACAGGCTGAAGACGGCCCTCCCTTCGGATGCCAGGCAAAAATAAAACAAGAAACACACACAAGATCCAGGAGTTCCCTTCCACTCTTGAAACGAACGACGTCTCCCCACAGGTATCGGCTTTGGATAACCTGCTGGCCACAGCCTTCGCCAGCTTCACCTCCTGCTGTATGGCCCCCTTCCTTTAATTCTTGAATCCCCAGGCTTGCTCTGCCCCAGGGCCTTTGCACTCCCTGCTCTCTCTGCCCACAACTGTCTTTCACCAAGACCCCCCAGTGACTGACTCAGACTCCCCTGCCGGCTCACAGCTCTGGAATCTGTGGTGTGTCAGGAGGTGTGCATTAAACGTATACAGAGCAGGAGTGCCGAGCAGTCATGCGGGGATTCTCCCCACGGATCCAAGAAGCAATTGGGGTGTCTGCCATGCACAACCTGGAGACCGTCATCGGATCCTCATTTTGTATCTGCCTGCCTTGGAGTGCTCTTTGGAAGACGTGCTTATCCAGCAGGACACCGGGGTGGACAGGCGGCACGGACCAGCGGTGTTTCAAACTCAAAACATGCTTTAGAGTCGGGCACCTCCAGGCCTCTGACCGCGGTTTGTGGTTTCCAAGACAACCATCTCTTCCCCGGTCAGAGGCTGTGCCTGTGGCGAGGCCTCCAGCCCCGGCTGGGGCTCTCTGCCTCGAGGGCTCAGGGGTCAGGGGCCAAGGTCAAACTGCACATCTGCTTCTCTTCAGGCAGCAGGAGATGGCAGCGAGAAAGGCCTCTGGCTTCTGCCTCTTCTTGAACGGTCCTTGCAGCCACTAGCTTCCTCCCTCTTCCTCTGCTAAGGAGCCTGCCCCCTGCCACCCCCCTGGTCCCAGCACCTCCTGCCTGGCTGCAGGCCACGGCCTCGGAGGGCTCTGCCTGCCCCCTGTCCCTTCCTCCCCCCAGAGCCTCCTTTCCCCTGCAGAGCGAACACAAGGTTCTCCATCGCACCGTTCTCCTGTTTCCTCCATCACTGCCCCCGCCCGCACTCTGCCCTGGCAGGGCCCGCACGGGGTCTCACGCCGCCCGGCCTGGGCTGACTCCTGCAGCCACAGGACCTGCACTCTCAGGGCAGCAGGGGGTCGGGGGTCAGGGGGTGGGAGCCGCTGGCCCAGAACCTGTCCCGGGGAGGCGATTCTCCAAGCAGCGCCCCCCGCCCCGTCGGACTCCACGTGCAGAACAAACATTCACAGATAAAATGAAGACCCTCATGACGGTGACCTCAGAGCATTAAACCCCCAGCAAGGGACCCCCTGGGAGGCCCTGGGCCCCCCGGTTTTCAGCCGCCCGCCGTCCCCTTCCTCCCACCCTCTGCTCCAGAGGCCTCTGGCCTTGGCTGACTTGTTCTGCTTTGCAGCTGCTGTTCCCTCTGTCGGGCACAGGCTCACTGGGGTCTTCACCGACTGCCTCCTGCCCTGCAGAGCTCAGCTGCACGTGCCCGACCCCCTGGGCCTGGGTCCCTCCTCTGTCATCCAGGGGGGAAGAGCCCTCTGGTCACTGTGGGGCTGCAGTGGGCAGCCCTGAGGCCAGGCTTGCTCTCAGACCTACTTTCAATCCTCGTACAGAATTTGCTGCATAGAAGATATCAGCCATCCCAAGATCCAGGACTTGGGGATAAAAATGCCTGCCAGAAACGCCTAGGAAGAACAGGTTCCCCTCTGATGGATGGACTCCCTGCACTTTAGGGACTAAGACATTGGCTTTCAGCATGTGCTGAGGGCCTACTGCGCGCCAGGCTGGGACCCGGTTCTGGGCCTTGCCGGCCTCTCTGTGCCCCTTCTCCAGCCCCTGGCCTCCCAGCTTCCATGGCAACAGCCTGAGTCCGGCTGGCTGAGCTCAGTGAAGCAGAGGGGTGGGTGGGGAGTCGGGCGGGGGCGGGGGTGAGCTCCCTTTGGGCTCTCTTCAGATCACCGGTGCGTCCGCAAAGCTCGTGCACGCGGGGATGCGTCCCTGGCAACTTCTATGCAGAGACAGAGAGGAAAAGTGGCTGTCAGAGCCTCACCCACTTGGACAGGAACTGCAAGTCCACGCTAAGCCTCAGTGATACCAGAGTTTGTGTTCTCACCGCACATTTACTCAGTGTTCATATGTGTGTGCGCACGATTATAGATAATTGCTTGGATCTATGCATCTGCGGGTAGTAACCGAGCCCCTTTCTGCTTTACCTGCTTGGTTCTAGAATCTGGAAAACAGAGTTGTGTGAAATAAGGCCCAGTTTCTGACCTCTGGTAGAGCATCCTTCCTTCAGCTGCACAATTCTGTTCATTCTGCAAGTATTTATTGAGGTCCCGTGTGGGTCAGCATGGAGTTGAATGTGACAAATGGAGTAGAAACCAAGACGGACGCCCTCCTTGTGCATCTTCTCTCTACATGATGGGCATGCAGAGAGAACAGCATCTGGAAATGCCTGAAGATGGAGCATGTTTGTCAGGCTGAAGAACAAGGAGGCCAGAGTGTCTGATGAGGAGCGAGCAAGGAAGACAGGCCACAGAGCTGATGTCGCCGTCGGGGCTGGCAAGAGGCATGCTGTGCT
The DNA here is from genome assembly GCF_009762305.2 of Zalophus californianus. Classification (NCBI taxonomy): domain Eukaryota; kingdom Metazoa; phylum Chordata; class Mammalia; order Carnivora; family Otariidae; genus Zalophus; species Zalophus californianus. The sequence continues at coordinate 58,703,041 of NC_045611.1, read as the reverse complement.
TTTTACCTTACATTTGGTGAATTAACACATAACTAAATTTATCATTGAGGTGTTCACAACTGTTTTCCTTAGATGTATTTCCAGTTCTTTGTTGGGTGGATGGATGGAGGGTGGTTAGATGGGTCCATAAATGGGTGGTTGGGTAGATTGATGGACGGTAAATGGATGGGTGAAAATAAGGATTGATGAGTGACGGACGGATGGATATTTAGATGAATGATGGTTGGTTGGATGGATGCTTCTCCAAGGGTCAGTTCTGAATTCAAGAATTCGCCTCTTCTTTTCTGTCTACACCACTCATCTGTGCAGATCACGACTTTGGGACATAGATACATCTATATGGCACTGGTGAATGAATAAGGATAATTGCCAACAGCCTCATCTTTGCATGCAAACACCTGTGGAGTTGGGTGATATTTGTGTTATCACTTCCCGTCACTCTGAGTACTTGGTAAGGGTCTGAGTGCTCCTTTCTCGCAGCCCACTCTCTCCAGGTAGCCTCAGTGAGACCCCCACTCATAGTGTTATCTGCATGGATGGCATCCTTGGGAGTTGTACAACTCTGTGGTCTCTAGTGCCCCCCAAATCCCATCTCCAGTCTAGATCTCCCTCACAAGCACCAGAGACATGCATCTCCACCTGTCGACTGGACGTTCCCATCAGACGATTCTCAGTACGAGCTGTGCAAGTTCAGAACTGGTCTGGCCACCAACAAGCCCAGCCCACCAACCCCAGGTCAAGATTCCCCAAGACAAATCCTCTGATACACAGGCTGCTGCCTCAGTTGCACAGAGTGTAGGCAGCCGTTGGACATTGCTAAGCAGGAGCATATCCTGAGGTTAAGGGTCCAGACTCTGTCGTTGGAATCTGAGATCTGTCATTACTAGTTGTATGACTCTCCACAACTCACTGACTCCTGTGTCCCCCCATGTCCTGATAGGTAAACTTGGGTAATATTTGAACACATCTCAAGTGAGCTTTAACGAAGTAAGACTTTAGAGGGCTGAATGGTACAGAGTAAGTGCTACAGTATTGTTTATTAAACTAACCACAATACACTAATTTTATGATTCTCAGATGGGTTCAACATTGGGAACCATGGGAACAGTGCACACGGTGAAGTTTCCCTAAAAGGTACCACGGATACTCCCACAGTAAATGTCAGACCTGGAAAGCCACCTCAGTCAAGTTGTTTATTGTGGTTAAAACTGGGGGGCTACGGGGCACAGCCATTGTGGAAAACAGGATGGCTGTTCCTCAAAAAATTAAAGATAGAATTATCCTATGATCCAGTAATTCCACCAATTTCTGGGTATATGCCTCAAAGCACTGAAAGCACGGTCTCAAAATGGTATTTGCTCAGCCATGTTCAAAGCAGCATTATTCACAATAGCAAAAAAAGTGGAAGCAATCCAAGTGACCACTGATGAATGAATAAACAAAACGTGTGTTAGAGGGTGTGTGTGTACATCAGGGAATATTACTCAGCCTTAAAGGGAAAGACATTCTGACACCTGCTACAGAGTGAGTGAACCTTGAGGACAGTGTGAGATGTGAACTAAGCCAGTCACGGCAGGACAAACACTATGATCCCACTGCTGTGAGGTCCCCAGAGGAGTCGGATTCACAGAGACAGAAAGCAGAATGGCAGATGCCAGGGGCCTGGGGCTGGGGACCAGGACAGAGTTTCAGTTCTGCACCATGAAGAGTTCTGTGGATGGATGGTGGTGATGGCTGCACAACAGTAGGGATGTATTTACTACCACTGAGCTGTACGCTTAAAAAAAATGACTACTAGGGTAAATTTTGTGCGTGTTTTCCCACAATAAAAAAACTTGAGGGGGCTGGTGGAGTGGACAGTGGCTTATGCAGGGTGGGTACTATTATGCTCAAGGAGAGGGTGGGGGGCACGGGGTAAAGAGTGAGGACGGCCAACGGGAGAAGAGGTCTGAAGGGGTTGCCTGGCAGGAGAGAGTCCTGGATGAGGTTGGAGGCCTGAACCTACCATCTCACTGCAGAGCCTGGAAGGTTCCACCCTCTGCAGCCCTCCCTGCATCTTCCCCAGCCCCTGGCCTCCCACTCAGGCTGGAGTTTCCATGGCAACAGGCCGAGCTCTGCATCCTTCAGGAGGAGGAGGGTGGGGAAGGCCTGCTGTGTGCCATAGTCCGCATCAGAGGCTCTGTGCGTATGTCGTGCGTGTCGAAATGCGTCACCATCTGCAGCATCCCAGCAGAAGGGGAACATTGGCGTCAGGAGCCTCTGGGGTCGTGGTAGAAATCCTGAGCATCTTCTAAACACCAGTGATTCATGTTGCCAGAATATTGACTGATCAGAAATATTGATAGAGCTCCCCCCCCCTCCCTCTCCCCATCCCCTTCCTGCATAGGACAATGGAGAATAAAATGATGAGCAGAAAGGCCATGTCTGCCCTCCTGGAGCAGAGAGGTGACTAGGAGAAGCAGCTCTCCATACCCTCATGATTCATTCGCCCATCCATTTCCTCAAACAATATTTGCCAAGAGCGTACTTTGTGGTAGGCCCCAAAGGGTGGTGGGTACAGCAAAGAACCAACCCAGAGAGCTGTATTCTAGTTGTGGTGGGGGGTCTTACTTTGAACATAAAGTCAAGATTGCAGGTGGTGGTGAGTGCTAGGATGGACAAAAGGTAGAGAGCAGTATTTTAGAGTGGGTGGTCAAGGAGGGCTTCTTGGAGGTGGTGATGTTTGAACCTGGCTGGAGGGAGGGAGGCAGGCATGGGAAAATCAAGAACAGTCCGGACAGAGGAATCTGCACCTTGAAAAGCCCTGAGGCTGGACGCTCGTCCTGCTTTGGGACCAGCGAGGAGACCAGTGTGGCTGGAGTGCAGGCGTCAGGGAGGACCTGGGTGAAGACTGGGAGCCTGAGCAATGTGGTCAAGGTGGCCCGCCATCTAGAGCAGGGGTGGGCAGACTGCCTGCCACCTGTCTTTGAAAAACGGGGTGCTTACTGTAAGCCAGGAATCACCGCTTCTGCGCTCAGACCAGGTGAGGAGGAGCGAGAGGGACCCCCCGTCGGCACGTGGAGGCCCCACCACACAGAGTCCATCCACGGAAGCGGCCTCAAGAACACGGACCCCGGTAACCTAATTAGGAAAGGACGCATTTGTTTTTCACGTAATTTATTTCACTTTAAGTGTATGTGATTTAATGCTTCCTGAAGAATGTGCTTAACCAGCTGGAAAAACCCGTGAATGTTTCCCAGCCAGTGCCGGTGCTGCGGCAGGACCCAGCTCCAGCTTGTGGTGGGCTGCATTCTGCAGTTTCCTCAGAGTCTTGCGGGGGCGGGGGCAGGGGAGGCGGAGGGGGGGCGTGGGAAGGTCCTGGATGCTGTCCCCACCATGCCGAGTCTCAGGTCTTTGTTCACAGGGGACGTCCATCCACGTGGAGCCGTGCACCCAGACACAGTCTAATCCGGGCCACTGGGGAGGGCCAGGGTCTCAGTGCCTCAGAGACACCTGTTCCCGATCCTTCTGGCTGCACAGGGAGCTGCGCAGGGGGCAGGGCTGCAGGAGCAGGAGAAAGAAGGGGGTCTGGGGGCTTGGGCGGCCCCTCGGGAAGCAGGAGTGAACGGGCACGCTCCAAGTTCCGAGAGCTTTCCGACACGACGTAATAATAAAAGTGTGTCGTCACAGGATGATCTGAGTATCCCCCACTCGGGGCTTCTTCCTCTTCTGTGAGATGGGGCGCTCGGCCTTGTGGTGGGCGTGGGAGGCGGGAGGCTCCGAGGGGCGTGGCCATGTGGGAGCAGGTGGCCGGTGGGGGGGGGGATGCTGCTGAAACCTTCTCCCCGCCCTTCTTCTGGACACGTAAAAATCCGCACATATTTCACGTATACACAACTTGATGAGTTTGGGGGTAAGCGTACATGTGTGAAACCCTCGCCACCACCCCAGCCACAACCATCTCCTCACCTCCCCGTGCTTCCTCCTGCCCCAGTTACTCTTTTTTATTTTTAGATTTTATTTATTTATTTGACAGAGAGACACAGCGAGAGAGGGAACACAAGCAGGGGGAGTGGGAGAGGGAGAAGCAGGCTTCCCGCCGAGCAGGGAGCCCGACGCGGGGCTCGATCCCAGGACTCCGGGATCACGACCTGAGCCAAAGGCAGATGCTCAACGACCGAGCCACCCCGGCGCCCCTTGCGCTGCTGCTGCTGCTGTGTGTGCAGCAGGGAGGTTGCCCGGTGTTACCTGCTGTGTGTGGCAGCTGTCCAGAGCTGGCCCGCCTATCACGCCGCTCCCTGCTCCGCTTCCAGAAGCTTCCCCTCCATTCTCCCGGACACACCCATGGCTGCTGGGAGAACCACCCACGTGGTCCTAAACCACTGCCGGGGCCCAGTCAACGTCGGAACTGCTTCGTCCTGAGATCTCAAGTCCTAGTGTGGCCAATAAATGCCAACGAACTGAGAAGACGCGAGCGAACCCTCCTGCCCACGTCTGCGCTCCCAGCGGGCGGGGCCTGCGTCTCGGCTACGACGCCCTCGGGGTGGGAAACGCCTAGAGAGGCGCAGCTGTCCTCGTTCAGCAGCGTCTACTAAGCGTCACCTATGTGCCTGGCTGAGGATGCGAGCCCCGATTCTGGAATGGCCCGGTCTTGGGGGCTCCCTCTGGTCACGCGGCAGTGCCCTCCTTCCCCGCGCAGCCGTGGTTGTCCGTGGCCACAGCCTGAGCCGCGGTCCGGCCAGGGCCGGGCCTCTGCCGGGTGCACGCTCCCCGTGGGGACCCCAGGGAGCACCCCTTGGACCAGGGCGCTGCAGAAGGGCGAGGCCTGCCACGGTGCTGCTCTCTGCCAGTGGTCGGAAATCACGCCCCGGCCCGGGGCCCGTGGCAGAGACGCTCTCCCCACTCACCCACGCATCCCACACACGGGGCTGGGGGCCCTGCCTGCGGTGCCAGGGCCCACTCGAGGTCTGAGCCAGCCCACGACCGTCCCAGGCGAGTCAGCTCTGCCCTTGTGATGGCTGAATGGTGTCCCCTCGGAATTCTGTGTTGCAGCCCTAACCCCCAGCACCTCAGGATGAGGCTGCGTTAGAAGAGACAGGACTTTCAAAGAGGTGATTAGGTTAAAACAAGGCCACGCGAGTGGGACCTAATCGAGTCGGTGTGTGTCCTTCCAAGCGGCGGAGATGCAGACGCAGATCCACGCAGAGGGAAGGCCGAGTGAGGACACAGCGCGAGGACGGCATCTAGGTGTTACGGACAGAGGCCTCGGCAGCAACCAGCCTGACGGCACTCGACCTGGGACTTTCAGCCTCCAGGATGGGGAGAGAATAAATCTCCTAACCGTTTAAGCCTCCCATCCGGGTGACGTGTTATGGCAGCCCTGGAAAATTATTACAGCCCTTGTATCTGTCTTAAGGAAAAGATCTTTCTTTCAAAAAAATGTTTTTGTTTTTGTTTTTGAACTCATGTATCTAATAAATGTACAGAGTGCCGGCTCCGTTCCAGATGAACTTGGCTTCCCATGTACACTGGCCTTTCTCACTGCCCTTTAGACGTGCAGACCCCTTCCCTTCCTCGGAGACTTTGTCCTCAGTGCTTCCTCCAGTCTCTCGCTCTGCCTGGATTCTTCTCCACGGTCCAGTGTCCGCAGGAGAAACCCCTACCCCTCCTCCCACCATCTTAGCAAAAGTAGCCCCTCTAGACAGTATCACATCCACTTGCTTCCATTCTCCATGGCGGGGGCCACCATTAGAAGTTACTCTTACTTGTCTCTGTGCTGATCGACTTCTCATCTACTGGAGACTAAACCCCGTGAGAGTGTCTTGTCCACCAGTGTTAACACAGTGAATAAGGAAGGGAGGAAGGGAGGGAGGAAGGGAGGGAGGGAGGAAGGGAGGGAGGGAGGGAGGAAGGGAGGGAGGGAGGGAGGGAGGGAGGGAGGAAGGAAGGAAGGAAGGAAGGAGGAAGGAAGGAGGAAGGAAGGAGGAAGGAAGGGAGGAAGGGAGGGAGGAAGGGAGGGAGGAAGGGAGGGAGGAAGGGAGGAGGGAGGGAGGGAGGGAGGGAGGGAGGGAGGGAGGGAGGAAGGAAGGAGGAAGGAAGGAAGGAAGGAGGAAGGAAGGAGGAAGGAAGGGAGGAAGGGAGGGAGGAAGGGAGGGAGGAAGGGAGGAAGGGAGGAAGGAAGGAAGGAAGGAAGAAGGAAGGAAGGAGGGAGGGAGGGAGGGAGGAAGGGAGGAAGGAGGAAGGAAGGAAGGAGGAAGGAAGGAGGAAGGAAGGAGGAAGGAAGGAAGGAAGGAGGAAGGAAGGAAGGAGGGAAGGAGGGAGGGAGGGAGGAAGGGAGGAAGGAAGGAAGGAGGAAGGAAGGGAGGAAGGAAGGAAGGAGGGAAGGAGGGAGGGAGGGAGGAAGGGAGGAAGGAAGGAAGGAGGAAGGAAGGGAGGAAGGAAGGGAGGAAGGAAGGAGGAAGGAAGGAAGGAGGGAGGGAGGAAGGAGGGAAGGAGGGAGGGAGGGAGGGAGGGAGGAAGGGAGGAAGGAAGGAAGGAGGAAGGAAGGAGGAAGGAAGGAAGGAAGGAAGGAGGGAAGGAGGGAGGAAGGGAGGAAGGAAGGAAGGAGGAAGGAAGGGAGGAGGGAAGGAGGGAGGGAGGGAGGAAGGGAGGAAGGAAGGAAGGAGGAAGGAAGGGAGGAAGGAAGGAAGGAGGAAGGAAGGAGGAAGGAAGGAAGGAGGAAGGAAGGAGGAAGGAAGGAAGGAGGGAAGGAGGGAGGGAGGGAGGAAGGGAGGAAGGAAGGAAGGAGGAAGGAAGGAGGAAGGAAGGAAGGAGGAAGGAAGGAAGGAGGGAAGGAGGGAGGGAGGGAGGAAGGGAGGAGGAAGGAAGGAAGGAAGGAAGGAGGGAGGAAGGGAGGAAGGAAGGAGGAAGGAAGGAAGGAAGGAAGGAGGAAGGGAGGAAGGAAGGAGGAAGGAAGGAGGAAGGAAGGAAGGAAGGAGGAAGGGAGGGAGGGAGGAAGGGAGGGAGGAAGGGAGGAAGGAAGGAGGAAGGGAGGGAGGGAGGAAGGGAGGGAGGAAGGGAGGAAGGAGGAAGGAAGGAAGGAGGAAGGAAGGAAGGAAGGAGGAAGGAAGGAAGGAGGAAGGAAGGAGGAAGGAAGGAAGGAGGAAGGAAGGAGGAAGGAAGGAAGGAAGAAGGAAGGAAGGAAGGAGGAAGGGAGGGAGGGAGGAAGGAAGGAGGAAGGGAGGAAGGAAGGAGGAAGGAAGGAGGAAGGAAGGAAGGAAGGAAGGAAGGAAGGAAGGAAGGAAGGAAGGAAGGAAGGAAGGAAGGGAGGAAGGGAGGGAGGAAGGGAGGGAGGAAGGAAGGAAGGGAGAGCTTCCCAGAGAACCTGTGAGGCCCTGGCTGAAAAAGGCAGGGTCCTCTAGGCTCACTGTAGGGGCAACTCAGGGGTAGCTCATGACTCAGGGAAGACTCAGACCAGCCCCTTCTCGCTCTTTCCCTACACTGTACTCTCACCTGGGAGGGGCAGGTGTGGGCAGAGGGTCTACTTCCCGCTGCTTAGGGTGCACTGCATCAACTCTGGGTGTCCTGAGGCTTCCTCTCCCCGCTTCCTCGGGCAGCAGGAAACCTCTTCAGGGGAAGAGGGCAAGGTGGTTTCTGCACGTAGGTCTAAGTTTCAGCAGGGGGAGGTGGGGACATGTCTAGCCTGAACGTCTCCCTGTCCAGGAGAGCCTGAGATCCTCATTAGGATGCAGAGGAATTTCGCAAAGTGGTAGGTGGAGATGATGGGGACATGCTGCACTGGGGTTTGGGCAGAGGCTTCTTCTCTATAGAAGCAGCATGTACGGACGTTTATAAATAGAGGGTGTAGCATTTTTATTCAGAAAAAAAAAATAATGGACCTTATTTTCTAAAGGAACATCTTTTTTGAATCGTCAAGAATTGCTTATAAAGACACATCTTGGGGCATACCAACCTCCAGACTCATTTAATGTATCCATCCCTGTTAATCCTAACACTTTCAACTAAAAACAAGCAAACATAATTTTTCCTAAGTGTTTCCAGCTGTGAGATGTCAATTTCTACAATTTGGTGACCAGATGTGCTGTTATATTTAATAAACTCCAAACCTTAAAATGTAAACTTTGAAATATTGCAGTGCGTTTATTTAAAAAAAAAAAAGCCTTCTGCAGCTATCTGACATTTTAGGAGAGTGATGTGCATCCTTCGTATTCTGAAGCTAAAAGCTCTTGTTCAGATTGCTTGGGGTCTGAAAAAGGTGTGCAGGCTTTGCTCATCCCATTTCCCATTTTTTGGTAATATATAACATTACTCTCCGTGTTCTGGAAATGCTGTGATTCATATTTTGTGCCTATTCAAATGTAATGTTAGCTTCTAATATGAATGTGCAATATGTCTCTGACAGAATGCTGTGAGGTTTTCACTGTAATAAAATTATAAAAGTGAAAACCAAATACAAGTTTTCAGATTTTTTTCTCAATTACTCAGACTTGACTCACAACCGATATATTGTGGGATTTTTTTGTTTGTTTTAATGAGCTCGTTACAAAGTGTATTAATTGTCGTTGGTGGGGAGATGTAAAGAAATTCTTTTATATCTAAAAAAAGTTGCTGTGACTGAAAAAACCAGCCCTCCATCTTCAGAAAATATTTATGCATTAATTTGTTACAGAATTATCTAATTATCATAACTGAAGTACCATTTGGACCAATCTTTCTTTAAGAAATGATATATGCTTTTTAAATGCCATTACTCTGTAAAAGAAAATTGCTCGATATACTTACATCTGGTAGTAGAACTTTCATCCTTAAAATGTATTCCTATACACAGAAAGCAAGTTTCTGTGCCTACGGCAGGGACCGCAAATGCTAATTCCTTTGTTGTTTTGTTTGTTTGAGGCCACTGATTTTTAAGTTGTAAATTATTTTAGGCACCGTTGTAGAAGAAAGCGACCATCTACTAAATTATGGCAAAGATGTTAAAAAAAAAGACGTTTTAGAATGAACAGAAGGACATCACTGTGATTTTAGGCACTGGTATTTTGCCAAAATCCTTGTGTAAATTTTGATATTTTTAAAGTTCTGCATCATCTATGTGTTCATCTTAGCAATGTGTAAGTGATGTGAGTACCAGGCCACCTAATGATCTGCGACATGTTTATGTTATAATTCAGGTTTTAAAAAAGAGAGACAGAGACAGAAAGCCAAACGATATAAAACATCACGACTCTAGTTTTTCAAAAGCAAAAGTCATTCCTTCATTCATTTAAGCTGTTGACTTCCTACTACGCGTCAGGCACTGCGGTGAGCTCTGAGAGGCTGGCAGGCAAAACGAACGTAAAGCACCCAAAATCACACAGCAACAGCGAAAATCATAGTGAAATCCTAGACAAGAGCAGAGTAAAAAGTGTGCAAAAAAAAAAGGAATGAATCTCATTAATTTGAGACATTTTTTCAGATTTTAGCATTTTTGCCATAATTTAGGAGGCAGCATTTTTGTCTTATAACGGTGCCTGAAATAATCTGCCCCTTAAAATCCACAGCCTCACCAACATAAAAACAACAAATTAGCAAGATAGTTAACATATGCATTCAGTTCATTCAAACAGATCTCTTACTGTTAGGGGGAGAAAAGCCAGGGCACTTTAGATTTCTTTGTGGTAAAAGGGGGCAGAAATAAAGAGTCTCCCCAAAAGGCCTGGTCGAACGGCTGATGGGGGGAGCCCCACGCAGGACGCGACGCTTGGGAAGAAAGCTAGGGACACTAGGGAGAGATGCCATCCCAGGAAATAATTTGCAAAACAGATGGCTAGCATTTAAATAGTCTACGGTTTGCAAATGGTTGGGTCTCCGGGACCCTGACCACGCTGTGCTGTGTCCATGGCAACCATTCTCTTCCTCATCGACGTGGTAACAGCGCGGAGCGGCTGGGCTGTGCCCGTGGGGGCGCGGATTGCGGGAAGTGGCCCCAGCTGACGTTCTGCCCAGCGGAGTGTGGGCTGCCCTCCCAAGTACCCCAGGCTGGGGGGGGGGCCCTTCCACAGCAGGAGTGAATTCCCCACAATTCTGGGCACTGGATAGTCCCAGACCAGGGACCGGGACGGGCTGGTCCTGGTGAGGACTCTATTTTGCTACCCTCTGCCTGTGTCCTCACGTGGCGGGGAGAGAGGGCATCTCTCCTGTCTCTTCTTATGAGGGCACTGATCCCACCGGAAGGGCTCCACGCCTGTGACCTAATCACCCCCCAAAGGTCTCACCCCGAATACCGTCACAGTGGGTGGGGGGCACAAACGTGCAGTCCCTAGAAAGCTCCTAGTTCAGGGTCAGTGCTCGGGGAAATGTGAACACTTAACTGTTAGGGTTCTGGATTTCACTGAAGATGAAAAGTGAACTAACTGAGAGTATGTGCCCAGCAAGGGGGTTTATTCTTTCACTGGAGATAAAAACGAGCAGTGGGGGCAAGGCTGCCTCGAGCCTCTTTCATCCTGTAAAGGAAGGCCTACTGTGTGTCAGCTCAGCGTTCCAGTTTCCGGGGCGCTCTGGGCCCCTTCCCCACCCGCCCTTCTCCACTCTGCTGCAGTTTCCATGGCGACAGTCTGAGCCTCCCTCTGTTGCTAAGGGCGATAAGCAATCTGGAGAGGGAGCAGGCCACGGGGTTGACTCATCTCACTGAGACTCCGTGGTGGGCACAGGAGGGATGGGGACAGGGATGCAGAAGGGGCTCAGCTCTGCAACCACCCCCGCACTGGTCCAGGCACATCTTTGGATGCCTTTGAATGGGGTCTGCACAAGAATGAAAACACAAAGGTGAGGGGCTCTGAGAGTCAGGTAGAAATCATGTGTCTCCTGCAGGCTCCCATTCTAACAGCATCATCTGTCCTCAGGATCCATCAGTTCGTCTGTCTGGTAAATACTGATGGAGATTTTCCGGGTGCCAGGCCCTTCTCTAGGGGCAGAGAATAAATGTCAGGCAACCCTGTGCTTTGTTCTCGTGGGAGACACAATCGTCTGTTCCCAAAGTTTGGCCCTTGCCTTAAGAAAGATGTTGAGTATCTTCTAGGAGGCGGGATCATGCTAGACCTCGGGGTAATGGCAGGGAATACGATGAGCCTCCCCTGGTGCAAGGGAGACAGACAATGAACAACACGGTTAACACAACCTCCGAAGTTCACCAGGCCTGTGAACAAAAACAAAGCAGAGAGCTAACTGGAAGGTGCTAACACGGAAGGCAAGGATGGTCTTCGATGCGTGCTAAGGCTGTGGGGCTATCTGAGCAGAAGGCCACATGGTAAACACGAGACTCTCTGGGGGGAGAGAAATCTAGGCAGAGGGAATAGCAGGTCCAGAGGCAAAAACGTACTGTGCGTGTGCAAGGGAGTCCAACGTGGCCCCATCATGCAAGGCCTCATAAAACATGGGGTTTTGTTAACAAGTTGTTAATATTGATCCCCGTGATCTCCTAGGAGCCAGACCCAGGGCCAGGAGCTGGGTTTACACGGATGCATCAAAAGTGACACGCTCCCTGCCTTCGCGGAGCTCACAGTTATTCGGGGATCCTGATATTAATCAGGTCATCAAAAAACAGATGCCTTTCAAGAATATCGAGTTCGCATTTAGTGCCTTCGCTCGGCCTGTGGTGTCTGCTTGTGCGGGGCGCCCACAGGCAAATATCAACCCTATAAGGCGGATATATTATCATCCCAAATTTAGCCATGAGGGGATGGAGGCGCGGAGAGGTTGGACAATCTGGAACATTCTGCCACTAGCCGGGGGCAGGGCTGGGGTTTGAACGGAAGCCATGTGGCTTCCGGACCCATGATTTCACCTGGTAGGGGTGCTCCTTGCAACCATGTTCTAGTCCCAGGTCTACAGGGCAGGTACACAGACAGCTGGCTCGACCCCAGGGTTGGAAGACGATGTGCTAACTTGGCAGGGGGACGCCACTGCTGAAGAAAGTGACTGGGGGGAGGGATACCGGTGTCGGAAGAGAAACAGTCTGTGATGGGTGGACGCGTCATCTTTAGGGAAAATTCTCCAAAGGAAGCCTGCCATGGCTAGTCCACCAACCACCTTTTGTCAAATTATAGCTTATAAGATGCTGGACTGTGTGTTCAGTGCTGTTACTATTGTCTTATGAGGTAGGACCAATTAATATTCCGATTTTACCCATAAGTTCGACTAGCCACGTCTCAGAGAGATGGAAACACCTGCCCAAAACCTACATTTTTTCATATTTATTTTTTAAATTGGGGTGAAACGCACGTAACATAAAAGTTGCTGTCTTGACCACTTCAGGCGTGCAGTTCAGTGGAGTTAAGCACCATCACCACCATCCGTCCGTAGAACTCTCTTCATCTTGCAAAACTGAAATTGTGTCCCTGTTGCCGCTCCCCCCAGCCCGGGGCACCCACCATCCTGCGGGCTGTCTCTCTGACTCTGACCACTCCAAGTACCTCCTATAAGGGGACTCCTACAGTACTTGGCTTTTTGTGACTGTCTTATTTCACAATCACCATGTCCTCCGGTTCATCCACACTGTGGCATGTGCCAGAACCTCCTCCCTCCTTTTGGAGGCTGAACGATACCCCACTGTGGGCATACACCCCGTTTTACTTATCCATCTCCTGTCAGTGGACATTGGGCTGCTCCCACCTTGGGCTACTGTGAATAAGGCTGCACGAACATCAGTGTACACGTATGTCTTTGAGGCCCTGCTTTCAGTTCTTTGGGCAATGTCCCTAGAGGCAAAGTTGCTGGATCCTAATTCCACGCTTGGTTTTTTTGAGGAACCGCCAGACTGCTTTCCACACCAGTTGCACCATTTTGTGTTCCCATCAGCAGTGCATGGGGGAAGGACCCATATTTTTAGTTATTCACAAATAATGAATGAGAAACTAGCGAATTCCAGGCTGGGATTTTGAACATACACTCGGTTTAATACCAGATTCCAGAATATTCCATCCTCTGAGGTTCTCTCTGCTGATTTTCAGCTACTGACACCTCCTCAGCCCAGCAACAGTTTCCATGGTAACAGACTGAGTTTGTCTGGGTTGCTAAGGAACCAAAGAGCCCTGAGGAGGGACAGGCTGGAGCTCCAGTGTGCAGCCAGCCTCGGTGAGGGATGGGGAGGCTGGGGGGCCCTCATCAGCGGTTCATGCACATCCTCTGTGCTTGTCCTTCGACAGCATCTTTGTGCAAGGGCACAAAGTCGGCTCTGAGTCTCGCAGGATCTAGAAAGCCCCACATCTTCATACCAGAAGTGGCTGGGGACCCAAACATTCAGTGTCCTCACCATATTCTCCTCCCTTTTACTTATACACTCAACAAACATGTATTGAGAGCCTGCTCTGGTAAGTCAATGTGCCAGACCCTGGGACCACCGTGATGAAAAAGACACAGATACAATGTTAATGGACAGCAGAATGTGCTGCCCCCAAAATATGTCACTTTGGGATGTGGGTTATTTTTTGCTGCAGGCCCTTGGAAAAGAGCAAATGCAGGGAGGGGTTTTCTCTGGGCCCCTCAGCCACCTACAGTACAGGTCCTCAACGTCATGACAGGAGCTCAACGTCATCAGTCCCTCCGGGGAGTTTCATCCCCCCGGAAAGACTGGCTCTTGTCACAGAAGGGTGACCAGAAGCAGACACCACACCCAGACAGACCGTCACAAACCATCACACCTCCTTTCCCAAAAATCATTTACTCTCCCCAAAAAGGCCCACATCCCTTGTCCCTCTCCCTATTGGGACGGTATGCAAGCCTGCATCCTAGGCCACCTCTGGGAATTACTTTTTGCCTGGGCGTCTCCCATGTATACGTGAGAGGTACATATTAATAACTTGTTTTATGCTTGTTAATCTGTCCTTCATTACAGGGATCTCAGCCAATAACTCAGAAGGGTAGAGAGAAAATTATCTTTCCTTGCTGCAATGTTTTTGTTTGTTTTGTTTTGTTTTTTTCTACAAAAGCCTGCTTGGAGATGCTTCCATTCGATAGTTTATCCTACAGATGTTCACTGTAGGTCCACCCTGTGCTAGGCTATGTTAGCAAGAAGAGAAAGAAACACGACCCTTCCTGGAGATGGCAGTTATGGGGTGGGGTCATCCTTAGTCAAGTAGCCAGTGCCTCAGCAGTCCCTCACAGACCTTATTTTTTTATTAAAATGCATCCTTGGAATGTTCTACAGCTTGATTGTGGTGTTGGTTACCCAGGTGCCTACATTCATCAAAACCCATTAATTACATGCTTACGCTGACAACAGGTGCCGTTTGTCGTATGTACATTACACACCGATAAGTTGATTTAAAAAAAAAAATGCATTTTGGGGCAGGGTCAGAATTTTACTATTTGGGTCTCTGTGGACTCCTAAGAAATCCCAAGAGTCAAAAAAAAAAAAAAAAAGCCGCTGATAGAAGCAGCATCTTCTGACCACTCCTCCGCGGACTGGTGAGGAGCCCTTTGGCTCTAGGGACGGACTCCTATGCATCGTACCTGCCCCAGGATGACTTCGGGGAGACGGGGGCTCGGTGAGTCAGATGAAGAAGATGAGTGGAAATCAGTCGGTTTGCATATGGCAGGCTGTTATTCTCCTTCGGAATTGGGTCGCTGGGGAAGGCTGTCTCTCCTCTAAGTCCCACCCCCCAGATACCAAAACATCCTAAGACACCGGAAGGTAAAAACCATAATTAATGGGTCAATGGGCAAGCAGGCGGGTGGGTAAGCGGATGGACGGATGAGTTCAAATGCCAGCTATATAGGTTTCCACCCCCAAAATGGGAAGAAAATTGCAAGTACAAGTAGAAATGAGGTATGTGACACCCCTCCCCCAGCACAGGGTGACTCCTTGAGGCCCAGGTATTCCTTCATTCAGAACATTTATTAAGTTCCTGCTGTATGCTGGGCCACGATTACTAGATCACACACGATCTTTAGCCACGTTCTGGAACATTCCAGGTTCTCCGGATCCCTTCTCCGTCCCCTCCTCCCCACTGCCCCCGTGTTCATGGCAACAGCCTCAGCCAATCACCACTGAAGGAGGAGAAGCGGGCTTGCCAACTTCCAGCCAGGGTCCCCAGGGGTGGGAGAAGTAGCACAAACTCGGGAGGCTGCCCACCACAACGTAAAGGGGGTCAAGTGTGTGGGATGGGACAGAAGCCATACCCTCCCAGAGCTTCATCTAGTGGGAGGCACAGGAAGAGAGTCGGCGTGAGAAACGTCAGGACCCAAGCAAAGGTGGAGGGCGGGAAGAGGGAAGGGCGTGGGGGAGGGGAGTGGAGGGGGAAGACCCCGCTGAAGTAGTGTCTGAGCAGGCCGAACTAAGAGAGCAGGCGGAGGCTGGGAGCCCAAGTGAGGACCCTCTTCCCGGCTTGCCCATGATCCCCTTCGGGCTGTGTCCTTGCTCCGTGGGGGAGAGTGCCCCGGGGTCTCCTCCTTGCTCCGTGGGGGAGAGAGTGCCCTGGGGTCTCCTCCTTGCTCCGTGGGGGACAGTGCCCTGGGGTCTCCTCCTTGCTCCGTGGGGGACTGTGCCCTGGGGTCTCCTCCTTGCTCCGTGGGGGAGAGAGTGCCCTGGGGTCTCCTCCTTGCTCCGTGGGGGAGAGTGCCCTGGGGTCTCCTCCTTGCTCCGTGGGGGAGAGTGCCCTGGGGTCTCCTCCTCTTCTTCCAAACGCCACTAATCCCATCCTGGTGACCTCATCTAAACCTAATCACCCCCTCAAAGCCCACGTCCCAATACCAGCACACTTGGGGGGTTAGGGCTTCAACAGAAGTTTTGGGGAGGATGCAATTCAGCCCATATGGGTACCTTGGGGGGACCAGGAAAATTCAGTCCTGAATTTCATTTGGGAGTCGTCCTCACCTGCCAACACAAATATGAAGCAGAATGCAAATGAAAAGGCAGCTTCATCCTAAGCCTCAAAGGATCTCCACAAAGGCAGTGACCTGCACGTGAAGAAGGAAGCCACCATATATGTGACAGGGCCACGCAGCAGAAAACAACAGGGCGCCCGCGGATGAGCAGGGACCTCAGCCTTCGGCCTCAGGGAACTGGATTCTACCAACAACTGCATGGTGTTGGAAAAGGACCTCGAGACCCAGAAGGGAAAATGGCCCAGCCTGCGAGACCCCTGCCCCCCGCCCTCGCCCCAGCAAGCCCAGATAATACAGGGAGTTTCAAATGGCTCAGTTCCTGATGGTTTGTTACGCAGCGGCGGACACTGGATCCCTCAGCTGACTGAATGGGTGGACGGTACCTTTAAAAAGAGGCGCTCTCTTGGCCCACAGTTAGGCGCCCTGTTAAGTAAACTCACTGAATCAGTGAGCCAAGACCTGTGCCTGATTAGAATTCCAGTAGCGCAAAACCTGTCTTCAGAAGTCCACATGCTAAAGAGGAAAGCCATTGTGATTTCTTTTCTTTTCCAAAGACTTTTACTTCAGGAAAAGTAACTGGAGAGAGTCTGCCTTAAAATGAGAATCTGTTTCACAAGCTCCATACACAAATGGCCTTAAAATGAGAATCTGTTTCACAAGCTCCATACACAAATGGCCAGTGGAGGAGGACCCACGGGAGACACCTGCCTGGACCGGATCTGGCCCTGGGTGGGCACGGTGGCCACTCCCTAGTGAGGAAGTAGGGACAGCAGTCTTACTGGGGACAAAGATCCATATTTTTATTGATTCATTTATAGCCATTTCAGAGCCTGGAAAATTCCAGGCTCCAAGGCTCTTTCTGCTCTTTTGCAGCCCCTCCCTCCCTCCCTGTGCTGCGGTTTCCATGGCAACAGCCAAAGCCCGCTCCTGATGGTGAGGGCTCCTGGGAAAATGAGCTGCTGACGCCCCACCAGCCAGGGCGCCTTGGAGGGGAGGAGACCCTTAAAGGCGCAGACATCTCACCAACACTCCATGTGCATTTAAAAAAGGATTTATGGTGGTAAAGCATACATGTGACTCAGCAGACATGTGACCCCCCCCACACCCAACGTGGGGCTCGAACTCACGACTCGAGATCGAGCCTTGCATGCCGTACCAACTGAGCCAGCCAGGCGCCCCCAGTGTTCATTAGTTCAATTATTTGTTTGCTGGCTCACTCCCTCAACACTATTTTTTGAGTGTCCACAGTCTGCTAGGCACTGGAAGGTGAATGATGCACAAGAACAGATCCAGTCTCTGCTTTCGTGGAGCTCTACCTGTCTGTACTTGAGTTTCCTCATCTGTAAAATAGGCACGACACAGATTCTGCCCCCATAGGGGTCAGCAAAGACTAGGTTACTCATATTTGTAAAGCGATAGGACACAGCCTGGTGCATGTGAACCATCATCTGGCCTGGCCCTGTGCTGGCCACGGTGGAAGGAGTGGACCCTCCCCTCCGGAGTACAGCCGGGGTGTGAATGCGCGAGCAGGACACCTGTCTCAGGACCCATCCGTGCAAGGCGGGACCACGGCGTCCATCTCAGCTTTCCCTCCCATGCTCCCCACGCAACCATCACAGAGTCCTGACAAGACGGGCTCTGGAACATCTCCAGAAGCCGACCTGGCTCCCACCTCATCGCTGGGCTCGAAACATTGCCACCGCATTTTAGGTGGCCCCAGAATGGCCCGTGCTTTCACTAGGACCATCCCTTGAGGAATTCCCACCACTAACAGGGTGAACACCACATTCTGAATTCCTACCTGGGAGGTGACCTTGTTGCAGGCTAGGGGTTTGTCTTGACCCCGCACCTCAACCCTTGTGCAGTGCCGCCTGTTGTAAGTAATAACAACAACACTAAGAAGTACTAACGTGTGCATGTGTGTGCTGTGACACTTTGTGATCTGACGCCACATGCCCAGGAAGCTCTGCTGCATGGACTGTCTCCAACACATCCACCGACAGGAAATCAACCCTTCTCGACCCACAAAACCTCACGTCCCATGTTTGAACGAGTCTCAGAGAACAAACATGTCCTTGAACCTCCTTCCCCCCTTTCAGCTCTTCGATGCCATGCTCCGTCTCATGAAAAAAGAAATACTGTGAGTTCTCTTGTTTCCAGATGTACACATGGCCTCTTTGCGAGTGTCTGTTTTCAGTTCATACTTCCAAAGTTTGTTGATTTGGGAGTTCAAGGCCCTCTCTGGCCCATGGATAGCACGGCAGTTCCTGGAATCGGCTGTGTGTGTGTGTGTGTGTGTGTGAAGGGGCATCTGTGAGCAGAGACCCAGAAGAAAGCCTCTCTTTCTGCTGTGTTGAAGGGTGGGGTATAGGGCATCCAGCCTCTCAGCCCTCTCCTTCCTTCCTGCACCGAACCTATAAACAGCCAAGTCTTGTACTTGAGGCTGGAGTCTGTGGCCTCCGCCACACGCTCTCACAGAACAGCTACAGTACGCGCTCAGCAAATTCCTGTCAAACAGAATTCCCCAAACAGGTCCCCTCTGTGACTGGAACGTATTTAGAAGAATTTGACTCTGTGCCTGTGGCCTGGGGCTGCATGCGTGCATGTGTGCTGAGCATGTACGCTCCCTGTGGAGACATCTACACTCATGGTGGCCACCTCTGCACCCCTCCTTCCCTGCTCCCTCTCCACCTAACACCAGCCAGGTGCCCAGCACTCTACTCCAAGAAGCTGCTCTTGCCCATCCTAAATCCTATGGCTACATCCGTCTGGGTCCCTCAGCTCACAGAGCTTGACCAACTCACAGGGACACTAACCTCCCTATGGTCTTTGTCTTCCTTTCCCAGGTGTTCCTCTAAGTAGCCAAGGCTCCAGGACTTGGTCCAGGTCCACCTTTCTCATCAGCACTGGTCACCTACGGTTGCTAACAAGTTACCCCAATATTTAGGACCGAAAGCAACAATGCCTATGATCCTGGGAAGCAGGAGCAGCTTAGCTGAGCAGTTCTGGCTCAGAGTCTCTCCTGAGGTTGCTAGTAAGATGCTGACCAGGGCTGCAGTCACCCGAAGGCTTGACTGGGGCCGGATGGTGCATGTTCAAGGTGCTTCCTCACAGTCCTGGCAAGTTATGCTGCCTGGTGGCAGGAAGCCTCAGTTCCTGGCCTAGAGTAGCTCTCTAGAGGAGCGCCTGAGTGCCCACACGACATGGTTTCCCCCAGAGCAAGTGAGCCAGGAGAGAACGAGCAGGAAGCCGCCATGCCTTTCCTAACCCCACCCTGGAAACCACACATGGACAGTTCTGTAATATCCTGCTGGTCACACAGGTCAGCTAGCCGTCTCCTCTGTGGGAGGGGACCACACAGAGGCTCGAGGACCAGGACTCTGAATCACTAGGGCCCACCTCGGCAGCCAGCTTCCACATCCTTTCTGCTCCCTCTGAGCTGCCCTTATCCAGAGCCACGTTCACAAAAACCATCTCCAGCCCTGATTTTCTATTTGAATTCTTGCCTCTGTGACATCTCTCCATGAACGTTAAACTGGTATCTTAAGCTAAAAATCAAAATGAATGCCAAAAATAAAAAGCCATGATGGAAGGATGGAATGCCAAAAGTTTAAATAAAGTCCAGTGTGTGCTGAGCCACATTGGCGTGTAGGGCTAAGGAAAAAATGTGATTTCCTATATATGTGTTGTTGTTTTTTTTAAGATTTATTTATTTTTAAAGATTTTATTTATTTATTTGCCAGAGAGAGAGAGAGAGAGAGAGCACAAGCTGGGGGAGTGGCAGGTAGAGGGAGAGGCAGGCTCCTGCTGAGCAGGGAGCCTGATGCGGGATTCGATCCCAGGACCCTGGGATCATAACCTGAGCCGAAGGCAGATACTTAACCAACTGAGCCACCCAGGCATCCCTATATATTTGTTTTTATGTAAATTTTTAATGGTTGATTTTTTTCCTCTAGAACATTAAACTCATTGAAAAAATATTGTAAAACTGAAAAGTAAATATATTAAAACTTACAACATTATCGTATATCTAAATAGCTTAGTTATACAAAAGAAAAAAATATTTTATTGTAATTTTACTTTCCTGGATTTAATGGAAGCAAATTCATCAATTATATTTTCAAAATCTATTTCTGAAAAAAATTGCCTCTTAAAAATACATTTAAGGGGCGCCTGGGTGGCTGAGTCAGTTAAGCATCTGCCTTTGGCTCAGGTCATGATCCCGGGGTCCTGGGATCGAGTCCCACATCCCTGAGCTGGGAGCCTGCTTCTCCCTCCCCCTCTCCCTCTGCCTCTCCCCTCCGCTCATGTTCTCTCTCTCTCTCAAATCAATCGATCAATCAATCAAATCTTTGGGGGAAAGAAAGAAGTGATAGATATCGTGAGGAGATTTAAAAATATATTTAAAAATACATAAAAGCAGGGCACCTGGCTGGCTAAGTTGGTAGAGCGTGTGACTCTTAATCTTGAGGTCGTGAGTTCAAACCCCATGTTGGGTGTAGAGATTATTTTTAAAAAATTAAATAAACTAAACCCCCTTTAATAAATACATACATAAAATGTTAATATCTGGTTCATCATGAGGGGGTTTTCATTAATGGTTTTTTTTTTAATATTGCATTAAAATGTTGTTTATCTTGAGGACTGAGTGTTGTGTACTGTTACTGATTGCGTTTGCTGAGTGCGGGTCATGCCTTTGTTCATGTAATGCTCACATGAACCCTGAGAGGCAGGTCCTCTTTTTTTCAAATGAAGCAAGTGGCTCAGAGGGTGTTGGGGGCTGTGGTGTGATGGGCTCCATCCAAGGCGGCCTAACTCTGCAATTAGAATGGGATAGGACCACCTATCTCTTCTCCGTGCTTGGGAGCTCGTTGGTAAAGTGGGAAGGTCATGTCACTCACCTTGCAGCTATCTATGTCCTGGGAATGCAACAGAAAGCGCATCACGGTGTGCCTGGCACATGTTAGTTATTGTATAATAATGACAGTAATTGTGATGATGATTATGGTGATGTGTTGGCAATCAGAGGCCCCAGCCAGATTTGAAACTGCTTGATTCTAAAAACACCAGGCTTCTTCATCTCAGTGACTAGCTCCACCATCTAAGACATCTAAGTGCATTTCTTCCTCTCTCTTGGCTACCTCACTAATAGGCGCCCCCGCATCATTTGTGGGCCCAGCCCCCGGCCCAGAGAAGTCACTGAGTATGTATTTGTTCTTCTTGCAGTTTCCTTTCATGTGACTGTTTGATCTCTTTCTCTCAGTGTCCTTGGAGCTGCAAGAAGGTAGTGAGAAGCCTGCTCCCTGCCCTGGTGATCTCCAGTGTCCCGGAGAAAGCCCAACATACAGCAAATGTTCAACTGATTATTGATGATGCTAACAATATTAAAATTTCTAATAGCTAAACTGCAAATCCCACAGTTCTTACCAACGACAAGGCCCTTCTTGATCCACCCCCACCCCCTCCTCTTCCTCACCCTGCCTAATAGCACTTCAACCACTGTGGTCTCACTGCTCTTCCTTGAATGTGCTCGATGTGTTTCTACCCCAGGGCCTTTGCACATATTGTACCCTCTCCCTGGAATGTTCTTTTCCCATGGCTTGCTCCCTGGCTTTATTCATCTCTCTCTTCATTTATCACAACCTGAGAAAGGCCGCCTTCAACTGCTCCATCACTTTGACGCCAGTCACCATCTCGTCCACAAACCCCTTCACTCTTTATCAGAGCACACAAATCATATTTAGTTTGTGGTCTGTCTCCCCCCTCAGAAAGTAAGCAGTACGAGAATTTTCAGGGCAGGTTCTTCCATATCATTGTACCCAGGGTTTCTCAACCTTGGCACTACTGATGTTAGGGCCTGGGTTGGTCCTTGTTGTCAGGGGCTGGTGTCCTGTCTACTGTAGGATGTTTAGCAGCATCCCCACCTCTATGTACTAGATGCTAACAGCACCTGCCCCCTTTGCTTGTGGCAACCAGAATGTTTCCAAATGCCTCCTTGCAGAGGCAAAATTGCCCCCAGTTGAAAAGCACTGTTCTAATCCCATATCCTAGAACAGTAGCTGCCATTACTGCTGGTGTGAAATCCATAGTCTATGAACGAATATTTATAGTAGATAATGCTTGCATTGCGGTGCTCCTGGGAGACTTGACATGTCTAAGGCACTGATTAGGTGACATTCTACAAACGCCCTACGGTACATTTTAATTCCAGGAAAGAACATGCCAGGGCCTCCAGTAGATGACCCGCAGGTCTGAGCCCTCCCCACTCTGGTTAATTTTGTTGTCCACTGCTGTTTGCTGTTCTCCCTGAAGACCTTCACAGGACAAAGGCCACTCTTGCCTGTTGCCATGGGAACCGCAGCTGAGGGTGAGGGGAGAGGGGAGGAGGCTGCAGAATTGTGGAGACACAGAGAGAGAGAGGCTCAGGGCGCCGAAACATCCAGGCTCTAGAGGCAAACGTGAGTTTGAGGACGTCCTCGCACATGTGCCACACAACAGGAGTTTGTGGAAAGAACACAATTCGTTTGCCGCCGCCCCCCCCCAACACACACACTATCTGTTCTGTCTGTGAAGCGAGGAACGTGTCCTCCTTGCGAGGGAAAAATAGAAGTGGTCTGTATTTGATTCTAGGGAGAACTGCACTTGCCTAATCCTCCCTGCTAAGTGAATTTTGGGGAGTGAAACTCAAATAAATAACCAAGTGCTTTCACTAAACGGAGGAAGGCAATGATGCCAGGCGTGCGCGCATGGTGAAAACGTGCGGGCGCTGTGGACCCAGGTGTGAGGAAAAGTTCGTGCCGCGCCCCAAGGGTGCTTCCAGTGAACCATGGAAACTGCGGGTCGTCTCGGGGACCCCAACACCCATGGCGTTAAGTACTCTTCAAAAACGCAAGCTGCTTTGTAGGAAAGCACTTTTTCGTTTTCGCTGCAAGCCACTACATCGCTGGTTTTAATTAATCACGGCCACTTACCATGACCACAAGGTGGGCATTCGCGTGCTTGTGAGTTCTGGAAGCAGAACTGCTGGGTCGTTGGTTGAACATATTTTAAACTTTGCCAAAAATACTGGACAGAGAGGCTGTATCCCACATGTGCCCGCCACCCGCACTAGAAACAGGCCTGCTTCCCCAACCCCCCGTTGACGGCGTGTTGTCTTTGCCTACCTGATGTGCGTCCTGGTTTGGCTCGGCATCCGGTTTGTGGGTCACAAGTGAGACAGGACCTCTGTGACTCTTGCTTGCACACTGGGAGTTTTGCTCTGTGAACACCTTTCCAGATCCTTCGTCCTGTTTTACAGTTTCTTACTGGCCTGAAACACAATTCATACACGTAAGTGACACACATTCCTTTGACTACCACGTCGGCTGCAATGACGTTAACCAGTTGCGTTTTCAGTCTCTCTTAACTTGTGGCTTTCCCCGATACATGTACACATACACTCTTTTTTTAAATTGTGCTAAAATATGTGTAAGAACATAAAATGTACCATCTTAACCATTTTTAAGGATATGGTCCAGTTTAGGTTCATTCACATTGTTGCACAACCGTCCCCACCATCCATCTCCAGGACTTTCCATCTTGCGAAACTGAGACTCTGTCCTCATGAAATGACAACTCCCCTTCCCCCTCCCTCAACCCCTGGCACCACTGTCTACTTTCTCTTCTAAGTACCTCATATAAATGAAACCATAACACTGTCTTTTTGTGACTAGCTTAAACCACTTAGCAAAACATCCTCAAGGTCCATGCATGTTGTGGCACGTGTTAGGATTTCCTTCCTTTCATTTTTAAGATTTATTTGAGGGGGGAGGGGCAGAGGGAGAGAGAGAGAGAGAGAGAGAGAGAGAGAGAGAGAGAGAGAGAGAGAGAGAGAGAGAATCTCAAGCAGACTCCATGCTGAGCACAGAGCCCAATGTGGGGCTTGATCCCAGGACCCTGAGATCATGACCTGAGCCGAAATCAAGACTCGGACGCCTAACCGACTGAGCCACCCAGGCGCCCCTCCTTTCTTTTTAAGCTGAATAGTATTCCCTTGTGCGGACAGACCACATTTTGTCCATCTATTCATTCACTGACGGACACTTGGGTTGCTTCCACAGTTTGGCTCCTGTGAATAATGCCTCTCTGAACACGGGTGTACAAACACCTCTTTAAGACCCTGCTTTCAGTCCTTTTGAGTGTGTACCCAGAAGAGCAATTGCTGGGTCATAGGGTAGCTCTATCTGTAACTGTTTGAGGAACCACCACACTGTTTTCCAGAGTGGCTGCACCAGCTTGCACGCCCACCAATGGTGCACAAGGGTTCCTGCTTCTCCACATCCTCCCCAATACTTGATACCTGCTGGGTTTTGTTTGTTTTTAATAGTAACCATCCTGGTGGGAGAGGCGGCATCCCACTGGTTTTATGCGGTCAGCTTTATGCATCTTTGTGCTTGCGCTTGTGTGCTTTGGGGACCCATTTGTGCACCCTTCCCCCTCAGAGATGGCAAGAACGCCGACATGCCGAGTCTCATACTGAGCAGAGGAAAGGCCGGTGTACTCTACGCCCAAGAGAAACCGTGTCCCTCAACGAGGTGCTGGCACCAGCTGCTCACCGCGGAGTCTGAGCCAGAATTAAACTGAAAAGATGGTTCATATGGGAGAGGAGTTTGTCCGGAGTTTCATGGCCCTCTGGACAAGGCTCGAAGAATGTCAACATTCAGTCCGCATGCCAGATAAATCAACCGACCTCAGAATTTTCCCTGATTAATGAACCGAGTGCCAGACTGGAGTCCAAGCTCTCTATGTATTGCCTTCTAACTCAGGAAGGGAAAGGCTTTCTCGGAAACAGTAAAACGTAGCCAGTGTTCTGGAGACATTCATTCCCAAACATGTTTAAGACTAGCTGTCTGTTCTGTAGAGGCCATCCCTGGAGCCAGCTGCAGAGGAGTTTCTCTCCACTTTTCTGGCGTGAAAATCCTGACTCTAATTTTCTCCTGGCTTTAGTTCCAGTGCTAGGTGACTTTCCTGGGACTCCGCAGGAAGTCAAGCATTTCGAGCCCGCTTCTAAAATCCTGTGTTACATTGAATTAAAGTAAAAATCGATGGGAGTGATTATAATAACAGAGTTGTATGTGTAAAATGCTCGGGATGTAGTAAGTGAGAAGTCTTTATGATTCTGTGGCCTTTGTTCATGTGTTTGTAAATTCACGTACAGAAACAGATTGAAAAAGAATCTCTGTTTAATGTCTTTCTCCACCTCCTCCGAGTAAGGACTCCCCTTATTTGTCGTCAAGGCATGCAGGTTAGTGGGATGGCAGAGAACACCTTCTGGACAGTGAACGTTCATTCCCAGGGGCCACAGGGGACCCTCGAGTCTGGGGGCAGCAGTGACTGTGTCTTCCCCAGACCAGTCTGCGGCCGGCCTCCACGAGTCTGCCTCCAGAACCTCCACAGGGATCTAAAGCCTTCCTGCTTCTCCGAAGATCTACCTGCCGCCCCCCCCCGCCCCCCGTGCCGCTCTCAACGGCTGGTGTCGTGCTCGCTTCTGTCACTGCCAAGAATGCTGCCTGTTACACTAGTGTCTCCTTGATCTGGTGTCCAAACTTCTGGTGTGGGGAGGTGATAGGACCACGGCTTGCCCAGACCTTGCCTGAAGTAGCAAAGGATGTCCCTTCTCTGGGAGGGTGCAGCCTCACAGCTCCATGCCCAGCTTGGTGGGGCAGGATGGTTTGGATTTCAACCCTTTTACCAGCTGCCTTGATTATCATCCTTGTGCAGTGAACAGCCTGCACAACTCTACACTGAAGCCCCATGGCCTGCCTACTCATTTTCCAATCTTTAGGTAGGAAAGGAAAGTCCTCCTACTCCTACTGAACATGTGCCACTTGTGTTTATTGAGCACCTACTGTATGCAAACCTAAACTTGCATGTGAAATTTAATCCCAGACACGTCTGTGAGTCAAGGTGTTCTTTTGGCCCCATTTTTCTTATAAGCCCCGTCAGAGCTGATAAACAATATTATGTATATTTATACTTACAATGGCTAATTAATAAAACCCAAAGTGCTGTCCAGGGCCTAACAGGGTTCTCTTAACCAGACAAGGAAACTGAAGCTCGAAGAGATGATGGAGACGGCATGACGGATTGGAACCAGTGCCCCCATATTTAACCGCAATGCGGAGCAGCCTTCCTGTCCTCTCTGCCTCAGGGACCTCACCTGTAAAACGGGGAGCGGTAGCAACTGTCTTTCAGTGCTGTGAGGTGACTGGAAGGCACATGGCACATGCAGCTCACACAGCCCAGGGGACTCAGCCACTTGGGCGAAATGTGTCCTTGTGACTAATATCACCATCACCATTGCCACCTTTGACCCCTTCCCAACCCTGGCATTCACAGCCCCGCCCACGAGGCACCCACCCCAGACCCGAGACCCCAAACCCGTGCCGAAATGCCTCTCTCCGCGTCCCTTTCCCAGAGGCAGGACCTGGCACCAGGGTGGTCACCAAGTAAACCATTCGTCCTCCTGATGTCACCTCCGTGTGTTTGTCAGCGTGATTCCTCTCCCTCCCACGGACTCCGAGCCACGTGGACGCCTCCATCCTTGTGTCACTGAGGGATAGACGCACTTAATACAGATAACACTCTCTACATTAATACTTACAGGGGCTAATTAATACAATCCAAAGTGCCTTCCATCGTGACCTGACCATCCTCCAACGCTGACTTCACCTCTTACGTTCTGTTATCTCCCGCTGCTGGGGGGCTGCTGCCTTCCTAGGATGTCCCAACAAGCCCCCAGACAGCCTGGGCCTCTCTTCCCCACATTCCTATGCACTCCCTTCCCTTACACATCTGCTCAATTCCTATCCTCTCCTGGGCCCTCTCCCCAGCCTCTGTCTGAGCTCTTTCTCTTCACTGCTGTAATCACGGTGCTGTGTTCTGGGTTCTCCTGTCCACTGTCTGCGGCCCCACTAGAAGAGAAGCCCCAGAAGCAGGGGGTTTCCACTGTCTGGTTTCTGCCACGTCTGCCCCCCTGCTCTGTCAGCCGGTACGTGGCTGGGGGGCCTCGGTACCTATTTGTCTGATGATTAAATGCCTGTTTCAGAGGAACAGATGTCTCGGATATTAGGGTCTCAGGGTGGAGACTGCTTGTTTTTCTCCCCATTGCATCCCTGGCTTCACGAAAAGAGTGGGGCTTAATCAATATGTAGAATGAGTCAGTGAGTATTGAAAGGCTAAGACCAACATCCCTGCTTCTTGTGGGAGGTTTGCGAGTTCTTATAAGGCCTGCTGGGACCCAAAGAGCCGACTTTGTGTTCCTACTCACTGACCCCCATCTAATGACGTGCATGAATGTGCACAAAGGATGGGCCCCGACCAGCAGTGGGGGAGGGGCTGCAGGTGTGAGACTCCACCCCCCCCCCCGCCCCCACCTAGCCTGGGTCTCTGTCAGGGGGCACCTCATCATCTGTTTTCTCTCAAGAGCTGTCACCTGACTGAGCCGCAGAGGCGGGCTCAGGCCGTTGCCATGGAAACCGCAGCGGGCTCCTGGAAGGAGAGGGGAGGGGGCCAGAGAGGGAGAGCCTCAGGAGTACTGGAAATTTCCAGCTCTGGAGTCAGACTGTGCTGGGATCAAAATGTCTGGCTACCCCAAAGCAGGTGCTTACTAAAAGTCTGTTGCAAAAGTAAAGGCCTTGGCACCCCCTTTCCGTGTCTCTGAACCAAGAGTATTTTCTCCTCACTGCTGTGTGTTCCCAGGAGAACCACACACACACAGGCAGCCCTCCTCACCGACATGAATTGCGTTCCCCGAATCCAAAATAATGCCAGCTAAAAGTGGCGAGCAGAGAGACAGGAGAGAAATAACCTCGGGGAATTCTGAGGGCAACAGAGAACATGAAGCAGGGAGCTGAGAGGGACGGGGTGGAGGTCTTACGTCGACGACTCATTCTGCAGCTCATGTCCATTCCCTCTTGCTTGAAAAATGTCCATCCTGTTCCACTGTCTGAACAGACCTCAGTGAACGTGCACACTGCTTGTTGGGGGACATTTAGGTTGGTATCCATTTCTCTTCTTTGCTACGCTGGTTCTCCGGTGCACAGAGCAGTACCCGGCACAGAGTTTGAATAAACATACATCCGTGTGAGAGTTTCTTGCAGGGCATGGATCTCAAACTGGGTTTTCTGAGTGGTAGGGAAATGCACCTCACCAGCTTTTCTAGATATTGTCACACTGCTCCCCGAAATGGTCTTGGACTTCTATTCTGTCTTCGTCACCTGCAGAAATGGACGCCCTCTGAGAACAGACACATTGTGTTTTTCATCTCTGCCGTGTCCTCACCTCGGTCTGGGATGGAGTGTCTGGCACATGGCGGGTGAATAAATGGACAAGTAAACGGGTTATATTTGCTCAAATTTGGGTAACTGATGCCTATACAAGTTTCTAGTCCAGCTTTTGTTGATTTAACATAAAATCCTAACATTAAATATCCTTCAAAACACAGTTTCTTGATCAGGAGAAGAATTCGTGTCTTTGGGCTGTAAAATCCTGCAGCAAGAGGGCACTTCACATCCCGGTGCGCACATTCTATGCACTTGTCCCTTGGACCGCCTCGACCTCGGTGTGGCTGTGGGTGTTTTTGTGAATGTCTGCAGGGCCGAGGCTCCCAGAGGTGGGTTTGCCAGGTCAAGGAGCATACGCATTTTATAAGCTGAGGCCCACTGCTAAAAGAACTTGCCAGAAAGGTTATAGCAAGCTGCCTTCTCAACACCAGCCCAAAGGTATCCATTTTCCACACAACTGCCAACTCTGCTGGACGATGTTTTCATCTCTGTCCCTCTGACAATGGGAAAAATGGCTTGCCAGTTTGCTTTTCGCATCCAGGGTTCTGCTGTTGTTGTTGCTGTTTTTGAGTACAAAGAGGTTGGAATATCGTTTTGTATTTTTTGATCATTTCAATTTTATTTTTTATTTTAATTTTTAAAAAATATTTTATTTATTTATTTGTCAGAAAGGGAGCACAAGCAGGGGGAGTAACAGGCTCCCCTATGAGGGACTCGATCCCAGGACCCTGAGATCACCACCTGAGCCAAAGGCAGACGCTTAACCGACTGAGCCGCCCAGGTGTCCCTCAGTTTTCTTCTTTAAAGCCTTCCTGTCCATATACGTAATTTGAGGCTCATTTCTGCCCCCCTCATATTTTAAATTCATCTGTCACAAACACAACTGGCAGATAAAAAATATAATTTCTTTGATCTTCATTAGGTTGCAAGGTAGTTTCACCTATTTTGTCTCTTTGCTTAACTTTTTTTTTTCCTTCTGTACCTCCTTTTTCAGCTCTTGTCTTTTCTTCTTAAGGCAGTGAAAGTTCTAGAGTTGTCTTTCCTGAGCTCTTCTCCATCCAAATATGAAAAC
Organism: Zalophus californianus; assembly: GCF_009762305.2. NCBI lineage: Eukaryota > Metazoa > Chordata > Mammalia > Carnivora > Otariidae > Zalophus > Zalophus californianus. Next base: position 58,673,806 of record NC_045611.1, on the reverse strand, counting down.
ATTCACCCAAGCTTTCTATGCTGAGCAGAAAGCTGAGCGCCACCGGCTTTCTCCCTGTCCCCTGTGGTCCTCCTTTCTCCTACTCAGACGAGTCTAGGATCCCCGATATCCGACCAACCACCCGTCCATCCGAGGAAGGAAGCTTAATGCTATGACACCACGTTAAACGAACAAAGGCACCAGAATCCCGATTGTGAGCTGAACAGAATCCACTTATTTGTTCACATTCTGAAAATGTTTGGAGACCCTCCTACGGGCCAGGCAGACAGTAGGGAACCCAAATACATATGTTGGTTCAACATCTCCCCCCGCCACTGGACTACATGCTCGCCGAGGGCAGGGAGTTTGGTGTGCTTTCTTCCTCAGGCACCCCCTCTGCCTTGCGTGACCCTGGCCCGCAGTGGTTCCTCCATCAGCGTCTGCTGAATGACTCTAAGAGAACCTCCTTGGAAGGAACAGACGCCCCTCACAGCTTAGCTCTCCGGGCCAAGAGCATGCCTTTCCTTGTAACCCTGGCTCCCAGGACAGTCGACCCATATTTGTCGAATAAATGAATAAACGAATGAACAAGGAGAAGAAACCATAATGCTGATGTTACTGGTGCGTTAAAGACACGTGTGATTTCTGACCGGGGCCTGGGAGGCCCTCACAGTGGGTTTTGTGATCTTTTGCTGAGCTCCCACTCAAGGATGTATTTCAAGGGGCACGAGAGTCCGGCTCAGACCACTGCTGCAAGACTGTGGGCCTGAACCCCCAGCTGCCCTCCCCTCCTAGAGCAATTACCTGGTCTGCAGAAGGAGGTGGGCTCAGCTGTTGCCATGGCAACTGCAACTGGGGGAGGGGAGAGGAAAGAGACTGGAAGTCGTCCCCCCCTCATATCAGGGTGTGTGTGTGTGTTGCAGGGGGTGTTCCCAGTGCTGGTGAGCGCACCTTAGTGTGTGATACAAGTTCACTGACAGAAGGATTGTTCCCCGCCCCAGTCCACGAGCAGTGCTCCTGGTGAATTGAATTGTTACAGGAACTTGAGATACTAAGGCAACCTGCTTGCCTGTTCTCTGTCAACAGACACTTAACTTGTTTCCCTTTCCCTTTTTTTTTTTTCCGCCACAAAGAATACGAGAACGGCCCCCATCCCTAGCACGGTGCCTGGCACACACACGGTGTTGCCTACACATTGCAGTGGGCAGTCCTTGTGGGGATCGGGGGAGCCCCCCTGTCCAGGGCACACACTGGAAGCAGAATTGCTGGGCTCAGGGCAGCTTCCTCAACCCAGCGTGGCTGACATTTGGGGCCAGTTATTCTTTTTTTGGCAGGGGGGGAGGCTGTCCTGTGCATTTTAGGATATGCAACATCACCCCTGGTCTATTCACTAGATGCTGGGAGCACCTGCCTCACCGCCTGCCCGTTGTAACAACCAAACATGGTTGTATTCGTTGCCAAATATCCTCCTGGGTGGGAGAAGCAAAGATTGTCCCCTGGATTACAACAGCCCCTGTTGCTGTGTGCAGCCTCCCTGTCGAGTGAGGACCCAGTTCCCAAATGGGGGGGATCGCTGGGTCGAAGGGTGTTCAGACTGATGGTGAAAATGTGGATCAGAAAGGCAGCACAAGACCACACCTCACAGGGGCCACAGATGAACCCGTGTCTCCAGCCACACTCTCGCACGCTCCCCGTACTTCCATCTAGCATGGAAAGTGGTGCCTCACTTTGACTTCCACGTCCACTCTGCCAGATGGGAGAGGTGGAGTATCTCTCCGTACTTACTGATAATTCGAATTTTCTCTTCCACGCACAGCTTCTTGCCAGCCCTCTGCTTGCTCTTTCTTTCTGGTCTTCAACTTCGGTCTTCTGGACACGTCTGCACCCTTTGTATACGAACCGTGAGGTTTGGACCGTGCCGCCTCTGTTTTTGCCAGCTTCTTGCTCCCCTTTCCTTGGCACCTGAGGGTCCTGTCTGGATGAAACCATGTTCGCCCATGTTCTCTATTCTGTGTGTTGGTTGTTGCTTCTTCACCCAGATGCTTCACACTGGGTGGTCACTAAACAGTCGCCCCCTTTTTGCCTGAGTGGACAGCGCCCAGCTCGGGTGGCCACAGAAGGCGTTTGGGGCTCAGCGCTACAGAAAGGAGGGCTCCAGTGGCTAAGTCTCGCCGTCGCTCGGGGTGTGGACAGCAGGCCGCCAAAGATCAGGCCTCGAGCAGCGGGAAGATGGCAGATGAGTTCACATGCGCACAGACGGTGAGTCCTGCCTCGGAGACAGATGATGTGGGATTGTCTGGATGGGCAGCAGAACCAAACCCAAGCACGTTCACACTCCAGAAGGAGAAGACGCCAACAGCGGAAGGTCAGCCTGGCCAGAGGGTGCCAAGGGCAGGGTGTAGAATGCTTTCCTCACTGAGAAGCCGTCTTGGGAAGGGGTGGGCTCAGCCCTGACTTCTCTGAGCAGAGCCTGGGCCTGGCCAGTGGGGTGACCGGCACTCCTGGTATGCCTGGGGCTGCTAGACCGTTGTTAGAAATGCAAGAATAACGGGTGCCACCAGACCTACTCAGCTCCCCAGGTGATTTGAAAGCAAGGAAAAATTTGAGAAGTGCTGCTTTAGGAGGCAGAGCTGCGGACAGAGGAGACTGGTGGGAACAAGGCTGGCCTGGCGGCATCCAACCTCACCAAGCAGCTCTCAGCATCCTGGGTCCCCCACCCTCACCAGCAGCAGCAGGACAGAGGGACCTGGAGCTGCCCCACCCCTCTCCTGGCCGTATTAACCAGGCCTTCCACTGTATGTTTCTGACGCTGTGACCTCTCCGGGCCTTGCTGACCCTGGAGGGACTGCCCCTCGAGGGACAGCTAATTCCGAGAGACAGGAAACCAGCGGAGCGTGCCTCTTGTGTGCACGCCAGCCAATCCAGAGCCCACCCCCACCTGCTCCGGGGGGCCTCACCCTCTGGGCCGCTGTCCACCTGCCCTCGGCCCCCCAGGGCCAGGTGCCCAACAACCAGGGGCAGCCCCTGCACCCCACCGCTCGCGGAGACGATCCAAGAGAGCCGACCCCAAGCCTGCTTACTCGGCCTTGCCTGCTCCTTCCCACAGAAGCCACGGCCCAGGCTCTTGCTGCGGGTTCCCCTCGCTCCCTCTGCCTCCTGGCCGAGGCGCTGCTTCCCTGTGTGGCCCCTGCCTGACTGGGTGTGCCCTCTCCTCTGGAGAATGGTGAGTAGCCACTGATGTTTTCAGAGGCAGTCATCTCCTGATCTGTGTTGACCTGGCCACGCCTAAGTCATAATGAAGCCCGTATTTTAAAATACTTGGTCACGGTGGGGTTGGGCAGGAACCCTGGGCACAGGGCCTTGGAGGCACCCTTTCCAGGCACAGAGATCTACCAATCCCCAAGTCATGTCGGTTCTGCCTCAAAACGCTCCGTGTTTCGTTACTGACCATCTTTCTCATTTCCTGCAGTAACCTCCTCCTTGTTCTTCTTCCTTCCCCAAGTAAAAATGGCCCTGTCCCTCCCTGATTCACGCTCCAGTTGCTCTGGGGATGAAAGCCCCTCTCCATACTGAGCCCCACAGCTGGACGCATCAGAGCTATCCCAGAGGAGGCCTGGCGGGAGGCAGGCTGCTGGGGAGAAGGGGGTCCAGGACTTCTCCAGTGGGTTGGTTTGCAAAGTTCTAAACCCTAAAGCACCAGGCTCTGCACTGCCTGCATGCCAGTGTGTGAGCGTGGAGAGGTGGGTGCACGTGTGTTACCACGTACGATGTGTCAGAGCACAAATTAACACACGGACATTCTTCACGTGGCCTGAGTGTGTGCGGTGAGCATCGCAGAGCTCAGATGGCAAGTGTTCATTGAGCGTTTACTACGTACCTGGCCTGTGACCCTTCCCACAAATGTGGGAACCACGAAGCAATTATCAAATGTCTTCGAGGTGCCATTCTTTCCTTTCTTCTGGATTACAACTTTGGAACAGTTACAAGAGACATGGTTGCAAAAGAAACTATGTTTCTGCTTTAGAAATGGATCCCTCCAGCACCATGTCCACAAGGCATCTTTCAGAAGGAAATTCTCTAGATCAGGGACCGTTCCAGGGTGGGGTCTGAACGAGGCTTCATCTGGGCCCCAGGATAACTTCTAAGAGCTTCACCCGGGGAGGAGGGCCCCCATCACTCTTCCACCCAAGCGTCCCCCGCCGGAGTCCCGGATGGCTAGCTCAGCCTCCTCCTCCGCTCCCTCCACCATGGACTCTGCATCTCAGCCAGGGTGTGGTTTCTGACAGGCAGGGAGTCAGTACTGTATGGAGTTCATACCGCATCCGCTTTGGTCTTCCCATGAATCCAACACAACCGGTAGATTTTTAATGAATGCAGCCGAAGTGCCCAGAGACACAGACCGAGGGGAACTCACAGCGTGTCTGTGAGATAAAATGACTGGAAACAAGACTATAAGACACAGGAATGGCGCATAAAAATGAGAACTTCGCACTGTTTTAATTAAAAGATAAAAACAAATTTCTTTCCCTTTGAAAACGCAATCAAAATTCTGGAGAAATATTTTATATCATGGGACATCGTCACGAGGGAAAAAAATTGGATGACAAGCTGCAGAAACACAGTCCTGATCTCGAGTAAACACTGACAGGCTTATCTGTGCAGCGAGCACAGAGAAACAGAAATGCAGCCTCCAAAAAACAGGCACCACGGCGGAGCTGCCTGATTTGGGATAAAATTCAGAGACACAGCAAATCTCGAGGACCCTTCCAGCACTGACTCGTAGCTCAACCTGTGGAAATCTCCCCAGGGAGTGAATGGGGCACACGGAGGCCGATCTGAGCGCAGGTTGGCCATGCCGCTGTTGTCTGGGAGAGAGAAATGTTAGGACAATGTTCTCCCTTCCCAGAGGCAGTCGAGGGTCCCCCCCACCCAGTCCTGGAGGTCTCTACCCAGCTGTGTGGAACCCCTCACATTTCCAAATCCTCCCCTTTCTCAGGGAGGGAGGCCGCCAGCTCCCTGATGCAGAAACGGTGTATGTTCAAGAATCGTCAGAGTTCTACCAGAGAAATAACCGGTAGTGTTACAAGCCGAATTGTGTCCCCCCCACCAAATTCACAAGATGACGTCCCAGTCCCCAGCACCTCCGAGTGTGAGTGTACTTGCACACAGGGCCTTTAAAGAAGTAATTAAGGTAAACCAAGGTTGTCAGGGTGGGCCCTAATCCAGTGTGACTGGTGTCCTCGTAAGAAGAGATCAGGACATGGACACGCACACGGGGAAACCCATGGGAGGAAATGGGGAGAAGGCAGCCGTCTGCAGGCCAGGGAGAGAGGCCTCAGGAAAACCAGCCCTGCCCACACCTGGATCTCAGACTTCCAGCCTCCAGGACTGGGAGAGAACACATTTCTGTTGTTTAGACGGTTCAGCCTATGGGGCTTTATTATGCAGCCCAACCCAACTGGTAGAGGTAGGACATATATGTACATGCATGTGTGTGTATACATACGTATTTGCATGTATATATGTGAGTGTGCACAAGTATTTGCATGTACATATGTGAGTGTGCACACGTATTTGCATGTACACACGTGAGTGCGCACAAGTATTTGCATGTACATATGTGAGTGTGTACACATATTTGCATGTATATGTGTGTGTACACATATTTGCATGTATATATGTAAGTGTGTACATGTATATTTGCATGCATATATGTATGTACATACATACATTTGCATGTATATATGTGTATGTACATGTGTACAGGTACATGTGTGCATGTGTAGATACATTTCTTAGTACATACAGATATAGACAGACTTATCTATAACCGTGTTTGGGCTTTTTTTAAGGGACTCATTTCAAGGAATTGGCTCACATGGCTGTGGGTCTGGCAAGTCTGAGATGCGTGGGACTGGCTGGCAGGCTGGAGACTCAGGCAGGAGCTGAGGCTGCAGTCTTGAGGCAGAATTCCTCCTCAGGAAACCTCAGTGTTTGCTCTTCAGGCCTTTCAACTGATCGGAGGAGGCCCACCCACATTCTCTAGGAAAATCTCCTTACTTCAAGTCAACTGATTGTAGATGCTGACCACATCTACAAAATACCTCACAGCAACACCCGGATTCGAGTTTGACTGAGTAACTGGGGATGAGAGCCTGGCCAAGTGGACACAAAACCAGCATTGTCCCTTCAATGGTCCCCTCCATCCATCAATCCTGGCTTTTCATCCACAATGGTGCCAACATGGACTTTCTTTTTTTATTTTTTAAGATTTTGAAAATTAATTAGCAAATTAATTAATTAATTTATGAGAGAGAGAATGCATGCAAGCAGGGGGTAGGGGTAGAGGGTGAGGGAGAAGGAGACTCCCCACTGAGCAGGGAGCCCGACGGGCTCGATCCCAGGGCCCCAGAATCATGACCCGAGCTGAAGGCAGATGCTTAACCAACTGAGCGCCCTGAGTGGAAAGACCCTGTCTCCAAATGTGGTCACATTCTGGGGTCCTGAGAGTTAGGACTTCAACGGATAAACTCCCAGGGCAGACATAACAAGAAGCAAGGAGTTACTTGCTGTGAGGCTGTGTTTGCACAAAGTGATGAACTATTATGCAAAACAGGCATATGGTTATACTGTAAAGGATGCACAACAGTTTTATGCCAAAAGACAAATGCTATGAAGAGACAGGTATGTGTGTGAACTTAATTTAGACATACACAGGTGAAGCAATAAAAGTTAGTTCTTCTTATTGATTTGGTTTCAAATTGAACCAATTACAGAGATTTTAGTTACATAAGCATATTTAGAATCAGGCTGGAATCACAGCTGAACATCAGTCGAACCAGAAAATAACAAAGGGAATGGATTTCCACTCCCCTACCTCCTCCCAAAAAAACCCACCCCGGAATGATTACTGACAGGACCAGGGGAGAGAATCTGCAAAATGACAACCAGAATGAAGTATTTTTGTGGTTTGGAAGTAGAGATTGCTAAAACACTGGCCAGGTCTGTGCTGTTTCTGAGAAAACAGCTCTCTTCCTGAGTTCAGATGGCAACATCTTTACTGCTTGGATCCCAGCCAGGCATTTAGCGTTTGAATCAAGGGAGAAATTCCACGGTGGGTCATTGAACTGAAGTTTTCTCTAACTGCTTCTTCTCAGGGGTATCCAGTCAGAAATGTCATTCCCTTCTGACCTGCTTTTCTATTCAGGTTCGACCCAAATTCCTCCCCGGGTCAAAGGACTCCTTTTCTCACTCATGACAAGAGAGCATGGGTGAATATTTTTATAATCTTGGGGTAGAAGAGGCAGCAGCAACCATAATGCTAAAACCAAAACACAGAAAATGTTGATATGTGTGACTCCCTAACCACTGAAAACTTACACATAATGGGGCACCTGACTGGCTCAGTTCGAAGAGCTTCGACTCTTGATCTCAGGGTTGTGAGTTTGAGCCCCATCTTGGGTGTAGAGATTACTAAAAAAATAAATAAATAAATGAACTTAAAAAAAAAAAACTGGATAGAAAAACCAAAAGGAAGAGTTTATTTCTTCTCTATCCAAATGACAAGAATGAAAAAAAAAAGTACAATATTTTAGGTTTGCAAATAGTGTAGAAAAATCTCGAAATGTTGGTAGAAAAGTAGATGTTAATAACATTATTCATAATGGTCAAAAATTGGAAGCAAACTATTAATATCCATCACCACGAAAAGAGGCATATGCATATCATGGAATACTACTGAGCAATAAGGAACAAAATATTAATTATTGGATAATTAATATTACTAAACAAAACACCAATACACAGAGCAACATGGATGAATCTCAAAAACATTATGTTGGGTGAAAAAAAAGGTCAACACAAAGTACTGAATGATTTCCTTTACATGAAATTTTTGAAAGGCAAAGTACAGTGACTGAGAGCAAATCAAAGATTGCTTGGTGCTGGGCCTATGGAGGGGACTCAGGCAAAGGGCACAGGGACCTTTTTGGAGAAATTAAATGTTCTATATCTTGATTGTGATGGTTGTTACAGGACTGTATACCATTACTAAAATGTACCAAACTGTACACTAAAAATGGGCAAATCATAGTATATGTAAATTATACTTCAATAAACCTGAAGGTTTTTTTTTTCTAAATTTCAACTTTGCCAATCTTTGTTCCACGTTGAGAAGATCATTCTTACAGCACAGAACCCTGGGGTGTGGTGGGAGCAGGGGAGACAAATGTTCCCTCCTTCTACAGACATTGATTAACCGTCTTTTGTATGCTTGGCTGGGATCTTCAACCCACATAGAGCTGACCTGAGAGCCTAGAAAATGCCATTCTCTGCAGCCTCGGTTGCCACAGCAATGGCTGGAGCTTTCCTCTGCTGATGGCAGCAGGTTAGTGCTCTTGAGGTGGACAGAGAGGCAGAGGGAGGCTCGGGGAGGCTCATGTTTTCTCCATCAGTGTTTGCTTGCACACTGGTTTTTAAACACCTTAAAAATATGCTCTTAGGTGAGGTTCTTAAGAAGGGGGCTGCAGTAGGGTACGTGAACCACTGCTTTTGCTTGAGTAATAAACTAGCTGGCTGGCTTTGACAAGAACAGAAGCTGTGGCAAGAACATGGGGTGGGTCCCTGACTCCCGAGGAAGCCCACACACCCAGATGGGGAGGCTCTGTAACCAGACCCCTGTCTTCAGGGTGAGTTTTTGGAAGTTTGTGTTGGCTCCTGGCTGTCCTCTCTGCTCACTGCCATCTCGTCCAGTCCCCTGGATATGCTAACGATTTGCTTCTCCAAGATCCCCACCCTGGCTCCCCAGGCCCAGACCTCCCTCTGGAGCTGTGCATACATCCCAAATCCCACAAGGTTTGGCACTTGCATCTCAACCACTTTCAGCAGGGACCTCATTCGCAATGAAAAGTGAGGCTCATCGGCACATCAGATCAAATAGCTCTTCAAGATAGACCTCAGCCATTCTATTCACTCCCAAATGCCTCCCAAATCCTCCCATCCTCTCCTAAAACCCTGCCATGACTCTGTCCGGCCTAATCCCATAGCATGGCACTTAGATCGGTGGTCTCAAAAGTGGTCATATACATAAATAAATTATTGGAACTTACTTTTTTTTTTAAATCTTATCCTCTGGAAATTTTCCAAGTTTTATCTTGCACATAACACTAAACATAAATTATTTAAAAGTACATTAGAAGAATTAACAAAATCTTTCTTTCTAGGCATGCCACGGCCAGCTCCCCTGACATTTCCCTGCCTCCCCTTTCCCTCCTCCTGCCTCCTTCCCCGAGGCCAGAGTGAGTCTTCCATATCGCATCCTTAAGCAGAGCCTTTCTGAACTGCATTAGTTTGGGCACAATTTCTCCAGTTATCAACCCAAATCACTCTTGTATCCTTTCTGTTTTCTTTGATTCCATTGTACCCACAGAAATTGAAAACTCAACCCATCATGGGTAGACCAGTTGTTCCAAAAACTGGATGGGCCTGTGGAGGCTCTCAATGGATATTTTTGCAGAGAAGATATACAAACAGCCAAGAAGCACATGAAAAGACAGTCAATGTCATTAGCCATTGAGAAAATCCAACTCGTAACTACAATGATATACTGCTTTGCACCCGCTGGGGTGGCTATAATCGAAAAGACAATCATTGGTAAGAACGTAGAGAAACTGGGGCACTCATCAATGCTGGTGGGGGTATGAAATAATTCAGCTCCACTGGAAAACAGTCTGGAAAGTCCTTAAAAAGTTAAATATGGACTTACAATATGACCCAACAATTCCATTCCTTGGTATACGTTTAAGAAAAATGAAAACTGGGGCACCTGGGTGGCTCAGTCGTTAAGCGTCTGCCTTCGGCTCAGGTCATGATCCCAGGGTCCTGGGATCGAGCCCCGCATCGGGCTCCCTGCTCGGCGGGAAGCCTGCTTCTCCCTCTCCCGCTCCCCCTGCTTGTGTCCCCTCTCTCGCTGTGTCTGTCAAATAAATAAATGAAATCTTTAAAAAAATTAAAAAAGAAAAATGAAAACATAAGTCCACAAACACAAACTTGTACATAAATGTTTACAGCAGCATTATTCATAATAGCCCTAAAGGGAAAACAACCCAAATGTTCATCAACTTATGAAAAGATCAATCAAACGTGGTTTATCCGTACAATGGACTATTATCCAGCCAGAAAAAGGAAGGAAGTACTGATTCATGTTCCAACGTGGATGAACTTGAGAACACTAAGCCAAACGGGAGAAGCTATACACAAAAGTCATGTATTGTAGGATTCAGAATAGGAAAATCTCTAGAGACAGAAAGTAGGTTTTAGTATGTTGTCTGGGGCAGGGGGCACTGAAGCTAAATGCAGGGTGATTGCTAATGAACACGGGGAGATAAAAATGTCCTAAAATTGAACTGTGGTGATGGTCATGCAACCCTGCAAATAAAAACCATTGAATTATACACTTTAAATGGGTGAATTGTAGAGTATGTGCATGATACCTCAATAAAGCTATTATTAAAAAACTGAAAAGCAAATTCTTATTTATTTAGTTTTGCTCTGAAGGCATTACGGAATTTTATTCCATGAGAGTAGGTGGCATTATATATCACAATGTGGAATATCCACACACCACTGCTATTTGCACACCAGGACCCCAGATAAAGCCTTACGATGGGAATCCAGAAAATGAGGGGGCAGGACATTCACCCCAGAAAGTGTGTGGTGGGTGGGTGGGTGGGTGGGTGGGGGGAACTGATGAATGATGGAAATCAGGGACACAATCTGCAAAACAGATGGCTAGTATTTAATATTTTTATGGTTTGGAAATAGAGGTCTTCAGAACACTGGCTGGGTTGTACTATTTCCGAGAAAGCCAGTCCCTTCCTGAGTTGGATGGCAACATATATATTGCTTGGATTCCAGTCCAGCATTTAGCTCATTAATCAGGGAAAAATTCCATGGTGGGTTGTTGAACTGAGGTTTTATCTGGCAACTGCGCCCAATGTTGACATTCAACCTCGTTCTCAAGGACTAAGAGTCTCCAGTCAGAAAGGTTTGTCATCTAAACCTCTTTTCTATTTATTTAGGTTGGGCCCACGTCCTTCCTGCTGTCTTCAAAGACCCTACAGCAACACTGTAGGGTTATCCTGTGAGCCACGTGTCTAATTTTAAGTTTCTATTAGCCACTGTTCTTCCTGATCTTAATTTTCTGTTAGCCATAAAAAGAAATAGATGGGATGAACTTTAATGATACTTTCCATTTAACTCAGTATGTCAACATTACCGTTTCAATGTGTAATCAATATAAAGATTGTGGGTGAGATATTTTGCAACCTTTGTTTATATCTAGTTTTTGAAACTCACTGTGTGGCACATCTCAATTCAGACTGACCACGTTTGAAAGGCTTACTAGCCACGTGTGACTGCTGGCTATTCCACTGGATAGTTCAGTCCTAGAGTTTTGTCTGAGCAGGAAAAACAGTGTTCGGGACAGGGCCTCCATTTCACAGGCAGGACAAGGAAACTGAAGAGAATTTAAAAAATTTGTTGTTGTTGTTGTTTTTAATTAAGTAATCTCTACACCCAATGCGGGGCTCGAACTCACAACCCCGAGATCAGAGTCTCACGCTCTACGCTGAGCCAGCCAGGTGCCCCGAGAATATTTCTGAAGCTATGAGATGAAGAAGGACTTCCTAAACATGACACAAAAGTCAATGAACATAAAATAACAAATGTATCAATCTGACTTCACAACACTTGAAAACATCTGTGCAGGAGAAACCTCCGCCCATAAGCAAGACTAGAGTGGCTGCCCCAGGTCAAATCTGCAGAAACAGAAATGACAGTCAAGTCAACGTAAAAAGAGTCAAGTCAGGGGAAATGTTGCATATTGAAATAGAGAAGCGGGCCAAGGATCCAAATTGACCATAGACAAGAAAATGCGTGTCTGATAAACATAAAAAAGACTTATTCCACCACACCTATCAAAACAGACATCCAAACCAAAGAGTAGCTGTCACCTTAGACTGACGAAGTTGAGAAAAAAAAATCATTCTAAAGTGAGGCAGGTTGGGGCATTTGGCTGGCTTAGTCGGTGGAGTGACTCTTGACCTCAGGGTCATGGGTTCAAGTGCCACACTGGGCATGGGGCCCGGTTAAAAAAAAAAAAAACTGTACATGAAGCTCGGAAGGTTGTCGGGAATGGACATTCCCAAATGCGGGTAGCTGAGTATGGGTTTGGTGATCGACACCAAAGCTTAAAAGGTGTGTGTGCTTTTGGCCTAGCAAGTCCATTTGCGGGAAACCTGCTGTCCGTGAACACTCACAGATATCCAGAAACCCACGGAGTGGTTATCACATCTTTGTCCGCCAGAGCAAGGAGCTGGCGATGAGCGTATACAATGCGTGCCCCAAAACGTACTAACTACTCGTGATGTCACGTGCAGCCGTCAAATGAAATAAACTCTTTCCTCCCATAACACCCTCAGGAAGATGACCAGGAGAAATTCTCCACCATGTGGGCGAGACGACAGAACAAGAATGGTCCCTGCAACCTTCTTTTATTCGATAAATGGTTATTAATCCCCAACAATGTGCCAGGCACTGAAGGAGACATTCACAGTGACAGTGATACCACAAACAGAGAATTTAAAGATCGGCACAGGGAATAGCTCTAAGGTCCATCAAGGGGAGCATGAATACGGGATGTGTGTGCACACACACAAATGTTCCCCGAGTCAGCAGGGATACAATACCTCAGGAATGGGGTGCTGCACAACAGCAGCAAACGGCTCGGTGAGGCCTTGACCTCGCACCCATGACTCTGCTGGGCCAACACCCCCTGCGTTTTAATCTCCTTCACCGCAAGCACGTGCTCTCCCTTCCTTCACATTCCTTCCTCCTCTGCTAACCTCCTGAAAAATAAGGAGACTGAAGGAGCACATTTCCTAGAATCTGATGCTTAACCCGTGTGTGCCCTACAATGAGAACTTCCTCTGACACGTAGATGTATGGTGGGGGTGGGGGTATACCTATCCATTCCTTCAAACAGACCACTGTGCCCCGGGATGTGGTTTTGAACCCACACGTATTAGCCTTTGCAGGGCATGGAAAATTCCAGTCTCAAAAGCTCTTTCCTCGGTACCACCCCCCCAAACTGGGCCCCTGAGCTGAGGTTTCCATGACAACAGCCTGAGCCACCTCTCCTGCTCACGCTCACCAGCAGGTGAAGGGGGAGGGCAGAGCAGAGCTCCTGACCAGCAAGTGCTCTGGTGGGGAGAAGGCGGGGACTTCAGGGTGGGCTGAAGCCCCCTGTCCCTCCAACAGGGGTTCATGCCCAACTCCCCTCTTCAGAATCAATGTCCTCCAAACCAGGGTCTCTACATCCTCATTTTCAGCTTCTTGTTGATGGCAAACGCCCTCTGCCCGGAGAAAATCATGACGAAGGCAGGAAGAGTGGGGAGGGTGGGAGACACAAGGCTGGGGGTGGGGCATCAGGATCATCTGGTCTTTCGGATGCCATATACCTGGGTGGCACCCAGGAATCTGCATTTCCAACGGGTTCCCAGGTGACATTTAGCTGGTCTACTTACAACACTGGGAACAATTGGTGTTACGCTTACTGCTGAGTTGCGCTCCAGAAACCAGCTGCATGGGCACCCCCTGGGGGGCTGTGTAGAAATTGAAGACCTCAGCAACCCCCCACCCCAGACCTACTGTGGTGAACTGAGCTGTGTCCCCCGGAATTCATCTGTTGAAGCCCTTACCACCGATGTGACTGTCTTTGGCAACGGGCCCTATAAGGAGGTGGTAAATTTAAATAAGATCATAAGGGTGGGCCCCTAATCTGCAACCCAAGGTCAGAGGGCTCAGCAGAGAACAATCCTGCTGGAAGTCTACCCCTGCTTGGACCTCCAGCCTCTGGAACTGGGAGAAATTTAAATGTCTGTTGTTTAGGCCCCTGGTCTGTGGTATTTCGTGATGGCTGTCGGAGCAGGCGAATACACGTACTGAGCCAGAATCTGCATTTCGGCTCAATTTCCAGATGCTTCATGGGCACAGTAAAGTTTGGGGAGCACTGCTGTGTTCTGCTGGGTAGTGACCTCGGGTTAATAATAGTTCCTGATTTTTTAACACCTTCCTAGCAGGTGGGAAAGCACTTCTTATTGAGTTCCTCAAAACTTCGACAACTGCTTGGCTCTCCCCTCTGCATTTTGGCTGAGCAATGCCATCCTCGCCTTGGCTCCGCTCCCCCTGGAGACCCCACGTCTCTATCCCCAGCCCAGATCTCTCTCCCGAATCCCACCCATGTTCCATACCGGATGTGTGTTTGGACCTCCGACTCCACAAATTTCAAAATTGATCTCTTTGTCGACAGCAAAGCGAGTCTTCTCTCTAGAACGCATCCCTGCCTACACCATGGGTGATTCTCCTTTGCTTTCTTCTCTCTGACTCTCTGACCCAATGTCCGAAGGTGTCCCCCGGATATAATCAACAGGCCTTCGTTCTCTGCACCTAGAATGGTTGTAGCATCCTTGAGATTGAGAAATACTGAGTGTGAGCAATACCACTTTCCTAGTTATATGGTTCACATGAGGAATCCCAGTAGAGAAAGGCTCTCATCTAGACCAGAGGTTCTCAAACTTGACGGATATTAAAACCCACAGGGAGCTTGTTAGAGCTGAAAGTGATGGGCCCAGTCCCAGAATTTCTGAATCAGTAGGTCTGGGATGGGGCCAGAGAACACGAATTTCTGACAAGTTCCCAAGTGATACCAAGGTTCCTGGCCTAAGGAACATTCTTTGACAACCACAACTTTCAAGTAACAGATAAGAGAAAAAAAATCGAAAGGAAAATAGGTATTAAGTTTTTACTGTGAGCCAGACCTGGGATAGCCACTCAAGTATACACTCTAGAAATATGCATTAAAAAAAATCCTTAAAAAAGACCGGGCACCTGGCTGGCTGAGTCTATAGAGCATGTGGCTCCTGATCTTGGGGTCATGAGTTAGAGAGCCCCATGTTGGGCATAGAGCCTACTTTAAGAAAAATGAAAACAACAACAACAACAAACATCCCCCACACAAATATGCCCATCTGATTCTTCTAAGAGTGTTTGTTTTTTGGAGCAGTTTTAGGCTCACAGTAAACTTGAGGAGAAGGTACAGAGACTTCCCAGGTGCCCCCTGTCCTGACGCATACACAGCCTCCCCCACTATCAACACCCCCACTGGAGGCGACATTTGTTGCAGTCGGTGAACCTGAACTGACATCATTGTCGCCCACAGTCCACAGTGTACATTAGGGTTCATCCTTGCTGTTCAGCACTCTCTGGGCTTGGACAAATACATAATGACCTGTACCCACCACTGTAGGATCATACAGGGTAGTTCAACTGCCCTAAAAATGCTCAGTGCCCCACCTGTGCACCCCTCCTGCCCCCAATTCCACTCATCTGTTCACTGTCCCATAGTTGCATATTTTCCAGAACATCCCACAGTTGCAATCACACTGTGCAGCCTTTTCAGATTGGGTTCTCTCACTTAGTAACAGACATTCAAGCTTCCTCCATGTCTTTTCATAGCTTGAGAGCTCATTTCTATTTAGCATTGAATAATATTCCACAGTCTGGATCCCAACTGATTTTTGACAAAAGTGCAAAAGCAACGCAGTGGAGGAAGCATTGCTTTTTCAAGAGATGGTGCTGGAGCAGTTGGGCCTCCACAGGCCAAAAAAAGTTAACTGTGACCTAGATCTCACAGGGGGTAGGAGATGTACGAGCCTACACGTGTGATAAACTTCAAAGAACCTGAGACATATGCACGTAAGAGTGAGGAAATCTGAATAAGATGGGTGGGTGGTGTCCACGTCACTATCCTGGTTGTGATACAGTTTTGCATGATGTCACCACTGGGGGAATCTGGGTGAAGAGTACATGGATCTGCATGTGAATCGATAATTATCTCAAAATAAAAACTTTAAGTAAAAGCCAGCATCCGGATACATCATCTCTTAATGATGGAGAGTAACATTAAAAGTATTCACTTCATTCATTCATTCACAAAGGGCGTGGCTCTGTTTCATAGGTGAGGAGATGGTGTTGGGGTGACATGGGAGGATGTTCTTAGTCTCTGAAGATGCAGCTGATGTCATCAGGAGGAGAGGCGGTGACACCTGGGCGTAAAACGCTGAGCTTTGAGACAGACACATCTGTGGCTTCATTACCTGCTCATTACATAGGGCTAAAGATGTTGAAGCAAGGTGTTGAGTAGATAGGTAGGTGTTCATTGAACTCTTCCTGCTGCTATAGGACTCAAAATTTTTCTTTTTCTTTTTTTTAAGATTTTTATTTATTTGAGAGAGAATGAGAGAGATCACAGAGGGAGAAGGAGAAGCAGGCTCCCCACTGAGCAGGGAGCCCAATGTGGGACTCGATCCCAGGATCCTGAGATCAGGACCTGAGCCGAAGGCAGGGGCTGAACCAACTAAGCCACCCAGGTGCCCCAGGACTCAAAATTTTTCTAATAAAAAAGTTTAAAATAGGATATTTGTATGGTTTAGAAATGGGAACCCCCAGATCTGCATTGGTGTTGGGCTGATTCAAAGTCAGCGGTTCTCTTACCTAATTGTTTAACTGGACGTATCTGGACACTGGCCAGATGTAGTTGGACATTGGCCAGATGTTTAGCTCATGAACCAGGGGACATCCTAGGGTGGGATGCTGGCCTTGAGGGCTCACCGGGACCCGGGGTCACTCCAGTGAGCTCTCCAAGGGACTCGGGAACAGAAGCCCTCCCAGCTGTCCCTTGGCCTCGGCCCACTTAAGGCTCTGTCCCCTCCCAAAGGTCACTGCTCACAGTCGGCAGCTACCATGGTCTAGGCCACCGCCATCTGGACCAGCCTCCACCTTGGCTTCGATGCTCTCACTCTTAGCCTTCAAGACCCTCCTCCAGCAAACAGACTGGATCCTAGTCTGCACCTGGGAGGTGGTGAGCCATTTGTCAATTTGTACAAAATTTCATTTCCTTGACCCACCCCTCAATTCCATATCTAGGAATTTATCCTCGATGGAAACCGGACCAAATGTGCTAGGAGATTAGGGCAGCCTTGTTTCTAAAATAACAAATTGCAGTCGGGTCTATAAAATATCCCCACCACGATGAGCACGGAGCATTTTTCTAATCAGAAGCAAATAGTCCATTTCAGTCAAGCAAGAGGAAAAAAGCTTGTAGTCCGCAATACTGTGCTGTGCACTAACAAATGCATTAAGAGGGTAGATCTCATGTTAAGTGTCCTTACACTAATAAAATAAAATAATACAATATAAAGGGAGGGGACGAATAGTCAAACTCTTTTTCTCTCTCAAAATAAAGTCACATTTTAAAGCATATCTCATGACATGTGGAAATGCTCATGCATTACATAAAAAAGATGTTAGACTGCAAAGAATCATGCCAATTTCATGTAAAACTTTATGTGGAGGTGGACACAGGAAAAAAAAAAAGACTGGAAAATGCAGCAAAATATAACGAGTGCTTTTCACTGGACTGTCTGGTTAGGGAAGAAAATTCTATCATCGAAGTCTGGAGCCCTAACAACCAACTATTGGTTATATATATATGGATGTATATGTATATCCATGTCTAAATATTAATATTAATAATAAATATAAATATTTCCTGCCTCTTCCCTGCCCCAAGACCTAACAGGCCCCAAAGGAAAGTATGCATCTCTCCCCCGCTTAAATCACTTCAGTGGATTCCCTTTGTTCTGTGAGCAAAGGCCCGGTTCCCTCCCATGGCGGGCAGGCTGTAGGTACTCCAGAATTTCTACAAAGGCAGCACTTGCGGAGGGGCTGCCTCTAGGCCCTGCCGCTAAGATCCATTTGCATGATGCTTTGACTCTCACAAGCTGTCTTTAGGAAAATGCAAATGATTCCTTTGAACAGATGTGCATACATTTATGTGCCTGCGTGTGTGTGTGTGTGTGTGTGTGTGTGTGTGTGTGTGTGTGTGTGTGTGTGTACACAGAGGAATGGGAGTGAAATCCGTCTCATTGACGCGGCCATGACTCCAGTGCTCTGTGTAATGAGGTTTAACTAGGCATATCTGGAACCAGATGGCTATTGTGTATAAAAATCTGAAATGTGCACACACGAGTACCAGTCTGGGGCCAGGCACTTGGTCCATCAGAAGATGATGAGGCCTGGGTGACAGAGAAGCTAAGAAAGAAGAACACAGAAGGATGCAGTCTGGGAAAAGGATAGCTAGTGTTAAATATTTTCATGATTTGGAAACCCATGTCTTCGAAACAGAGGTCAACACTGAGTTGTTTCCAAGAAATCCAACCGCTTCCTGCTAGGGAGGAAATGTATGTATTGTTTGGTTTCCAGCCGAGCACTGAGCTAATGAACCACGGTGAGTCCTTGAACTAAAATATAATCTGGTGATTGGGCCAGGAAGCAACATCCAAACTACTTCTTTTCCAGGACCACAAGTTTCCAATTAGACATGTGTCTCTTAACTGATTTCAGATCTGGCCCCAATCCCTCCTGTAACACTGAGGTCTGGGGCCTTAATGAGGACCAGAGTTTCTGGGCACGGGGAGGAGGCCAGTGTCTGCACAGAGAGAGAGAGTTCTTTTCTGAGCCCAGTGCAATACAGGAGAACATTTTTGCAATCGTGGGATGGGGGATGCCTTATTAAGAGAGTCCAAACAGAAAATGAAAGAGTATTAATTAAACCTTATTACATAAACACTAAAAATGTAAGAACATGAAAACCCCTATCACAGTAATCAACTGGGTGAAATCACTGCATCACATACAATCGAAGGAATTCTACTGATAATACCCCAAAGGTGCCAATGGGTCCACATGGAAAAGCTGAACATCAAATTATGGAAGTAGAAAAGGGGTTGCAACAGGCGGTTCACGACAGAGAAAATGCGAAGGTTTTGAGAAACACAAAAAGGGGCTCCAACTTCCTTGTGCCGCAAAACTGGAAGTCAGTTTGCATTCACAGCAGCTGCCGAAAGGGAGAAGCAGACCAAGTGTCTGTGCGTTGACAGATGCGGGGATCAGCCAAAAGTGGCATATACACACTTGGAGACATTACGCTACGTGAAATGAACTGGTCGCGAAAAGACAAAGACTGCGTGACTCCATTTATGCGAGGTATCTAGAGGAGCCCAAATCACACAGAGACAGAAAGTAGAGAGGTCATCGCCAGGGGCTGGGGAAGGGGGCGTGGGGGCTTAATGTTTCATGGGGATTTTAGTTTTGCCAGAGGAAAAGAGTTCTGGAGAGAGTTCCGGAGATGGATGGTGCTGATGGTCCCACAGCGTGAATGTGCTTCATGTCCCTGAAGCTTGTGCTTCTAAATGGTTAAGATGGTACCTTTTATGTTACGTGTATTCTACCACAATTTAAAAAAGCAAAGCGAAACCTGGACACTCAGGCCAAAATGAAATGTCATCGCCTTGACAAAGACGGACAGACCGACGACCCCAGGAGTTGGCAAGAGTGGGAGGGAAGGGGCCCCTCGGGTGACGCCAGAGGCAATCTGGGAGGCACAGTGTCCTGGAACTATTTCAGAAAGAGCCAACAGGGCGGCAGGCGTGCACGGTACCCTTTGACGCGGCGACGCGGTTTCTGGGAATCTGCTCGAGGTGGAAGTCAGGAAGGGCAGACTGTCTCCATGGGGGCCACCGTGACATTGTAAACGAGAGCAGGATGTGAGAAACCCGCATGTAGAAGAGACACACAAAGTCGTCACCTGTAGCTAGGATGCAGCATTTTACAGTCAGGAAAAGGTGGCTTTTAAAAAAGAGAAACGGCATTTTATTTTTATTTTTTAAATATCTTATTTATTTATTTCTTTGAGAGAGAGAATGAGAGAGAGAGCATGAGGGGGGAGGGTCAGAGGGAGAAGCAGACTCCCTGCTCAGCAGGGAGCCCAATGCGGGACTCGATCCCGGGACTCCAGGATCATGACCTGAGCCGAAGGCAGTCGCTTAACCAACTGGGCCACCCAGGCGCCCAAGAGAAATGGTATTTTAATGCCGGGGCTGACGACTTGTACTGAACTCCCAATTTAATTCACTACTGGAGATTATGTCTCTACACCCTTCAGCTAGGATATTTAATTAACAATTTAAGAAATATGTGGAGAAGGAAAGCAGGACATAAAACGGCATGTGAGTAATAATCCCAGTTTTGACCAGAGATCGTTCATTCATTCACTTATTCACTTACATGTACCCTAGAAGAGCATTATCCAATTGAAATAGAAATATTCGGGCCATATACGTAACTACAGTTTCTAGTAAGCACTTTTATTTTTTACTACTTTCATTTTTAAAAAGCAAAAAGAATAAAATAGACGAAATTAATCAATACAGAAAATTTTAATGAGGTATTTAAAAAAAATTTTTTTTTAATACTAACTCCTGGGAATCTAGTGTGTATTTTGCAATGATAGCACATCTCGATTTGGACCAGCCAGTGGCTGGACAGGTGTCTAGACGTGTTGGACAGGTCAGGTCTGAGTGCTGAGATGTTTTTGAAGCCACACGGATTCACCTTTAGAGCTTGGATAATTCCAGACTCTGGCTCTTTCTCCATCCCCACAGCTCGGCCCCCCTGCCCACGCTACGGTTTCCATGGCAACAGCCAGAGCCAGGCCCCGCAGTGAGGCATCAATGCTCCAGGATGAACAGAGCAAAGCCACTAAAACAAAACAGCTTGGCTGGGGGATGGGCCGGGCTAGGAAATGGCCCATCAGACAACCCCCCATCGATGCCTCTTGCACAGCATTTGTGCATGAAAAATTGCATCATCAGACAGGGTCTGTACAAAAGAAAACAAAATTGGCTCCTCTGGGGTCTCAGCATACCCTGTTAGAAATCACAAGTCTCCCTTGTGATGAGCACCGGGTGATGTATGGACGTGCTGAATCACTACATTGTACACCAGAAACTGAGATTACACTGTGTGTTAACTAACCGGCATTTATATAAAAACTTTAAAACAACAACAACAAAAAGAAATCCTAAGTCTCCCCAAAGCTCCAGTGATATGAATAATCTATTCCACATTTCATACATTCATGCATTTACTCATGTGATAAGAAGGGATTGAGCCCCTCTTATTTGCCAGACTCAGTGCTAGGGGCAGGAATTACAAAAACATCCCAAACAGGCAGAGCCTCTGCCCTGCAGAGACACTGTTTCATTTTCTTCCTTATTTGCTACATGAGTTTCCACAGAGTCTCTCTGCTGAAGCCACCAAGTAAAAAGAGAAGTCTTTGATCTCTTGGAAAGGACATTCTGGCAGAGAAGGTGAGCTGTAAACAACCATATAAAACGATGTTGGGATGATGAGTCCATAAGATGAACACTAAATTGGGGGTCATGGGAGAGAGAGTGACATGAGGAAATCAGGGAATATCCGCAGGGTGGCAGAACCAAGGGGGAGATATGGACAAAAGGAGGAAGCCATGAGAGCACACAGCAGGTGCAAAGGCCCTGAGGCAGGAGCATGTGTCAAGGGAAGAAAGGAAAGTCAGCAGGAAGTCAGCTACAGAGAAAGACCAGAGCTAAGGATGGACAGGATGCAAGGCAGGGGGCTGCAGGGCCTCACAGGTCATAGTACTGACTCTGAAGTCTCTTAAGAGGTAAAATTATTAAGATTGCCAATATGATTCACAATAATTGCACAGCTACTGTGTGCTGGCTCTGGGTTGGTGACACTCGCATCACACCTTTCTTATTAGAGCAGCCCACTCATTAGGATGATTTTGAGGCTTACGTGAGCCACTTAGGCCATGCAAAATGATTAGCACACAGTAAGTGCTCAATAAATGTTATTCTCCCTCACTGGCCTTTTGCACCTGGGGAAACAGGAAGGATGTATTTGCTTTCCCATACATGAATAATAAGACCTACATTTTAAAATGTGGCAGTAGGGAGGTCCCGTAGCCCAGTGAAAATCACAAGCAGCCACAAAATTATTCTGGTGAGGGTACAGCCATCACCACCACTGAGCATGTCTCAACCAGCCACTGCTGCCTCTGGGAATGAAATGATCCAGCCCTGGCCACCTGCCCTCCAGGATTCTCCATCTCCCACCTGCAGATCTACCTCAGAGTGGCAAGGAAATCCTTACCTGGCCAAGGGCAAAACCCGAACCAGAGAAATCGGACTATATATGTGTATACACTTACACATTTAAGAAGTATAATGAAAGTAGAATTCTCACTGTTGATTTTAAAGTATTACTAGGCTTGGCCCAACAGGCATATCGTGAATAGGTTACCATGCGACACGAGGATTTAAAATGTGCACACCCAAGGAGTTGTGGCAGGCCAGGCCCCACGACCAGCTCAAACCACCATCACAGGAAACTCATTGCCAAGAGGGCCCAGAGATCCAACCTGCTCTGGGATGCCTGGTGTTAAATCTGATGAGGTTTAGAAATGGACATCTTCAGAATAAAGGTTGAGTTGTATCAGACAACACCAGTCCCTTCCTGACCTGGATGGGGACGTGTGTACTATTGGACTCCAGTCCAGCGTGTGGCTCATGAATTGGGGGGAGATTCCAGGGTGGGTGGTTTGATTGGTACCTGGGCCAAGGGTAGAATTTCGAATGGCTTCTTCTCAGGATGGTGGTTTTCTTTCCCATCTGAGCCTCATTTCCCTTCAGGGCTGCAAGCCCTCCCCCAACCCCTCCTTTAGCTCCTGATGCTCGGAGCTCTGCAGGGTGGAACAAGGGGTGGCAATGTTTGGGGAACATAGCACAAGAAAACATGGGTAAATGGTTTTATGATCATGGGATGGAGGAGGGGGCGCCTGGGTGGCTCAGTTAAGCATCTGCCTTTGGCTCAGGTCATGATCCCAGGGTCTTGGGATCAAGCCCCGCATTGGGCTCCCTGCTCTCCCTTTTCTCCCTGCTTGGAGGGAAGCCCGCTTCTCCCTCTCCTGCTGCTGCTTGTGCTCTCTCACTCTCTGTCAAATAAATAAATAAAATAAAATAAAAAATCATGGGATGGAGGAGACCTCACCAAACCCAGTGGAAAAGCCAACAGATGTAAGAAAAACCTGCATTCAATTGGACAACATAAAATTGAAAATCCTACTGTTATATTGAGTCCTCCCTACAAGATCCCCCCCACCACCAACAAATTCATGTCAAAATCCAAACCTCCAGTACCTCAGACTGTGGCCGTATGTGGAGACAGGGCCTTTACAGAGGTAATTAAGTTAAATCGAGGTCCTTAGGGTGGATCCTAACCCATCATGTCTGGTGTCCTTGTAAGAGGAAAGTGTGAACACACACAGGTACAGAATGGAGACCATGAACCGTGCAGGGGGAGGGTGGTCATCTACAAGTTGAGGGGCGAGGCCTGGAACAGACCCTTCCCTGACCGTCCTTAGGAGGCACCAACCCTGCAGACATCCTGACCTCAGACTTGCAGCCCCCAGAACCGAGGGAAACAAATTTCCGTTGTTTCAGCCCCCAGAACGTGGTGCTTTGCTACACGGCCCCAGCACACTGACACACCCACCACGGGAACTAGTTAAGTGACTGGGTGAAACTTTTTCCAACACATATGACAGTCCAATACCTGTCACTAATCACTAGGTATGTCACCTCCTCTCATAGACTTAGCTTTCTAAGGTTGCTGTGCCAAGTTAACAAGCCTGGGTTGCTTACAATAACAGAGGTTGATTCTCTCATTGTCTGGAGGTCAGGAGTCCAAGACCAAGGTGTCAGCAGGACGGGGCTCCCTCTGAAGGCCCTCAGGGAGAGCCTTCCAGCCACTCTGGCTTCGGGGGGCTCCTGGCTGCCCTCCTGACAGATGCACCACTCGAATCTCTGCCCCATCTTCACGTCATCTCCTCTGTGTCTCCGTGTGTCTAAATCTTTCTCTTCTGAGGGCACCAGTCTTCCCTAAATCCAGGATCATTTCATCTCAAGATACTTAGTTAATGACATCTGCAAAGACCCTACTTCCAGATAAGGTCCCATTCTGAGGCTCTGGGTGGATGTGAATTTGGGGGGGGGCATTATTCAACTCACCACAAAAACCAAAATAGAAAAGAAAGTGGGGGCGACTCAAAATGTCTGTTCACAGTTGTAGATTTCCAGGGAAGGTTAAACTTCAAGCTTCCTTGCTTGCCTCTTTGAACAGTCTAGCAAGGTGTTTCTGTAAAGTTTGCAAAAGTGAGAGATTTTATTTTATTTTAAGATTTTATTTATCCATTTGAGAGATAGAGAAACAGAGAAAGCACAAGCAGGGGGAGAGGCAGAGGGAGAGGGAGAAGCAGGCTTCCCGCTGAGCAGGGAGTCCAATGCGGGGCTTGATCCCTGGACCTGGAGATCACGGCCTGAGCCGAAGGCAGACGCTTAACCATCTGAGCCACCCAGGTGCCCCAAAAGTGAGATATTTTAAATGCAATCGGTTGAAATCACCATCTGTTTCTACTTTGATATCTCCTTCCTTAGAACAACAACAACAAAACCTTACATTTGACCATACTGAAGTGGTGATGAGCATTTTCAGGACCTAGCTAAAGGCAAATTGAGTGGCAGCGGGGGTAGATTTTGTGGAATATATGCATGTATAGGGTTGCAAGATTTAGCAAGTAGAAATGCAGGATACCCAGTTAAATCTGGATTTCAGATAAACAACAAATAACTTTTAGTACAAATATGTCCCATGGAATATTTAAGACATATAGTACAGTATATACCTATAGTGAAAAGGTGTTCACTGTTTATTTGAAATTCAAATTTCAAATCTGGCAACCCTATTTCTGTGTTATTAGTTATTATAAGGTTATATATGTATGGATATAGATAAGGTTATATCTATGTAACTATAATATAGTTATATTTACAGTATCATGTGTAATAATATATACACATCTATCAATAACTATGAAGTTTTTAGTAGCTATACTGGGGTAAGAATCACTCCAGAAATTCCATACCACGCTAACCCTACACTGATGCACAAAGGCCTGGGAAATTTTTCTAACCACGAGAAGTATAAAATCTGTAAGTGGAGGACCTCTTATCATTCATGCCTGGTCAAGACACATTCTTCTTCATAAGCAATTAACTCATCAGGGCAGTGTTTACATTAGGACATCCTGGAAAAGTTTTAGCAGAATCCCTGTCGTACTTGGAATGGACAAAGCACGTGAGGCTGGTCGTGAAGCCACGTAGATGTATGTCTGAAGCATCTGATCCTGAGGGAGGCCGTGGCTCCGGCCAAAGTGTCACATAACATTCCCTGCGGTACAGAGAAGTTACCCAAGGAAGCAGACGCCTCGATGACATGATTCCCGCCCACATTCATCAACCCATCAACTCATTGGTTGCGACAGCGAAACAGTTACCTGCACAGTCGTCCCGCATGTCCCAAAGCAACGTAACGGCAATTTTAAAAAGCGTGGCAGCTGATCTTGTGTATGACTGAATTCCAGATCAAATTTGTCTAGGTTTCTTTCTCAGTCACATCGGATTTCAAAGGTGCCAAAAAAGGAAGTATGCTTGGACGCCAAATTTCAGTCTGAAAGAAAGAAGGCTGGCAGGGGCTTCAAAATAAGAAAGTAACTAAAAACACTGTTAGACAGAATCATAATGATAAGGAAAAGAATCATGACAGCCAAAGAGACGCAGATCATGAAAACAACTGTGCAAGGCATTTTTTTCTCGTTTTAAGAACCAGACCGCTTCCAAATAGGAAATTAAAAGCAGAAAGAAAACATGAAAACAATAGCAAATAAAAAAAACACAACTTTCAGGTCACCAAAAAAAAAAAAAAAAGAAAAAAGAAACCTGCAAGGAGGTGTGCACTAGCTTTGTTTCATTTGCTGTGTTTAATAAGGACCGCGAGCTTTCATTGTGCTGTGTGGTGATGAGCAATATTCAACACTGTTGAAAAACTGGTGTTTGTGTGTTTCTTCCCCAAAGTGTGAGCTCGGTGGTATTTGCAAAGACTCCACCGAACAATGACAATACACAGTCCATCACGAGATCCAGCCTAGTCCTTTTGAGCACTGAAGTTTTCCTATCACTGTTTTGTTAGTAAAAGGTTTTCAACTGGGATAGCATCACTTGCATCAAATAGGTTTTCAAACTGGGTAAATATATACAGATGATGGAGATTTTGCATCGAGTGCAGCAGGCTGTGTTTACTCAGATGATTCATTACTCAAATAAAGATGCACTAGACCCGACAAGAAGGAATATTTATTCTCCAGCGAACAAAAATTTCATGGGGGTTATTACTATACTCATCATGCGCACTTAGGGGGAAAAAAAGTCAAAGCGAGAAAACAAATGTGCCTTATTTAAACAAAACCGTATATAAAGAACTCATTAAAATAATGGGGGAACCGCTCACAAAAGGAAGTGGCAAATCAAGCGCTCTAAGCCAGATGCCAAATGTAACTCCAGCTTTAGGATTCTGCAGGAATGTGGCAGGGACTGATGAGATGGGGATTTACTTGGTTTGTCATAATGTAAAAATCCATGAGAGATTTTGGGGGGCTGGAGGGGGGGACTTTTCTGGGTCTTGAAAACCATCTATCTGAGATGTTATTCAACAAAGTGAAACAAATTCTAAATGACTGTAATGCACCATGAACAACATTCTTGGTCAGCATATGACAATGCAGCTGTTGTGAAATTTGAACAACTCTCTTCACAAACACTGATAAATCTGCAGGAATGTACCATATGCCACTCATTCCCTTAATCTCGGCAGTGAAAGAGCCACCTCTCCGGCTCTGAGGTCGTTGACCCCGCCTCTGTGTTCTGCAACAGTGACACATTCTCTCTTTAGGTTCCTCTCATTTAAAAAAAAAAAAATTAACTGGTGCAATATACATAATATAAAATTTACCATCCTAACCATTTTTCAGTGTACATGTCAGTCGTACTTACGTTCACATTGTTGCAACCCTTTCTTTCTCATTTTGCAAAACTAAAACTCTGTCCCCTTTACACACTAACTCCCCATTTCCCCTCGGCCTCCACCCCAGGGTCACAACCATGCTACTCTGTCTCTGAATCTGACTACTTTAGGTACCTCATAAAAAGTCTTTTTGTATGACCATCCTAGACCAAAGGCTACATTTTTCTAAGAAGAATTCTGTTAACAAAATTATTTTCATAAGAGGAAGGAACAGATGAGTGTGCAGTTAAAATAAAATAAAACAAAATAAAACCCACATAGGAGAAAAAGTATCACAGAGATGAAGAATTCTGTTAACAAAATTATTTTCATAAGAGGAAGTAACAGATGAGTGTGCAGTTAAAATAAAATGAAATAAAATAAAACCCACATAGGAGAAAAAGTATCACAGAGATGTATCAATCAGCTAATTAATAAAACATTTTATGTCATGTTTTTTACTTTGTGATACATTATAGTATTTGAGCAATTTGCTGTGGTGGTGTGAGGGATTTGTTGTGATTTCTGTACAGATTCTAAATAAATTTTCACATCTGTACCAAGTTTTCATATTTGTCATTTTGTATTCTTTTCCTCAAAGAGGGTCCCCCAAATTGTAAAGCTTTAGGCCCCACAAAACCTGGATCTACTCCTAGTCCAATGTTAAATAACCCCTGCCTGTGTTCCAAAACCCAGACTTTGAAACCAAAATGAAATGTTATTTCCCCCCAGCAGGCAGACGAAGATGGAAGACCTGATACCACCCAAGGTTGACAAGAGGGTGAAAAACTGGACATCCTCACAGCCGGCTGTGGGAGAACACAGTGGTTCATCCTTTCTGGCAAACATTCTGTCAATGATTGCAAAAGTTTAAAACGCATGTGTCCTTTGATCCAATAAATTCACGTCTGGGAATCTACTCCTGCCCATTTGAACCCACACACCAGCCACTCACCTACATGGGGGTTAGGATAGAATAACGTTGTCTACAAATGCAAGAAACGCAAAACAAGTTCATGAAACACATCCCCAAGGATGTCCGGAGCCAATCCTTTAAAAACAAATATTTTTAAAAGAATATTTAATGTCCTGAGGGCATGTTACATGAAAAAGGATAAAAACTCACATATGGGCCACAAACCCACTTTTCTGCAAAAATAATCCACTCACTCATTATTTATATATGATTACCTATAAACTGCACTGAGCATTTTCTATCTGCTAGACACTCCGAAGGCTTTGGAGACCAAAGATGGAACACGTCTCTGCCCTCGTGGGGCTTCCTCTTAGTGGGAGACACAGAAAACTACCCATCCGGAAAGCAACAGAGGAATATACAGATATTTTGAAACGATGCATTCCGTAGCAGCCACTAACTTCGTTCCCGGACAAATACCCTGGAGAAACTTTCCATCTGTGAGCAAGGAGACAAATGCCAGAGTGGACAGAGCAACGTGATTATCTGACAAATACTTGTTGTGCGCCAACTTCCCGAATGTTGCTTTGTAAGAGCAAACACCTGCAGTGGGAGCGCGGAATCCAACTCTTCCCCAACCAGAGAGAATGGACACATGAAAGAGAGGGTATGCACATCATAGCACACTGCAGCCATTTAAGAGACTAATCAGAGCCCCGAGTTTCAACATGAACACGTCTCAAGAATACGACTGCTGCATAATGGAAGGAAGGCACAAAAGTATGCCAGGCATTCAACACCTCCAAGCTGCCACTCTCATCTCCCCGAGAGATATGCTCTGCTCGGCAGTTGTTTGAAATGATCTTTTTCTTCTTTGCTTGTTTACAGCTCTTAGGTGCTGTTTTGGCTTCCACCTTCCATAATTCAATTAGTGAGAGCAGCTAAATGAGTGGGGGTCCACTGGAATCAAATGTCCACGCCCTGGACTCCTGCCCCTCAGTGAAGACTGTTCTGGGAGTATCATTAGACTTGCTGTTCTCTCTTTCAAGAGGCATACAGACATGACAACTACATGCTGGGATTTTTTTTCCCCTAACCCATACCTATTTACCTCTACAGCCTGGAAAATTCCAGTCAGTTCCACTGTTCCCTCCCCTCCCACGTGGGGCTGCAGTTTCCATGGCAACGGGTAAGCCAGCAGGTACCAGCACGAACAAAGCAGCGTTGCTGATAATAAAATTGCCTGGTGGGGGGGGGGATGGGGAGGATTTCAGCAGAGTCCTGACACCTCCTCTCCTCCCTGACCGTGGCTCTTAATTTCAGAGCAGCTTCTTGTGATTGAAAATCCTACACACACACACACACACACACACACACACACACACACACACACACACACACGACACACACACGACAAAAGCATGGTTTGGGGAATCTAATGCCCTTGGGGATGGAGAGGAAGGAGCACGTGGGGAAGCTGAGCGGCCCTGACCAGCCAGCACCTGCATACAGTGGTACATAATGTGGCCCCTCCATGCAGCAGTAGGGGCAGCACCTGGGGAACTTGTGACTTTAATGAACCCTCCAGGTGCGTCTGGCACTTGTCCAGCTTGAGAACCATTGGTCTGCATGGCTGATCAACCTGATTAACGCCTTATCAGGGTTGACCATGTTTTCCCCATTATTTCCCATCGGAAGACCTTCCCATGTAGCCCTCGGGTCTCTGGATATTCTCTCCCCATTAAATCCTGAGATACGCCCTCTCCCCACACTCCCTGTCACACTCACATCTACCTCCTGACGTCTCTCCTTTCTCTCCCCATCTCCAACCAGCTTCTAAGCTCCTCACACACTCAAATGTCAGGAAGGGGTACTGGGGAGGGACTGCTTAGTTGGTTCCGGGGGGGGTGGGTCCTTTCTGGGTGATGAAAAAAGACTGCAACTATGTGGAGGTGATGGTCACCCAACCCTGTGACACTAAATGCCACTGAATCATTCTTTAAAATAGTTAATTTTATAATATCTGAATTTCACCTCCATAAATTTATCAAAAAAAAAAAAAAAAACCCACTTCGAATCCATCACATTTCAATTCGGTCACATCATTTATAAGAAACCTAGTCAATCAGAAAGTTGGGTCATGATTCTCTTTAAACCAGTGCTGCCCAATAGGAAATATAGTCCAAGTCATGTATATAATTGAAAACTTTCTAGTAAACAGGAAATTTTCCAGGAAACAAAGAAACAGTTACAATTCGTCCAAATAACACAGTATGTTTTATCTCACCACGCCTGAAAACTGTCCTTTGTCTGTCCTGGATAAAACATGAACGTCAATGCGAACTTTCTGTCTCCAGAGCCCGCCAGTCCATCGATTCCCAAGTCTTATTGATTCTGCCTCATAAACAGGTTTTCCATCCACCTGCCCTATTGATCTCTTCTTCAGATCACTGCAAAAACACGGTCAAGCACCTCCTGCTGATGCCTTTTCACTCAATCCCTGTTGGTCTTAGAAAAAATTCCACCCTCCTCATGACAGCCTACAAACCACCACAGTGACCCTAGATTTTCCTTCTAGAGGAATTTGGGGGTGCCAGTTACATTGGAAGGGGCTCTGTGGAATTTTCCACACAAAGGGTGGGTCCACACAAGGTCCTGAACCATTAGGCTCTATACCTGGAGTGGGCCTTTTTCTGTAAAGAACCAGATAGTAAATGTTTTGGGCTTTGCAGGGCCATGCAGACTCTGACTCAACTATTCAACTCTGCCACTGGATCACGAAAGCAAATGTAGGTGATAGTAACGAATGAGCATGGCCGTGTTCCAATAAAACTTTATTTATGGACACATTTCTCCGTCTCCCTGACTGCTGCGTCTCAGCCACTTCTCCACCCTCACTCTCCCGTGTGCTGCAGACATTTCTTCACTGGTCTCCTCTGTACCATCTCTGGTCTTCAATTAATTTTCCTGACAAGCATCAGGGTAGATTTGGCAAAGGGAAATTTGGTCAGCAGATGACATTGCTTTTTAGATATATACCGAGTTCTTTATGAGGATCTACAAGCAGATGGACTCCAGAATTTCCACACAGAAGGGCCCTGACAGGGACAGTCTGGCTGGAGGTTGGAAGGCTTATGGGACTTGCCTCGAAGCTGTGATTGTGCAATCATACCCCATCACACAAGGCAGGTACCAGAAAGAAGCACACGCTCCCTTGAATGCACGTGTTTAGGGATTTACAGAGTTAGGTGCAGAGGAGTAAGAGTGAAAATGTACTCACTGTTTGAATTATTATTCCAGTGTTTGTGTACTTAGTTCAACAAACACGGCTGGAAGTAGATTGCCATGATGTGCCAACATTTAAACCCTTCATTCATAGGGAAAGCTGGACCATAGGCCATAATGGGCATTTGGAACAAGCACTCAACTCATCTCAAAACGGGGACACAAGATTTCCTCCCCAGAACACCAGAGCTATGAATATGACCCAGGGATATTATCTATACACAGATGGCTAGTATTCAATCTTGCTATGGTTTAGAAATGGATGTCCCCAGAATACTGGCCATGTTGTGCTGTTTCTGGGAAAACCGTTCCCTTCCTGAGTTGGATGTCAATGTCTATAGAACTTGGACTCAAGCCTGGCATTCAGAGGTCATTAATCAGGGGGGGAAGTCCATGGTAGGTGACTGCCCTAGGGTTTTATTTGGCAACTGGGGCCAAGCTGACATCCTAACAGTTAGTTTTCAGAGATGGTTTAGTTTTTCCCTCAGAAATAATCACCTCCAACAAAATCCTCCTTTGTGTTCAGTTTTTGGTCCAGATCTTGTGTTTAGGGACTGTTTCCTGAAGGACACCAAGTATATGTCTGAGCTGAGGATGGGAGGAAGTGTCTGGAGCAGGTAGAGAGCTCCTTTGCTCATTTCACCACAAGACAGCATAGTGAATATTTTTATAATCATGGGATGGGAAGTGTCCCATTCAACTTAACAAAGAAGACAATAGATATGAAAGAAAACATTAATAAATCTATCTCCACAAACACCGAAAAATTAGATGCAGGGAAAAGCCCATCATGAGTAAGAATGAGTCAAAATATCATAAAACATATATTCAAAACATATATACTAAGACACTAAGCCCACAGAGTGCCAAGAGGTGAAAAAAAGGGAAAAAAAAACCCTCAAAATAAAAATGCAGGCAAAGGATATGCATTCAGAGAGAGAGTGAGAGCAGAGGAGAGGAGAAAACTTGAATTGTTGAAAAGCACCTCATTTGGGATCCAAAAAACTGGACATCAAAACCAAAATGAGAGGTTGTTATTCCCGTCAGAAAGAATATGAGGACAGCAATAATATCCAGGTTGTTAAAGATGTGGAGGACAGGGCACTGCCCCAGGCTCACGGTATGGTGCGCGGGTGGCAGGGGTGGTTAGAGCAGCTTTTCCGGAGAACACAGAGCAAGAACTATCGGAGCTAAAGCAGAATTGAACACATACAAGTCCACTTCTGGTCTGCAAGAATACAGGTCCACCACTGCAACAGGCGCTCAAGAAAACTGGGTTGCGGGTAGGGGGTGGGGGAAGTATTGGATGCAAACACTGAGGGTAAAGATGAGGTGGCATTCACCGTCAGAAAAAGGCACAGTCTTCCCTTAAAATGAATGTTGTGAGGGCACCTGGGTGGCTCAGTCGTTCAGCGTTTGCCTTCGGCTCAGGTCACAATACCCGGGGTCCTGGGATCTAACCCTGAGCCCCATGTCAGGCTCACTGCTCAGCAGGGAGTCTGCCTCTCCCCTTCCCTCTGCCCCTCCCCCTGCTCATGCTCTCTCTCGATCACTCTCTCTCAAATAAACAAAATCTTTAAAAAGATAAAAAAATAAAAGATGTAAAAAGAAACAGGTAAGAATAATTGTAATGATGTATTTCATTTAAACCAGCATATCCAAACTAATACTATTTCAACATGTTGCACTGGCCACATTTTGAGGGCTCGCTGGCCACATATGGCTGGTTATTGAGAAATTCTGTGCACCAAGAACCCTGTGAGACATAGGAATACGGCGGGAGCAAAAAAGGGCACGTTTGCCATATTCTGGAAACTTCCATCTTAGTAGGAGAAACAGACGTAAACATTAACACGTGTAGCGAGAGGCAGTCAGGAAAGGGTCTCCTGCCTCAGTGAGGCAGGATGTATGCATGGGTGAGGAGAGGCCCTGGGAAGGGCGGAGGTGGGTCGTGGAGCAGGAAGGCTGTGCCTCGTGAGGCTTGTTTCCAGAACTCTCTCTCCTCCCAGCTTGGCCTCTTCAGCCACCCAGGCCCCAGCAGAGAGGGAGGGGCGGCAGCTGATTACCAGGACCCCACTGGCCCCACCACACCTGCACACCTCTACATGCTGTTCACCTGGCTCATCCGCCCAGACCCCCCCCTCTCCTCCTGAAGATGACAGCAGCCCCAGGGCCTCTGAGCCCCGCTGCTGCCCCACCTGGCACCCCACCCACAGGCAGCACCAGGCTTCTGAGGGGCCCCATTGCTGTAGCGCCAAGAACATCCTCTTTCCTGAGGTGGACAAGGCCCTGCAGGACATGCCGGGTGAAGTGCTCTCCCCCAGCACAGACACACACGTGGACACACAGAGACACACACACACTCCTGTCTCCTTCTAAGCATTCGAGCCTCCCCCCAGAGGCCAGCTCCAGTCACGGCCCAGAAGGACAACCGAAGCCCTCTCCAGGCCTCCCTCGTCTGCTGTGTCAGGTCCTGCACAGAGCCCGCCACCATCTGAAATCACATTGCTCACGCCTCACTGCAGGGTTCTCTCTGGCCTTCCCCCCCGGAGGGTACGCTCCTGGGGCTGGGGCCCTTTTCTGTCTGGTGTCCTGTCACCTCCGTGG
Source organism: Zalophus californianus (assembly GCF_009762305.2). Lineage (NCBI taxonomy): Eukaryota > Metazoa > Chordata > Mammalia > Carnivora > Otariidae > Zalophus > Zalophus californianus. The sequence goes on along the minus strand of NC_045611.1, from coordinate 58,640,061 downwards.
CACGGTACAGTGGGTGCTCAGTTAGCAAACGCTGCGTGAATCAGTGGGTGCGTGCATGATATCACCCGCCCGAACCCCATCTGCTTGATTTTCAGATCCTAGCTCTCACAGACAAGGCGCATGTGCACGTGCGCTCTTCACTTCTTTTTCTCTAAAATGTTAAAATCTAAAATGATTGAAAACAGGTGTTCAAACAAAAATCTGTACATGTGTGCTCACGGCAGCACTGTTCACAGTAACTACAAGGTGGAAACCACCCAATGCCCATCAAGGATGAGCAGATGAAAAACTGGGGTCTATCCGCGCAACAGAAGGCCACTCGGCCATATGGAGGAGTGCATGACTGATACAAACCACGACACGGATGGCCCTCGACATCGTGCTGAGTGAGGGAAGCCGGTGTGCTTCTGTTTGTAGGAAAGGTCCCGGATCAGCAAATCTATGGACACAGAAAATAGACAGGTGCCTGCTCAGGGTTGCAGAGAAGGAGCGATGGGAGGTCATAGCTGGGTACGGAGTTTCTCCCTGGGGTGATAAGCATGTTCTCACATCGCCGGCAGAAACGGCCACACAGCTCTGCAGATACACTAACCACCACCGCACCGTCTTCCGCGAACTCACCTCTCTCTCTCACCGGAATTACACTGAGCCTATGCAAACCAGAGAAAGGTAAGAACCCTTATGAAAGCAGAAAGGCTGTGAAGCTGGTGTTCTCACACACGGTGCCTGGCAAACGATTTCTCCCAGCGAGTGCACTGGTGACACATCCTGTCCCGGGTGTGCAGTGATGGGCCCAACACTCTGCACGTCAGCACAGCAAACCCACCCAGGGCAGAGGAGAAAAATATGGCAGGAGTCAGCGGCCAGAGCAGTGCCGTCCAAGGGAAACACAACGCCAACTGCATATCTGATTTTCAGTTTCTCAGTAGCTGTATTTAAAAGAATTCAAAGAGGGGCATCTGGGTGGCTCAGTCGGTTAAGCATCTGCTTTTGGCTCAGGTCCTGATCCCAGGAGCTTGGAATTGAGCCCCGCATCAGGCTCTCTGCTCAGTGCGGAGTCTGCTTCTCCCTCTCTCTCTCTGCACTCTCTCTCTTTCTCTCCCTCGCTCTCTCTCAGATAAATAAAATTAAAAAAAAATAAAAGAATTCAAAGAAACAGGTCAGATTAATTTTAATACTGTATTTTATAGAACCCAATGTCTCCAAAGTAGTCTGATTTCAGTACGTCCTCCATATAAAAGGTATTGCTGATATATTTTACATTATTTTTGTCATTCTCAGTCTGAAATCTAGGGTGCACTTCATACTTATAGTTGAGCCCATTTTGAGTCTGATAAACCCCATTTCAAGGGTTCAGGGGCCACCTGTAGTAAAGGCGAGGAAAGAAATCTTTCTCTACCCATCTTAGGTTGTCCACCTGGGGCCTTGCAAATGACATGGACCAAAGACAGATTCACAAGAGAAAAAGAAACAAAAGTTTATGAACTGTGCGCCTCGCACGTACGTACACATGGAAGCATCCAGTGATGGATGAGGAGCCCAGAAGGCTGATTAGAACTTGGGTTTAAATGTTAAAGGAGAGGCACCTGGGTGGCTCAGTCGGTTAAGCGTCTGTCTTCAGGTCAGGTCATGATCTAGCGTCCCGGGATCGAGCCCTGAGTTGGGCTCCCTGCTCAGCGGGAAGCCTGCTTCTCCCTCTCCCTCTGCCTCTCTCCTCTGCTTCTTCGCTCTCTCAAATAAATAAGTAAAATCTTTAAGAATAAATTAACAAAGGACAAGGGTTTATAGCTTCTGGGCTGGGGAAGCAAGTTATGGAAAGGCGACCAGCAGAGGTACAGCTAACAGGGGAGGTTTAATGAGGTCTGTTGTGCTGGTTTTCGTCAATGCGTTCTCTCTTGAGAAGAGCTAGTAAGAGTGAGACAGTAAACTCGTGCCCTGATTTTAGAGCTTTTCCTGAATCTGCCAGTTCTCAATGGCCTTTTGCTCAAAAGAATCCATGTGCCTGAGACATATATTTTGGGGGGGCATATTCTGGTCCCCCTTATGGCCACCCCCCTATACCTTGCACACAGTAGTCCTGTCATCAACATTTTTTTAATGAAGAAATTAATTAGTAAAAACTGGAAACATGTTTATGAGGGGTTTTATTTGTTTGTTAGTTTTTTTTAAGTCATCTCTACAATGCCCAACACAGGGCTCGAATGACGACCTTGAGATTGAGCATCTCATGCTCCACAGGCTGAGCCAGCCAGGGGCCCAGAATACAAGGTATCATTAAGCAAAACAAACTGCAACAACCTGGCAAAACACGGAGTTTTATGTTCGCATATGCAAACCAGGGTTTGAGTCCCCACTCTGTGGGGTGCAAGGTGCGTCAAGTCATGGCCCCGAACTTCACCTTCCTCACCTAGGAGAGGAGAGGGAGATCTACTTGCAGCCCTCCCTCTCCTCGGATCAATAAAGAGCCCTCCCTCTCCTCGGATCAATAAGTAAGTGCTGTTAGCACTTAGCACAGCACCTGGTTCGCAAAAATCCTTCAGTAAAGGTGCAACTGTGTACGCAGACAAGTTAAAAACGGGAAGGAAACATTTAAAATGGAAAACTTGTATGCTGGGCTGAGAGTGATTATTTATACGCCCCCCCAAAATTCTTAGGAGTTTTAATCGCTACAAAATTAGGTGTAAGTGGGGGGAAAAAGCTGGTCAGAAATGAGGCTGCTGTGAGATTCTCCAGGAAGGGGAAGCGCACCCACAGCATTTTTCGTAGTTTCGCAGCCGGCCCGGTATGGAGGAGGCTGGGCTGCATCACCGTCTTCAGAGATCTCTGTCTGGTTGTTCTGTTACAACAAGCACACACTGATTCTGAACTAAAACCGGGGAAAAAAAAGTTTTGAATAAACATATCGACGTACAGAGCCAAATGGTTGTGAATAAAAACATGGAGCTGATTTCTTCTGGTGTTTTCCGCACACTTCATTTGGAATTTGTTTGTACAGTTTGCTGGGAGCCTCACGGCACAGGCATGAAGACCCTTGAAAGTCCTGTCTCTATTCCTAATACTTGGGTCCCAACACATTTGAATGGTCATGAAGGCTAGAAACTCAAGGGCAGGGCGGCCTGGGTGGCTCCATCGGTTAAGCGTCTGCCTTTGGCTCAGGTTAGGATCCCAGAGTTCCGGGATCGAGTCCTGAGTAAGGCTCCTTGCTCGGCAGGGAGCCTGCCTCTCCCCCTGGCTTGTGCTCTTTCTCTCAAATAAATAAATAAAATCTTGAAAAAAATTAAGAGAAAAAATAAAATAAAATAAAAACTCAAGGGAATACATACTATCAGAAGTCCTAAACAGGGAAACAACTGCAGTTATCAGATGGTTTTTTGTTTGTCAGATTTTAAGGATAAATAATCAAATTCTACTGACTTCAGCGTACTGTCTTTTCTGGGTCCATCCAACCGAAACACTGGGAAACGAGATGAGACATCTCCCTATCAAAGAATAAAGTCAAATTCTATCTAGAAAGTTCTTAACCTCTGTGACTGTAACCAGAAGAAACAATAGATGATGCTTTTTATATTAATGGAACACACGAATGTATATGAATTAATCTGAGGACCACTGAAGATATCCCCTGAAGAAATAAAAACAAATACAGGTTTCTGTGTTTTGTGTTACTTTTTTTTTTTAAAGAAAGAAAGAAAGAAGGGTAAGTTTGTCAGGATGTGAAAACTGCAAGCAAAAAATTGGAAGAAAAAAAGAGGTTGCACGGATAGGGTGTGGAAATGGATAGTGGATTTAAGTCTGTTTTTTGCGAGACAAAAGGGGGACCCCGGAGCACTGGCACTAGGCTGTGTATTCAAAAACATCACTCCTTTGCCTGTCTGCGGGTTGTTGGGGCGGCAGCTTGCTTTCATCCTACGGCAACATGCCTCGGCGGAGAGATGTGCTGAGACAGCATCTGGTGCCTGGACCTTGTTTCAGTGCTTATCAATGTCTTTTTCCAAACAAATGAATTCAAATCTGGTCTCTGCTCCTTGGAATTTCTTTCCTTATCGTACAGTGAAATAAGTCACCCATGGAGAAGAATGCATCTGAACATTTTAAAGATAATTTGAAAACCCACACCCAGTCATAGGACCTGTGATTTTTAGCCATTACCAGCTCCAAGTTGATTCACTGAAATTAAATTCTCCAAATGGCCATTTTTGCTGCATGGTTAATTCCCTAAATGGCCAAATTTACCAGATTCATCTAGTTAATCACCACCACAACAAATAATGTGTTTGTTTTAACTTTTTCTGACAGAGCAATCCCACTTGGAAAGAGAGCTTCTGGAGACATTTGGGACATTTCGGATGATTGTACTTGAGGTTTTAGTTTCGGTTTAGGGCAGTTTACTTTTAGTTTAGACTCATGTTTGGCTGCAGCTGTTTCGTTGGGGCCAAACTGAAGTCTGGTGTGTTCTGAGGATTTTTATATATTAAAACGAGAATTTCTGGGTGTTTCAACAAAGAGTATTCTGTTGGTGTGGAAAGTCAGGGACGTTACAAATGATAGAACAGATTTCTATCTGTTTCTATCCCCTCTTCATGACTGTGTTTTGCCTTTTGAAATTCTCTTAACTGACAGATGATGTTACCCACCACGATCACATAACTATTCTGACATGTTTTCAATGTGTAAGAGATGTTCCATGCCTAAAATGAGAATTACACCCAATCTGACGTTCAATCAAGCTGGATTTGCAAACCAGGCTACAAAGCTGAGATAAACCTGCCCCATGGGAAACAAAAGCTAAAGCAAAACCAAAATTAGTTTCAACTGAAACGAAACCAAAACGTCAAAAAAAAAAAAAAAAAATACCCTTGGGGCGCCCGGGTGGCTCAGTCGGTTAAGCGTCTGCCCTCGGCTCAGGTCACGATCTCAGGGCCTGGGATGGAGCCCCTGAGTCACCTCCCCGCTCAGTGGGGAGCCTGCTTCTCTCCCTCCCACCCCCCTGCTTGTGTGCTCTGTCTCTTTCTGACAAATACATAAGTAAAATCTTCTCCCTCCTGCCCCGGCTCCTCCACGTATATTCTTTCCTGAACCCACTGGTATCGGGCTCCTGCCCCCGGCCGACACTGACCCACTCCTGTCCGGTGCTCCAGGATTCCCCACTCTGCCCAGACCAGCGTTGGTTCTCAGTGTCCTCCCGATCCCATCGCTCAACAGCATGGACACGTGGAACCCGGCCCTCAGCAGCCCTTTCTTCCCTTGGTTTCCACACCTTGCACAATCTGGGTTCTCCTCCCACAGCAGTGAGCACCTCCTTCTTGTCACCACCTGACCTGCTGGGCAGCCACAGAGCTCATCCTCCACCCTCAGCCACGTCCCTACCTGCCCTCACTCCCTGGGTGATGTCCAGCCTCACCATTTTCAGTATGACGCCTGTGCCAATGACCCACGGTTCCAGGTTGAACAGTACCCCTCAGAACCTCAGAATGTGACCTTAGCTGGAACTATGGTTCCTGCAAGTATAATTAAGAGGAGATCATGCTGGATTAGAGCAGGCCCTGAATCCTAGAGCCAGCCGATGGCCTTACAGGAAAAGGAGAGGACACCCAGAGACACCCCGGAATGAATGCCTTGTGACGACTGAGGCAGGGGCTGGAGCAGAGCAGCCGAGAGCCAAGGAACAGCACGGACTGATGGGCAACAGCAGAAGCTGGGAGAGAAGCATGAGACACAGCCTCCAGAAGGACCCACACCTGCCAGCACCTTGATTTTGGACTTCTGACTCTAGGACTGTGAGAAGATGAATTTCTGCTGTTTTAAGACATCAAGTTCTGGTAATTTGTTACAGTAGCCCTAGAAAACTCATATACTAACAAACTGGCAACTTTATCCCAATTCTCTGCTGAGCTCCAGACTCATGTAAGCAACTTATCATGTCCACTTGGGCATCACCTAGACACCTCAAAATTGATATTACTAACACAGGACTCCTGACGTCCTCCTAGCCCCGTGTTGTGGACTGGATGTTTGTGTCCCCACAAAATTCGGATGTTGAAGCCCTAATCCCCAGTGTGTTGGTGCTGGGAACTGGGGCCTGTGGGTTATGAGGTTATGAGAGTAGGGCCCCCGCGATGGGGTTAGTGCCCTTGTAAGAAGAGGAAGAGAGACCAGGCCTTGCTCCCTCTGTCTGCCACGTGTGGACCCAGCAAGAAGGGGGCCTTCTGAAAGCCAGGAGGAGAGCTCTCACAGGAGCCAAATCTGCTGGCACCCTGATTTAGGACTTCCAGCCTCCAGAACCGTGAGAAATAAACGTCTGTTGTTTGAGAGACCCAGTCTGTGGTATTTTGTTTTAGCAGCTCCAGGTGACCATACGCCCTGCTTCCCCCGCCCCCCTCAGTATTCCCACTTAGTAAATAGCAACCTCACGCATCCAGTTGTTGGGTCACCTGCCCAGAAGTCATCCTCGACTTCTTTCCCTCTCACTCCCAAGTGCAATCAATAGCCCATCCTGCTGACTTTTCCTTTTAAATATATCAAGGCTCCAACCAGTGCTCACCTCCTCCAAGGAGGAGACGCCTGCCTAGCTCAAGGTCCCCCCGCGTCTCACCCAGGCCACCACCAAAGCTTCACGATCGCCCTCCCTGCCTCTGTTCTCCCCCCGCGCAGGTTGTTCTCCACACTGTGGCCGGAGCTGCCTTTCCAAACGCAAGTAGGATGTCACCTACAAGAGAACGAGATCTCTGTGCTCCCCACGTGTGCCTACGAAGCCCGACGGGAGCTGTTGCTGGTCTCTGATCTGCACAGACCTCACCCACTGTCTGCTGGCTCCCTCCATTCCCGCCACACCAAACTGCCTTCCATTTCTAGAACACACTGTATGTCTCCACATACAGCTTTGCACTTCTGTTTCCTCTGCTCTTGCCCCAAATGTTGCTGCAGCAGAACTGAGCACTTCCTTCGGGTCTCAGCTGGGTTGCTGCCTCCTTAGAGGAGGCCTCCTGACGACGCACATAAACAGCTCTCCCAGTCTCCCCTCAACCTGCTTTGCGGCTCTCACTATCTGACCTCTTCCATTATTACATTGCTGTCATCTACTGTGTGATGCCATGTTGCACTGCATCGTGCTGTGTTATTATATGACATGTATCACAGTGCATTTATATTGTATGATTACATACTGTTATTGTATACTATCACCTAATGTATTACATTACATATTATGTTGCATATTATATCATATCACATTATAAGATATATAATATTACATATTATTACATTATAGATAGCCACCATGTATAACATTATATTGTTATATTACACATCACATTATATATTGAATTATATATTATTTTATTATATCACTATATTATATATCATATATTATACCATATTATATATTTTATTACATGTTACGTTATATTATTTGTCTGCCTTTTCTCACTACCTCACACTACATGTTTGTATGACTACTTAATACCACTAATGTATTATATGTTCATTTGTATGCTTCTTGCATGTTTCCTCCACTCGGCTGGAAGCCCCATATGGATGAGACCTTCTGCTTTCTTACTATTTTAATCTCAACACCAGAACTGCACCTGGTCAATAGTAAATGCCCAAAAATATTGTTTTAAGGGAAACTGATTCCAGTAAGTGAAATGCATCAAACTGATTTTCTAAGAAAAACCTTGGGGTAAAACAGCAAATTGGGAAGTTTTAAAAATGTGATCATTTGGAGAACTGGTCTCAGCGAATAGACACTTATTAATTTGGGGAGGCAATGGTTTCCCCAAAAGGAGTGTTAAAGGAAAAGTTTTGGTTGGGGTTATAACAGATATCAGATGCCAATGTGGGTTGTGATCCCATCCACCCTGCAGAAATTTCCCACCGAGTGATTGAGGATGGAATTGATTTGGCAGGTCAGAACTGACATTCAGGGGATGTAATCTTCCAGAAATTTGGGAGACCCTGGCCTGAAACATAGTAGACATGGAATAAAAATTGACTGCTGGCATAAATGAAAGAGGTTGGTGGAAACCTGCTTATGGTACCTTTGAAAGACACAGGCTGATCAAACTCTGTGTACCCTGATAGCAGTTGCGTAGAGATCAGTAAGGGCTGTGCAAAATTAAAAACAGGTCAGGCACAGAGGATTAAGAGCAGTTTTAAGTAAATAATTAGAAATACCACACCAGGCCACAAGACAGCTAAAGAAGTGGAAAAAGATGTCGAAGAACACACAGCCAGTCTCTTAACACCGACTTGGAACGTTAAAGGGAAATTAATTTTCCTTGTTAAAAAAAAATACCTAATACCTTTATAATTAAAAATAAAAATAAAAGAGAAACCTTTTTTTTTTTAATCAACTTTTTGAGGGACGCCTGGGTGGCTCAGTCGTTAAGCATCTGCCTTTGGCTCAGGTCATGATCCCGGGGTCCTGGGATCGAGCCCCACATCGGGCTCCCTGCTCCACGGGAAGCCTGCTTCTCCCTCTCCCACTCCCCCTGCTTGTGTTCCCTCTCTCTGTCAAATTAAGAAAAAAAAAATCTTTAAAAAAATCAACTTTTCGAGTTTTGTAAAGCCACTTTGAATAGTATCCCAAGATTGAGCTAATTTATTCCATCCTCATTTGGAATTTGTTAGCACACACCCAAGAGTTCACAGTACGAACAAGAAGAGATTTCCGAGGCCTCCTTATCTCTGCCCTAAAGCCTGGAATGGTGGTGAGAAACGGCAAACTCCTAAAGCAGACCCTGGAATCCATGTCTGTCCTGTAAGAATCTGCCCAGAGGGATATTCTGATGTTTTGAAGAAGAAAGGAAATGGAATGATCCAAAGTTAACAGAATTTTAAGAAAAAAGTATCACATCTTACACATCTCTTGCTTATCAATTTTCTTTTCCCTATCTAGCTAAAAAAAAAAAAGTACCCTTCGCCAGTTGAAGGACAAAACCAAATACTATTTTGTAAGTTGTTATTCGTTGTGACTGATGACAAAACAGAAAAAAAGATTTGCTTTTTACTTTTAAGGAGCAAATGAAGGCATGTAAATTAACTCAGAATAATCAAATCTGGCACATGAAAAAATAAAAGCAAATACTGCTTTATGTCATTTTCTAAGAAGGAAAGAAAAAGAAAACAAGGTTGTCAGAACCTCAAAATTAGAGAAACTGACTAAAAGCAGGTCCAGGGAAATAACTACAAAACAGATGGTGTATTTCGATCTGTTTACCGTCAGGAAGTAGATGTCTCCCAAATACTGACCACATGGCACCCTGGCTCCAAAAACACTGTTCCCTTGCTTAATTACACGACGATGTATATATTTCTTGGAATCAAACCTGGCCTTGCAGTCTAGAGGGAGAAATCCCATGGTAGGCTGATGAGCTGATTTGCCTCTGGAAACTGAGCCATGTGTTAAAAATCAAACAGCTCTGTCTTGATTCGCACCAACTTTCCAGTCCACCCACCCTCAGCTCAAACCTGTTTCCCTCCACTCAGGAGTCATGCGATATTGAGGTTGATGCTCCTCGTTACCCTTGGAGCCACGGTCTTGTCATTGATGAGATGGGGGAAAAGGTCCGAGCAGAGGCCGTGACAGATGGAGGGGATGTTTGATAGAGACCACCTTGTAGGGTCTCGTGCGTGGTAGTGAGTTCATCATATCAAAGGCAGCCATCTGGGGGTCCAGCAAAGTGGGTCTGATTTCGAGCAGTGCAGTGTAGCAGCTGTGAGGTCTGTCTGCAATCACCCCGTGCTGCGCCAGGCGCTGTTCTAGATGCCAGGGCGCCACAGCGGGGCAGAACCAGGCACAGCCCTTTTCCTCCTAGGGTCTAATTCAAATGGCTAACAAACAACTAACTCTTCAAGCAAATTTCAGTACCAACTGTCCCTGGAAAAGAAGCAGGAGTGGCTTTTTTCCATGTGAGAAAAAGGCCAACATCAGCCATGGGGAAACAAACCCCAAATCAAACCTCAGTGTACCATTTCCCACTCGGCAGTCAGGCAGAGGAAACATCACGATCGCACACTGTGTTGGCCGCTCTCATCCCTGGTCCCCAGGGCCTGTAATGGGCACTAACAGGGCTGTGGAGGGGACACTGTTTAGGGCACCTGAGCTGACGCAAGAACACGGCGTGGTCGCCTTGTGCAGCCTTAGCTGGGAACGGTCACGGACGTTCCTCCACTTTGCACTACTTTGCCATGTCCATGAGTGACAGAAAACTCCATGAGTGTTGCTGTGGGGGTTAAAATACATCTCAGGGAGGGGGCGAGTTCTCAAAGACGGAATCAGCGAGTAACGAAATGGACCAGTGCTTGTCTCTGGGGAGAGGAGCCAGGTAGGGGAGACATGGATGGGGAGGAAAATTCACTGTCTAATGGATATTCTTGTCTACTTTCTTGATCTTTGTGTTGGGTGTATTTACTATATATTCAAATACATAAAGGAATGGTTTCAAGTAATTGCAACAGCGACAAGACTTAGTGCCTGTAAGACTTCCTTCTGCCATCTGTAAAAAGGGAACGGTAAGGCCTGTGTCAACGGATGGTAGTCCATCGGTCTGTGTCAAGAAGACCACTCAGGAAAAGGCTTGGCACGGCGTCTGGTCTGTAATAGGCACTTGGTAAGGAAGAGGGGCATTTAAATTCCTTTCCCCATTCTCCCCCATATCTTGACCCCTAAGGTGAAAAGTCTTCAGCTCTCCTAGAGACCCGCCTGTTTTCTGTGACCCCTTCCCTACCCTCGCTCTTTTCTAACTGCGCCAGGCACTTGGCTTGCCTACTCAGTATCCATCCTACCCTCTCTCGCTCTTTAAATAATAACACATTCTCATTTTGTTCAGCAGTGTGGCTTGGTTAAAAATACCTGCTTCCCCAGAAATCCCTTGCGTGAGTGGGGCAGGGGAGTCAGTTCTCGTCGATGAGACATAGGCGAAACCCACCTTGGCACCCATTCCCGAATAAAAAGCAAAGCTTCGGGAGGAGAAGGCATTTTGCCTTTCCCCCTTCTTTCTGCCTGGAACGCGGATGTGATGTCTGGAAGTGCAGCAGCCGTTGTGACCACAAGGAGACAACCTTAACACTGTGAAAGATGAGGAAGAAGAAGAAAATGAGCCTGGGTCTTTGAGGAAGCCACTGATAGTCCACCCTCAGTTATGGAAGAAGAATAAAGCCCTTCCTTGTTTTTATTATCGGGGTAGGTTTATTTCACATGCACATTTGAGATCAGCCTGAACTGATATTGCTTCCAGCAGAGGCCAAGTGTCCCATAAAGGAGCAGGGGTCCCCATCTGTCTTCCTCACCTACCTTCCTTCCAAGGTAACTCAACTCAGGCCACAGCCCAGCCACCACAGTGTGGGCAGACCCTATCCCAGATTTCTCTCCTCAACCCCAGCCCCACATACCACAGACTGATGGGTCTCAGACCCCTTACACTCAGGCCACCACCTCCATCCCTCCACCACAGATGGACTTCTCTCCATCCCTGTTTTCGGTCCTGGTTACCATTCACTCCACAAAACAAAGCCAACCTCACGTTCAACCTTGATCTGTCCTTAACAGCTCTGTGCTTCAAATCCTTCATCTGTAAACTGGAATGATTGGAGGACTAGCTTCACATGGGGTGTGGTGAGAATTATATAACATCATTGGGCTTCCAGCCGCTTTACTGGGAAGAGAATGTGCTGACCAAGCGATGCATCGATCCAGAGGGGCTTAGCAGTTAATCATGTCCTTGGATGCAGCTGCCTGGATACACGTGTGTGCACATGATCTTGGCAGACTTGCGTTGTTCTTAGTTTAAAACTATCAGCAGGGCTGTGGGCTTTGATGTAGCAAGAGGAAGCTGGGGTTTAGTTTTATTCAACATACCATTTGAACGTCTACTATGTGCCGGGCACTGTTCTAAGCATTGAAGATAAAACAGTGAACAAACAGTCAAGATCCCCAACTTCACACTTCGATGCTGTAGTGGGGGAAACAGAGAGTGAGCAAACAAATTGAGGCCCAGGGTGAGGCTGAGAGGAGTAAATGGAGCTGGAGAAGGCGCTGGAGAACAGTGAAGGGGCTCCTCCGTAAGTCAGGCTAGGGAAGAGAGTCAGGGAAGAGCTCTCCGGGGAGATGGGCTTTGGGCAGAGACCTCAGAGAAGTGAGAGGAAGACAGAACCCCTGGACTCGGCAAATAAAAATATAGGACGGCCAGTCCAAGCCGAATTTCAGATAAACAAAGACATGCACTATTTGGGACACGTTAAAACCATTAAATTATTTGCTATGTTGCCACCCATGCTACACCAGGGTCCCGTGAACCATTAAGGAAGGACATAACATACACACCTCACAGGAGCCATTCCGCCTGAGTGAAATTCAGGTTTTCACCCAAGACACAAGGAAACTTATGTCCATACAAAGACTTGTACGCATTCAGGGCAGCTTTGTCTGTAATAGCCCCAAACCTCCACTGTGGCCAGACTCTTTCCTCAACTCTTTTTTTATTTCATTTTATTATTATTATTTTTTAAGATTTTATTTATTTATCTGATAGAGAGACAGCAAGAGAGGGAACACAAGCAGGGGAGTGGGAGAGGGAGAAGCAGGCTCCCAGGGCCCCATGCGGGGCTCGATCCCAGCACTCCGGGATCACGACCTGAGCCGAAGGCAGACGCTTGACGACTGAGCCACCCGGGCGCCCTTTTTATTTCATTTTAAAAGTGGCAAAATACACCTAACACAAAACTTACCATCTTAGCCATTTTTAAGGATACAGCTCAGTGGTATTAAACACATTCACCCTGTTCTACAACCAGCACCACTGTCCGTCTCCAGAGAGACTTACAAAACGGAGACTCTGTCCCCATTCAACAATAATGCCGCATTCTTCCCTCTCTGGGCCCTGGCAACCACCCTTCCTCTTTCTGTCTCTGTGATTCTGAGTACTGGAGATCTCTCCTATAAATGGAATCACACGGTATGATTCTTCTGTGGGCTGGCTGACTTCACTGCGCATAACGTCCTCAAGGTTCATCCGTGTAGTCACACGCGTCAGCACTTCAAGGCTGAATGATGTTCCCTTGTACATACATACCACAGGTTGTTTATCCATTCATCTGCCGATGGACACTCTGGCTGCTTCCACATTTTGCCTTTGCAAATACTACTCCTAGGAAGATAGGTGTGCAGATTTCTCTTTGAATCCCAGCTTCCCACTCTTGGACACACGCCAGAAGTGAACCACTTGGGTCATATGGTAATCCTGTGTTTGACTTTTTGAGGAACCGCCATACTGCTTTCTTCTCAATTCTTAGCCTGGTTGCCCTTGCATTCAACAAGCTCCAGACCAACAGCAGCCCCGCCTCCCTTCACCCCAACCCAGAGTCACCACCCCTTCAACCTCAGGATCATCCCTGCTCCCTATTTCCCTTCCTCCCTCACCCAGCAAGCAACCAAGCCCCCTTGCTTCTGGCCACAAGTGCCTCCTCCTACCCGCTTTCATCTCAGCCTTTTCATAAATGAGTTTCTGAATTTCTCTCAGGTCGACCATGTCTTCCCATTGCCACTGCTCCAGTTTAGGCTAGCTCACCTGCCCCTGGTTTTCAGATAGCTCTGACATCCATTCGCTCCCCAAAGCTTCCTGAATCTCCAGTTACAAACACCAATCCATTCTCCCCTTGGGTACTCCAGATGGCCCTGGCACAGAATGAGGCTTCAAAAATATTAGCACTTACACCTCTCTAACCACCTATCTATCATCTACCAAACATCACACATGTGTGCGTATGGACCTTTTATATAAATATATAATATCCATCAACATAAATGTGTGTCACAGAGGTGTGTGAAGAGAAAGAGAGAGATTCATATAGAAAACTGCTTAAAAATACTTGTGTTAGGGTGATAGGATTATGATAGTTTCTTAAAGGTATTTAAAAAAATTTTTTTAAGTTTATTTATTCATTTTTTTAGTAATCTCTACACCCAATGCAGAGTTTGAACACACGCCCCTGAGATCAAAAAGTCACATGCTCTTCTGACTGAGCCAGCCAGATGCCCCAAGATATTTTTAAATTAAAAAGATAGTACAAAATCTTCGAGAAACTTCAAACTATACAGAAATGTAGAAAGAAAAACTGAAAATAGCCCCCCACACCCAATTCCACAGGCCAATCACAATGTTTTCTTGTTTTTTTTCCTTCTTGAATATTTTTGTACAAAAGGAGTATATGTGTGCGTGTGCATGCACGGGGACACACATAGTTTCTATCTTGTAGGAATGAAATTATATTCTATACATTGTACAGCCACTTTACCTTTCTTTTTTTGGAACCAACAGTCTATCCCAGACTTTTCATCCCACAATGCTAACCACGACAAATATTTTTTTTCCTTCCAGCGATTTTCTTTGTGTGTACAAAAATGTTAGTAAATACAGATATACACATACACGCTCTGCATATTATTTACCAAACTGAGTGTATTTTTCTCTTTCTGACCCAAAAGTCATGCCCAAATGCAAGCTCTGCATTAAACTTTTGGACAACTGCTTAAAACAACTTGTTTTGCCATCCCTTATCGACTGACAGACAACAGTATCTCCACTATTTTGCAAACTATTTATGAGATCTAAAGTACTCAAATTCAAACTAATCCACTATTTTGCAACACTGTTCCCAACTACAGTGTGCACTTCTGTGAATCCTTCTGTAGGATTAATTACTGGAAATAAGTTTTTTGTGTCAGGGGTTATGCATATTCAAAATGGTTTGTTTTTTTTTTTTTAAGATTTTATTTTATTTTATTTTATTTTAACGATTTTATTCATTTATTTGAGAGAGAGGGAGAGGGAGAAGCAGGCTCCCCGTTGAGCAGAGAGCCTGATGTGGGGCTCCATCCTGGGACCCCTGAGATCATGACCTGAGCTGAAGGCAGATGCTTAACCGACTGCACCACCCAGGGCCCCCCAAAAGATTTTATTTTTAAGTAATCTCACACCCAACGTGGGGCTCAAACTCACAACCCTGAGATCAAAAGTCGCATGCTCCACTGACTGACCCAGTAGGGTGCCCCATATTCAAAATGTTGGTAAGTCTGACCAAATCACCCTTTAAGAGGTCACGTCCTTAAAACCCTCATCACTGTGTAGGAGAGTCCTGGCCTTTATCAATATTTTAATTTTTGGATTTGTCTAAAAGTTAAGTCTGGCATTGTGTTTGTTTGTTTGTTTTGATTTGCATTCCCTCATCAACCAAGAAGTTGAGCCTCTTGCACTAACTTCCCTGGCCTTTTCTCTTTCTTGTCATTCTGCCTATTGATTATTTCGCTCTCAAGTCTTCACCTTAACAGGCAGGTACTGCCCCTCTTTGTGCGTAAACTTCCCTCCAATGTCCTCTCCAATTCCCCACTCGACACAAACCAACTTGCAAAGGATTAAAATTTAAACATCAGAAACGGAACGGGACAAAATGGCCACGTTGGAGAGTCAGAGTGAAAACTGGCCTGAGCAGGATCTCAGGAGTGAAATGTGCCAAACAGCCGCGAAGCTGGGGATTAAAGTCTTTCTTCCATCTGGAACCTGGCGTCTACAAAACAGTGACCACATTGTGAGCCTTCCCAGAAAAAGCGCTGCGTTGCCTGGCTACCCGGCAATGTATATATGACTTGGCAGCAGTCCTGGCTTTGTAGCTCAGAGGAAAGTTCCAGGGTGGGATGCAAGCTGAGGTTCCAAGGACAAATGGGCCGAAAGGTTTAACCCATTCTTTTCAGAGAGCTCAAGCTGAGGGGCCTTCTGGGCCCAGGTAACCTCGGCCAGGTGGTCAGATTTCCAGGATCTTTGATTTTCTTCTTTGCAGAATGGCCTTAGCGAGACCCAACTTGGGGGCAGACTACTAGAATCCATGACATCCCTAACCCACCTGCCACTTCCAGGACCCAGCATCTGGAAAACGGTCTGACACTCACTGAGCCCCGAAGTTCTGTGGCTTTGAGATGCTGGTTTAACAACTCTAAGCACAGGTTTCTTGTCAGTAACCTGAGGGCTTGGTTGGGCTGGGTTGGGTTGGGTTGTGTTGAACATTCAACTCATGGAAGGTGATGGCAGAAATTTCCTGCTGCTGTTCCCTCCTTCACTTCTCTTTAGCATATTTACGACTGGTCTGCCCTCCTGGCAATTCTCATAGCTTCAGTGACACCATACTGGGCGGATTCTGCTTCCAGCTTTGCTATGGCTTCCAGGACGAGTGTTCAATGAGGAACTTACCAGGCCCGCAAGGGTCTGCCTCCCAGCTCCCACCGCTTACTGCCCTCCGGCCTCGCTGGCCTTCATCTAGTTCTTTGATCATACCACGGTACTTCCCATGTCCAAGCCACCCTTTGCTCAGATCAGGGCAGACTGCTTCCCCTGCCGCCAGGCTCACAACAAATACCATCTCCTCACACAGGCTTTCCCCAGCTGCTCCCTCTAGAATAGCAGTGACATCCAGGCCTCTCAATCCTGCCCTCAACCCCAGACCCTCAATGCCACTGGGCTCCCTGATGATGCCACCCTACCTCCTCCCATACATTTTGTGGATCTGCAAGTCCACTCCGACCCCAACACCGGGTTACTCAGAATTATCTCGTACTCACTGAATCGGGTGCTTATTGGTTTGCCAACAAACAAACCACCGAACAGCCAGCCAACAAACACTCTCCTTTATTTTGGTCATAATGCTTTCTATTTCATTTAGGGAACCCAGGCACCCCAACTCTCAGAGTGGAAATGACATCACTTTCTGATCCAGGAATGGATCCATGTCTCAGGTCTGGGCAACTAGCATCTCAGGGACTGACTCGTGGATGGGCTTGGGACTTGGGTGAACTCTTAAGAGAGATGCTTTCTCCACAGCTAGGCTGGCAGCACCTGTGCCTAGAGCTGTTGGCAGCATCTTTACCACCATGAGGGGAGAGCCTATGGCAGAATGAACCAGGTCAGGGGAAAGCAGGCCCCAGAGCTCGAGACATAAAGCTCACATCTTGATGACATCATTTGAAATGCTGGATCCAACTATACTTGAAGCACGCTGAACTTTACAGATGTCAAGGCAATACATTCCCACTCACTTTAAGAGTTCATTTTCTGGGGCACCTGGGTGGCTCAGTCGTTAAGCGTCTGCCTTCGGCTCGGGTCATGATCCCAGGGTCCTGGGATCGAGCCCCGCGTTGGGCTCCCTGTTCAGCAGGAGTCTGCTTCTCCCTCTCCCACTCCCCCTGCTGTGTTCCCTCTCTCGCTGTCAAATAAATAAATTTTTTTTTAAAAAGTTCATTTTTTTGTCACTTACATCTGAAATACAGTGACAGATAAAACCCCTATCTAAAGCCCTGTCACCCCTCAGGTTAAAAACATTAGAGTCATCCCTGACTCTTCCCTCTTCTCCATTCCCCACATCTGAAGAGCTGCCATGTCCTGTGACGTCTCCTGCATAGACGTGTCTCCCATCACTCTCCATGCTTATGCCTCCACTTACCACCCTTCACACGGACACAGGTCCCAAGTCTCTAGTCCGCGCCACCGTTAATTCCCCACCGCTTGCTTGCCTCCATGTTGGCTCCCTCCATTCCAGTGTCTAATCTCAAAAAGGACATCCTCCCAAAACACCAATCTAACTCTCTCTCCTGCTTAGCAACGCCTCTTCAGTGACAAGAGAAAGAAGTATTAATTGCTAAAGTAAAACCAAACAAATGAAATAAAAGTTGTGTACTGAATCAGGTCACTGAAAAGCCCGGGGTGGCTGGATTCGGGCAACAACGGACCAAGGTCCTCAAAACCTTTCACTGGAGATCCATCTCTCTCCGTCCCTACGCTCTGATTTCCCTAACCCCTCCCACAGAGCTTTTAGGGCTATCCCTCATTGGCCCAGACTGAGTTTCAGGTCCGTCCTGGAGCCAGTTACAACTGGCTTCTGTTGACCAGGTAGAGGTCACAGGAGCCCCATACACTGAGAGGGTTGGAGGCGAGGGTTCTTCAAAAGGAGAAGGGGGTGTTGCCGGTAAGCACGATCTTACATCCACCCAAAGCATACCAGTACCTTAGAGACCAACTGCAAGCTCCACGAGGCTCCCTGTGGTCTCCTCGTACCCACACCTCACCTCCCCCGCCACTGGCACCTCCACGCACTAGTGAGAATCAGCCACGAGCACCTCCACGCACTAGTGAGAATCAACCACTCTGTGCTCCCTCGACTTTCTCACCCCTGGACGTCTTCACACATCCACTCAGTCCCAACACTTGACCCTCCCACTCTCTTTTCAACAATTTCCGGCTCAGTGCTGAGGCCTCAAAGGTCACTTCCTCCCCGAAGGAGGCCCTGAGACCCCACAAATGAGATCTGGTGCCCAGGGTGGATATTACTGTAGGTAGCAGTCCTCGTTTCTTTGAGGATATTAACCCTGCCCCTTATCCTGGGGACTGTTTCTCCTTTGCCCACAACCCCATTGCAGGTGACCTATTAGAGCATTCTCTGTGTGTGGCCCACCCAGGCCTGTGAAGAGCCTTCTAAGGACAAGGCACGCAAGACTGCTCCTCGCAGATGGATAACCTAGGAATAGCACCGTTCTGACCTCATGGGGAAGACTTGCGTGACAGTGTGCTGCCAACATGCAGATTCAAGTGATAGAAAGACAGCTGCTGGCTGCATTCCACTACCCTGAGCACGGCTACACCTCTTCCCTCCCCGGGATTTGGTTACCAGAGCCAAGAAAGTCCCCCTCTTTGCCTAAACTAGTTAGAGTTGTTTCTGTCATTGGCAACCCTCTCAGACCAGCTGCACCCCTGCCATTCTACGGAGTGGCCCCATGTGCCAGAGGAGAGGGCTGAAGGTGAACTAGACTGGGCTCCTTTCCCTTGCAATCAAGATGGCCCCGTAGGGCCACGCAGAGGGAGGCGCCATCCCAGTGATGCGCTCTCAGACACACTTAACAAATGGATGCTCCTGTAAGACTTGCTGCTCTTTGGGGGTATCACCTACGAAGAGACATTTGAGCCTAGGGTGCCATGCTGGATGAGAATTCCATTCAAAACGAATTGAGCTCCTGAGACACAGAGTAATATATGGTGGGTAAGGGAGGTCATGCTTCCTGAACTCCACACATTACTTGCCACGTGACTGGAAACAAGTTACTTAACCTCTCTGTACCTGTTCCTTCATCTGTGAAGCAGAGGTGATGATTTATTTATTTATTTATTTATTTTTTAAAAGATTTTATTTATTTATTTGAGAGAGAGAGAATGAGAGATAGAGAGCACGAGAGGGAAGAGGGTCAGAGGGAGAAGCAGACTCCCCGCTGAACAGGGAGCCCGATGCGGGACTCGATCCCGGGACCCCAGGATCATGACCTGAGCTGAAGGCAGTCGCCCAACCAACTGAGCCACCCAGGCGCCCGAGGTGATGATTTAAAAAAAATAAGTATGACCTCATAGGATCGTAGAGGATAAAGTAAGAAAATCTATACCAAGTACACAAACAGCACCTCGCATTTAGGCAGCCCCAAATAAGTGTGAAATATGAATAGACCCACTCGCTGAACGTTGCATAGAAAGAAGCAAGCAGAAATATTTGCGAGTCCACCAGAAACATGTGGGTGAAGAGGGAAAACACGAATCTGTCTGAACACACGTGCATTCCTCGCTTTTCTTATAATAGCCACTATGCATCCCACCCCAGGTGCTGTGTTTGCCCCCCAGGCACTCGCTACATCTCTTCTGAGACTGCCCCTTCTCTCACTCTCCTGTCATACGGTTCAGGTGGGGCTGATCCCCACCCCGCTGACTCCAGGCGGGGACCGAGGACCTCGTCTGGCCCGGAGAGCGGTATATCCCCTTGGCCTCAGTGACTGGTTCAGGGATGGGCGTATCACCCAAGGAAGGTCACCAGGGAACGAACAGCAGAAGGTGAGGATTCCAGGGGCCTTCTTGGAGGCTGGGCTACTCTTGCAGTCACCAGTCAGCGAGGAGGGAAGAAAATCAGAAGAGAGCATCACTGTGGAGGTCAGGCCATCCAGGCGGCTGCAGAGGTCGTGCTAAGGGGGAGAATGTGAAAACGGTGCCCTTGACTGGAGAGCGGAATGGGACCCAAGTGGGGAGGCAGGCCTCGGGGAAGAACACAGCCATCCAGACACAGCAACAGGGGAAGGAAGACCATGGGGCCCAGATCCAGGCGTGAAGGTAGTGCTGGAAGAAGGTGGCAGTGTCCTTTTGATGCTAACATTTCATTAGAAAGTTGTGGCACCAAGTGCAGCACCAAATAGCCACGCCTTGACCTTGGCTTCTCCTTGTGCAAGTCTCCAGGAATGAAGCGGCACCCAGCAGAGCTCAAGAGCCAGCACGATTCCTCCCAAACCACCCAGTTTAAATCTTGGCTATTGGACAAACCACCTCTCCCTTTCCTGATTCAGTTTCCCTACATGAAGAAAAAAAAATCTCTGAAAGTATCCAGCCAAAAGGTTATTGTGAGCATCCACTGTAACAAAGCTTAGCTCACAAACTTATCTTTGCTTAATGTTACTTATTGCTGAGAATGAGACAGTATTCAACGAAATTCAAGAAGAAAGGTATCAGGAAAGCACAGGGCTTACAAAAGGACTATGGCCCCCACTTATTTTTTTTTTAAGTTTATTTATTTATTTATTTATACCCTCTGAATGTGGCTTGTTAGGAAAAAACTAGCAGAGAAATGATTAACGGTGAGTTGGGTATTTTATTGGCTATCAAAGATGGAGCTACAACATGCAATCATCTTTCAGCAAAAGCTAATGAAAGCCTTTCTCCTACGAGTCTGGGTAAGTGTCCTGGAAAACAGAAGGCACCGCATTATTTCCAACATATTCCTTTTACTTCATGCATTAACCTTGATTTGTCAGAGCAAATCCTGGTCCTTTTACTCCCTCCTGCTTTAAACAGTCTTTCTAATTGTCGCTCGGTTTGGGATCCCAAGAGCTTTCTTAGCCCTGGACAATGGGCCTCGGTAAGACTGGGGGGCAGGGGAGAGGTACGCTATTCATTTGTAAAGTGCAGAAAGGGGAACCGCACGGCGCCTCTCTGGGAAATCGCTTCCCTTAAACAATCAGCCTTTCTTCCGCCTTTCTTCCCTGCCCTGCAGGGCGTGCATGCCTCCGGGGTTACAAGTAACCTAATTTGAAGGCCACAGCTCTGATGACCTTCAGGTCGCCGATTGATTTGGAGCCTCCAGCCTTCTGGGCCACTCAGTGTCTCCTGGGACACTCCCAGGCAGCCACACCAGACTGAGGGACGCCAGGAGCCTCCTTTCCTTAATCCCTCCAGCTGGGGCTGGATGCCCTGGCCACAGCCAGGAAGAAGGCTTGTACCTCAGCACAGGGGCCTGCCTGAGCCCCTGCCTGACCCCTCCAAGTGACAGGATTTGTATACCAGTAAGATCTAGGGGATGCAATCCGGTTCGAAAGGGAAACAAAGTGTTACTGTTTTCATATCCAGGAGTGGGGGAGGCCTTGACTCTCTCCACGTTTCCATACTCAGGAGGGAGGTAAGCACAGACCCTGTAAATATTTCCATGTCCAGGAATGGGGTAGATGGAGACCCTGCCTCTGCTTTCATCCACTTTGGGGGCAGGTGACCCAGTAAAGCTTGTCTCCAGCCGCAGTGAGGATTCAGGAAGAACCAGAATGTCCTGCACCCTCCTTTCCAGCCCCGCTCAGCCTCAACCTTCCCTAAGGAGGGGAGCAGGAAGGGAGGGGCAGAAGGGGCTCACCCCATTCACCTTGCAAATCAAAGAGCAAGAAGGCTCCCAGCTTCCAGCCCTGGTACAGAGCCCTCTGGGGCACCAGGAGCTACAGTCTATCCCTCTGATACCATATTACAGGACAGTGACAGGTGGTTCCCCTCTGGGAGCCCCTGCTCTCCCTCCCTGGTGGCGAGGAGAGGAATTCAAAGACCCTGCCTGGGACAGTCAGGTGTAAACTATAAATAAAATTCTGTCAGACGCCCACAGTGCAGCATTCACTTGTTCAACAAGTGTTTTACAAACACTGTGTCCCAGGCACTGGGCTAAATTCTGGGCAGTCACAGGAGCTCGTGGCGATGCGGAGAAGGGGACAGGGACTCTGACAAAGTCAAGATACCTTTTTAAATTAGTGGCAGGGCGCCTGGGTGGTGCAGTAGGTTATGTGCCTGCCTTCTGCGCAGGTCATTATCTTGGGGTCCTGGGATCGAGCCCCGTGTGGTGTGGGGCTCCCCACTCAGCGGGGAGTCTGCTTCTCCCTCTCCCTCTGCCCCTCCTCTGCTGGCGCTTTCTCCGTCTCTCTCTCTCAAATACATAAATAAATTCTTAAAAAAAATAAAATTAAAAAAAATTAATGGCAATGGGCAATGATTTCTTGGGTGTGACACCAAAAACGCGGGAACAAAGGCACAAGTACACAAGTGGGATTACAACTAACTTCAAAACTTCTGTGCATCGAAGGAGATAACCAACAAAACGAAAGGGCAACCTATAGGATGGGAGAAGATATTTGCAAACGGTAGCGCTAACAATGGGTTAATATTCAAATTATATATATAAAGAACTCCTAAATTCAACAAGCAAGTAAATAAACCCAATTTGAAAATGGGCAAAGGACTTCAACAGACGTTTCTCTGAAGACGATACGCAAATGGTCAACAAGTACATAAAAATGTGCTCTGCCTCATTAATCATCAGAGAATGCAAACCAAACCCACAATGAGATAGCATTTCACACCCACTAGGGTGGTTATTAGAACAAAACAGAAACAGAAAATACCCAATGTTATAACGGCGGGGAGAAATGGGAACACTTGCACCCTGCTGGTGGGATTACAAAATGGTGGAAACGCCATGGAAAACAGCATGGGGGGTGTCCCTCAAAAAATTAAAAATAGAACTACCCTGGGATCCAGTAATCCCACTTCTGGGTACACATGCAAAAAACTTGACAGCAGAGTCTCAGAGAAATACACCCATATTCTCAGCAACAGTGTGATTCACAACAGCCAAGAGATGGAAACAACACAAGTGTCCATCAGTGGATAAGTACATAAACACAATGGTATCCACACGATGGAATATTGTGCAGCCTTAAAAGGCAAGGAAATCCTGCCACATGTTACAATATGAATGCACCCTGAGGATATTATGCTAACTGAAAAAGAGGCTGTCACCAAAAAGACAAATATTGTGTGATTCCACTTCTGTGAGGCTCCTAGAGTATTCACATTCAGAGAAATCAAAGGACAGAGAGCCGGGGGAAGTGGGGTGTTGTTTGGTACAGAATTCTAGATTTGCAAGATAAAAAAAGGTCTGGAGATCTGTTTCCCAATAGTGTTTATGTAACTGTACACTTAAAAATGGTGAAGACAGTAAATTTTATGTTTTGTGTATTTTACCTCAATTTAAAGACTGGAGATAAGAAAACAGGGTAATCTGCTGGTTCCTCAGGAATTCCTACAGAGGAGAGGCTTCAGAAGGGTGAGAAGGAGGGACCCTGGTGCGGGTTTGTGCATCACTTTATAAATCACACAGAGAAGACATCAGTTATGCACATCAAAGAATGGGTGTCAATCGTGGAGCTGGGGCCACCTAGGAGGTGACAGGCATTTTTGGAGGGTGTAAGGGACTATTCTAGCTGTCTCTAACGAGACAACATTGAAGCCCCAGCCTAAATGAGAAGTCAAAGGAAGGTCTGTGTGAAGAACATACAGAAAAGGAGAACAAGTGTGAACCCCTGGAGAGAGGCTTGGGAGAAGCCTGGTGTGGCTGGAGCAGTGCATGTGACGTGCAAGGTGACGGGAGGTCATTCTGGGCTGGGGAAAGGGTCTTGTAGGGGTGAGAGGCCACGGGGACACTGCAATCCATAACGACAACATGTGAATGAGCTGGAGGTTGCCATCAGGTGGGGCTAGGATGCCTGAGCAGCAACAGAAGGGGAAACCACCCCGGGGTAGGCAGGTGAACGTTTCACAACCAGCCCTTAGGGGAACAAAACCATAGTCTGTAGCATTTGCCGATTTCCACTGTGCAAATACTCCCACTGAGGCTGATGGGCAAGCTAACAAGGTCACATCACCAAATGTGGTGGAGTTGGGAAGAGAGGACCGCGACTGGTGCTTGTGAGCCTGTGAAGGCCACTACCAGTCCACCGCTGGAACTTCCCTTCTTCTGGGCAGGATCAGAGAAGGGCTCCTGGAGGAAGTGTCCTGAAAAGTGGAGACAGAACCAGGAAGGAGAGGCCACAGGAAGGAAGGTGTTCCAGGCCAAGAGATCTGCCGCTCCAAGTCTGGCCCTCAAGAGCAGGGCCTCCGAGAAGGGCGGCGTGACAAGTATGGAGAGGGCAGACCCAGTCTGGCTTTCTTTGGTAACTGTGATGAAATGCATGTAGCATAAAATTTACCGTCTTAATGATTTTTAAGTGTACAGTTCAGTAGTGTTCTGTATATTCCCACTGTTGTGTGGCCAACCCCACCATCCATCCCCAAACTCTTTTCATCTTGCGAAACTGAAATACTCTGTCCCCATTGTTAGATATCATCTCCCCAGGCCCTGGCACCCACCCTTCTACCTTCTGTCTCTATGAATCTGACTCCTCTAGGGACCTCACAGAAGTGGAATCATACAGTATTTGTCTTTCTGTGACTGGCTTATTTCTCTTAGCATGATGTCTTCAGGGTCTACTCATGGAGCCCGTGTCAGACTGTCCTTCCTTTGGAAGGCTGAATAGTATTTCATGGGATGGACAGACCACATGTTGTTTATCTGGCCACTCATCGATGGACACTGGATTGCTTCTGACACTTGGCTATTGCGAATAATGTTGCTGAGACACTGGTGTGCAAGTATCTCTCTGAGATCCTACTTCTAAGTCTTTTGGGGATATAGCCAGAAGTGGAATTGCTGGCTACAGCCTGTTTTGCACATTCCTCTTTCCCCAGCATAATGTCTGGCACCAACAAGGGTTTTGGGAGATACTGAACTGTGCTTAGAAAAAGGTCTTGGGCAGAATCCTACGATCTTGGTACTGTATGCCCAGCATCTACCAAGAACTCCATAGAAGCTATTTCATTTAAGGTAGGATCTACTATAATACCCATTTCACAGTGGTAGAGAAGTGAAACCACTTGAGTGGGAGGAGCTGCAAGAGAAGCAGTATTTGTGGGCAGAGCCTTGGGTCTACTGGAATTTCCAATCAATGCTAAGGGGTGGGGGTGGTCTTCATCCGAAGGGGTCTGACTGGTTTTTAACAGGGAGGGTGATGTGACCAGATTTTTCTCTAGCGGAGATCCTTCCGACTGTAAGCAGAGTGCATCTGAAGCCACTCAAATCCGAAGTGACCCGGAGCTAATGTCTGGTCATAGAGATGGGGGAAAAGAGGAAAGGTCTGGAAGGCATCTACAGGGATAGTTGGGCACAACATAATGTGCAAGACATGGGCTCCCCAGTTCCCGCCTTGCGTATCATGTGGCTGACTGATAATAACCCTTCCCTAAAAATGGGACAATGTTTAAATAGAAATGGTTAGTAGTTGCTGGGCAGGGATCTCCTCAAGGGAGGGCAGCCAGTGTCTCCCCCTTTGCTGAGCCCGCAGATGTGTCCTTGGATCAAATGACAGCTGTGGGGGTGGAGAGGGCTAGCAGCAGGAAAAAGCAGGAAGAACAGGGCCCGCACTTAATCCGCCACAGTTGTTCTGGCTTTGAAAGGAATATGTTGTCCAGGATGGCCTCTCCCCTAGTTCTCTCTTTCACACAAGATTGTTTCATTTTTCCCATGCTAAAAGGAATATGTGCCCGTTGTGGCTACTTTCAAAATTACAAAAAAATTAATTAAAAAATTAAAATTATCCACAAGACCAACGAGAGATGAATTCTAGAAACATTGTGGAATATTTTCATACATTTTTCCCCATGAAAATATATTCATGAAAGCCACTTTTAATGAAATTGTGAGGATGCTATTCATTTGACAATTTTTAACTGAGTGCCTATTATGTGCAAAGCATTGTTCCAGGTGCTGGGGATATAGTGGCACTCAAAACAGACAAAATTAATTCCCTGCCTTGTGAACTTGACAACCTACACGGTGTGCACTTTGCTCTTCCTACTCTTTCCTTCTCCAGAAACAGAAGCCCCTATTCTCATCAAACAATTTTAGAGACATGCCTTATAATGAAAACTTAAATTGTCATTGTATGGACATGCCAAAATACGTTTGCCCTTCAGAAATTATTAGACTTCCAGTTCATTTCCAGTTTTTTTTGTGTAAATGTAAATAAAACTGTAATGAAAATCCCTGTACACACATTCTTTTGTGCCTTGCTGCTTCCTTCCTAATGGAAAATCCCCAGGATCAGAAGTATTTGGTCAGTGGGAACACAGACTTGAAGATTCTCTACAGAATTCTCTACAGAAGTTTAAAAATTCTTCCCCATCATCAGATAATATGGGGATAACTACTGTTAAGGTTTAGGGATATTTACTTCATTCTTTTTTCTCTGCATACATTATCTATCTGTCTGTCTGTCTATCTATCCATCCATCCCCCCTCCACTCAGCCAGCCAGCCATCCTTCCTTCCGTCTGTCCATCCATCCATCTACCCATCCATCTCTACCCTCCCTCCCTCCCTCCCTCCCTCCCTCTACCTCTCTACCTATCAGTCTAGACTTTGTCATCATTGGAAACTGTATCATGTTTGAAATCCTGATAGACAGTCCTGTTCCCAACACTAGCCCCTGTCCCTTTGGTCTTCTTCCTCTCCCCCAGCACACACACAAACTGTGGCATTATTGGCACATTCAGTCTGTTACACCTGACTTCATGTTCCTTCCTGTCGAATTTACAGTCCATGGTCCATTCTGACAATAACTCTATTAGTGTTCTATTACTGTGTAACAAATTACCACAAGCTCAGTGGCTTAAAATTCTATAGGTCTGAAGTTGAGGCAGGCTCTACTGGGCTCTTCGCTCAGGATCTCAGGAGACCAAAATCAAGGTGTGGGCTGGGCTGTGCTCTTATCTGAAGGCTTTGGGGAAGAATCCACTTCCAAGAATTCACTTCCACACCCCTCTTTGGCCATTACAGACCGCAGTAGCCAGCCTCAGTGATCCTCACCTCTTTGTGAAGGCTCTCCCACACTGAGCAGGGACGGTGAGCCGTGTCACCGTAGCACACTGCAGAAGTGACAGTGTGAGATGGCTCAGGCTAGATCATAAAAGACATTGTGATTTCTGCCTTGTTCTTTCTTGGATAAGATGGACTCTGAAGGAAGTAGGCCACCATGTTGTTAGAGACACTCAGGTGGTCCTATAAGGGTGGGAGGGACCGGGGCTTCTAGACAACAGCCAGCATCTACTTGCCAGGCACTTGAGCGAGCCATCCTAGAAGTGGATCTTCCCAACCTAGTCAAGCCTTCAGATTGACTGAAGGGTCTATCTTTTCTTTTTTTTTTTTTTTTCCCCAATTTTTTTTATTGTGGTAAAATACACATAACAAAATCTACCATCTTAGCCATTTTTAACGTACAGTTTGGTGGTATTAAATACATTCATAATGTTGCGCAACCGTCACCACCATCCATCCCCAAAACTCTTTTCATCTTATATAACTCAAACTCTGTCCCCATTAAATAATAATGCCCCATTCTTCCCTCCCCAGGCCCTGGAGACCATCGTTCTACTTCCTGTCTCTATGAATCTGACCAAGTGGTAAGTACTCCATAAAAATGGAATGGTAAAGTTCTGTCTTCTGGACACAAGGGTTCCAATTTTTTTTTTTTTAAGGGTTCCGATTTCTCCGTATCTTTGTCAACACTTGTGTCTGCTTTGTTTTGTGTCAACAGTAGCTATCCCGATGGTGTGAGGTGTCAGAACAGTGCTGTGCTGTGGAAGGGTTCCAAGCCGGAAGAGACACAGTCTGTGTTTTTACGTTTGTCTGACTGCGTTTTGGAGAATGGCTGTGAGGGATAAGAGAAGTTGCTGCAATAGGAATCTACTGTGGCCATCACTGCGGGGAAGATCACAGCTGTGGCTTTGAGACAGAACAAGGGGGATGGAGAGAAGTGGAGAGATCCGAGTGATGTTAATGGCGGGGACAGAAAAAAGATGGCAGTTAGGAGAGAAATTTATGTCTGGAAATCTCACCAGAACATTAACACAAGGCCCAGTGTCCAGATGAAAATTTCAAGTCAACAGCCTTCTAAGGAATTTCCCTGATCCATGAGCTAAACACCTGCTGGAGTCCAAGCTATGCACACATCAGTGTCTAATAATCAACGGAGGGACCCGTTTTCTTGGAAGGGCACAGTGTGCCTGTAATCCAGAGAATGCCCATTTCCAAAATGGAAAAAGGTGAAAGACCAGCTGTCTGTTTTGCAAATATATCCCTGGTTCCTGGTTTTAGTGAGTGTCCCCTAACACCCAGGATACCGATCATCTTTCATGTCTTCTACCTCTGAGTGTATTTCCTATCACCCCACGAAAGTAGGTTTATGGAAGATGCTTCTCAAGTTGAATAAAAGCCACGTTTTACTATAAAGCAATGAAAAAATGTCACTTTTATTCCTTTATCACCTCATATAGCAGTGGTTCCCAACTGGTTGGGGGGGGTGGCAATCCGGGCCCCCAGGGGACATTTGGCAATCAATGTCTGGAGAAAAATTTGGTTACACGACTGAAGGTGGGTAGTGGCCAGGGACACTGCTCAACATCCATCATCCACAGGACAGCCCTACACACACACACACACACACACACACACACACACACACAAACACACCCCAAAGGAAAATCAGATGTCAATGTTGGTAGTGCTGAGGTTGAGAAACCCCGTTCCGTAGACACTTAAACATACACGTGTACCCCCACCCCCAGGCCTCACAATATTCATAACCCCGTTTTCACAGGGAGTTATACTGCATCATAGATGAAAAAAGTGTACAAACACAGCTTCAAGGAAAGTGGAGGATTTGCCTCTCCTCATCTCATACTATGTAACTAAATGGTTCCCCTAAACCCTCGTAGTGGAAATTCTAGAGCTTCCACTGCTTAAAAGCCTAATGGTTTTTCATAAAGGAGCTTCAGTTATTTTTCTGATAGCAGTTGGTGGGGGGGGGGTTGTTAGTTGGTTTGAAGTAAGGGAGTGGTAAAGTCTTATTTGTGTGGGGCATCGACTGGAGGGTGGGCAACAATGGAAGCAGGGATACCATCAGGAGACCAATGGAGTGCTCCAGGGGAAGGGGAAGGGTGGGAGAGGCCCAGGGGCCAGCAAAGGAGGTGGAGAGATCTTGTCTGAAGGAGGAGGTGCTTCTGAAGCATAAGGGACAGGACTTTGTGGTATATGGGGACTGTGATTAGGGGAGGGGTGCGTTGACGTCCATGCTTCTGCCTTACAGCTGTGATAGGCATTTCCCTTCCCAAGAGACGTGCAGGCTAATGACCCAGCCAAGATTTAACTCCCTGAGAACAAAAAATCAGTTCCTCATAGGGAAGGAAGACCAGAACAGCCAGGGCATGTCCAGGAGTGGCGTGGGGCCATTTCCACTCCTCTACTTCCCCTAAACTCCTTTCCTGAGGAAGGACTGGGGCCTCCAGGAGGCCCATTTGGGGAAATGGAATTGGAAATGGGCAAGAACCAATCTCTCCTGAAAGGGTGAACCGGGGCTGCCACTCCATTCTCTGGGTCACAAGAGGGGCCAAGTTCCTGCTGCCAAGCCACCTGGGCTTGAATTACGTGGGGACTTCTGGCGTGCCCCTGTTCCAGTCTGCACCAGGACATCCTAGCTGTTGCTGAAGAGTGGGTTGGAAGGAGGCAATATGGAGGCAGGGTGGCCATCAGGGAGGCAGTTCACAAATGGAGACAGTTCTCCTTGCACTGTACTAATTCAGTGGACAAAACGCACCAAAATTTCTGCCCTCATGGAATTCAGTTATAGTGCAGGTTTTCTCAGCCTGGCAGGACTGACACTCTGGGCTGGATAATTTTTGTTGTAGGGGTCTGCTCTGTGTTTTGTAGGCAGTTTAGCAGCATCCCTAGTCTCTGCCCACTAGATGCCAATAACACCCCTCCCCCTCAGTTATGACAACTAAAAACATCTCCAGACATTGTCAAATGTCCTGTGGGCGTAACACTGCCTCAAGCTGAAAATCACTGTTCTAAGAGGAGAGGACAGCCAGAAAAGATAAACAGAATCCTTAAGGAAATTATACAGTGTTCTAGCAAGTGATATGTAATCAACTTAAAGAGGGCAGAGAATGCTAGGCAGTGTTAAAGAAAAACTTACTTGTGACACTTTTTTCCAGCTTTACTGAGATGTAAGTGACATAAAACATTGTGTAAGTGTAAGGTGTACAATGTGTGGATTTGACACACTTACATGTTGCAAAACGATTACCACCATAGCTAACACCTCCATTCATCCCTTCAGGACACTTGTCCAAGATGGCAAAGAAGATTTTGTTCGAGAGAGCTACTACCATGGGGTTTTGCAGTAGGGGAGAGAGGTCAGGATCACCTCTGAATACAATAAGGAAAAGCAGAAATTTATAGCCAAGGAGTTGGGTAGATGTCAGTTGGTTAAAAATTATTAAGAGGTAGGTTAACTATTTTTTTCTTTAAAAAATATTTATTTGTTTATTTAGAGTGCGAGCAGGGAGAGGGGCAGAGGGAGAGGTGATTCTTGCAGAAGGCAGACCAGGGTGACAAGAGGCTGAAAGTGATCAAACCAACGGCAGGGAATTTTTGCCAAACTGACTCAGGCCAAGGACAGAGCCTGAGGTTGGGGTGGGGCTTTATCAGAAAGGCTGAGTAGAGTTAGGTCAAGGAAAGGGTCTTTGTCACAGTGGAAGGAAAAAGGTGTTGCGTTTTTAAACAGGGAGGGCAGGAGAAGCCTTGTCAAGGAGGCAAGAGTTGACAAAAGGATTGCACTGAAGCTGCAGATTGCTTTGGGTTGTATGGACATTTTTACGATATTAATTCTTTGGATCCATGGACACAGGGTTATTCCCATTTATTTGTGTCTACAGTTTCATTCATTAGTGTCTTATAGTTTTCAGCATAGAGATCTTTCACCTCCCTGGTTAAATGTATTCCTAAGTATTTTATTGGTTTTAATGCTATCATAAATGGGATTGTTTTCTTTCTTTTTCAGATGATTCCTCATTAGGGTACAGAAATGACACTGATTTTTATATGTTGATTCTGTATTCTGCAACTTTACTGACCTCACTGATCTCACAGTTTTTTTGGTGGAGTCTTAGGATTTTTAACATACCTCAACACAACTGGAAAAAAAAAGTATTAAAGAAAAAAGAGTTGACAAAGGATGAGCAGCGCTGGGGATGAAGAAAATGGGAAGGCTGAGAGAGAAGCAGAGGGGAGGTCAGACGGAAGAAGGTGTATGTGAGGTACAGCCCACGGCGGGAGGTGTGAGAGGAAGTCGGGAAGGTACAGCCCACGGCGGGAGGTGTGAGCGGAAGTCGGGAAGGTACAGCCCACGGCGGGAGGTGTGAGCGGAAGTCGGGAAGGTACAGCCCACGGCGGGAGGTGTGAGCGGTAGTCGGGAAGGTACAGCCCACGGCGGGAGGTGTGAGCGGTAGTCGGGAAGGTACAGCCCACGGCGGGAGGTGTGAGAGGAAGTCGGGAAGGTACAGCCCACGGCGGGAGGTGTGAGAGGAAGTCGGGAAGGTACAGCCCACGGCGGGAGGTGTGAGAGGAAGTCGGGAAGGTACAGCCCACGGCGGGAGGTGTGAGCGGAAGTCGGGAAGGTACAGCCCACGGCGGGAGGTGTGAGCGGAAGTCGGGAAGGTACAGCCCACGGCGGGAGGTGTGAGCGGAAGTCGGGAAGGTACAGCCCACGGCGGGAGGTGTGAGAGGAAGTCGGGAAGGTACAGCCCACGGCGGGAGGTGTGAGCGGTAGTCGGGAAGGTACAGCCCACGGCGGGAGGTGTGAGCGGTAGTCGGGAAGGTACAGCCCACGGCGGGAGGTGTGAGAGGAAGTCGGGAAGGTACAGCCCACGGCGGGAGGTGTGAGAGGAAGTCGGGAAGGTACAGCCCACGGCGGGAGGTGTGAGAGGAAGTCGGGAAGGTACAGCCCACGGCGGGAGGTGTGAGAGGAAGTCGGGAAGGTACAGCCCACGGCGGGAGGTGTGAGAGGAAGTCGGGAAGGTACAGCCCACGGCGGGAGGTGTGAGAGGAAGTCGGGAAGGTACAGCCCACGGCGGGAGGTGTGAGAGGAAGTCGGGAAGGTACAGCCCACGGCGGGAGGTGTGAGAGTAAGTCAGGGATGTTTCCGGTTCTGTGGCTTGGAAACTGGGTGGATGGTAGCCCATTTGCTGAGTTGGGGACTGCTATAAGAGGAAGGTCCTGTCCAAAAAACACCTGGTTGGACTTCTTCTAAGCTTTGCTGCACTCTAGGTGCTCACTGCCTTCCAAACAAGAAGGCCCAGAAGTCAGCTTCTAGAACTTGGTGAGAGGTCTGGGCTGGAGAAGAAGGAGGCCATGGGAAAGGATGAGCAAAGCCAGGATCAGGGTGAGGTGAGTGGAGCATTCCCCTCACATGCAAAATTTAAGGGCATGGCAAAAGCTCAGGAATCGAGATAAAGAACATTTTAGCAGATTGTTTTTTTAAAAACCAAAATGAATGCAAAAGAGTCCATGGTGAACAAAATATCCAATTTTTAAAATTTTTTTAAGTTTTATTTATTTATTTGAGAGAGAGAGAGAGAGAGAGCGTGTGCAAGCGAGTCCATGAGCGGGGGCGGGGGAGAGGGGCAGAAGGAGAGGGAGAAGCAGACTCCCGCCTTAGCAGGGAGCCCAACGCGGGGCTTGATCTCAGGACCCTGAGATCGTGACCTGAGCCACCCGGGTGCCCAAAATATCAAACTTTTAGATTTTAGATTTTTTAAAATCTTAATTTCACTAAAATTTTGGGTTTAAAATTTTTAATACATTTAAATTTTAGGTTTTAATGTTTAATTAAAATTTTTTATTTGTGATTTTAAAATCTAATTTAAATTTTTTAAGAATTCTAAAGACAGGATGAGTAACGGTGCCATGCCACATCATGTCAGAGCTTGAGGGTAAAGGAAAAATCAGCAATACCGACTGGCTTCGTTTAAAATGTTGGTACTATTCATCATGGATTGTTTCGCATTCATTTTGATTCTTTAAAACATTGCATTCAAATATTATTTATCTTAACACTGAGTTTTTTGGTGCCTCCTTAAACTCTGAGACACTTACATCACCCCAGCCTAGACCCCAAGACTCTGAGAAGTGGAGAGCACCGGTCCTGGCTCTGCCCAATTCACCATATAGGTGTTTACCTTCCGAGTGGGAGGACAGGACACCTAGGGAGAAATGACACTAACTCTCTGGGGCTAATAAACACCCGGAGGCAAGCATGATTTATCCCCAGGTTCACTATTCTCCACTCAACCTCTGCTCAAGGAACACTAAATTCCCCAAGTTGATATTGTCCCCGGTAGGAGGGGCAGGCAAGCAATAAACGGGCAATCCAGAATATAGAGAATTTATATGAATTTTGCTCATATGGAGAACTCATGGCACGTGACCAAAAACCAGGGATAATAAGGATGTTGTTGCTCCTACTGGAGGAAGGAGACACATTCCCAGGAAAGTACGGAAAGCTTAGAAATGTAGGAACAACTGTGATTATATATGGAGCTCTGCATTTACTTTGTCAAAACACAATGAGACTACTATTCTGTGATGGGCTGAATTATACATACCGCCCCCCACCCCCAAATTCATATGCTGAAGTCCTAACCCCAGTACCTCAGAATGAAACTGTATTTGGAGATAGGACCTCTCAAGAGATAGTTAAGGTAAAATGAGGTCATTCGAGTGGGCCCTAATCCAATCCGCCTGGCATCCTTGTAAGAAGAGGACATTTGCATATGTATGGAGACAGGTGTCCCCCCCCATGTGAAGACAAAGGGGGAAGACAACTGTCTACAAGCCAAAAAGAGAGGAGGACTCAAGAGTAAACCAACCCCGAAGACACCCTGATCTTGGACTTGTGGTCTGCGGAACTGCACAAAAATAAATTTCTATTGTAGTGGTGCCGTGTTATGGCAGCCCTAGCAGACTTACACAACTCAATATCTGAAATCAACGGACACTGCTTAACTGATTTCTTACCACAGTAAGGGAGAGCGATACTAGTTGGGTCATCTCTGTGCAGGATGGACCGATTTTATACAGAATCTGGAGTTCAGGGTTTGGCAGGCCTTCCGGGACACAAATAGGTTGACATCATCGGTAGGACTGTGGCCTCTCAAGTGAGACCCCTGTTGATTGGTTGGCACTTAGAGGCGTGTTTATCGGAGTGAGTCCATCCTTGATGGGCTCTTTCAGTGGCTGACTTTCCAAAGCAAAGTGCTGACACCAATTGTTTGGCTTGAAAAAAGTGCATTCTCTGAGGCGAGTTGTCACTGATCGGTTGAATGGGTTTAAAACTGATTCCGATGGCTGTTTGTTCCCCTGGCTGGAGACCAATGCGTCTTTTCCCAAGCTTGTGGGAACTTCCTTATTCTCAACTTGTTTGGGACTCTGGCCCCACAAGACTGTCAGCCCCGTGAAAAGAGGAACATGACCTGAATTGCTCATCCATATGTATCCCGGGGCCTAAGAACATGACTGGTATCGATTAAGGTACTCAATAAATGTTGGAAACTAGTACCATTCCTCGCTCAGTGTGCTTCCTGGGAGTCATCATCTAGGTTCCTTGAATGAGAATGGGAGAACGGCCTGGTCAAAGGATGTGCACATCTTCAGCTCTGATAAAAGCTGGAATGAGGTGGGGCCAGGAAGCCAAGAGAACAGAGGTTCCAAGAAGGCGCCAGAAGAAAGTGTTTTTAAGAAGGACAAAGAGGTCAGTTGTGTTGATGGCCACAGTAAAGCCATATAACATGAGGACAGAGACATGACCATTGCATCTAACATAGTAAATTTGGGGCAGAATAATTTCAGGGGGTGTGGGGTGAATGTAAATCTATTTAGAAGGAACTGATCAGAATGTGCTCTAAAATATAGTGTATTAATAGAAAATTTAAGGCATAGCAAGGCCAACAGATCAGAAGATGACTGTCATTAAAGACATTGTTTGTTACTCACAATTCCCAAGAAGGGTCCACCATGCTATGCAGGTCTACACAGGCCAGTCAGGAGGCAGAGAGAGTCGGGGGAAAACGTGGGTAAGATCCTTTACTGTGGTTTCTGAAGGAACAGCTGAGGTAGAGTAAGCCAGGTTAGGATTGGCCAGTTCTAATAATTTCAGTGGGTTCTGGGGCATAGGGGATGTCCCTAGTCCTCTAGTACCTGGCTCTGGGGTAAGTAGAGTAGAGGGATGGTGGTCCGGAGTGTGAAAGGCTGGTAAGGGTGTGGTGAGGAATGTGTAGACTCTGAATTGATGAATTTGCATTTGAAAAGCACACCCCCAGAAAGAGGACTTCTCCTGGGGGTGGTGGGGGTGCTGTGAGGGAGGCAGGAGGCCAAGCAAGGTGACACCAGCATATTGTTTGGTTGTCCAGAAAAGGTGTGTCCGTATCGGCCTGTAGAGCAGATAGTAGAGCAACACGTTTACAGAAGCTAGAGACACAGTTAATACAAAAGAGAAGGTGAGGCACGAAGAGTGGGAAATGAGCACAGACAAATCTTGAGGGAAGACGTGGGCTCCACAGAGAACAGGGAGAGAAGTCATCACAGCTGAGGCGTGGGAGCTAGGAGACAAGTATGACGATGAAGTCTGGGACAGAGAGCCTGGTCTGAGGTGTTCACGTGATCCAGGCTGAGGGACTTGGAATTTATCATAAGGGCAACGGAAGCACATTTAGGAGACAGTTGCCCAGAGAGACATGGTGGCAACGTAGACACGGAGATGGAACAGGTACAGAAGGACCCAGCTGAGAGGTTTCGAGATGGTGAGAGACGATCGACCTTTGCACAGGTATAGAACTTTGCAGGCAGGTGAGAGGGAACATTCTGGCTGAAGCTTGTCCTCCCTGAGGAAAGTGAGCTCCAGAAAGTTCACACAGGTTTAGTGTCCACAGGGGCCTCCCGCCAACGCCCTGGCTCAGACTGTTCCTTTGACTCCCGAGCCAAATGCCAGGCAGGGACCAAGCAATGCATGCAGTGCAGTCTATGGGATGTGTGGGTGTGGAGGAGAGGGGATGGAAGTTTTTCTTAGAAAGGGCACACGTCCAACATTCCAGCCACATTTCCAAACCAGAAAAAGATGTCCCTGGTAATAGTCTTTCCCACCAGTTATCCCTGGATCCTTGTTTTCATCAGTGTTAGTCCCATTTTCAGGGGCTGATAGTCTATTCTCCTTCATGTCCTAATAAAACAGTTTAGTGTCCTGAATCCCTTTCACAATGACCAGTACAGAGAAACGGCCTGATTATTGTCCATTGAACTAAATTCCAAAACTCCAAAATACATCCTGAATGAAACCATAAGAGAGTGGGAATATTTTTACTGTCACTATTTGTCACCTCCCTGTATCTCTACCAAGGCGCGCACACACAAACACACACAACGCAAGTATATACTGATGAACGTTTTTTGGATAGTAATACGATGTAGTTGTTCATAAGGTGGTACAAACATAGCTTCCAGACACATTCTGTTTTCTAAGCCAACTGCCACTCCTCAGACCTTCCAAACGGAACTTGGAAGTCTCCGCTTTACGTGAGCTTTGGTGGGGGCTTGGGTCTTCAGTGAAAGAACTGCAGGAATCTTTTGAAGGATTTGAGGTAGAGGTATGACAGGCTGATTTTCATTTTTTAAAAGGCATGGAGAATGGATTCGAAGGGGGTAAAAATGCAAGGGAGTTCGTACTCGATTGTAGGAACCAAGCCATGGTAGTAGTGGCCTTCACCGTGTTGGGAACGATGAGATCAGGCCCGAGGAAAGAGCTATTTCAGGAGGCAGAGTTGGCAGGGCTGGTGACTGATGGGACACACCAGGTGTGCGGAGGAGAGTGACCAAGGACAAGAGCCAAGTTTCTGCCCTGGCCTCTGAGAAGAGCTGCGTTTCAGCGCAGGCGGATGGCAAGTCCTCTGCAAGACCGGGACCACGTTTAAGTGGACATTTCTGGGCAGAGGAGTTCTAGAAGGAGGTACAGCCAATTGTGCCCACCCTCTGGGAGGAAAGAGGTTAACTCCTGAAAGCAGGCCTGGCTACGTAGTTTGCAAGGGCCCAGCGCAAAATGAAAATTGTCCAAAACACAGGAAAAAGTGTGCATCGAAGGCCCGAAAATATAACACTTCTTTCTTCTTTCCGAGGTCCCCCTCATGACCTGTCCTGGTGTTTTTCCTTTGCTAATTAATGCATGCTTCCTCGCAGAGGAATAGCTGCGTGGTGAGTGCAGACCCTCCCAGGCAATCGATTCAGGGGCGTGTGCAGAGCACACGAGCTGCTAGGTTCCTCCTCCCATCTGAGCCAGAGTGAAGCAACATGCCCTGGGCAGGGCAGCGACGCAAACCAAGTATTTCCCCACCACATCCCAACATAGGGGGGATGAGCAATTTCCAAAGGTCTGAATCAGGCGTGGGTGAGAGTCCTGCCCCTGTCAAATTGCCCACTGAATGCACCCGCCTCCACCTCCTCTCCTACCTAACCTCTCAGCCTCACTCTTAAAAGGACACTTGTCATTGGATTTAGGGTCCACTCAAGTAATCCATGATGAGCTCATGTCAGAACTCTTAATCACATCGGCAAATACCCTTTTTCCAAATAAGGTACCATTCACAGGTTCTGTGGATTTGGATGAGAATGTAACTTTCTGGGGGCCACCATTACACCGTCTACACTAGCCCTACCTGAAAGAGAAAAAGCCTGACTCAGTCAGATAGTGTTGGGAATACATCTCCTCCCCTCTTCCCTTGTTCTCCCCTCTCCAAGAAAAACTGGGTCCTTGAGAAAAAAAAGCTAGGGGAGGAGAAAGGAGACAGGAAAGAACAAGCATTGACTAAAACATCCTGACTCACCCTCCCAGCTCCATCCTTCTCAAGGCTTCCATGTTCACCACCCAGAAAGAGGGCAGAGGGGGACTGAGGTGGCTCTGCCTTTTTCCTGAAATACAGGAAAAAAACCAGGCCCAGATGAGCCCCAAAATTTACAGCAGGCCTCTGGTCCTATCGGCATTTTAGGAAGGTCACCCTGGCCTAGGTTGGGGAATGAATGGAAGGAAGGAAAAGTGGAAGCAGGTAAACCAGCAAAGAAGGTGGTACACTTGCTACTGGGGGTCAAACTGCACCCCCCCACCCCAAGTTGGGGCCAGACACCAAATTTGCCACCACCATGATCTTGGACTTCCTGGCCTCCAGAACTGTGAGAAAGAAGTATCTGTTGTTTATAAGCCATCCAATTTATGATAGTTCCGTTATAGCAGCCCGGATGTATTAGGACTGTGTCAGTGAAAGTTTGAATGGGTCGGTCCAAGCGTTCTGAATTCAGGGAATTGGGTTCTGAAGTGAATCCGGGATAGCTCATCAAACTTCACCATGGCCTGGAGGACACATTCTTCTACACTGTGTACCTCCATTTGTTTTTATTCCATGACCTCCAAGAAACCTCCTGATTTATATTGACTTTGAAGTGGTCAACAAACCCACAGTCTTCCAGTCCCTACAAAGAATTTCTTCCCACGGCTCCCTTTGTAAATCACTAACAACACTGGTTAATGTTTATTGAGAGCTTACTTTGTGCTAAGCCCATTATGTACATTATCTAATCTAAGCAGCAGGAGAGAGACTAGGGGACTCTAACTCTCTTGCTTTATTCCCTGGTAGGCAGACAAGATGGTCCTAGCTCAGGCACACTTCCAACCAGTTGAGCACCCAGCAAAGAGAATGTCATTCCTCACAACCCCCAGGGAAAATTTCCAGGTAATTCTCTGAGTGGCTCATCTGGAGTCATGTGCTCATCCCTGAACCAATCACCATGCGCACAGCAACAGACAGAGTGACTGACCAAGCCTGGGTCAGATGCTAATCAGTTCCCCATACAAAAGAGGGTTGTGGCAAGAATTAGGGGGAAAGAGTATTGGGCAGAAAAACTATAGATGTCTGCAATAATATAAATTATGTTTATAAATATTAAATAGACCAACTATGCCTCTGGCATTTTCAATTAAATTGGCCAATAAATTCTCTTTTTTTAAGTCAATGTAAGTTAAATATACTATTTGTTATAAGAAAGAACACTGAATCATTTACATATTTTTCTCTTTTTCCGCCAGAATGTAAGCTCCATAAGAACAGATACCAAGTCTATTTTGTTCACTGCTGTAGTTCCTTTGCCTAAAACAGTACCTGACACCATAGCTGGTGCTCAGTAAATATTTGCTATGTTTGTGATCATCTTTTTAACATCTGACCTCGATCCCACTAAAAGCACTTCTATGCAGCAAAGTGTTTTGTTTTCAAAACTCACCTCTGTACCCTCTAGATTCCAATATATGTCTCACACATCATGGTCTCTCAGAATATACTGAAGAATGAACGAGTAAGTACACGTTTCTCCTGCTCGACTCTAAAGAACAGAAAGGTAGAACCATGAATGTTGAACAGGAATTATAACTTTAGAATCTAGCAGTGTCTGACACACAGAATGCCACTGCCCGTCCAAATACCATCGTTGAATGATAGACTGAATGAATTAATAAACGGTAAATATGCATAATACTAATGTCACTGCTGCTTGCAGCAGCTTCTGAGCTGAAAAGCTATGACTTTGTGGACTCTGCCGAGGTTCACAGAGTCGACATTTTGTTCTTCTGCAGAGACGCCCCCGCCCCCCCCCCCCCCCCCCCCCCCCGCCAACAACAGATTTTAACACGTACAAAAGTCTTGCATAAACCACCAATAGAGGAGGCTTTAGGGCTTCAGGCAGTCCCCCCCATCCCCCAGCCAGGCTAGGTTGACGTCAATGGTTCTGGCTTGTTCTCCTTCAAGAGCTCTTAGCTCTTGTTAGCTATGGAGGCAGGTTCAGTCTGTTACCATGGAAACTGCAGCTGGAGTGGGGAAAGGGAGGGAGACTGAGGAGTGGGCAGGGACTGGAATTTTCCAGCTCAGGAGGCTGACTGTGTGTGGAATCAAGACACAGAATCAATACACAGTCAGTTCTCAATAAATATTCTGGGGATGACTGAACAAAAATGTGGAAACTTGGACAAGGGACTTCCTGTCTGAGCCTCTTTCCTCATTTGTAAAGTAAGAACGATTCTCCCACTGCATAGGAGGTTTCAATTAAGATAACGTAAATCCTTAGCACAGGGCCAAGCACTTTATAAATCAAAGCTTCTCAAGGATGGTCTTCAGATCTGCTCAGCCATTATCTATAAATTCCAGATACCATTTTTTTACTCTTCTAAGAGGAATGCAGTCGTCTTCCCGCCCCACATTACCATGCTGCCTCGTCACTAAGGCTCCAGATAAAAATCTAGGAAACCCGGCGTTCCC
The DNA here is from genome assembly GCF_009762305.2 of Zalophus californianus. Taxonomy (NCBI): domain Eukaryota; kingdom Metazoa; phylum Chordata; class Mammalia; order Carnivora; family Otariidae; genus Zalophus; species Zalophus californianus. Next base: position 58,599,578 of record NC_045611.1, on the reverse strand, counting down.
AAATGGGACCTATCGAACGCTCACACGACGGTCATTTACCGGTCCTTGGAAGAGCAGTGGCGGGGCATCCCCTCCGCGCCAGGCACCACGGACACTCGCCCTGACAGGTGCCTGCGCCCTCGGGGCTGTCGTTCTAGGACGGAGGGAATCAGTTCTCCTTTCCCCCAGAATATATCGGACCCAGTGAAAATGGGGCCCGACGGGATTCTAAGACCGACACTTACTTCCGGGCTATAGCTAACACACGGCCTAGCTCACCAGATAGCCCGAGCCCTACCCTGGGCGCCTGGCTACGGGGAAAGGACGTCCCTCGGGCCCACCGCGAGGCCCTCGAGCGCAGGGCAAGGCCCTCGAGCGCAGGGCCCGGGCTCCACGGCGGCTCTCCCAGGCGCCCTTGCGCGGGGGCCCCAGGGTGCGCGTGCGCACTCAGTACCCCCGCTCCCAGCCGGAAGTACGTGTTCTCGGGGCCCCACCCCGTCCTCCCCTGGGAGCAGAGGAAGGCTTAGAGACCCGGGACTGTAAGGTCGTAGCGAACCGCCGCCGTGCGGCGACTGCAGAAAATTCTGCAGGCCCGCCTGGGGCTTGACCCGGAAGGCCCGGCCCGGCGCATGCGCGGGCCGCCGGGCTGGGGGCCGCGCCCTCTTTGGCGGTCGCCGTCGGGCCCGCGAGGCCTCGTGGGGATGAGGGCTTCCGCTCCCTCACGGTGACTCCAGTGGCGTCCCCCGCCGGCGTCACAGACTAGGTTCCCGCGTTCTCTGAGCCCGGGATTCGCGGGGACCGCCGCGGACCCGAAGGAGAGCACTCCGGGGGGGGGCGGGGGTCTCGGAGGAGGACCGTCGGAGAGTGTGCGGAGCGGCTTCCCTGCGATGGGAGAGCCCACCCTCGAAACCCCCCCCCGTAAGTGCACAGGCCCGCGGTTTTCCGAAGCACGTGGGTGGAGCTGTGCAGCACCCCCCCCCCCACGCCGTGTTCGACCGGCCGCACTTCCCCCGCCCCCCCCCCGGCAGAACCCCGCTCACACCCGGGCCGCCCTCCCTCGGCGGGGGCCCCCGGCCCCAAGCCGCCACCCACGCCCTTGACGTCTCTTCCGACGACCTTCTCTGGGCCTCTCCTGAGGATGGGGTGGTCCCATGGGTGGTCTTTTGCGGCTGGCTTCTCCTACTTAGCGTAACGCTTTTGGGGGCCGCGTGCCGTAGCGTTGAGCCGGCCTGGGGCCCTGCCTCCCCTCGAGGGGGGTGGCTTTGGTTCAGAAGTGCTCTGCGGGGGTTCGGATGAATTGCCAAGGCTTGTCCAGGCATGGTGGGAATGCTGCCGCACCCACCCCCCACCGTGAGTTTGGCTCGGTTTTGCCAGTTTGTTTTCCCTGGGTCAAGCTTATTTAATTAGGATTCCCCCCCCCCCCCCCCCCAGATTTAGTACCATAGAATCATGGGGAGTTACTAAAGACGCTGACTTTGTTTACTGCCTGGCTTGGCTTTGGATCCAGGCCCTCTCACGTGCTAGGGGTGAGACTTTGGACAGCCCCTCAACCTTCCTGTGTCTGTTTGCAGGAGATGATCTTCCCAGAGTGGAGTTACCGCGCAGAAAGCCTTAGTGCGTTGGTGCATGCTCCAGGTAAAAAGGTTAGCTATTATGAACTTTTAGGGGTCCTTTCTTGGGACAGCGGCCGTGATGGGTCAAGAAGTGGATGCTACCGCAACCCTTGAGCTAGGGCTTCAAGTTCATTGAGAAACTTGTTTTTTTTATGACTGAGACCATTTTGTGGCTCATAATTATTATCTCCCTGGGAGTTGGTAGGAAGTTTATAACCATCTCCCCCCAACCACCAGTATTATTTTGATAGTTTGGGTACTTTATATTTTCTCAGGAAATTGTGCACTTCCTTAATGTTTGTAGATTTATTAGGTTCAAAATAAATGGTTTGGTGTTAAGAGTGTAGTCTCTGAAGGCAGAAACAAGGCTTAGAGGCCTGAGCTCTTACCAACTTTGGTGACTTGAGCAATGTGCTTGACCTCCTCAGGCTCCAATTTCATGCTCGGAATTGGACAACAATAGCACCCTACCTTCTCTTGTTGTCAAGAGGATTAAATGGAAATCTTTTGACTTAACACAGCACCTGGCAGCATGAAGTTCCATCACTCTCAGCTGTTGTTATTTTCATTATGCAGAATTCTTTCCGATTAAAACAGCTTGGGGATTGTAAACCTCTGTGAACTAGTTAATTAAAAGGAGCTGGGAAGCCCTCCGCTGTTTTCTAGGCCTTGGAACACATTACGGGAACAGAGAAATTGCTTGTTCCTTGAAAGTTGGAAGGAAGTTTCCATTCCTACTCCAGTCACCCTTCAAAGTCATGCTATTTCTTCCTTTGGGGAGGTACTTTTTATATTCTCCCCTTCCGTTTTGCTAAGAGTTTTAAATTTAATACTAGGGAACGGGGGTCAGTAAACCGTTTCTGTAAAGGGCCAAATAGTAAATATTTTAGGCTTTGTGGGGTATATGATGTTTGTTGAAATTACTCAACTCAGCCACTGTAGTATGAAAGCAGCCACAGATCGTAAACGTGGGTGTGGCTATGTCCGATAAAACTTTATTTATATAAATAGACATTGAAATTTGAATTTCATGTAATTTTTGTGTGTCAAGAAATACTATTAATTTGATTATTTTTTCGGCCATTTAACCACTTTTTAATTCAGCATGTTGTATGACATGGGGCTGGATTTGGCCTGCAGGGTGTAGTTTGCTGACCCCACCATAGGATTTCACGGCATAGTGACTAGTGGTGTGATCTGGAGTCAGAAAGTGCCGGTTCTGATATGTATTCATTGTATGCGTTTGGGTAAGTTACGCAGCACTCTGAGCATCATATTCTTTCTTGCAGATAGGCTTTATACCAACATACCTCTCTCTTTGGGCTGTTAGATTGAGATAATATATATGAAAGGTCTTGCTCAGTGTTGGGAGTCTAGTGAATCACATTTTAGTTATCTCACATTTCTGAAAGTTAGTTGAATTAAGTGTTAGAGGTTGACACTAGATGACTTGGGTTTAAATCCTGGCCACTTACTAGCCATGTGACTCTGGGCTGGTCACTCAACCACTCTCCCTCCTTTTCCTCGTCCCTAAAATAGAAATGATAATTGTACCCACTTCAGACAGTTGTCTTAACGATTAAATAAGCCGGGGCGCCTGGGTGGCTCAGTCGCTAAGCGTCTGCCTTCTGCTCAGGTCATGATCCCAGGGTCTTGGGATCGAGCCCCGCATCATGCTCCCAGCTCCACAGGAAGCCTGCTTCTCCCTCTCCCATTCCCCATGCTTGTGTTCCCTCTCTCGCTGTGTCTCTCCCTGTCACATGAATAAATAAAAATCTTAAAAAAAAAAAAGATTAAGCTAACACTTTATAAAGTGCTTAGAAAAATCCCTGGCGCATATAAATTCTCAATTAGCATTAGCTATTATTATTTCTTTTTTTGGGGGGGAGGGTCCCCCCCTTTCTTAAGATTATTTATTTATTTATTTATTTATTTGACGGAGAGATATAGCGAGAGAGGGAACACAAGCAGGTGGAGTGGGAGAGGGAGCTGAGCAGGGAGCCCGATGCAGGGCTCAATCCCAGGACCCCGGGGATCATGACCTGAGCCGAAGGCAGACGCTTAACGACTGAGTCACCCAGGCGCCCCTAGCTATTATTATTTCACAATATGATATATTTGGGATTGAAAACCCCTGTGTTGTGTTGTTAAAATATAAGATTTTTGATGTCACTAAAGTACAGTTTATAAAGCAGAGGAATTACTTGTTCCTCGAAAGTGTGAAGAAAGTTGCCAGAAAAAGACAAGGGCTAGAGAAGTATTTCAAGAAAGTACTCCCCTGACATTTGTCAAGTTTTTTATTATCTGCCTTCCTTTCAAGAATGATATATTTCATTATGGCTTTCAAATTTAATAGCCTAGACATGTACCCAGTGGTGGTTGAGAGCTCAGGCGTCTCACAGATTTGGGTTTGATTCCTGACTCTACCATCTACTAGCATATACCTGAGTTGAGATAACTAACCTCTTAAGGCTTGCCTCTGATCTATAAAACTTGGATAATAATAGTATCTGCTTTACAGAGTTGTGATGCGGATTGACCATCATAATGCACTTAAAGGCTTGGTGCCAGGCTTTGCCCATTGTAAGAATTTAATAAATGATAGCTACTACTTTTATTATCCTCCAGGGCACTCTTAAAGTAAGACCCATTTGAGATTGAAAACCATTTGCTAGGTTCTTAAATGGGCAGCCTTCCCTCTTATTCTAGGTTTGGAATGCCTAGTACTACATAGGAAGTGTTCTTAGGAGATTGCCTTCATGAACCCATTAGCCACCAGTTTATTTTTTTTTCTTAACAAAGAGGGCCATTTCTTCAAGATTTTCATTGTATTTGCATAGGATTGTATTGGGAGGTAGTAAGCAGTGTAGACAAAAAGACCCAGGTTTGAATTCTGGCTTTCTCAACTAATTAGATTATGACTTTGAGGAGATGACATCCTCTCTGAGCTGCAGATTTCTCATCTATAAAACAAATATGTTCGTTCTAGTTTCATTATGATTATTGGGAGAATTCACCCAGATATATACGTTTGCCAGTAACGTTATCTAGATCTAATTACTCATTTAAAGTGTACAAATCAATAGTGTTTAATATAGTCACAGAATTGTGCAACCATCACCACAAGCAATTTTACAATGTTTGCATTACCCTGAAGGGAAATCCTTACTCTCCATTCCTCTCTTCCTCGGCCCTAGGCAACCATTAATCTACTTTCTATTTCTACAGATGTGCCTGTTCTGGACAGTTCATATGAATGGAAGCAAGCTATTCCTTTGCTAAGCATAATGTTTTCAAAATTGATCCATGTTGTGGCATGTATCAGAACTTCATTCTTTTTTACCCCCCAATACTCTTGTTGTATAGATAAGCCACAGTTTATTTATCCATCATCAGCTGATGGGCATTTGGGTTGTTTCTACTTTTTAGCTATTCTGAAAATGCTGTTGTGAACATTCATTTATAAGTTTTCATGTGGACATATGTCTTCATTTCATCTAGAAATGGAATTGCTGGGTCCTGTGGTAACTGTTTTAACCTTTTAGGGAACTGTCAAAACTGTTTTCCAAGTGGAACCAACCAAGATCGTTTTTAAAGCACTTAACCCAGTGCCTGCCACAGAGCAAGTGCCTTAACAAGACAGCTATTCTGGTGACATATTTTCATTGTGAGAAAAATGTGTCGCTTCTCGGCCTTTTGGCTAAGATCAAGTGCATTGTGAGAAAAATGTTCTTGAAAGCCACTCTCCTAATTTAGTTAAATGAATTGGCAAGCCTTCTGCCTTTTTTAATGCCCTGTAACAATTTGTGCAGACCAAGAATAATTACTTTCTTGGGCATTTGAAAGACACTTCCAGTCAAAGTGAGGTTTCAAGTAATTTCTGCTTCCCTAGAAAATGATGCATTTCTTTAAGGTTTTCCGGTGTGTTAGCATAGAATTACGTAGCATAGTGGTTGAAGAGTCTGACCTCTGGAGTCATTTACAAGGTATGCAAGTTTGAGTGAGACTCTGTGAGGTTCAGTTTCCTTTTATGTAAAACAGATGAGGACACCTGTCTCACCTATTTTAAGGACGAGCTGCAGAACATGTAATGCTTGATGCAGTATGTAGCACACAAGAAGTGCTAATAAATATTAGTTTTTAATCTCATAGAACTTATGCAGTTGAAAATCCCTGTGCTAGTTTATTAAAATGTATTGGAGAGCATCTTAACACAGGAATTCTTTGTAAGATTTTTCCCAATTTTTTTTCCTATCCTTTTGGTAGTCAGTTTGGGTCATTTTTATTTTCCTTGAAAATGTTCCTTTTCATTAAGTTTTTATATGTATCAGTTTAAAGTCTTATTTAATATTAATGTGTTTGCTTTAACTTTTAATAAGTAATATATTTGTGTGATTCAAAATTCAAAAAGGAGAAAAGGGTATATCGTGAAAGTTTCCTTCCCACATGCAATCTCCAGTCACCAGTTTCTATCCCTGTAGATAGCCAGTGTCACTGGTTTTCTGAATAGTCTTTCCAAAGTTATTCCATGTATATAGTAGCAAATATAGATATATGTTTCCCTTTTAATTTAACAAGTGAAGTGTTCAACTCCTTGGCTTTTCACTTAACAATGTATCTTGGACATCGTTCCATAAGATATTTCTCCTTTGGGCATTTTATATGTAATATAATATGGGCTTTTCTATTACATATAGAATTTGTAAAATCTGTATCTCTCCAGCTGTTTTTCTGCTTTCTAAGTCATTTTCTACTTTTATCTCAGTGATTGTCTTTTTCTTTCTTTTTTTTTAAAGATTTCATTTATTAATTTGACAGAGAGAGAGAGAGCCAGAGAGCACAAGGGGGTGGGGGTGGCAGAGGGAGAGGGAGAAGCAGGCTGCCCGCCGAGCAGGGAGCCTGATGCGGGGCTCCATCCCAGGACCCGGAGATCGTGACCTGAGCCGGAGGCAGACATTTGACCGACTGAGCCACCCAGGCGCCCTGATTGTCTTTCTCTTGTTCTCTTTAGGTGTATCTTGTGATGGGTCTTTAGCAAAACCAGCCAGTCCTGCTTAGCCTGGTGACCTGCACTGTGGAAGCCATATCACTTCTCCTTATCATTTAGTCACATCTGAGGCATTGACATGTGAGTATGTGTGGAAATCCTGCCATTCTTCAGCAGACTTGGGTGAGGTTTGAGTGTTGGTTGCCCCCAGGAGGAATTCCTGTAGTGTGCTGGAGATCGTGATTGCCAGGGATCTCCAGTCCTTAAATGGCCTACAGGACCTTGTAAGGTCTGACTTCTCTCTCTAGCATTTGTCTTATGCCGGTCTGTATTCTAGTTCTATAGCTCTCCGTATTCCTCTCAACCTTCTAACCTTTGTACACACTGTTAATTAGGCATAGGCTGTCTTTTCTCAGCACCTGGTCCAGGTCAGACTCTCTCATTGTACATGTGTATCTTTATCACATTTACTGCTTGTCACTCACAGTGTGTGGTTGTTTGATTGTTTGGCCTCATCCATGGACCATATGTCCCATGAAGGCAGAGACTGTGTTTTCCTTGGTCGTTGTATCCCAAGTGTCTGGATGTTGTTGATATGCCATACCTGTTTATTGAATGATTGAGTAAATAAGCATCTAGAATTTTGCCAGTTCAGGATTAGAGCTTTCTGGCTGATAAACCAATTTGAGAAAAAAGTGTGTGAATAACCTCATGCTTTCTAAATAAGTATTTTGATTAGCATGCAAAAACTTGACTTCTGAATGTTTTTGCTTCCAGTGAGAGAAGGTTCCCAATGCCCTCTTGGACGGGAACACGTGAGCAGAACATTGGGTAGGCAGGTGAGCCTTCTTGGCATACAGGAACTTTGGTAGTTCTGAACCTTAGCACTGTCTACCAGACTTGACATATTTTCCTTTTATAACCTCTGATTTCTGACAGGGTTGCCCTTTGTTTGGGTTTAATCTTACATATAATTACTTGAGGGAGCTATTATTTTAATATTTGAATCTAGAGGCAGTTTTTGTGAAAGAGTTGTTTGCCTTGAACATAAATGTTTCGTTTTCAGTTGTCCTGACCTCCTTTGAGAGGGTTAAAAAATAAAAGTAAGTTTACCCTTAAGGAAAACTGGTTAGATTTGCATTACTGAGGAATTTTATACAAATTTGTATACTAAGATATTTACCCATTCAGCACTGAATGTATACATGAGAGTCCTAAATACTGAAGAACCGACTTCTTTCTTTATTTTGTAAAGTAGTGTTTATTTTAACCTGGCTATTCGTGTAACAACCTAGCTCTGTGCAGAGGACTTGCGGAGCTAGAGCTCCAGCAGAGACCTCTTGAGAATCCCTACTTAACCTCTCCACTTGATAGGAGTCTAAGCATTTCAAATGTAATATGCCCAAAAGAGAGCTCTTGATTTTAGGCTCTTCCCGAAACATGTAATTCAGAGACTCACTAAATTACACTTCCATTTACCAAGTTGCCCAAATGTGAAACGTAGGAATCATTTCTGATACCTTTTTCCTTGCCACTGGCACACAGATTATCAGCAAGATCTCTCTCTTCTTTTCCAGTCTTATTTTTTGTCAGGACATCTCCAAAATACATTGTATTTGTCCACCTCTCCCTATCTCCACTACCGCCATATTCAGAGCACCGTCATCTTTTGCCTAGACAGCTCCCTCCTCTCTTCCCCATTTCTAGTTCTCCATACAGCAACATGGATCCTCTTACAGTGGATTAAGTCAGACCTTATGTATAAGTCTTTAATCCTAATTTAGGATTAAATTCAAGATCATCTTGGTCTACAGTTCTAAAGAGCTGGCTCTCGCAGACCTATACAACCTCATCTTATGCCCCTCAACCCCATTCTCACTATCCCCCACCCATTCTAATGTCTTTCTGTTGTTTTCCTTTATGTCTTTGTGTATTGCTATTTTGTCTGTTTAGAATGTCATTTCCCTTGCTTTTCTGGCTGGCTCTTTCCTATAATTTATTCTTTGCTTTTCTTCCTCAGAGAAGCCTTCCCTGACTACTCTGAAACCGCCATACAAACACACGCCTGCTCATTTCCACATCCTGGTTTGTTTGTTTGTTTGTTTTCTTCAAACCCCTCCCCACAATTTTTAAAGGTTTATTTTGCCAACTTATTTACTGTATGTATCTTCCTAGCTAGACAGAAGCTTGAAGACATACTTATCAAATGAATGAGGGCAGGGGTCATTTCAGTGGCACTCACAATGAACCATGAACCTTGCCTTAGCATTGGCCCTTATATGTAGTATGCACTCAAATATTTGTTGAAAGAATGGATGAATGAGTATTTACTGAGAGACTTCCATGTATTTAAGATCTGTATAAGCCAAGGGATCATAACACCCAGTTAGTCCAATCTATTTATTGCAGACCAGAGGTTCTCAAAATTGTTGGTCTTAACACCCATTTACACGCTTGAAAATGATTGAGGATTCCAAAGAATTCTGTTTATGTGGGTGGTACCTGTCACTATGTATAGGTTTAGAAATTAAAACAGAAAAATTATAAATGTATATTAATTCATTTAAAAATAACAGTAGTAAATCCATTACATGTTAATATAAGCAACATTTTTTTTTTTTTTTTTTACTGAAAATGTCTTAATTCCCAAAACAAAAGATACTGAGGAGAGCAGCATTGTTTAATATCTTTGCAAATCTCTTTAACATCTGGCTTAAATGAAAATAGCTAAATCCTCATCTGCTTCAGCATTCCGTCTGTCAGCCTCAGGAGAACTCCGCTATACACTTGGGAAAGAAATGAGATTACTGCTGTAGATAATTTAGAAGATACTATTTTTGAGATGGTGCTGGGAGTTTTTGCATTCACACTTCAACTTCTTTTTAATATGAACTTGCAATGATAGAGATATTTATGACATCTTTGTGGATCAAAAACTGAACAGAAAGACACAAGGATATGTGGGGTTCAAAGACAAAAACCTGTAGGATTTTCGCTCTTAACATAGGCAGAGGAAGTTAACAGTTTGACTGCTGTGGAGTAATGAGGTCCAGGAGCACCTGATGCCTATTGAGGTCCCAGGTTCATTGTGTCATACAGGCTGGGGTGGAGTTGTCCTGACAAAAAATGAGACTGGAAAAAACTAGTGATGGTTACTCAGGGCTTCAGCTTCTATGGTGAGTGGTAGCAGTAGGGAAAAACGCGACCATGTTGAGAGGACCCAACCTAAGCTTAAATCTTGTTCAGTGAATAATATATTCTCTTATCACGTGGCACAAAGTCCCTAGTTGACAATATAAAACTTGTCTCGGGACTAAGTTTCTCACAGGCAGGTAGAGAGAACCGCCCCCCGCTCCAAAAGAAGTTGGATGTGGAGGGAAGAGAAGTTCTGAGAGGAGGGGGAAAAGATAACCCATAGAAGAAACACTTAGAAACTAAAATTGGAAAGCACTGAGTTAAACTTAGGAAAACCTGTAATAAGCAAGACAGTAAAATCAACTAGAACATGAACTCCTGACAAAATGCAATTCAAATCAAATAGTTTTGGTGTGACTTTAAGATTCTTAAAAGATAAAGAATAGTATTCATAAAATATTCATCCATTTGAGAAAGGTGGTTATATAAAAGTATCAATTAAAAATCTTAGATGTAAAAAAAATATAGCCATTGTAAAACACATCTAGGGAAACCCTATATGGGATGCAGTTAAAAAGAGGAATTAGGTGCCTGGCTGGCTCAGTCTGTAGAGCATGCCAGCTCTTGATCTTAGGGTCATGAGTTCAAGTCCCACAGTGGGCATAGAGTTGACTTAATTAAAAAATGTGTGTGTGTGTGTGTGTGTGTGTGTGTGTGTGTGTGTGTGTGTGTGTCTTAAAAAAAAAAAAGGAATTAGCAACCCAGAAAATAATATAAAAAATAGAGAACATAAATGGAGGATAGATGAAGAAGGGCCAGTATACGCCAGTTGGTTGAGAAGAAGAGAATAGAATTGGAATGGCAGAAAAGCTATTCTGACCAAGACATACTGGCATGAATTCTCCAAAAGGGAAGAAAGACCTTCATGAAGCACACAAGTCCTGAGCAGGATAAACGAAAATAAATCCATACATACCATCTATTCTAAAAGCTCCAGGAGGACATTTAGATTGATAGCAGACCTTCTCCTCAGCAGTGTCTGAAGACAATGGAATAATATCTTCAAAATAAGGAGAGAAGATAAGGGTCACCTTAGAATTCCATACTTAGATAAACTGTCATTTAGAAATATCTTCTAAAGCCATTTTTAGAAAGCTAAATAGACCACCTTATACACTAACTAGAAGACTTATTTAAGGATTTATTTCAATGAGAAAACAAAAAGATGAATCTAGAGAGGAGTGAAATTTAAGAAACAATTAATAAATTATTAAAATATCAATAAATATAAAATCAATCATTGAATATAAAAACATTTTGGTTTGTTTAAAAAATATAGCTAAAATTCTAGACAATAACTAGAAAGGGGGAATAGGAAATTCAATAAATTGCTAAGGTATTCCAGGATATCCTTTATTATTTGTACTTAAATATATACTTGTGTACAAATTAGGGATTTAAGGTAGACAATAAAATAACTGAAATATAATTGAGAACTTCCATATTAGCAGAGGGAAGAAGGGGGAGTAAAGAAAATTTGATCTACTCAGTAGAAAGTAAGAAAGGAAAAAATAAAGGAAAAGGCACATTCAACAAGCAAATATATCAGAAATTAAAAATGCAAACAGATTAACTCCTCTGTTAAGAATAAACTGCCAGAGTAATTTCTTTGATATCCAACTTAACAGAGGAAATCATGGACTGGTTTCTACCTAAACATACAGCCTTGAAACATAAAGCAAAAGGTAAAGGATTAACCAGGAGCAGTGGATTAAAACCGTAGGCATAATGGGTGATTTTATTATAACTACTTAGAACTGATACATTAAGCAGAGAGAAAGTAAGAATCCTGAAAATGTGAACACATAGTTAATAAGCTTGATCCTGTGAACACAAATAGAAATTGGTAGCTAACATTTACAGAATACTCATTCTTTTCTACTGCATTGAACAACTAAAAATTGATTATATCCTAAGATCACAAAGCAAGTTTTAACAGATATCAAATAATAACATATAGGCGATGTCATATTTGGCTATAATGCAGTTAAATTAGGAATCTGTAATCAAAAGACTTTTGCAGAACTTGGAAACCTAAAGGCATTCTTTAATGTCAGGAAGACGAAGCGTAATGGAAACGATATAACCCGGTACTGAACAGCAGTGAAATGCATGCAAAGCCGGTCAAGTGGTACTTGGAGGGAAAGTTTCAGCGTTAAGTGTATCTGTTAAAAATTAAGAAAGATTAAAAGTATATGAGTTAAATACGAAACTCAAGACCTAGGAAGAGAAACCCAAATAAGTAGGAGGTAGGAAATAATAAAATGAATAGAAATTAATTAAATGGAAAAGAGGAATATGGTTAAAGAACCAAAAGTCACTTTAAAAACTTTTACAAAATTGTCAAATCTTTAATAAAACTGATAACATCAGAATAGATTAAATGATACTAGTACTAGAAAAGGTGAATGCAGAAGAGGTTATAAATCAAAGAGAATACTGTGAATAGTTCTACACTAATAAATTTAAGTGAAATGGATGGTTTTCTTGTAAAATATAAACGACCAAAATGACTCAAGACAAAGCAGAAATATAACTCCCAAACTTATGAGGAAACAAAGTCCAAAATATTCCATGCAAGAAAACATCAGATCTAGATAATTTTATAGTGAGTTATACTAAGCTTTCAAAAAGCAGAGAAGCTTATTTTTTTAAAGACTGTTGTGGAGAATATAAGCAGCAAGATAACAATACAAGTCATTTTATAAGGGTGGTAAAACCTTGATACTGAAACCAGGCAAAGATAGTATAATTAAGAACTTAGATGCAAAAAACAAATGTGAAATATAAGCTGGTAGTATCCAGCTGTATGTGTATATAAATCAGACTCTCGTAATCATGCTCAAGTAGGGTTTAGGAATGCAAACATGTTTCAACATCAGAAAATTAGCCTTAATTCTCCACATTAACAGATTATATAAAATAAAGTATAATCTTCCCAATAAATATAGAAAAGTCATTGTATGAAATTAAAACTTATTCATGGTAAAGTTTTTAGAAAACTAGAGCTTAAGGGAATTTCCTTAAACCCCAATAACACGGCTCTACGAAAAAGCCTGTGAACATTTTTACTTGATGGTGAAAGGTAAGAAGTATCCCCACCTCAGAGGTCCTAGCCAATGTGTTATGATAATGGAATGAGTTATGAATATCAGAGTAAAAAATTGTCATTAATAAAAATACTGACATTACCAAAAAAACAGAATCTGGAGACAAACTAATAAGTATGAGAGCTAACAGGACTGGTAAGCAAATTCACTGGATAAGAAATCAAAAAAGCAATAGCAGATAATTCTTCTCAAAAACTCATAATCCAAGGCAAGTCATGAGAAAATATTAGATAAACTCATTGAGAGACGATCTATAAAATACCTAACTAATACCTCAAAACTGCCAAAGTCATGAAAAACAAGGGAGTACTGAGAGGCCGTCACAGCCCAGAGTTGCCTAAGGAGAAGTAACAATGTATCCTGGATAGGATCCTGGAACAGAAGAAAGACATTTATAGAAAAACCAGTAAAATCCAAATAAAGTCTGTAGTTTAATTAATAGTTCTGTACTAATGTTAATTTTTTCATTTTCACACGTTCCAAGGTTATGTAAGATGTTAACATCAGGGGAAACTGGGTGAGGAATCTTTACCTTTGCAACTTTCCTATAAAACCTGAAATTATTAAAAAAAAAAAAAGCTATACCACATTGTAACCCCAAAATAACCGATTAGCTGAGTAATAGGGAAAAAGACCTCCTAAAATCAAATTGAAATTTCAACAGGATATATTTTTTTCAGGTTTTCTTTTTTTTAAGTAATATCTATACCCAACATGGGGCTCGAACTCACACCCTGAGTGATCAAGAATCACATGCTCCACTGACTGAGCCAGCTAGGCACCCTCACAATAGTGTATTTCATCAAACTTGACGAGCTAATTCTGAGTCATTTGAAGATGGAGGGCTAAGAATAGTCAAAGACACTTTTGAAAAGCAAGGTAGGGCAGATGCCCTTTCAGATATCAAGATATTGAAAGCTATAATAATTACTATGATGTGTTAACATACAGAGATAGACAAATGGGCCAGATTAGAGAGTTTAGGAACAGGCCTACCCATCTACAGAAACATGTCAGGAGAAAAAATAGATCCCTATCACAAAACCTACAGAAAATTAAACATAAAAACTTCAGTTTATTAGAGTATCTTTATGACTTCAGTGTGGGGTGGGATTTCTTAAGGTATAAAAAGCAGAAATATGAAGGAAGAGATTGTTAAATTTTACAGCATCAGTATTTAACACTTCCATAGCAAGGGATGTTGATGCCTTTTCTTTTAACTTGTTTATGGTACATATTTATGTGTACCATATTTATATTTAAGTGCGACTGGGGTAAGAAATGGGAGGTAATTCAAGCTGGAACATGACATCTTATTCACCTTTAAAGATCACTCTGGATATTATGTAGAGAATATTGGGAGGGAAGAGTTTGGAGTGGAAGCAGGTGATCCAAGTGGATAGGCTAATGACCAGGGGAATTCATGGTAATTAGGATTGTCACGAAGAGGGAAAACATTGGATGGATTTGAGATGGCTTGGAAGTAGGGTCAGCGGGATTTGCTGAATTAGATGGTGACATTAAGGAAAAAAGATTCAAGAACAACTGTGAGATTTTTGGCTACCACAACTGGTGCTGTTTATAGAAATATATAGAATTATAGAATGACGAAAAGGAAAATTAAATATTTGTTTTAAATGCTTTCAGTTCCTATTAGATATCCAGGTGGAGCAGTCAGCTGTTCAGCAGACAGATACAGGAGATTGAGCGTCTGTGGAAAGTTCTGTGGCAGGGGATTTAAATGTGGGAGCTGTTGGCATCTAGGTGATATTTAAACCATGCCACTAGCTGAAATTGCCGCCTAGGGAGTGGATGTTGATGGAGAAGTCTAATGACTGAGTTCTGAGCTTTTATAGGTTGAACAGAGCAAAAGGCAGCTAAGGTGATGGAGAAGAGGCTGTTGAAAATCAGGGTGGCGCAGTGTCACCAAAATTAAGATTGTGTTTTTGTTTGTTATTGTTTCTTTTAATGAGGATGTTGAATGTTACTGAAAGATCAAGTGAGATTAAGATCAAGTTTCCTAGCTGCATAGGGAATTGCTCAGCAATTTCTTTGGTGTGGACGGGATGGAAGCTTGTATGGCATAGTAGAGGGAGAGAATGTGCAGTCAGGCCTTCGAGTTAGTGACAGAAGACCACTCAATCAAGAGAGCTTTTGGGGGAGTATGGGAGGAGGGAGTGCTGAGGAAAGGGGTAGTAGCTGAAGGAGCTCAGAGGGCATGTGGTATCTGAAGGAAATAAATGGTCCAGGACGCAGAGACACTTGTATTGCAGATAGAGGCCTTTGAAGAGAGAGAGGATGGGGTCCGTAAAATGTGTTAAAATCACCTCCAAAACCTTAACCAGACATTAGCATCACCTTGGAAGCTCCAAAACAGCTACAGTGTTTAACAGCTCCCCAGGTGATCCTAATGGGTAACCAGATGTGAAAACCTCTGACCTAAGGGTAGTACCACATTCACTTGCAATGGTGCCACTAGAATTTCTGTAGAGGCTGCTCGGGAATATGTTTCAAAGGTGCATAGCAAACACTGTTTTCATTCAGTTTTTATGTTTACTGTGGCGTGGCTGTCTGTGGAGAGACTGTTGAAGACTTGGGGAGTTTAAAACATCCCCCATCCCAAGCCAGTAGCTTCTTAATGTAACAAAGCAACCACTGATTTCTATTTATACTTACTAAGTATAAATAGAAAATTTAATTTTGGGCATCATATTCTTTGTGCTTGTAGGTAACCTGCTTTTTATAATTAACTATCTTATGAATTTTTACCTTTAAAATTAAAATCCTACATTTTTATTGGCCACATAAAATTGCAATGTATGGATTTACCAGAATACAATTTAATTCTTCGGCAGAGTACACTTTTCTAATAAAAAATGATGCTCCATGAATATGCTTGCATATTAGCTTTCATACATCATTGCTTATCTTCTTTGCTTTAGTCTTTTGAGAGTAGAATAGTTGGATCAAAGGGTACATTAGTGAATTTCATATAATTCATTGATTTTATTGCCAGAAAAGAAATTCATATTTGTATCAAGGATATTCAAACAGTATGGGTTGGAGAAGGGAAAAAAAATCCTTCCTTCATCCTCCTCCCCTACCCGCTTCCATTCCTTTTCCCTCCAGGTAACCAGTTAAGGATTTCTTGTATTCTTTTGTGCAAGTTTTATCTGTAGATGTGTTCATCCTTAACAAACAAACAAATGAAAGCACTTACCAGCTCATTCCTACAAACTTGAACAACTTATGCGTTTACCTAACTCTGGGAGTCCTTGGTCCTTCCTAGTCCCAGACAGCTGCCCCTCACTGTTGTCCCGAGCTACCGATCTGCTCCCTGGTGTCATCTGCGGGTCGGTGGTCTGCTGCCCAGCACGGCAGGGGTCTGCGGAGCGGCTTGCAGAGCACTGCAGGGTGCTGCGGGGTCTGTGCCGGGCGCTGGCGGGGTCTTCGGGGGGGGTGGGGAGGGGTTCTGTTCGGGGATTTGTGCGGGTGCTGTGGGGTCTGCCTGGGGTCTGTACCGGGTACCAGCGGAGTCTGTGAGGGTCTCTGCAGGGATCTGTGCTGGGCGCTGGCGGGGTCCTCGGGGGTCTGTTCGGGGATCTGTGAAGGTCTGCCGGGTGCTGGTGGGGTCTGTAGGGGTCTCTGCAGGGACCTGTGCGGGGCATTGGCGGGGTCTGCGGGGATCTGTGCAGGTCTGTGCCGGGGGCTGGTGGGGTCTCTGCTGGGGATCTGTGCAGGTCTGTGTGGGGTGCTGGCGGGATCTGCAGGGGTCTGTGCCAGGTGCTGGCGGGATCTGCGGGGGTCTCTGCAGGGTTCTGTGCAGGGCACTGGCGGGGTCTGCACGGATCTGTGCAGGTCTGTGCGGGGCGCTGGCGGGAGTCTCTGCGGGGATCTGTGTAGGTCTGTACCGGAGTCTGTGCAGGGCGCTGGCAAGGTCTGCGGGGATCTGTGCAGTCTGTGCGGGGCGCTGGCAGGGGTCTCTACGGGGATCTGTGCAGGTCTGTGCAGATCTGTGCGGGGCGCTGGCGGGATCTGCACGGATCTGTGCAGGTCTGTGCGGGATGCTGGCGGGGGTCTCTGCGGGGATCTGTGCAGGTCTGGATGGGGGTCTGTGCTGTCTGTGCAGGGCGCTGGCAGGGTCTGCGGGGATCTGTGCAGTCTGTGCGGGGCGCTGGCAGGGGTCTCTACGGGGATCTCTGCAGGTCTGTGCGGGGGTCTGTGCCGTCTGTGCAGGGCGCTGGCAGGGGTCTCTACAGGGATCTGTGCAGGTCTGTGCGGGACGCTGGCGGGTGTCTCTGCGGGGATCTGTGCAGGTCTGTGCAGATCTGTGCGGGGCGTTGGCGGGATCTGTGGGGATCTGTGCAGGTCTGTGCGGGGCGCTGGTGGGATCTGCGGGGATCTCTGCAGGTCTGTGCGGGATGCTGGCGGGATCTGCGGGGATCTGTGCAGGTCTGTGCGGGGCGCTGGTGGGATCTGCGGGGATCTCTGCAGGTCTGTGCGGGATGCTGGCGGGATCTGCGGGGATCTGTGCAGGTCTGTGCGGGGCGCTGGCGGGATCTGCGGGGATCTGTGCAGGTCTGTGCGGGGCGCTGGCGGGATCTGCGGGGATCTGTGCAGGTCTGTGCCGGGCGCTGGCGGGGATCCGTGCGGGGATCTGTGCGGGGATCCGCGGCGTCCGGCTCTCCCGGCTTTGAGGCAGCGCTGGATTTTCTGCCGCGGGTCCGTCAGCCATTGCTTCCCGGGAAGTTTCGGCGTCCTCCCTGGCTGCCCAGGTTTCTGGCATGCGTGGTCTTTCTCGTAGTGGTTTCCGAGAGCTCCTCGCTTACTGAGGGAGTTAGTCCCGCGTCTTTCCTGTGTCCCAGGCGGAAAAGTGTCGTCTCCCACTTTCTCGTTTGTCTTTACACTTCAACATACACGGTTTTGCCCGCTGGATTTTCACTTTTTGGACAAATGTATGTTACTTTTTTTTCTTCGTTGGCTTTGTGTTTGGGTGTCATTAGTTGGCCCTTCTCCGTGTCACCCCCTTTCTTTGTGTGGGGGTCACGCCCCCCCGCCCCCGGCCCCCTCCCCCTTTACCAGACCCCTCTCAGGGGCCCCTGGTGTCAGCTCAGTTGACGTCAACCTCCAGCCTTCGCGCCAAGCCGTCGGCACGGCAACCGCAGCCTGATTGGCAGGGCTCGGAGGCGTGGCGAGGGGGGCCCGGGGAGGGAAACGCGGCTGCTGATTGGCCTGCGCTGGAGCCCCGCCTCTGCGGAGAGCCTGACAAGGAGTCGCGCGCAGAGGCTCGGTGCAGACGCGGGGAGCTGCAGGAGGACGAGGTCGGGAGCGAGGAGCGGGCATGTCCACCCTGGGCTGGTGGCGCCGTCGGGCGCCAGGGGCCCTGTGGGCGTGCTAGAGCGTGCACGCGGGCTGCGCCTTGGTCAGGCCCGAGGCGGTGTGGTGAGGGGAGGTGAGTTGGGCTGGCGCCCTCCCTGTGCATCCGCATCAGGACGGTGTCAGGGCGCCGCGTGAGGCAGCGCGGCGGTCACCTGCCGCCGGCCGGGACGCTGGTCAGCTGGGGAAGGGGGGCGGCCGGTGGACGTCGCCTGGCAGGGTCCTTCCTCAGCGGGCCCGGGACACGGGTTGCCGCGCTTGCCGCAGGCGCCATCTTGCGTGGCCCGCCGGGGTCCCGGGGACGGGCCGTCCCCTTGAGGTGGCCGCGGGGCCGAGGGACGGCCGCGCCATCTTGCGTGGGGGACGGGGCGGGTTGCCCGCGGGCTCCTGTCAAGCGAGCCAGCCGGGGTGGGCTCCGGGGACGTGGCGGGCTGGCAGGGTTCAGGGCTGGGGCTGGGGGCTGCAGACCACTACGTCCATCCCACGGCGTCCCTGACAGGCTGGGTCCCTCGGGCTGCCCCTGCATCCCTGCCAGCCCTCGGGGGCGGGGCCTGTTTTGCCGCAGTGGCGGTGGGAGGAGCTACGGGCCTCAAGGGGCGGGCCAAGGGTTCGTGCCTGCGGGGTAGGCTCTCTGGGCTGCGAGAGGCTGGCCCCCTTCCCCCGCGCCCCTCCCCCGCCGGCGCTGGCGCCGCCTTCGGTGTGGGCGGCGAAGTGGGCTGCACAGGCGCCGTCCTGATTGGGTGGCTGTGGGTCGGGGCGGGGCCAGGGGCCTTCGAGACTGCGGCTCGCTGGCTACGGCGGTCTTGCCGCGCCCCGCCTACCTTGGCGCCATTTTCGGGGGGGGGGGGCGGCTGAGGTTTGCCGCGCAAGCGCGACGGTGGCTGGCCGGCTGCCGCGGGGGCCGGGACCGGGGGCTGCCGTGGCTGTGGCGACCGTATGTTCAATGCAGTGATTGAAGGCTGCGGAGTCTTCACTACTTCGCACCTTCTTCGCTAGTTAGGGGTCTGGCTGCAGAGGCTTGCCCTGATGGTGCCACCCGGCTAGCGTGCGGTCTGAACTCTGACTTCAGAGCATGGACCATGGCTAGTGACTGCGGGGCCGTTTTATTGGCTCGGTCCACGTGTGTGGTCTGGAGAGTCGGCATCTGTTGAAGCCGGGCATTGTGCCTGAAGTTTGCCGCGGCGGCCACCGCCATCATGGAACCATTAGTCCTGAGGGACAGGGCTGCAGGCAGTCGGCGTGCCCCTGCTTTCTCCTGGGCCGCCCTTCCCCTGTTGTTTGGGGACAGTTTGCCCCCTGGGTGTGTCTGGCCCTATCATTTGGCTGCAGGAAGTGCTGGGAGCGCAGGAGCAGCGAGGTGTGCCGTGCAGACCCTGTCGGCGCGGCTTGGGGGGCGGGGACTGGCCTCCGGGGCCCCGCCCACTCTGGCACTATTTTCGTTGGTCGACAGGTGGCAGCCGAGACTTACTACGCAGGCGCCATCTTGAAGGCCAGCAGAGCTCCAGGGGGAGGATCCAAGGGGAGGGGCTGCAGAACTCAGCCCACTCTAGTACTGTCATTGGCCGACAGGTGGCAGCCGAGACTTACTGCGCAGGCTCCACCTTGAGTGACATTGGGGCTGGCCGCGGGGGGCGGGCCCAAGGGGAGGGGCTGCAGAGCTCGGCCCACTCTAGTACTGTTCATTGGCCAACAGGTGGCAGCTGAGACTTACTGCACAGGCGCCATCTTGAGTGACAGTGGGGCTGGCCGCGGAGGGGTGGGGCGGGCCCAAGGGGAGGGGCTGCCGAGCTCAGCCCACTCCAGCACTGTTGGCCGACAGGTGGCACCCGAGACTGCGCAGGCCCCATCTTGAGTGACAGTGGGGCTGGCCACGGAGGGGTGGGGTGCGCCCAAGGGGAGGGGCTGCAGAGCGCGGCTCACTCTAGCACTGTTGGCCGACAGGTGGCACCCGAGACGGCACAGGCCCCATCTTGAGTGATGGTGGGGCTGGCCATGGGAGGCGGATCCAAGGGGAGGGGCTGCAGAGCTCGGCTGGCTTTAGCACTGTTGGCCGATAGGCGGCAGCCGAGACTTACTGCGCAGGCGCCATCTTGAGTGACAGTGGGGCTGGCCGCGGGGGCGGGCCCAAGGGGAGGGCCTGTGGGGCCCCACCCCCTCGAGTGGAATCTTGATCAACAGGTGACAGCTAAAGCTTGCTGCGCGGATGTCACCATCAGTGATTTTATTGCTGGGAGCACACCCAAGGGAGGGCTTTCATGTTTGGAGTGACTGACGGGAAACTAGACTCCTATCCATTGGGTGGCTGGGTATGTTGGCCTGGGGTGGTCCGCTGAGGCTTACTGCACAGGCACCATCGTGAATGATGCCAGAGCTGCGGGGGAGGGTGGCCCTGAAGGAGAGGCTGTCTTGTCCTGAAGGACAGGCAGGGTCCGCAGACCCATACCCTCCCTAGCGGCAGGTTTGCTGGCCAGTAGGTGGCTGCTGAGGCCAACTGCGCAGGTGCGCTCATGAATGACCATGGCGTTGCAGGGTGGGCCTGAGGGTGGCGTCGCCGTGTCTTGAGTGACTAAGGGCACCTGTGGAGCCCTGCCTACCTTCGCTGGCCAAGAGGAGACTGAGGGTTGCTGGGCAGGCGCCAGTTTGGCAGGCCCAGAGGGTTTGCCGCAGTGGCCACGCAGCATGGCAGCAGGCTCAGCGTTTCCGTGGAAGGGCACCAAAGCCAGCTCTCGGGGGAATGTGGGGGCAGGGCTCACCTATACAGCTCTGAGGGTCAGTCTGAAAAACTGGGGTTCAGATTTAGATATTTTAATAGGTTTGGGAAAGGGCAGGGTCTCAAGAAAACGGAGGAGGCAGGCTGTGGACGTACGGCTTGGGGTTCGGAGGCTCTGAGGGCACTATGGAGTTGATGCAAAGAAAAAGGTCTAAAAGCCTGTGAACTAGACAATTCAGAGCTACAGGCCATTAGAAGAGGGGCGTGGTGGGGGAGATTATGGAGAGGAGGCTCTCTAGGCAAGTCCGGGCGTGGTTTCGGGGTGGAGGGCGTTGGAGAGCTGGAAGGGCGGGGCCTACTGCTTGGAGAGGTGAGGTGGCGCTGCGCGTGCGCAGAACTCCTTGTGGCACTGTCACAGCGTCCTCTGGAGGACAGAGATGCTTCCAACACTGAATTAGCTTTCACCATGTTTCTTTAAGTAAACCCTGGACTGCAGGGAGGCTCCTTGTAGTCCTAGCTCCAACAGAGGAGCTTGTAAGTCCCCACCTTTTTTTTTTTTTTGAGGTAGGGAAGGTAACACGTTGGATTCTTCCTTCCCAACCAGGTGGTGAGAGAAAATTAAGAATGTACATCCACTGGTGAACAATGTTTTAATATATAGTAGAGCTGTAATCGTGAAGATACTTCCCCCGGCTGCTGCTGACTGACTGAATGCATGCTCTGAGGCACAGTGGGACTTGAAATAGGAAGTATTAATCCACTGGGAGCATGTTGATCATTTCTAAAACGTTATATAAGGTTAATGAATGATGTTACTACTTAATAATAGTAGTACTAAGGCCCAAATATCAGTTAATCTCTTCATATTACTTAAATTTACAGTAGAGTTAAATTTCTGGCCCTGCATCACTGGCTACTAAATGGAAAAACTGGAGTTTTAATTCACTTTTCTAAGGGGCACATATTGTTATTCCATGTGTTCTTCATGGAAAATGTCAGTAGATGTCCTGTTTTTCAAAATGACATTACAGTGATCTATAATAGTCTGCCATGAGGTCTGAGATTGAGTTCTCTGAACATCTGCTTTTCTGTAAAGTGGGAACTAGAGAATTAATAGTGTTGTGGTGAGGAGTGACAGAGACAATAAAAGTAAGATGTTAAGCACTATATGGGGCATAAAATTAGTAAATAATGGTACTACTTTATAGCTATTTTTTCCTCCCAGTTTTTCCCTACAACATGCATCCTTTGCTTTTAGAGGGACAACCAATGTCACATAGCTAATAAGTGGGAAGTTGGATTCTTGAATTGATTTCTTAATCCAAAGTCCCGTGTCTTTACTATTTTTCTCTGCTTGTTAGAAAAGGTTCTGAGATAGTAAAAAATTGACTTGCACACCCACTGACGTAACCTCATTGGGAGAAGGCTGTGATTACAGTCCAAGGTACAACAGGTGCCTCAGGGAGCAATGCCCATGGGCCCCTCCATCCTGGGAGGGAGAGCTCTTCTTCCTGGGCTGGTTTGACCTCTGTCACTGGAGGAAGTGGAGATGCACCTGTTATGCAGTCGTTTTCAGCCTGAGGAATGTATATACAAAGTAAATTTGGTGTCTCATGTTTTCTTTTCCTTCTCCAGCTTTGCCTTCTCGAGCTTCTACCCTTCTCAGAGACAGCTGGCAAGAGGAAGAGGGACTAGGTCCAACCACTAGGTGGCCAGGTCCAGGTGAGCTGAATTCCCTTCTCACAGTGCTGCCCTCATCCTTGGAGTGAATACATTCTTCCTCATGCTGACACTTTTCTATTGCATATGTGTTCCATATAGCCATGCAAGTGCCGTTTCTGCTCTGAAAACTCACTCTTCTGGTGAATTGTGTGTTCGCCAGAAATTCTCCTTGGCCTCATGCTTTCCTTTTCAGTTTCCTACTTCTTTTTCCAACACTCAGCTGCACCTTCAGGCCTACTCTTTCTCTCTTGTTGGGTGATTAAAGAAGCATGAGAGACTCATCGGTTCATCTATCAGACATGGCCCTGAGTGGGAAACGAAGTGTTTTCCTGGAGCTCATAGTCTATTGGGTAATGAAAACATTGAAAAAAATAATTGTATCATTCATGTTTTTGACAGAGAATATTCACTATGAACAACAGTTAACTTGAAAAAGGCCACATAGGGCCTTCCTGAGAAGGTCATTGAGGTTAAGGCTGAGTCCTGAAGAGAGGAGGATGGTAGTGTGTTTTGGGAAGAGTAGTCCTAAGCAGAGGGGACAGGGGCATTCCTGAGGGATCCAGAGATAAGAGCCAAAAGCCTAGGATACCTGGAGCAAAGGAAGAATTGAGTGGCATTTGAGCAAGGTGGGGATTTTAAAGGTCAATTGGAGCTGTGTTGTGAAAGGCTTTGCAGGCAGTGGTAAGTATAAGGGCTTGATATGAAGCATAATGGGGGAAACCATTGAGATGTTTTAGTCACGAAAGTAACATGGGTGTCATGTTTGTGTTTTAAACATACCATCTGGTTGTGGGGTTCAGAAGGGGAGGGTGGAAACTGGTTGCAGGGAGACCACCTCAGGTCTGGGTGAGAGATGATGGCTTGGATTCAGGTCAGAGCAGGGGGATGAGTGAAGTGGATGGATTTGAGAGAGGTACTAAGAGACTCAGTAAGACCTGTACTCTTCTTTCATGGCTTGCTGACTGTTTCAGATAAGGTGCAGCAAGTCACATTATGTGAGGAAGTGAGAAAAATAGCAAAAGTTATTCATTCCATCAGCAAACGTGGACACTATGCCCTGTCTGGGACAGGACCATGCTAGACTTTGTGTCTCTGGAAGTGGGTAACATAATCACTGGCTTCAGTATCTGCTGAATGAGAACTCAAGATAGGTGGCTGTGCTGATGGTGTATTACCATCTGGAGAAAGGCTCACATGCTGTCCCAGGTGGGCCCCTGGGAATGGATTGGTTTATTCCTGGCCTCAGTGAATGCTCCAAGTATCCAGTGGTCTGGTGCTAAAGCCTGTGGAGACTCAGAAACCTTATTTCAGCTAAGGACTCATGTTAGTAGGTACACATGACTGAAGCTCAGAAGACTTATAGAAACCTTACTGACATATTAGTTTATGTTGAAAAATAGTGTGGCTAAAGTACAATGTTCCTGTTTTCTCAATTTTGGTTTATCAATTTATGGTGGGAAATAACTACAGCAGGGACCCAAATACTCAAAAGTATGTATGATCAGCAGATTCTCTCCCTGTAGGCAGACCTACATGGGAAACGAAACCATAATGAGAAGGTTGCTTGGTGAGTATGGAATCAAAATGAGAGGATACAGACAAGGTTTAATAGCACTGGCCTGTGAGGTAGCCTGGTGCCACCATCTGGTTACAGTGAAGCTCTTGGTAGGGTTAATAGGACACCAGAAGCCCCCTGTCTACACTCCCCTTCCTCCCCAGTTTCCATTCAAATTAGATCTGACTAGAGTAGCCCTTTCCTGTACATGGTTAGATGAACCATGCTTTTTGTGGCCTGCCTTTCCATGCCCTTACTCTTTTGGGGGAAAAAAAAATCTGATCAGCTAATTATTGACATTAAAATATGGTCAGATAAGTCATACTGGCTCAGAAGACATTCTCTTTAAAGTAGCTTTATTCATCTTGAACTATTTGGGATCTGATCATTAAACTAAACTCTTAGATACTCCTTTCTCTCTTCTGAAATTTTTTGGGAAACCCCACAAGAATGGACAACAACAAGGAAATTTGGCGGCAGTGTGGTAAGTGCTGAGCTTATGTGAGAGAGGTAAGCCCAGGGTGATGTGGAGATTACCTGAGAGGAGCCAAAGGGTGGAGATCACAGCCAGTGTGGTAGGGAGAGTAGTTATTTACTCTTTCCTGATACTCCCATGTAAAATTGGTCCCCCAGCAGCCCCTGTTGTCCGTATGCTTCTGTTCATGGTCAGTCGGACAAGACTGGACACCTAAGCCTAGAGCAGTCGTTCTCAAAGTATAGCTCCTGGAGTGCTTATTTGAATGCCTCTTTCCTAGAGAACCACAGACCTCCTAAATCATCACACCTGGAAAAGCAGGTACATATTTCATAAGTACCTCAGATGGCTTTTGGCACCCCCAAGTTTGAGAACCACTACCCTAGAAGAACTTGAGCTGTGGTGTGCACTTGCAGGTTCGGAGAGCTTGGGTTGCTTAGTCTGTCGGCACTGGGCACTTCACTGGGAGGTGAGGTAGGACTGGGACGGGGGCAGCATTTACCCATGTGCATGCTGAAGTAGAGAATGTCGGTCTGCAGAAAGAGGCAGGAGAATGGAGCAAACGAGAAGAGAGAGGAGACCGCACACCATGCTGTCCCTGAGAAACGAAGAAAGTAACTTCCTCGCTTCCTGACTTTAAAGTTCTCAATTCCAGCCCCCTTGGATGAGGTAGGTAGAATGAGTGAGGGGGCTGAATCTAGGTGCACCGTGATGAGGGACCAAAGTAAGTAAGTAGAGATGGGGTTGAAGAAGCTCTCATGGAGCTTCTATCTCAACTGATGGGATTGGGGAACCTGAAGTCGAACAGTGGGGTCACAGGATTTCTTTATCTCTCCTTACACGTCCCAGTCACGTTTCCAAGTCTCTGATATGTGTTCTTTAATTGAGTTCTTCCCAGTTCAGTTGAACACTTGACCCATTCATCCTTTGATTGAGGCCAAAGACACCAACTTATAGCAGGGATTCCTGATGAATTCCATCTTTGTTTCAGTTACATTAATTGTGAGACCCATATTTTTGTTTTCTATTCATGAAATGGAGAAGTAAAGTGCTTTGCTAGCACTAAAACTTCCGTATAAACCACAATGGCAACACTGTTGTCCTGGCAGCACCACTGTCCTGTGGTTTTAGGTGGTCAAGCTCATGTCTGAAATTACTCCACGTGAAATGCTTATAATGTATGTAACATTTCATGGTTAGATGTCTGGTGTGTGTAAGAACAGATATTTGGAGGTTAAAGAACAGCTAGAAATCTGTAAACCCTTCCACCCAGGGTGGAGAGTGAGACTGGTTTCCATCATTTGTTTCCTCTCTTTCCCTCCTTTTGGAATTAGTGCTTGGCCCCTAGGACCAGAGTCAGGCCTGGTCCCTTTGTGTCTCC
The DNA here is from genome assembly GCF_009762305.2 of Zalophus californianus. Taxonomy (NCBI): domain Eukaryota; kingdom Metazoa; phylum Chordata; class Mammalia; order Carnivora; family Otariidae; genus Zalophus; species Zalophus californianus. The sequence goes on along the minus strand of NC_045611.1, from coordinate 58,573,475 downwards.
ACCTTTGCTCCGTCTGCCAAATGTGGTAGACCTTTTAAGACCCTGCCCTTGGCTACTGCTTAACCCACGTACTACTCCAGAAAGCAGAGGGAAATGCAGAAGCTTCAGTAACTAGGGCTGTGTGAGGGTCCTGCTCCGAGTCAGAAAATGAAGGTGACGGGTGTGCCATGTGGCCAGAATTTAGTTTGAACTGTAGGACAGAGGGGAGGGCATGCATGTGGAGTGCCATCGAGTGGTGCATGGGCTTGAGGGTGGTATACAGATAGTGAGTAGAGGACTCCATGGGAGCCATGTGAGGTGGCCTGAGGGGGAAATGAAGTGTCAGAGTAAGCAGGGGCCATGTCCTGAGGACCACCACAGCAGAGGGAGTGCTGATAAACAGTAACAAGCAGAAAGGAAAAGGCAAGACAAACAGCAATTGAATTTACTTCCAAATTTTATATTCAAAAAATTTTTTTCAATTGTGAACCTAGGATAACATTTAAACTAAAACACAAAAAGAAATGGAAGTATCTTTTACTACTATTTTTTTTTATTTTCCCCAGTTAATGAAGTCTTTATATAAGTTTTATATGGAAGTTTTCTTCTGGTTTAATTTATACATACTTCAATATGTTTAAATATCCATGTAGTTGTTTTAGTGTGTGCTTTTATTTTAACACAAGTGAGATCATTCCCAATTCATTAAGGTTTCAAACTCAAGCTACAAGAGTGCAGTTCGTAGGATGTGAGACAGTGGTTGGGGGGAGTGGGTGATACGCCATCTGGAGAGATCATAGAATGTGTCCACCACTTTCAGTCTCCATTTACATGGGTGTGTTTCTTTGTGTGTATACATGTACTACTTTGTGGCTGTTTAATAGTATCTACAAGAATTTCCATATAAATACATTGCCACCTATAGCTTTGCTGTCTAAAAACTGTATTATATTCCTTTGTGTGGACATTTTCATCGTTTTTTTTTTTTTACATACATATAAATGCCACGTGTGCTGTACAATTTTATACCTTATTTTAATTTCACGCTTCAAAAGTTTTTTTACGTTAGCGGTTTCCATCAAGTTTAAATAAACCAATGTTTCTGTAGAATGGAATACTTTGTGGCCTTTAGAATGATGTAGATCTGTATGTACTAGTAGAGAAAGATAACCATCATAAATTACTAGGTTTTACAGTGCACACGTAAGGGGCATCTGGCTGGCTCAGTGGGTAGAGCATGCGACTTTTGATCTTGGGGTTGTGAATTCGAGCCCCACATTGGGCGGAAAGTTTACTTAAAAAAATAAAAAATAAAAAGCACACTCATGCAGAACTCCTAATGTGATCTCATTTGGGTAAAGATGAGATGCTACTCTATATATGGATGTTGGAAGGTTTAGTATAGCAACAAATTTGATCAATGGGTATGGCTTGTAGTTTCTACATTAAATACTCTGTAATTGAACATTGTACTATCTTCTGTTTGTAATCAGAAAATAAAATGATAGAACTTTTTGAAAACATGACTTAATGGCTACATAACATTTTATTAAAGATTTTTATCTGTTTTCATTCCTTCCTGTTTGAAAAATTTGGAGGAATGTTGTGTTTTGAGTGCACTGATTTATTTTGGTGTGAACAAAGTATGTTTGTTATTGGCCTTAGTGGCCGTAGCCTTCCAGTGATGTGTTGAAATACAGAATTTGTCAGGAGGCCAGACACCAATACTGGTTTTATTCTTAATATCAAAAACTATCTCCAACCTTCTTGGAAAGCATACTTGAGTAACTGGTCAGAAATTAAAGTGTTGGCCATCTCCTCTTATCCCATTTGTTAAAATTACTTTACTGCTTAGTCCTCAGAAAGTTCGTAGTTTGTATCTAAACAGTTTATGCCTTTCTTGACTGAAAGACCTTTATTTATTATAAACTAAATCCCACATGTGTATATACTTCGATGCAAGTCAGTTTTTGGGCTGCATTAGCTCTGTTAGTCTATTTGTCCTAACACTCACATCATTGTGTTGGAAAGAATACTTCATGTTTTCATATGTTTGGGTCATTTTACAGACAACCCCCTGCTCCCACCACACACATACGTTATTCAAAATTCTCCTGATATTTTTGTACATTTATTCACCTAGAGAAACTGGATTCTCATTTGTCAAAGCTCCCCACCCTGTTATTGGATTTTAATTTATGTTCAAGGAAGGATTGACAACAATTTCCATATTCCCATCTGAAAGCGTATGTTTCCATTTATTTAGGACTTGTTTTATGTTCTCCTGTACATTTAAAAATTTTTGTTTAGAGTTACATATACTTTGTTGAATTTATTTATGGAAATTTATTTTGTTATTAATGGGATTCTTTTCTTGTATTTATTGACAAGGTTTTTCAGCTCAAAATAATGCTTTTTCCACATGACGCCTTTCATTGCATTTTCTTCAGTTGTGTTTGCTAGGTTTTTTGCAGAATAGTGTTGAATGGTAGTTGTGATGGAGGTCTTCCCTTCCTCGTCCCCATCTTTAGTTGGAATAGTTTTAGTGTTTAATGTGCTTCCTTGCATTTATTTGAGATAAATCTTTATTCCTAAATGGTCTCCTAGTTTTACTTTTGCTAAGAATGTATAAGGAGAGGCTGTTGAAATTTGCAAATCCTTTTCAACATGCAACAATGCTCACGGGGTTCCCCCCCTTCCCCCTTTAATCGATCATACAGAACAGTCCACTGGAATTGGTGTATCTTCCTTGTATTTCTGGAATAGGCTTTCATGGTCATGGGCTATTTAGACTTCTAGATTGGATTTATTAAACATTTTTGCATATAAGTGCAAACAGATGTTTATTGAACACCTTCTCGGTGCCAGTCCCGTGAAGATAAAATACAATGATGGAAAAGACAACAAGAGGCCTTGCCCTCGGGGACTTTGGGTATAAGTGCGGGCACTCTCATTTCTACTGGGTTCATGCATCTTCAAGCACATCTCTCATTATATGGGTAAATTGTTATTGTTGGCCTTTCTGGGCTGTTCTTGGAGGGGTTCCCCCTTGGCCTCGACATTTCATGTGATCGTATCAGGCAAAACCTTTAGCCGACACCTTTTTGATGCTTTCATCTCAGCCACCTCCAAACCTGTATCTTCTGTTTTCTTCAACGGTAGGCGTGGCTGTTGCCACGGAGGCAGAAGCTGGACTGGGGAAGTGGGGGCGAAGTGGGTAGAGCAGTTATGCTTTTGATTGGCCAGAGGCGCTGTCACAGGATGAGTTCACCTGGGATCTGGGTCTTCCTGAGGGTAAGGTGAGTATGGGGCCCTGGCAGGTACTAACTCAGCATATCTGGCCCCACTCTTAGTTGCCCTTTGGACTGCAAATGGAGGATAGAGTGAGTCAGGGTTAAGGGTTGGGTCACCTGGCGAACAGGGCACCTAATCTCACCTCACAGGGCTCACCTGCTCTCAGGTACCCCTGTAGGAGGACGTTGACCAGTGTTTCCTTTTCCTGAGTTTGATTCTTGGTGACTCTGGTAGGACTGCAGTTATATAGTAACACCTTGACAATGTAATACTTCTCTGACATGTGCTTGTCCCTTCCCGTGGCTCCATGTGTAAAATGGTGTCACCTGCCGTCATTTACTCCAGCAGCTTTTTAGCACTGCAGGTGTTAGCTTTTTTATAAACTGGAAATTAGATATACATATAAGGACTTAGTTGTAGTGGGCAGCCAACTTTTTAGCTTTATTTTTTTTTTTTTTACTAATATTTTATTTACTTGACCGTCCTTAGATGGAGACTTGCTGGTTCAAAAGGAATGGGCATCTTTAATGTTTTTAAACCATATGCTAAAACGGCATCCAGAAACATGGTTCATGTCTGCACCAGTCAGCTTCTCAACAACATCAGTTTTTCTTTTTTCTTTCTCTTTTTGAAATATGTGCCCATTTGATAGGCCAAAAAAATGTTCACTGTAATATTTCACATTTCTTTGATTTCTGATGTAACTGTTGGATCTTATGCACTGATTTTATGAACTGTATATTTTTATTTTCATGTTGAGACATTTATCTTTTTTTTACTGCTTTATAAGAGCTTTTCATGTTTCAAATATTAACTATCATCTATTTTGCAAAATATTTTTCCCCCTCCTCTTCTGGTTTGTCTTTATTTTGGTTGCTTTTTACAGTGCTGCAGAAAATTTGTTACCCATTTTTATTTTCATATCTGCTGAGTAGTGGTCTTTCAGTGGTCTCTGCCGTTGGAATTCTGCTTGAGCATTCTCCTCCTGTACCTGTTTTTTGCTGTTGTAAACAGTGCCTCTGTGAACACACTTGAGAACTGTATCTTTGTGCACGTGGACAGATAGGTCTATCAGTTGGGTTTCAGAGGCAGAATCCCCAGGATAGGGGATGGCATTGCATTTATGTACAAATAGTTGCTGGAAACCTGAGGAATATATTCATCTTATAGCTGCAATTTCCATTTGTCATTCTTGGGTATCAGAAGTTCCAAAGTTGATTCCTTGGGGTTTTTCTAAATTGACTGCCATCTGATTTAGGGTGTGACCTTGGACTCCAGCAGGGTGGGATGGACAGGGGAAGGGAGAAGACCCCTCAGTGTTAAGGTGTCAGTGTTGTGTGCACCCACTCAGTGGGCCACACAGTCTCTAAGGCCTCTACTAGTGCTTTTGTTTATTGTTTTAACTTTGAATTTATTGTTTTGACTAGGTAATACATGCTCATGGTAAAAATAAATAAATAAAAACAAAAAACAAAAGGAGAATATACAGTGAAAAAGTAAGTTTCCATTCTCTCCCTGGCCCCCAGTTCCCTTCCCCAGAGGCAATCACTGTTAATCACTATTAATAGTCTCGTACATATCCTTACAGAAATTGTTTAAGTAAATGCATCTGTTTTTATAGTTTCTTAGAATGCTATACACATTGTCGTGTCCCATTTTGCACTTAACTACCTTAGAGATCATCTCATATCCGTTTATTTACAATTGCCTCATTTTAAAAGGTTTCATAATCATTACATGAATATGTACCATATTTTGTGCATTGTCAGGAATGCTTCAATGAATATATTTTGCACATATGTCATTACATATCTCTGGGATAAATTCATGGAAATAGAATTTATAGGACAGGGTATGTACATTTAAAATTTTGATAAGTTATCCAAATTGCCCTCCATAGAATCTACACTGCCACAAGCACTATGTGAGTATGCCAGTTTCTTCGTACAGACATATTTATAGTCCATCTTTATGATTACTCTGTTCTCAAGGCCCTTTTTTACTCTCAGATCTCAAATGAATTTCCTCTGCCATTGTGGGAAGGAGTTGTTAGTATCTGATTCTTTTCTTAAGGTTTTCCTGTTAAAATTTTTTTTTAATTTTTTTAATGCTCTTGCCGACCAAGGGCTGTTTTGTTGCCCTGGTTAGAAAAATCTACGAGCATATTTAATGAAGATCGTATTTGTTTACTCTAGTCCTGAATTTCTTGAGAAAAGAAATGAGTGAATGTTTGGTGTAGAACTTGGCATCTACCTTGTGATAGGATTCTTAAGGGCATTTAAATGGTCATATTATTAATGAATAGAAAGTCCTCCACCTCTTTTCTGTGTTCTGGAAAGGTTTTTATAAATGGTAAATTCATTGCTCATGGAAATTTTATGGGAGGTGGCTCCTTAAATCAGTTCATCTTTTTAAATTTCTTCCCTAGATTTTCCTCTCCTTTCTGATCAGGTTTGCCTATTTATATGGTCTTAGAAAAACTGTTGATTCCCTATCAAACTTTTTAACCCTGCAGTTCTTATATATATAGTTTTCGCTTGTTGGTGCTTTATGTTTCAAATACGTGCCCACTGGGAAGAAAAGTTAACATAGGAAAGAAGTACATATATGAAGTCAAAGTTATCCTTTATATCTCCTGATTTTATTGTCAGGTTCAAAGAGCCCTTCTCTGTTACATAATTCTAAAAAGTAATCTTTTATTTGATTTTGATTGTAGTTCTAGCATTTTTATATATAGTATGACCTTTTCCCCTAAGTGAATGATTGGCTAGTTTTCCCGTATACCATTCACCAAAGTAATTCATACATTCCTTACTGGTTTGTAAATGCTACTTTTCATGCCACTACTGGATACTCAACTATATATGGTCAACTGAGACTAAAATTCCTAAATGAATCCTTTTTTTTTTTTGGTCATAAGTTACAAGTGTATCTTTTTTGTTGTTCTATTTCTTTGGCTTTGATGGTATAAACAAAACCATCATTTGTTATTTTTATGTAGTCTTTCTGCCTTTAGGCATATTATAAAAGAACTTTCTTACCCTGAGATTATGTTAAAATATTTTTTAAATGTTGTGTGTGGTTTGTTGGCCTTTTGATACATGAATTTTTAAAATATTGATCCAGGTCAACTTTAGAATCATTACCAAGTTCCCCAACATTAATATTCTTTGAAGTTCCATATAGTATAGATTAATTTGGGGGAGGTTTTAGAACTTTGATACACCAGATCCATACATCCCCCATGATTATATTGTGTCTCTCCAGTTATTGCCTTTTATTATTATAATTTGTAATTCTATTCACATGGTTGCTGTTGTCTTTAATTAAATCTTTATCTTTGTAATGGGAGTTCTGTTCCCATTTTTTAAAATTTATAATTGCTGATACATTTTTAGGGAGTCTGTTATAAGTGATTTCCTTATTACATTATTGTAAGGTTTCTTTGCATTGATTCACAGTATCTGAATGGGTAGTCTTATATAAGTGAATGATAGTTTTAGATCTTTTTTTCTTTATGCCTCAGATTTTTCTTGCCTTGTAATTGGTTAGAACTCTGTAGAGTCATGTTCAACAGTGATAGTGTTAAAGACTTTTGTGTCTGCTTTTATAACTGAGTTTGGTCTGTGGTTTGTTAGTGCTAGCTTTGTCTTGGGTTTTGAATTATTCTGGTTTCATAAGACAATTTGAAAGCTCTCTATTTCTCTTTGGTTGGTTTATATGACATGGGAATTAGCCTTTTCTTGAATATGATATATAAAGGCCTCACCTCTAATGCTATCTGAATTCACAGCCATTTGGAGAATTAATTCTCCGACACTCTTTTTACATTTCTTCCATGTTTATTTGTCCATGTATTTTTTTTTTTCCTTAAAATGTCTGCAGGTCCCTGGCATTTTGACTCTGTTCCTGTGGATAGCTGCTTGTTCTGAAGTTCAGGAAGGATCCTATTCCCAAACAGGTATCCTGTTGCCTCTGAGGAGTTGGACTAGTGTTTTCTAGGGGACTGGAGTTTTCTCTGGAATCTGGATGCCAAAGAGCAGACTTGGGCTTTCTGCCCTTTCATCTTTGCCATTCAGGCATGCTGCTTTTTGAGAACTCTGCTCTTGTCAGAAGCAATCCCTCTTAGCCAGGTCCTGGATAAAATGGACTGTTCTTTCATCCAGAGTATCACACCAGTTCCCCAGAGCCTGGACATTTGCTCTTTTCCTTTCCCTGCTTTGCAAGTCTTCTGTCCGGAGGGGTATTAATTACCTAGAGCCTTCCTCTCTGTTGCTACCTGTCCTCTTCAAGGAGGGCAGGGCAGTCAGGGAGGCAGTGCTTCATTCATGAGGGTCTTCATGATGGATGTGTGTTTGTGAGGACAGTGGTGGGAGAGGGCATGGGAGGGAAGTTTGTGCATGAGTAGAGTGCAAGCCTATCACTGCCAGGGGAACCCAGCATGGCAGAGTTTGCTACATTTATTCCCAAATAATAAATTAAATACCTTGTTTTCTCTTTAGACATTTAAAAAAAACCTTAATTTTAAACATACTGATTTCCTTTTAAAACAAAAGCAGAGAATTTTTGCTGCATATGGTTTTGTTCTTCTCTGGAAATAAAGCCAGAAGTACAAAACTATCAGGTGAGTTAATTGACCCACCCAAACCTAGATTTTGTTCCCACAGTGCCTATTTCCTTATACCATTTGTGGCTGTCCACAAGGAGAAATGTGTAGCCTTAACTGGTTACATTAGAAAAAAGATTAACATCAGCTTTTATACTCAGTCTAAAGGGTTTTTCTAAAAAGAGGGGGCAGATAATAAAAGAAAAATAAAGACAACTAGGGAAATAAATGAAACAGTACAAAGGATTATCAAAGATGGTTCTTTTGAAACAAACTTTGGCAAGATTGATAAAGGCAAAAGAATGTGAAAAGAATGTGTAATAGCATGAAGAAGCCTGATGGCCCCTTTATCATATTCTTACTGTTTATGTGAATAATGTATGTTTATCACCTGTATAGGGTTTCTGTGGCTTCACCAATATTGTGTTTAATTTCCCCCCAGTGTACTAGGCAGCATTGTAAGAGAGCTTCACACATACCCACCAGGGTTTCCCACCCAGTTGTCTGGGTATAATGAGAAGGGGCTGGTAGAAAAGTGGGCAGGTGAGGGGCATGGCACACCAGAATGCTGTTTTGGAAGCAGTGGCATACAGGTTAACCCAGGATGTTCTCTCTCCCCAGAAACTTCGCTGTGCTTCTGCAGGCACGTAGTAACACATGCCTGTGTCTAAAATCAATTCTAAAATGGGTTTGTATATGTTATCTTCAATACATTATTTCACTGTTGATACCTGACTTTGTGTCAGGCAGGCACTAGAGGATAAGGGATAGAAAAGTTAATCTCTGATCCATTTAATAGATTTTACGGCTGGCTGTGGGAAGAGGAGCACATAAATTCCAGTATTTAAAAATAAATGTGACGAGTACTTGCAACACCTAAGAGATAAAATACAGCTCAGGAAACCTACCTAAGGAAGTGGTGTTAGCAGAACCTGAGGCTGGGTTCTGGGACAAGCACTCATCAGAAGCATGTGCAGTGCTGAGGGAAGGGGTCCTGAGCATACCTGCAAACTCTGCCACTCTGGCCAGTAGAACCTTTGGCAATGATGGAGATGTTCAGAAATAATCAGAAATGGCAGGTTTGGCCCTCGTTCCCTTGTACCCCCCTTTCCATTTTTGCTGAGAAAAAAATTGACGTCCAGTTACAGTAATGGCTAGCACCTTGAGCATTTCCCACTTGTGGACATTGGATAGTTGGGCCTTTAGGAATATTATTTAATCTCACAGTTTTAAAAGGGCTGAGGACTTTTGTTCCCCTTGTGTAGTTAAGGGGACAGACTCCACTCCAGGACATTGAATAGTTGCCCACGGTCACAAAACCAGCTAGTAGCAGAGCTAACTCTCAAACAGGTCTTAGTGGTGCCCAGAGGTCATGCTTGTAGCTCCCGTGTGAGGCCAACTTTGTGTGCTGTGTGTGTGTGTGTGTCTGTGTATTGTGGGTTTATGCATCTCTGCCCCTTTGGCCTATTCACAAAGCATTGTTGATGCCCCATGTAGGGCAGCCCCATACTGCTGCCTGATCCTCAACTTCTGGGACATGTGTATATCTCCTTACGATCTACAGGTCCCTGAGTACTGACTGTCACAGGCTGCTGCGTCTTTCCTGTTGACTCATGTTTGGTTCCTCCAGTGAAAATTTTACTTAGAAAAATGCTGCCTCCAAAGTACTTGTCTGCCACCAAACCCAAGAAGTCTTGGGCCCCAGATCTGTATGAGCTAGACAGTGACTTGAATAAGGAGCCGGATGCCACCATAAGAGAAGGTGCAACTGACCCTGAATTCTTTCATCAGAGGTTTCGGAATTTCCTCTACGTGGAATTTGTTGGGCCTCGGAAGACGCTGTTCAAACTCCGAAACCTCTGCCTCGATTGGTTGCAGCCGGAGACTCGCACCAAGGAGGAGATTATCGAGCTCTTGGTCCTTGAGCAGTACCTGACCATCCTTCCAGAAAAGATAAAGCCTTGGGTGCGGGCAAAAAAGCCAGAGAACTGTGAGAAGCTAGTTACTCTGCTGGAAAGTTACAAGGGAATGTATGAGCCAGGAGGTGAGACTTTATAGAAGCGTAGTGAAGGCCGTCGGGGAGCTGTGAGCTCCCTGGGGTTTGCGGCCTCAGCATTGTTGGTGTTCGAGGCTGGATCATTCTTTCATGTGGGGGGCTGGCTTGGTGTGGGACATTCAGTGACACTTCTGGTCCCTCTCTACCACAGGATACCAGTTGCACTCCCTCCCCAGCTGTGACAACCACAACATGATGTTGACAAATGTCACCTGGGGAGTAGAATGCCCTGGTTAAGAACCACCACCCTAGGGTGGTGGGGGAAGGAAAAGCAACACTTCTTTGAGGGCCTCCGTGAGGAACTGGTGAGCCTCTGTGGGCCTCACAACCCTGGTCCAGGCTCCCTTTTGTGAAACAGAGGGTGTGTTACCCCAGGAAGCTGTCGGTGGCCGCTGTTTAGGGGTGAGGTGGGGGAGCAGTTGCAGCCGCTTGCTGGCCCAGTAGCAGGAGGAGGCTGAGGAGTGAGAGGATCTGATCACTCCAGCTTCCTGTGGAGGTGCGGGTAGTGCAGTAGGGGCAAGGGCAGACTCCACTGGGGGAGCTGTTTCGAGAACACAGGCAAGACGTGATAAAGCATTAAGTCAGTGTCTGGTGTCCTCTCAGACGACAACAACAGTGACCTCCGCAGCGAAGACAGCATGAGCCGGAAGGGAGCAGAGTCCCCGCCACCACGCTCCGCCTCTTCTTTCTGCAGTGAGTAGTAACCCTGTCCGGTTATGCCCCCCGTTGGGGCATGCTTCCAGACTTCAGCCTAGCTTCCCCTTTCACCAAGCCTGCCGCATGGCATAAAAGTGCACGGTGGGCATGAAGCCTTCAGTGAAGACAGCAGCACCTTCCCCAGGGCTACTGCAGCTACTCACAGATCTGAGGGAAAGTAAATTAATTGATGACATAATGAGACATTTTTAATATCAAAGAAGACACCAGTATATGGCATGAAATACAATTTTCTTTTTTTTTTTAAAGATTATATTCATTTATCTGAGAGAGTGAGTGAGAGGAAAGAGAGGGAGAAACACTTACCTGCTGAGCAGGGAGCCCGATGCAGGGCTCGATCCCAGGATCCTGGGATCACGACCTGAGCTGAAAGCAGTCGCTCAACTGACTGAGCCACCCAGGCGCCCCTACAATTTTCTTTTTAAGTAATGAGATAGTATTTAAAGCTGTTGGAAATTTGCAGCAGGCTGTTTGAAGGTATGCCCACAGCCTCCCCAAGAGGGGCAAAGTTCATTACTACTTTGTCTCTAAAAGTTATTTTATTTGTTAAAGGTTCTTCAGTGAACTTTTTAAAAAGGAGGTTTGCTTTAGGAGAGGGCATGTTTTTTGTTTCTTTGGAGTAGCGTCATGTATCCATTAAGATTGTCAGGCGTAAGCCCAATAGTAGAGGGTCTGAAGTCATTGTCCTGAGTGTGGGCTTGACTATGTAGGAACTGGAGAACCAACAGAAGTGTTTGAAGGGAAGCCAACCTCTAAACCAACCTTTGGAACTTGCTTTGCAGTATGCCCCACTTAAGCAAAGCCTCCAGAAATGGTGTTCCAGGTCTAGGGTGATAGGAAGAGCCCAGATCATGCTTAGGAGTCTGGGGACCTCAGTGGGAGATCCATTTCCTCAAGGGAGGAGCAAGAATGGTGTTCCTTTTCCAAGTGGTATGTGTGCACATGAAGGGAGAACACATGTGTCAGAGCATTTTGTTAACTCCTTGAATGTCTGGCTTTCTCAGGTGACCGGGACCGGGAATGGGACCAGGACTGGGACCGGGACCGGGACCGGAATCGGGACTGGGAGCTGGATTGGGGCCGGGAGCGGGAGCGGAGAGGCAGAAGCAGAGACCTGGAGTCTCGAGACCGCTGGCCATACACCAGGAATCCCAGAAACAGTAAGTCACACGCTCTGACGTCCCTGATGAGCATGTAGGGTTAGATGGGCCTCGTTACTTCACGATGCCTTTTCTCTTCCCAGGACTTCCTCAACGGGATCTTTCCCTTCCTCTGATGGAGAAAACAACTTTTGCGATGGAAAGAGAGCGCAAGCGTAGGGACTCCGTGATGGATTATGAGTCAAGATCCCAGGTATGCTTAGGTCTCCTCTCTTTCTGGAAAGGCCATCTTCTTTTCATGGCAGAGATGCCTTTCTTTCCCAAGAGGGTGTGTTCATCTCCCTAGAATCCCAGCTGGGTGTAGGGAGGGGGCAGTTACTCTCTGCAAGGAGCCCAGGCCTGTCCCCAGAGGTGGCAAGTGGTTGGGGTGACTCCTGCCTGTTTTCTCATTTATCCACATAGTCAGAGGGTTTTCCACTCAGCATCTGAGTTGTGCTTTGGTCACGTCGGTTGTTCTCTATTGGGCCAGGGAAACAGAACTATTCTGGAGATCTTTCTGGCTGACCCACTATGGGGAGCCAGGGAAGTGGCAAAACCATACAGCAGACTGGCAAGTGAGAGCAGAGGCTCTGGAGCCAACGAGAGCTGGGTTTGAAGCCCAGCTCTGCCACCTGTTGGGTGTGCAGCCTTGGACCACTTACTTAAGCAAGCTGAACCTCAGTTTCCTCATCTGCAGGATGGATGTGGCGATTGGCTCAGCAGAGCTGCTGGGAGGAGTGAGTGCAATATGTATATGTGAAGTGCTTAACGTGATGCCTGGCATGTGGTAGGCACAGCTCTCAGCTCTCAGCTGTTCGTGGCAGTAATTGTAAGAGGCAGTGTGCTGGGGAAGTTGGTGAAGGGAGAAAGGACTTGGGATTTGAGGTGACCTTTAAGGAGAAGGGTCACTTACAACATGGCATTGTAAAGGGCTTGAGAGGAAGGGGGGTAGCTGAGTGCATGGAGCCTGCATCTCCTCTTACTATTAAGGACGTCCCCCCAGGTCAGGGAGTACAGTAGTGACTGAGATAATTAAGGTCCCTGGATGCCCTGGAAACTTTGAGCCTTACAACAGAGAAGGGCATTCAACAATCCCACAAATAAATTTCCATATAAATACCATATGTGACTGCTTATTATACAGAGTGCTGTTAAGGAAAAATTGGGAGTTATAACAGGAAATTGTCATGGGAGTCTTGGTTTGGATAGGAGATATCTTGAAGGCAGTAACATTTGACATCTGAAGGACAGGAACAGTTGGTTAGGTGAAGTGTCGGGGTCAGGAGATCCCAGGCGAAGTCCCCAATGCGGGAACCGAACAAAGGCCAGGTTGGCCAGAACACAGAGGGCAAGAGACGCAAGACAGCCTGAGGCATGGGTAGGCCTGGTCACCAGTGGCCTCTAGCCAAGCAGAGAGCTCAGGTCTACCCCAGTTCACTGAGATATATTAGTAATGGTGCCTGCAGTGAGATTTATGAGTTGGGATCAGCTGACGGAGGGCTTTGTATCCTACCCTGAGAGGTCTGTCATTTGTCCTCTGTCCTGAAGGCAAGCAAGGATCCACAGGTATGTATGAGAAGGAAGGGGATGGGTAGCGTCCAGATCTTGAAAGCAGAGCTCCTGCAGCAGCTGAAGGGATGTGGAAGAAGGTGGGTGGGGTCAGAGGTGACTCAGTTCTTCCAGCCCAAATGTCCTTGTGCCAGGGAAACAATCTAAGTTTGTGACACACTTAGTTTGTCACTAATTTTGATGCCTTAGTTGAAGAAACCAGAGTGACCAAAATTGTAGGAATCTAGGCAAAATACTAAATCATAGACTCTTTCTTAAACTTGATTTTGAAAAAAAAAAGTTTCACTGATATGCATTTGCCACCCACGAAGGTGGTCTGTGATGAATATCAGTGGCTCCTGAGCACTGCTATGCCAGACGGTAACTAAGTTTTCACTGATATGTGGGGAAATGAAAAATTTCAGTGTCCTTATTTTGGGGATGTTAGGATACTCTTATGAAATCAAGATGATAGGAGATTCGTAATTGGCTTTTGTCTTATTTTGCTTTTTAAATGCCCTTCCTTGAGGGGCGCCTGGATGGCACAGTTGGTGAAGAGTCCCACTCTTGATTTCAGCTCAGGGCTTGATGTCAGGGTCTTAAGTTCAGTCCCCGAGTTGGGCTCCGTGCTGGGTGTGGAGCCTACTTAAAAAAAAAAATGCCCTTCCTTGACACTGAGAAGAGTTGGCTCCATGTCTGTGTCGTCTAAAAGTTTAGAAGCCACTGATTGCTACTAACTCAGTGTGGTAGGAATAGCAGCTGCAGCAGATGTAAATTGTATCTTGAGGGTATACACAACAGAAAATCCTCATCATCTTTTAGCATTGTGTGTAAATCTCTGAATCACTTATGTGTGTGGGTCCTGCCGTGAAAGTGAAGTGGTGCCACAATGCTCTCTGGGTGGCGCCCATTCAAGTGGAACTTGATTGCAGCTTGTGCAAATTTAGAAGCCATTTTGGTTACAGATGCAAAGTGACCAACTGCTTTAGAGAAGCCCACTTACATAGATTAACTTCATTTGGAATCAGAGCATCATTTTTCTTTCATAGGAACAATGTAGTTCAAAATTTAACATGCATTTATTTTACTCAGGCAAATAGAAGAATATGAAAAACAGTCATTCCTTTTTGCCATTGTCCTTGGGGGTCTGTCAACACCAGGGGTGGTGACCCTTCTGATGCTCTGGGCCCCCCAAGTTCTTAACCACATCTCTTTCTCTCCTAATCCCCCAAGTTAGGAGCTCTGGTTTCCTTCCTCTTACCCGAAATGCATCTGTGTTCCTACCCATACTTTCCTTCGTAGTATAATAAACCGGTGTTGGGACTTAGGAAGCACTGTCACAAAGCTGAGCATAGCATGGCTTTTACTCTTGAACTTGCTGTCAGACAGGAGATTGGCACCCAGCAAAAACAATGCAAGTTAGCTTTATGGGGTGGGAGTTTCACCGAGTTTGCAGTGCTTGTTCATTGTTCTAGGAATTCTCAGCCTGGACCTAGAAAGAATTTCGTTTTTGAAGCTCTGCTTAGTTTTGGTTGTGGTTTTTGCTTTTTATCACTGTATGTTGGCAGTTGCATAAATGAGCTTCCCTCTTAATTCCCAGTGTATTTGCCTGTTTCTCTTTCTCCATAGGAGATATATACCTAATTCATGTACTTTTTTTTTGCTACATTTCACATGGCTATAATGCCACTTCCCAGAAAGGAAGTGTAATAAATTTAATATCAAAATATCTTTACATAGTCATTTAGTGATTTACATTTTCTTTATGTAGTTTTTCTTGATGTTTAAACAACACATCACATTGCAGAAAATCCTCACCGACAATATTGCAAGGCAGGTTGATGCCTAACTCTCCATTTTACAGATGAAGAACCTGAGGCTCAGAAAGTTCCCAAGGTTGTTCCCAAGGTTGCATGGCTCATAAATGGTACAGTTTTCCTTTGACCCTTGAGTTTTCTCTGGCTCCAAAACCTGCGGGCTTCCCATGGTGCTGTGTCCATCTTGTCTGTCTCCAGGCCTTGGTGTGGTACTTCCTGGGACCATGCTTCCCTGAGACCAGTGACATTCTGTTGCACAGTAAGAAAAGGTCCTGTAAGATCCTGCAAAAAAACTCTTCTGAGTAATGCAGGGAATTTTAAAATTATTTTTAGAGACGTAGCCATTAAAGTGGAAGAGGCTTAAAAAATGGAGGCATAAAATGGAGGCATTCAGTACTTAAAGTTATATCGGGGTTATTTGGAACTTGTCCACACCTAGAAGAGCCCACCATGTATCCATGTTGTACAGTGAAGGTGAGCACAGGACACAGTGGGACCGTGGAGGGAGGCTTAAGTCACAGTTCCTGACCAGATGTCTGCTGAAACACATTTTCCTTCTGTCCTTGCATATGCCACACATAATTGGTGTTTGACCTGTTGAAGCTCTCCCACCAATCCCTTTTCTCTGTGTCACAGTCTTACCACTTAAGGTCCCACCCAAGTCCTTCTACAAAACCCTGAGCTGTCCCTCTACCAAACCTATTTAGCACTGATTATCTGTACCCCACTTTATTGTTTATTGTTCTCTAATTGTTTCATGAGTCTTTTCTCTCCAACCAAATTATAAGCTGCATGAGGGCAAGGAATATGTGTCATACGTCTTTTGGATCTTCCTCAGAGTATAGCGCCAAGGTAGGTACAAAGTAGGTCCGTAGTAAAACTTGCCTTGGATCGCTCAGAACCCCAAACACTGTGAGCACTTTCTACGTATCTTTGTGTGTGTAGCGCCCATGTTGCCAGAATTCTTCTCTCTTGGGTGCCCATGGAAAGACTCCATTGAGAGGTCTGTGTTTGGTATTTTAGGATGCAGTGTCATACCAGGATGTTGTGAACCTGACTGAGGACAGGAAGCCTCAGAACCCGATTCAGGACAACATGGAGAACTATAGGAAGCTGCTTTCTCTGGGTAAGCAGCTGCTTCTGTCAGTTACCCCAGACCTAGTCATTGAAGCTTTTTGTCACCTTATTTTTAAAGCTGCGGGATATTAGAGTTGATGTTAATATATTTGGACTTTAAGGATAATAAGAAGCTTTTGAAATATTTCAAGGAGAGAAGTAAATGATGAGATTTCTATTTTTGAGAAGTCATTCTGGCTTTGCGTGAAGAGTGTATTTGTACAACGTGGAAGAGAATGGAGAGATGTCTCTTGCCACAAGAGTTGGTACTTTTTTCTAGAGAGGTGGCAGTGAAGATTTTCAAATACACATGTAGAATGGGATCCTGAGTTCCCGTTTGGACTGTCCTCGAAGTCATCTAGCTCCAGTCATAGCAGGCAGTTGGCTATGCAGGTCTGATGCTGGGGAGAGAGACTGTGCAAGGCAGTGGAGTTCAGAGAACAGCTGGAGAAAAGAGTCAAGGAAGAAGAGAACCATGGAAGCCAGTGAAAAAGAGGGTGTCAGGATTTAAAAGGTGGTTACAGAAGGATGAAGACTAAAAAGGATGCACTGGATTTAAGGACACAGGTGGTCTCTGTACAGATTTTTAGGTGGAGTCAGGAGAATTAATTAAAATTCAGGCTAGAATGGGCTGAGAAGTGGACAGTAAGGATTTGGGACTGCACATAGAAGACGTTCAAGGAGTTGGGTATGGGCTACCTCCTGTTTAGTGGATTGTAGGGAGGTAGGCACCATTTTATGGTGATGAGTCTTGTACCTAACTTGACTATAGCTATATAAGTGATAAATCATATTATTCTTGTGAACAGGGGTTCAGCTTGCCGAAGACGATGGCCACTCCCACATGACACAAGGCCATTCATCGAGGTCAAAGAGAAGTAGTGCCTACCCGAGCACCAGTCGAGGTAAGCACTAGGCAGATCGCAGCTAGTGGCCACTTTAGGTAGTGAGATGGGAGCTGTACGTACATATTGGTAAATCTCTCACATTTTATATTCACACCATCATCCCAGAAGTCCCACTGTTACTTCGCACATGTACAGGGACTAGGGAGTATTTACATTTGGGGTTTCTTTTAAGGTCTGAAAACCATGCCTGAAACCAAAAAGTCGACCCATCGGCGGGGAATTTGTGAAGATGAATCTTCCCACGGGGTGATAATGGAAAAATTCATCAAGGATGTTTCACGCAACTCCAAATCGGGACGGGCCAGGGAATCTAATGATCGGTCACAGAGATTCCCCAGAAGACCAGACAATGATTGGAAAGAAGTTTCATTCAACAAGAGGGAGTCGGTGATTCAGGAGAGGGGCTATGAAGGGAATGCCTTTGGGGGAAGCTATAATTTTAACTCGAGTCTTGTTTCCAAAAAGAGAGTTCTTGAAAGAAAAAGGCGCTATCAGTTTGACACAGATGGGAAGGGCTCAGTTCATGAGCAGAAAGGCTATGCAAGGAAGAGACCTTTTGAATGTAGTGAAATGAGAAAAGCCATGAGCATGAGCAGCCTTAGTGCCCCCTCCTTCACTGAGTCGCACCCACTCGATTTTGGGGCAATGCCTTATGTGTGTGATGAGTGTGGGAGGTCTTTCAGTGTGATTTCAGAATTTGTCGAACATCAGATCATGCATACTAGAGAGAATCTCTATGAGTATGGTGAATCGTTTATTCATAGTGTGGCTGTCAGTGAGGTTCAGAAAAGTCAGTCTGGGGGGAAACGCTTTGAATGTAAAGAGTGTGGGGAAACCTTCAATAAGAGTGCCGCTCTTGCCGAACATCGGAAAATTCATGCTAGAGAGCATCTTGCAGAATGTAATGATGAGGAGTATGAGGAGCCCTTCATGCCTAGCCCAACCTTCAGTGAGCTTCAGAAAATATATGGGAAGGATAAATTCTATGAATGTAAGGTGTGTAAGGAAACCTTCCTTCATAGTTCTGCCCTGATTGACCACCAGAAAACCCATGGTAGAGATGACAAAGATAATGAGCGTGGGGAAGCCTTTAAACCCAGCCCACCCCTTAATGAGGTTCAGAAAATGTATGGTAAAGAGAAAATGTATGAATGTAAGGTGTGCGGGGAGACCTTCCATCATAGCTCATCCCTGAAAGAACATCAGAAGATCCATACTAGAGGAAACCTATTTGAAAGTAAGGGTAAAATGTGTGAGGAAACCTTTATTCCTGGTCAGTCCCTTAAAAGGCGTCAGAAATCTTACTCCAAAGAGAAGCTCTATGACTTTAAAGATGGTGGGGATGCCTTTAGGCAAAGCTCAGACCTCAGTGAGCATCAGAAAATTCATTCTCGAAAGAACCTCTATGAAGGCAGAGGGTACGAGAAGTCTGTCATTCATAGCGTGCCCTTCACTGAATCTCAGAAGAGTCATACTATAACAAGACCACCTGAAAATGAGGAGGACGAGAAGACGTTCACCGTCAGCTCTAACCCTGATGACAACCAGAAGATTCCTACTAAAGAAAATGCCTGTGAGAGGAAACCATATGAGAGGTCTGTTATTCATAGCTTAGCCTTTGCTAAAGCTCAGAAAAGTCACAGTGCAGTGGGGCCTAGTAAATCACAAGTAATTGCAGAGTCTACCCAGACCTCAGGTGTTATCGAACATCAGAAAGTCCATGCTGGAGAGAATTCCGAAGGAAAGAAATATGAGAGGTCTGTTATCCATAGCTTAGCTGCTTTCAAACCTCCCAAAAATTACAATGGAAATGAAGTCGTTGAATGTGATGAAAAGGGAGAATCCTCTACTTACATCTCAGACCTTCGTGATAAGCAACAGAAAACTCCTGCCAGAGAGAACCCTTATGAAGGGGCTAAGAGTAACAACTACAAGGACACCGTTATACAAAGTGTATCCCGTATCGAACCTCAGAAAAGTGTTACTAGTCCCGGGTCCAGTGAATCGTCTGTTCCCAGCTCAAATGTCCGGGAACATCAGAAGGCTCGTGCTAAGAAAAAAAACATTGAGCGTAGGAACTATGAGACCTCTGTAATTCACTCCCTACGTTTTGGCGAACCTCAAACATTTCGCCCTAGAGAGAAATTCTATGAATGTCCAGAGTGTGGAGAATCCTTTGTTCGTAGCTCCGACCTCACTGAGCATCAGAAGATTCACGATAGAAAGAAGCCCTCTGGAAGTAAAAACTATGAACGATCTGTAATTCGCAGCTTAGCCTCTACTGACCCCCAGACAAGTTATGCTGAACAAGCACAGACAAGTTATGCTGAACAGCCAGGGCAGATGAGATACTCTGAACAGCCAGCACAGGCGAGTTACACTAAACAACCAGCGCAGGCGAGTTACACTAAACAACCAGCGCAGGCAAGTTATACTAAACAACCAGCGCAGGCAAGTTATACTAAACAAGCAGTGCAGGCGAATTATGCTAAACAACCAGCGCAGACAAATTACATTGCCCACCCAGTGCAGATAAGTTACTCTGAACACCCAATGCAGATGAGTTACACTAAACAAGCACCACAGATGAGTTACACTAAACAACCACCACAGATGAGTTATACTAAACCACCATCACTGATGAGTTACGCTGAAGAACAAGCACAGACGAGTTACGCTGAACAGCAAGTGCGCAACAAATGTAAGGAGTGTGGGGAATGCTTTGCCACCATTGAAGAGCTTGGTGCACATCAGAAAATCTATGCCCGAGAAGAATTCCATGGTCGGAAGCTCTTTGGAAACTCTGTTATTCAGGGCATAGGCCTTGATGGGCCTCGGCAGGTAGAGCCTCGGCAGGAAGAGCCTCGGCAGGATGAGCCAGATGAGCAGGACGAGCAGGATGAGCAGGATGAGCCTGAAGACACAATCTATGGTTGTAAGGATTGTGGGCTGGGCTTTGCAGATCGTGCAGACCTTAAGGATCATCAGAAGGTTCATGGCAGAGAGTATCTCATCGACAGTCGTGAGTACACGCATTCTGTAATCCATACCCATTCTGTCAGTGAATATCAGAAAGATTATATTGGAGAGCAGCTCTATGAATGCCCTGCATGTGGGGAATCTTTTGTTCATAGCTCATTCCTTTTTGAGCATCAGAAAATCCATGAGCAAGATCAATTCTTTGGCCATAGAAGGTATGAGGAGCCTTTTATGCAACCCTTGGTCATTAACCCACGGAGGCCTCGTGCCCCACAGAAGAATCCTCCTGCAGGAACATCCCTTCAATGCCACGTGTGTGGACAAGACTTCATTCATGGCTCTGTCCTTAGTGAACATATGAGAATTCATACTGGAGAGGATTTACCAGAGCAGGGCCAGGGAAGTGAAGATGCAGTCAGTCCAGGCTTAGCCCTTACTGAGTTTCAGAGAAGTCAAACCGAAGAGAAACACTATGAATGTAAAACATGTGGAGAATCCTTCCTCAATCAGTCAGACCTTAGGGAGCACATGAGAATTCATGAGAAAGATGAGCCCTATGATTATGGGGCCTCCTTCGTTCACACCTCATTTCTTACTGAGCCCCCTAAAAGAGATTCACCGTTCTATGAATGCAAGGACTGTGGGAAGTCCTTTATTCATAACACAGTTCTCACTAAACATCAGAAGCTTCATCTTGAAGAGGAAGAAGAAGAAGGAGCCCAGGAGGTTGAAGCCAATGTCCTTGTTCCACGAGAAGTTCTTCGGATCCAGGGATCAAACGTAGAAGCTGCTGAGCCAGAGGTGGAGGCTGCTGAACCAGAGGTGGAGGCTGCTGAGCCTAATGTGGAGGCTGCTGAGCCCAATGGAGAGGCTGAAGGGCCAGATGGGGAGGCTGCAGAGCCAAATGGGGAGGCCGAACAGCCCAACGGAGAGGCTGAACAGCCCAATGGAGATGCTGATGAACCAGATGGTGCAGGGATAGAAGACCCAGAAGAAAGAGCTGAAGAGCCAGAGGGAAAGGCTGAAGAGCCAGAGGGAGATGCTGATGAGCCAGATGGGGCAGGGATCGAAGACCCAGAAGAAGAAGGTGAAGATCAAGAGATTCAGGTTGAAGAACCATACTATGACTGTAGGGAATGTGGAGAAACCTTCACTTCCAACTCAGCCTATGGTGAGCACCTGAAAACCCATGCCAGGGTGATAATATTTGAGCCTGGAAACGTCTATGGGGAAAGCTCACACTACACTGAACATGCCAGCACCAGCACTAGTGACAACGACAGGGCCGATGACAAGTACTTCAAATGTGATGTCTGTGGGCAGCTTTTCAGTGATCGCCTTTCCCTTGCTAGACACCAGAATACTCATACCGGCTGAGAACACAAGTATAAAGTTTAGAAAACCTTCATTTAGAACCTGACCCCTACTAAACCAGAGACTTCAACCCATAATAATGTCAGAAGAAAACTTACCTTGGCATGTACACACCTGACTTTTAATATCAGACAACTCAGACTAAAAGGAGACCGAAGGTGGGAAACTCCTTTGGTTTTAGCTCTCCTCCATCACACACGAGTGTGTGCGCGTGGGAAAGCTATAGCACATACCTTTCATCTGAGTAATCTATTGAGGGAACATCCTAGAAGTTTTTGAGATTACAGAAATTGCCCAGTCAAATGTAAATGACACTTCTATAACCTATATATAATGATCCCTGCAATGTATATAAAATAGCATATCATAGCAAAACAGTAATCCCATATATTTGGATTTGATATGATATACAGTTACAGTTTACTGTGCAGAAGTACCTTACCTGGTACTCTGATTTTTTTTTTCTTTTTTGGAGGAGGAAGAGAGCAACAAATTAGAATATATTTCTAAATATCTTAGATTCTGAGAAAGACTTATTGTGCATTATTTGAACCCCATCAGTATCGTTTTGAGTAATTGTGTATTGTTCCTTACCCTTAAGTATTCCTGTAAAAGTGTAAGCATGAAAGGTAAAATGTCTTTTATTCTTTGCTGTTTGAAAAGAGAAGTACTTGGAACTTCTTTTCAGCCTTTTTGTCTACACCAACACTTTGGAACCTAATGCTGTGTAAGCCTTTACAATATGTGGATTGGCCTTTTGTGACCCAAAGTGGTTGGTTGCCACATTGTACCTTGCAGTGATTCTCATGCAAAAATATTACGAGTTTTGTTTTTTTTTTTTAACCAACTTGATGTGTTTGATAGTGAATTTATAAAAGCTGAAGCTTTTCCCTATAAATCTTATGCTTTTGCCTTTAAAGAGTGGGTTGCAACCATCACTAGATGACAGTAGTGCCTACTGATGATTGAGAACCAGAGGGAGAGGCTTTCATATTGTAAATAAGGATGCAGGCTTACAATTTCCGTCACTTCCTTTGTGCGCTTCCTGCCTTAAGTGACAAGTAGCAGCGTGGCTTCATTAGTATTATACGGCCACAAATCAGTTTGCACCCTGGGTGCCCAGGAGCTAGTATCCTTAGAGCTTTCTATCACTTAATTCTCGTCTTCACCTGTCTGACCCTCCACCCCATGTCTAACTTGCATTTTAAAAATAATGAAAAAAAAAAAGCTTTCTTTACAGTCAACTTAAGCTTAACATGGACTCAGGTTCCCCAGCAGCCTTAATTTGTTTCCTTACCATCTGTTCCTCCCTCTTTCAGCCCTTCTAAGTATTTCCGAGCTATTCATTAGTGTATGTTTGTCCGATCACTTCAGTTTTCCACTTAATCACAAATTGACCTCATAGCTTGAGGTTTCCTGTGTCCTGTTCTGTGGACCACCTGTGCTCCTTTTGCTTCCCCTCCCCTTGCATAATGACTATTAAATTTTTTGGCTTTGAGTTGGCTGGAAAAAAAAATTTAAAAAAAATTTAAAGTGGATCTGTAGATTAAGTGAGCAAAAGATAACAGCAGATAATTTGAGCAAGCAAAATTAATATACCTGCTGGGGGAATGTGTCTAAATCTCACTCTCCTAGATCCGCATGGTTGGGGCTTGGAGAGTGTATGTCAGAGCTGCAGGGAATGCCAAAGTCGAGGGAGGTTGTAGTGTTGAAAGCATGAAGCAGAAATGAGGAAGCCAAAGAAGGGAGTCCTAATATATCACCAGATCTAGGAGGCTAGGAAGCAGACAGAAGGAAATATGGGAAGCAAGGCTTAGAAGACCAGGTTGGTAGGAATGAATTGAGCAGGATGTCCTGGGCAGTTAAGAAGAGGCCTTTTCGGTGTAGGTGAGGGCCAGCTGCATAGAAAGACCTGAGGTTGGAATGGACATTCAGGGAGCATTGAGGCCTCACATTACAGGAGGACTCTTTAGATGGGAACCAGCATTGATGTTATTGGGGTGAATTTGGGTTTATCACTGTTGGCAGTATTAAACAACTTGCCAAACATCAGGGTGCCCATTCCAACCTTACGTTAGTGAAAAACTAGGAACAACATAAATGCCAAACAGTACGAGAATGATTACATGAAGGTATCCATGGACTGTCATGCAGCTGTTTAAAAATGATAATCATGAAGAGTTATGTAGCAACATGGAAATATATTTACGGAATATTGAGTGGAAAAAGCAGGACACAGAATTATATTTATACTACAGTTATAACTGATTAAAAATGTATGCTTATAGTCAAAAGCTGTTGTGTTGTTGTTGTTGTTGTAGGCTTATAGTTGAGCATTATTTTCTTAAATTCTTTGAATGTTCTTTATGGTAGTGTTACTAAAAAGTTTATAATCACGTTTCCATTGTGAACATAATTTGAACTCATTATCAGACACTTGGAAAATACAGAAAAGTGGAGGAAAAAAATTCATATTCCAACCATCCAAAGACAGATATACTCTTTCAACATCTTGTTTATTCTTGTTTCTGTGCACAGGTTTATGATTATAACTGTGTCAAAATGTGTATTCAAAATAGCTGTTATGTTATCTTTGTGGAATTATGGTTAAATACTTTCATCTTAATGTCTTCAAATGTTCCTTATAATAGTGTTCTGCTAACAAAGTTTATTATGTTTGTTTACATTACAAGCATAATACATACCCAGAGGAAAAATTGGAAAATACACTAAAGGAGAAAAGAGAAAAAAGTCACCCATATTCCCAACACACAACAACTACTGTTAACATCTTGATCTATTTCCTCCATCTTGTTTTAGTGCACAAGCTTGTGATTATAATGGTGTTAAATATGTATGCATAAAGTCTAAAATGAAAAAAAATATGGAAAATAATTAAAATAGTGTTGTCATTGTGGGATTATGGTTAAATATATTGTCTCAAATTCCTTGAATGACCTTTGGTGTTTTGGTATTAAATCTTATGTATGTATTTCTCCATTACAAATATAATACATACTCATAGCAAACTTTGGAAAAATTCAGTAAACTAGAAGAAAAGAAATTCACCCATTTCCCAACACCCAGCAACAATTGCTGTTAACATCTTGATCTGTGCACCAGTCTATGATAATTAGGGTGTTAATGATAAGTATATATAGAGTCAAAGATGGGAAGAAATATGGAAGACAGTTAAATAGTTATGTGGTTGTTGTGGGATTATGGTTAAATATTTTATCTTGGTTTCCTCGAATGGTCTTTATCAGAGTGTTTTGGTAATCCACCTTTATCGCATATATTTCCATTATAAACACTGTATGTGTTCATTATAGAAACTTTGAACTTGCAGAAATGTAGAAGAGAAACTCGCCCATATTTTCACCATCCAAAGACTGTGGTTAACATCTTGATATATTTTCTTCATCTTGTTTCTGTGCACAGGTTTTTGGTTTGATAATATGGTTGTGGTTGTTCTATCTATCTGTAATAGTGTCAACAATAAAAATAAAGTTAAAAATAAGATATTTGTCAGTCTCTTCTTTTGTCCATTTTAAGTGTTTGGGGTTGGTAAATGCAGTTTTTTGTTACAACCAGAAATCCAAAAGCTTAGTGCCTCCTTAGGCCTTTAAGTTTGGCTTACGCGTCTTAGTACATTTTTATGTATTTATTTCAACAATTCCTTCTAAGAGATATCTTAATACTATAGGATTCCACATTTTTAACTGCACTTCTATATATTCCGATAGTGTTTTTAAACTTGATAATAAACAGAAGTATATTTCAGTTACTTGAGTCAGCATTTTAATTTTTAATCTCAAATATGAGATTCAAGCAAGAAAACTACAAACAAGAGTGATCCCTTAACATAAAAATGTTAATACTATGGTTTAGAATCTCTTTATTATTTTTTAAGATTTTATTTATCTGACAGCACTCAAGCAGGGAAAGCATCAGGCATCGGCAGAGGGAGAAAGAAGCAGGCTCCCCACTGAGCAGGGAGCCCCATGTGGGGCTCAATCCCAGGACCCTGAGATCATGACCTGAGCCAAAAGCAAATGCTTAACTGAGCCACCCAGGTGCCCCTAGAATCTCTTTAAAGTGTCTATTCCTAACTCGAGGTTAAAAGTTTTCAGAGGAGTAATTTCCCTTATTTTAACCTGACTTTACCACCCGAAACATCTCATGCAGTTTGGTAGGTTACCATCCCAGGTAAATTGGGAGGTAATTTTTAAACATGCCTGTAATTCCATTATGATCAGAGATTTTTGGCCAGGTTGCTAACTGGATCACTGTTGGCTACAATTGGTTTGCATCATACCCAAATTGGAATTGCTGTGTCCTTGACTCCATGACACAAAGGAGGTGGTTATACACTTGACCCCTTCTAATCTGCATGTCACATGATTGGATTCTACTTAGTATATAAAAATGTGGTTTTCATTTAAATCTAACTACTCTGGAATTTGACAGTGGCAGAGTCCTGAGTTCTTTCATATTATTAGAAATTAACTTATTTATATTAAAATCAAAGCCTATTGAATTATGGTTATCTCTTGGTCACAGCTTTGATGGCCCTTCTATGGTAAGGGGTATCAGCATTAGTTCAGGGTGAGAGGGTCAGTTCTTTTAAGATTGATTTCCTGAAGAGCATATTACAAAAGGAAATAGAGGAAGGGAATTGAGTGAAGGTCATTTGGAGTTGCCTGACCAGCACTTTCACTCTTCAGGAATTCCTCCACTGTGTGTTAGTTGTAGAGGTAACCATGCCCCAGCCGCCATGTTTATTCCATGAAATTTGATTCCCCCCCCCACCCCGGGTCTCAGCTGACTGGCACTCTTGGGCTTCCAGTGTGCAGTCAGACTCAGACTAAGGGCTACCTGAGAGGTCATAGGTTGGGGCTGGTTGTGCTGATGAACAAACAGGTCTGGAATAAGGCCATATAGCTGGAGGGAAGCTTGGCTTCTGGCGCTTCACCCACCCCAGTACCTTGTGGATCCTGGCTGAACTGCCCACTTTGGGGTTTCCTAAGAACTCCTGTATCTTTAACCTTCCTTTCACATGAGCTGGCTTTGTTACTGAGGCAGTTTTTGCTGTTTTTTACCAGGCAAAAAACCCTTCCCCTTTCTGGAGACTACTCGGTTTTGTGGGAATGCCATGGTGCCCTGCCTGTACCTCAACCAAAGGCTGAGCCTGGTGCCTATTGGGCTCCCTGAGCAGAAGGACACACAGAAGTCATTTCAGTGGTAGCACTGACTGTGAATAGTTCCTGTACAGATAGAGCTGTTCTGGTAACTGTCCTTCCTGAGAACTGTTTAGTTTTTCCTTTGGTTCTCTGGGCTACCCAGTGTCCTTCCAGTCTATTCATTATTTCCTTTACTTGGCCAGTGTTAGTTATTTGCAACCCAAAAGAGCCCTAACTGATAGAGAAGGTGATACCAGAGAATGGGTTGGAGATAATAAACCTGAGGGAAATGTGAGATACTTTGAATTCAAATTTGGGCCTTGGGGTGGAAAAGTAGAAGACCAAGGCATGTGGTAGTAAAATATCTAAATATTGCTTGTGGTTGGCCTGGAATCACCTGCTTCCTGGAGTGAAGGGCTTTAATAGCTGTCATGATAGACAAATTCAGAAACTATGAGTGTTAAGATCAGAGGTGTAGAAGGGTTTCTACAAACACTTTGATCCTGCAGGTCACTGACTTATTCAGCTAAATTGATAGCCTTGCTCTATTTGTAACATGAAAAGTTTGGTGGCCCTAGAGAAACAGGATCCTGGCAGTTGGAATGATGGTATGTAGGGGCGCCTGGGTGGCTCAGTCATTAAGCGTCTGCCTTCGGCTCAGGTCATGATCCCGGGGTCCTGGGATCGAGCCCCGCATCAGGCTCCCTGCTCCGCGGGAAGCCTGCTTCTCCCTCTCCCACTCCCCTTGCTTGTGTTCCCTCTCTCGCTGTGTGTCCCTCTCTGTCAAATAAATAAAATCTTAAAAAAAAAAAAAAAGGAATGATGGTGTGTAGGAGACTTGGAAAGATTTAGACAACTGAAGTTCCAACCCCTTTGAAACACTTCTCATTTTATCACTTCCCTCCCACCAAGAGAAAGTTGATGGGGTGCCTGTGGGAGGGGCAGCAGTTGAAATGCTCTATGATCTCCATGGTGATGGGAGGAACCTGAGTGTTGAAAAGGGGGCCACTTCTCATAGCAGGCATGGTTGGTGTAAGGCAGTCCTAGGGGGAGTAGACACAGAAACTTGGGTGTGATGCCCCCCAAATTATTTATATGACAAAATAAGCTAAAATGTAGGTTAAAAAGAGGTGGACGAGGACCACCCTACTGGAGTCACAACCTCCTTGAGTCCAGAGACCTTGGAGGAAGGACTCTGCTATGTCTGACACTTCTGCCTTCCACCTAGCAAAGGGACTTGTAGCCTTTTACATAGATAATCCATTTGTGGACAAAGAAAACGTCCAAGAACTAGTGGATGTTGCACCTAAACAAACTAATTATTGGGAGATCAGAACATTGGTGCCTTGAAGAGCAATTAAAAATATAATATGCTGTCTGTGGGCAAGCCAACTACTGAGAACTGGGTTCTGCACGTCTTAGTTACACCTTCCAAATTCTTCACTTGATTTAAGTCACTCCTCCCCTGGGAAGGCATGAATGAGAAAGAAGCCAAGACTGGTTCTATATCCACCCCATACCAGTCAGAAATCTGGGGGCAGGTGCATCACACTGAGCCCCTTTTATCATTGAGAGGGCAATGTTTTATCCTCAATGGAATAGAAACTTGTTCTGGATTTAGACTTTTCTTTCTCTGCCCACACACCTTCTCAACATTTGTGGGCTTGCTGCATGCTTCATACACCACTTTTGTACTATATGTATCAGTCATCAATCACAATAATGCTGCATAACAACCAATCATGAAACCTGAATAACACACAATAAATATTTGTTTCTCATACATCTAGGATCAGCTCAGGATTGGCTAGGAGGCTCTACTTATTTTAGCTGGGCTTGTTCTCTTGCCTGGGGGTTGGCTAGCTGTCAGCTAATGTAGGCTAATTATAGTTGGGGGTGGGAGGCTTTTAGCTATATGTCTCTTATTCTCCTGAGACGAGTGGACTTACCTCCTTATGGTGATAGCAGAAGTAATCATCTTTAAAAAGCTAAGTGAGTTAGGGGTGCTGGCTGACTCAGTTGGAGGAGTGCAAGACTCTTGATCTCTGGGTCGTGTGTTCGAGCCCTACATTGGGGGTAGAGACTACATAGAAAAATAAAAATATAAAATCTTAGGGGCACCCAGGTAGCTCAGTCAGTTAAGCGTCTGCCTTTGATTCAGGTCATGATCCCAGGGTCCTGGGATCAAACCCCACGTCGGTCCCTCTGCTCAGCAGGGAGCCCGCTTCTCCCTCTCCTTCTGCCTACCACTTCATCTGCTTGTGCTCTCTCTCTCTTCTGTCAAATAAATAAAATCATTTATATATATATAAAAGTGCAGTGAGAAGAGAACATGGATAGACTGCTCAATGAAAACAGGAAAATGATACAACAAACAATATCAACAAAGACATAGAAACACACAAAACCCAAACACTGAATCTGAAGAACACAAAAACAGAACTGAAAAATAGATGAGTGGGGTTCGAAAGCAGACTTGACCAAACAGAAGAAAAAAATGAGTAAACCTGAAGACAAAGTCATTCAAAATGATTCAGAGGAACAAAAAGAATGAAAATAGTGAAGACAGACTAAAGGACTTATAGGACTTCAAAATTGAACAAATATACACATAATGGGAATCCCGGGAAGGGAAGGGAAGGAAAGGGAAGGGGAGAGAGAGAGAAGCAGAAAACCATTTTAAGGAAATAATGGCTGAAAATTTCCCAATTCTGGGGAAGCAAATAAATATCCAGACTCATGAAGCTCAAAGAATTCCAAATAGGTTAAATTTTAAAAGACCTACACCAAGACAAAATAATCAAGTTCTCCAAAACGAAAGAAGAGACTTGCCACAAACTGATGGCCGCAGATTTCTCTGTAGAAGCTTGCAGGCCAGAAGTAAATGGATGACAGAGTCAAAGTGCTGAAAGGAAAAAACTGCCAATCAAGAATACTATACCTGACAAAGCTGTCCTTCAGAAATGAAGGAAGATAAGGCTTTCATCACCACTAGACCTGTCTTACAAGAAATGCCAAAGATAGTTCTTCAAGCTGAAATGAAAAAAGACACTAATTAGCAGCATGAAAACATATGAATATAAAATTCACTGATAAAGGTAAGTATATAGTTAAATACACAATACTCTAATACTATGTAGTGGTGATGCATAAAGCACTCAATTTTTGTATAAAAGTTAAAAGACATAAGCATTAAGAAACAATTATAATGACAATAACTTAGGTAGTTCATATAAAGATGTAAATGATGATATCAATCACAAAATGCATGAGGAAGAGTAAAAGTATAGAGTTTTTGTGTGCAATCAAAGTCCAATTCTCAGTTTAAAGTAGACTGTTGAAACTATGTTTTAGGTAAGACTCTTGATAAACACAAATTTAAAACAAAATAGATACACGGGCACCTGGGTGGCTAAGTTGGTTAAGTATCTGCCTTAAGCTCAGGTCATGATCCCAGGGTCCTAGGATTGAGCCCCATGTCAGGCTCCCTGCTCATCGGGGAGCCTGCTTCTCTCTCTCCTCCCCACTCATGCTCTCTCTCACTGTCTCTGTTGCTATCTCTGTCTCTGTCTCAAGTAAATAATATCTTTAAAAACAAAACAGGGGCACCTGGGGGACTCAGTTGGTTAAGCACCTGCCTTTGGCTCAGATCATGATCCCAGGGTCCTGGGATCGAGTGCCACATTGGGCTCCCTGCTCAGTGGGGAGCCTACTTGTTCCTCTCCCTCTACCATTCCCCCTGTTGTGCTCTCAGACTCTCTATCTCTCTGTCAAATAAATAAAATCTTTAAAAATATAAAAATAAAAACAGAGCCAAAACCAAACAAAAAGAAATCCCAATGCTTCTAAAAAAAATAGATACACAAAATATAAAGAATAAAGGAACAAAGCATTCCACTACATAAAATTATCAAATGACAAAGGAAGATAGCAAGAGACAAAGAAAGGTACAAAGGAACATTCTCCAGAATAGATCATATCCTGGGTCACAAATCAGGTCTCACCTGGTACCAAAAGATTGGGATCATTCCCTGCATATTTTCAGACCACAGTGCTTTGAAACTGGAACTCAATCACAAGAGGAAATTTGGGGGGCGCCTGGGTGGCTCAGTTAAGCATCTGCCTTTGGCTTAGGTCATGATCCCAGGGTCCTGGGATCGAGCCCCTCATTGGGTTCCCTGCTCCGTGGGAGGCCTGCTTCTCCCTCTCCCACTCCCCCTGCTTGTGTTCCCTCTCTCGCTGTGTCTCTCTCTGTCAAATAAATAAAATCTTTAAAAAAAAAAAAAAAGAGGAAAGTTGGAAAGAACTCAAATACATGGAGGCTAAAAAGCATCCTACTAAAGAATGAATGGGTCAACCAGGAAATTAAAGAAGAATTTTAAAAATTCATGGAAACAAATGAAAACACAACTGTTCAAGATCTTTGTGACGCAGCAAATGTCCTAAGAGGGAAGTATATAGCAACACAAGCCCTTTCTCAAGAAACAAGAAAGGTCTCAAATACAAAGCTAACCTTACACCTAAAGGAGTTGGAGAAAGAACAGCAAATAAAGCCTAAACCCAGCAGGAGAAGAGAAATAATAAAGATCAGAGCAGAAATCAATGAAATACAAACCAAAGGACAGTAGAAAAGATCAACAAAACTAGGAGCTGGTTCTTTCAAAGAATTAATAAGATTGATAAACCTCTGGCCAGACTTATCAAAAATGAAAGAGAAAGGACCCAAATAAATAAAATCATGAATGAAAGAGGAGAGATCACAACCAACACCAAAGAAATACAAACAATTATAAGAACATATTATGAGCAACTATATGCCAACAAATTAGGCAATCTGGAGGAAATGGATGCATTTCTGGAGACATATAAACTACCAAAGCTGAACCAGGAAGAAATAGAAAACCTGAACAGACCCATAACAAGTAAGGAAATTGAAGCAGTCATCAAAAATCTCCCAACAAACAAGAGCCCAGGGCCGGATGGCTTCCCAGGAGAATTCTACCAAACATTTAAAGAAGAATTAATACCTATTCTTCTGAAGCTGTTTCAAAAAATTGAAATGGAAGGAAAACTTCCAAACTCTTTCCATGAGGCCAGCATTACCTTGATCCCAAAACCAAAGACCCCACCAAAAAGGAGAATTACAGACCAATATCCCTGATGAACATGGATGCCAAAATTGTCACCAAAATACTAGCCAATAGAATCCAACAGTACATTAAAAGGATTATTCACCACGACCAGTGGGATTTCTTCCTGGGATGCAATGGTGGTTCAACATCCACAAATCAGTCAATGTGATATACTACATAAATAAAAGAAAGGAAAAGAACTATATTGTCCTTTCAATAAATGCAGACAAAGCATTTGACAAAGTACAGCATCTTTTCTTGATTTAAACTCTTCACAGTAGGGATAGAGAGTAAATACCTCAATATCATAAAAGCCATCTATGAAAAACCCACAGTGAATATCATTCCCAATGGGGAAAAACTGAGAGCTTTCCCCCTGAGGTCAGGAACATGACAGGGATGCCCACTATCACTTCTGCTGTTCAACATAGTACTAGAAGTCCTAGCCTCAGCAATCAGACAACAAAAAGAAATAAAAGGCATCCGAATCAGCAAAGAAGTCAAACTGTCACTCTTTGCAGATGACATGATACTCTTATGTGGAAAACCCAAAAGACTCCACCCCCAAATTGCTAGAACTCATACAGGAATTCAGTAAAGTGGCAGGGTATAAAATCAATGCACAGAAATCAGTTGCATTCCTAACTAACAATGAGACAGAGGAAAGAGAAATTAAGGAGTTGATCCCATTTACAATTGCACCCAAAACCATAAGATACCTAGGAATAAACCTAACCAAAGAGGCAAAGGAACTGTATTCAGAAAACTATACAACACTCATGAAGGAAATTGAGGAAGACACAAAGAAATGGAAAAACGTTCCATGCTCATGGATTGGAAGAATAAATATTGGGTTTTTTTTTTTAAGATTTTATTTATTTATTTGACAGAGAGAGAGCACAAGTAGGCAGAGTGGCAGGCAGATGGAGAGGGAGAAACAGGCTCACCGCTGAGCAGGGAACCAGATATGGGGCTCGATCCCAAGACCCCAGGATCATGACCTGAGCCGAAGGCAGCCGCTTAACGGACTGAGCCACCCAGGCGCCCCTGGAAGAATAAAGAAGAATATTGTTAAATATTCTTAATATTTAATAAATTTAATAAAATAAAAAAACAAGAATATTGTTAAAATGTCTATGCTACCTAGAGCAATATACACATTTAATGCATTCCCTATCAAAATACCATCAACTTTTTTCACTGAGCTGGAGCAAATAATTTTAAAATTTGTATTGAACCAGAAAAGACCCCAAATAGCCAAAGTAATGATGAAAAAGAATACCAAAGCTGGTGGCATCACAATTCCAGACTTCAAGCTCTATTACAAAGTGGTCATCATCAAGACAGTATGGTACTGGCACAAAAACAGACACATAGATCAATGGAACAGAATCGAGAGCCCAGAAACGGACTTTCAACTCTAGGGTCAACTAATCTTTGACAAAACAGGAAAGAATGGAAAAAAGACAGTCTCTTCAACAAATGGTGTTAGAAAATTGGACAGCCACATGCAGAAGAATAAAACTGGACTATTTTCTTACACCAAAAATAGACTCAAAATGGATGAAAGCCCTAAATGTGAAACAGGAATCCATCAAAATCCTAGAGGAGAACACAGGCAGCAACCTCTGTGACCTGGGCTGCAGCAATTTCTGGCTAGACATGTCTCCAAAGGCAAGGGAAACAAAAGCAAAAATGAACTATTGGGACTTCATCAAGATAAAAAGCTTTTGCACAGCAAAGGAAACAGACAACAAAACCAAAAAGACAATTGACAGAATGGGAGAAGATATTTGCAAATGACATATCAGACAAAGGGCTAGTATCCAAAATCTACAAAGAACTTAATCTAACTCGGGTGTGGGGTGAAATGGTGATGGGGATTAAAGAGTACACTTATCATGATGAGCACTGAGTAATATATAGAATTACTGAATCACTCTATTGCACCTAAAAGTAATATAACACTGTATGTTAACTATACCGGAATTAAAATTTAAAAACTTAATAAAATCTGAAAAAAAAAAAGAAAAAAATAAAATCTGGGTGACTAGCTGGCTCAAAAAAAGAGAGAGAGAGAAAAAAAGAACTTACCAAATTCAACACCCAAGGAACAAATAATACAATCAAGAAATGGGCAGAAGACATGACCAGACATTTCTCCAAAGAAGACATACAAATGGCCAACAGACAGATGAAAAAGTGCTCAACATCACTCAGCATCAGGGAAATACAAACCAAACCCACAATGAGGTATCACCTCACACCAGTCAGAATGGCTAAAATTAACAAGTCAGGAAAGGACAGATGTTGGCGAGGATGCAGAGAAAAGGGAACTCTCTTACACTGTTCGTGGGAATGCAAGCTGGTGTAGCCACTCTGGAAAATGGTATGGAGTTTCCTCAAAAAGTTGAAAATGGAGCTACCCTATGACCCAGCAATTACACTACTGGGTATTTACCCCAAAGATACAAATGTAGTGATCTGAAGGGACACCTGCACCCCATTGTTTAATAGCAGCAATGTCCACAGTAGCCAAACTATGGAAAGAGCCTAGATATCCATAAACAAATGAATGGATAAAGAAGATGAGATATATACATACAATGGAATACTACACAGCCATCAAAAATTGAAGTCTTGCCATTTGCAATGATGTGGATGGAACTAGAGTGAAAGAAGTCGATCAGAGAAAGACAATTATCATATGATCTCACTGATACGTGTCACTTAAACAAAGCAGAGAGGAAAAAATGAAACAAGATGAAATCAGAGAGGGAGACAAACTGTTAGAGACTCTTAAAACAGGAAAGAAACTGAGGGTTACTAGAGGGGAGGGGGTGAAGCAATGGGGTAACTGGGTGATGGACATTGGGGAGGGTATGTGTTGTAATGAGCACTGGGTATTATATAAGACTGATGAATCACAGACCTGTACCCCTGAAACAAATAATACATTATATGTTAATTAATTGAATTTAAATAAAAACAAAAAACAAAGCAAAGATCATATGACTTTCTAACAACAACTACAACAAAACCTAATGTTATTAAATACAGATAAATACTTATGTATAGAAGTATGCATTAAGATTATTGATAGAATAGAAATGGACTGATATCAAACTGTCCAATAATAGATGAATAGTTGAGGACATTTGGATATTCACATGTGCTGTGAAAATATGTAGTTTTTTTTTAAGATTTTATTTATTTGCCAGAGAGAGAGATCACAAGTAGGCAGAGAGGCAGGCAGAGAGAGAAGGGGAAGCAGGCTCCCTGCTGAGCAGAGAGCCCGATGCGGGGCTCAATCCCAGGACCCTGAGATCATGACCTGAGCCGAAGGCAGATGCTCCACCAACTGAGCCACCCAGGTACCCCAAAATATGTAGTTATTAAAAAGAGATTTATAAGGCATCGATGATAACAGTGGAGAATGCTGAGTGTAAAAAGGAAGATACAAAATTTAAAAAATGAAATGTGACATTAAATTTTTTTAATTAAAAAATAAAAAGTCAGAAAACAGTTGACAAAATGGCAATTATATGTCCTAATCTATAAGTACTTTATTTTTTTTTAAGATTTTATTTATTTATTAGAGAGAGAGCATGAGGGGCAGAGGGAGAGGGAGAGGCAGACTCCCTGCTGAGTAGGAAGCCCAATTCAGGGCTTGATCCCAGACCCTGGATCATGACCTGAGCCAAAAGCAGATACTTAATGGACTGAGCCACCCAGGCACCCCTCAGTAAGTGCTTTAAGTGTAAATCCAAAGACTATAGAAGAGCTGAGCAGGTAAAAAACAAAAGCAAAACAAAACAAAAAAACATAATCCAAATATATGCTGCTTACAAAAGACATGTTTTAGCTTTAAGGACACACATAAGCTGAAAGTGAAGGGTTGGAAAAAGAGATTTCATGTAAATGAAATGGTAACCTAAAGAGAATAGCTGTGGCAATTTGTATATCAGACAAATTACACCTTAGGTCCACTGTTACAGGAGTCCAAGATAGTCATTATATAATGGTAAAGGGATCAATTCACCAACAGAATATAACAATTATATGTGCACCCAACATCAGAGTCCCTAAACACACAAAGCAAATATTAACAGAAATGAAAGAAGAAAGAGACAGCAATACAATAAAAGTCGGGGACTTTAGTGCCTCACTTTCAACAATGGATAGATCAGACTGAAAATAAAGAACAGCAGATTGGATCAGCACTCTCCAAATGGACCTATACATGTACAGATCATTCCATCAACAGTAGCAGAATATACTTTTTTCTCAAATGCACACAAAACATTCCCTCAGATACATGATATGTTAGACCACAAAAGAAGGCTTAACTAATTTAAGAATATGGAAAGCACATCAACTATCTTTTTCAAACAGTACAAAACAATAGAAAAGATCGATGAAACAAAGGGCTGGCTTTTAAAAATATAAACAAAATTGACAAAACTTTAGCTAGACTAAGGGGGAAAAGTGTAAAACTACAAGTGAAATAAAACTACAAATGAAAAAGGAGACATTACAACTGATAAGTTGGACAGCCTAGAAGAAACTGATACATTTTTAGAAATGCACAATCTACCAAGACTATCATGAAGAAACAGAAAATTTGAACAGGCCAATAATGAATAAGGAGATTAAATCAGTAATCAAAGACTTCCCAACAAAGAAAAGCCCAGGACCAGATGGCTTCATTGGTGATTCTACCAAATATTTAAAGAAGGATTAACACTGATTCTTTTCAAACTCCCCCCACCCCCGACCCTGGCCCATCACCAAAAAAAACAAAAAAAACAAAAAACAAAAACCTAGAAGATACACTTCCAAACTCATTTTGCAAGGTCAGCACTATTCCAGTACCAAAGCCAAATAAGGACGCCACAAGAAAAGAAAACTACAGGCCAGTATCCCTGATGAACATAGATGCAAAAATCCTCAACAAAATACTAGCAAACTCAATTCAACAGCACATTAAAAGGATCATATGCCATGATCAAATGGGATTCATCCCTGGAGTACAGGGATAATTCAATGTCAAAATAATAAAGGCCACATGTGACAAGCCCACAGCTTACATCATCCTTAATAATAAAAAAGCTGAAAGCTTTTCCTTTAAGATCAGGAAAAAGACAAGGATGACCACTCTCACCACTTCTATTCAACATAGTACTGAAAGTCCTAGACAGAGCAATTGAGCAAGAAAAAAAATAAAAGGAATCCAAATTGGAAAGGAAGAAGAAAAATTTCTCAGGGTGTGTGTGTGTGTGTGTGTGTGTGTGTGTGTGTTTGCCATCACAGAAGATAATATATAGGTTCTGGTCATTAGGATGTGGACATCTTTCATCTTTGGGGAGCCATTATCCTACCTAAAATTTCCTCCCTTAGTTTGGAAAAGAGGGAAAGGACAAGCGTGTTGCCTGCTTTGTGTTTTTTGGAGTGAGAAGGGGAGAAGCTTTCCTTCTACTAAGAAGGTCTAGTAAGGGTCTACTAAGGTCAGACATTGCCTGGACCCGTGGTTAAGAGCACCCACCCTTGGGCGCCTGGGTGGCTCAGTTGGTTAAGCGACTGCCTTCGGCTCAGGTCAGGATCCTGGAGTCCCGGGATCGAGTCCCGCATCTGGCTCCCTGCTCAGCAAGGAGTCTGCTTCTCCCTCTGATCCTCTTCCCTCCCGTGCTCTCTATCTCTCATTCTCTCTCTCTCAAATAAATAAATAAAATCTTAAAAAAAAAAAAAGAGCACCCACCCTTGAGCGAAGCTGACTCTGGCTTCAAATCCCAGCTCCCCATTTCCTAGTTGCTGCTTTTAACAGCTCTGTGCTTTCATTTCTTATAAAAACAGAAATAATATCCATCCAGGATAGGATATGTAGTTTGGGGGACCTATTGCAAAATTAAAATGTGGGAGCCCATGTTAAAAAGTTATTAAGAATTTCAGACATACACAGCAGAGCATTAAACCTACCTAGGGACACATTTCCAATCCCACCTCCAACACCCAGGAAGGGGGTCTTGGCCATGGTTGGGGGTGCCGGTGACACAGGGAGCCCTGGGTGTAGGTCTTCCTCTCTCCCCACTGTCTCAGCCAGGGGCAGGGAGTCCCAGTGGTCTGCAACTATCATTCAACTAACCTGTGAGAGAGGGAACAGGATGCTTCCCTGCCCCTACTCTGGGCAGAGTCCTGGGGGAGAGCAACAAACTTTTCCAGGCAGTGACTCTGGACATAAGGGATACCCACCTCCACCCAGCCCCTCAGATCTGGAATGAGGAGTGGAGGGGTCCTCCCGAACCAAATCCCCAACAGGCCTCCTAGGGTCAGCTGTTTTCTGCCCTGGGCTCCAGCCACTGTCTTCCTCACTACTCTTCAAACACATTACACATGTACCCATCTCTGGGTACAAAGCCGTTCCCTTTGCCCGGAACATATCTCCTCCAGATATCAAAGATCTTGTTTCTTGGGCTCCTTCAGAGCTTTGTTCAAACGTCATCTTTTTCGGGATACTTTCTTTGGCCACCCTGAAATTGCAGCACTTCCCAAACACATGTCCCACCCACCACATACCCCCTGTTTAATTTTTCTCTATAATATTACTTTCCACCATCTGACTCACTACTTAACTTACTTAGTTTTTAATCGTCTCTCTTTTGCATTAGCAAGGAAATGCCACAAATTCAGGGATCTATGTCTACCTGGTTCTCTACTGTATTCTCAGCACCTGGATTAATGCCTGGCATACATAATAGATACTCAGTAAATGTGAGTTAAATGAGCAGACCGGTCCTTGGGCTCTGGATCCGTTCTTCCTGGGATCGGATCCCCACTTTGTCACTGGCCCACTATGTTACCGTGGGCATGTATTTTGACCTTAATTTCCTCATTTGTAAAATGGGGTTATTTTCATGGTTCAAAGAAGAAATACATGTAGCCCAGCTACTCTTCCATAAATGGCGGTTACTTTTGCTTTTCCTACCACCGCTGCACAGTGCCTCCCAGATACCCACTGTGTGTTTCCTTTCTCTTTGTTTGTTTCCAGCTTTAAAGAGAGATGATTGACAAATAAAAAGTATATATATTATTTTAAGGTGTACAACGTGATGTTTTGATATTCATATACATGGTGAAATTATTACCACAATCAAGATCAATAACATATCCATCACCTCACATGGGTACCATTTTATTTTGCAGTGAGAACACTTAACATCTACTCTCTTAGTGTATTTCAAGTATACAGTACCATCTTACTAACTGTAGTCACCATGCTATACATTAGAACTCCAGAACTTATTCATCCTGCATAACTGAAAATGTGTACCCTTTGCCTAACATCTCCTCATTTCCCCTAGCCCCCAGCCACTGGCAACCACCATTCTATTCTCTACCTCAGAGTTTGACTTAGAGTCCACAGATAAGTGAGATCATGCAATGGTGAACTCCGTTCTATTTTCCTTAGTGGCAATATT
The DNA here is from genome assembly GCF_009762305.2 of Zalophus californianus. Taxonomy (NCBI): domain Eukaryota; kingdom Metazoa; phylum Chordata; class Mammalia; order Carnivora; family Otariidae; genus Zalophus; species Zalophus californianus. Next base: position 58,534,152 of record NC_045611.1, on the reverse strand, counting down.
AGTTTGTATTCCCACCAACAGTGTAAAAGAGTTTCCTTTCTCCACATCCTTGTTATCTTTTGTCTTTTTGATAATAGCCATCCTAACAGGTATGAGGTGATATCTCATTGAGGTTTTGATTTGCATTTTCCTGATATTTAATGATGTTGAGCACCTTTCCATATACCTATTGACCATTTGTATGTCTTCTTTTGAGAAAGCTGTATTCGGATCTTCTGCTCATTTTTAAATTGGTTATTTTTTCACCATTGACTTGTATGAGTTCCTTGTATATTTTGGATGTTAGCTCTTTGTCAGATGTATGGTTTACAAATATTTTCGCCCATTCCATAGGTTCTCTTCACTCTGCTGATTGTTTACTTTCTGTGCAGCTTTTTAGTTTGATGCAATCCCACTTATTTATTTTTGCTTTTGTTGCCTATGTTTTTGGTGTCATATCCAAAAAAACCATTGCCAAGACCAATGTCAAGGAGATTTTCTCCTGTTTTCTATTTATTTATTTATTTATTTATTTATTTATTCATTCATTCATTTATTTGAGAGAGAGTGCGCATGCAAGCAGGGGGAAGAGCGGAGGGGGAGAGAGAGGGAGGGAAAAGAAGCTCAAGCAGATTCCACACTGAGTGCGGAGCCCCACTGGGAACCCGACAGAGGCCTCGATCTCAGGACCCAAGATCATGACCTGAGCCTAAACCAAGAGTCGGACACTTAATCGACTGAGCCACCCAGGTGCCCCCTCTCTTGTTTTCTTCTAATAATTTTATGGTGTCAGATCTTATGTTTAAGTCTTTAATCCATTTTGAGTTGATTTTTGTACATGGTGTGAGATAAGGGTCCAATTTCATTCTTTTTCATTTGGATATCCAGTTATCCTAGCACCATTTATTGAAGAGCTTAATCCATATCCCATTGTGTATTCTTGGCACTTTTATTGGAGATCAGTTGACCAAAGATGCGTGGATTTATTTCTGGCTTTCTGTTCTGTTCCATTGGTCTATATGTCTGTTTTTATGCCATATGATATGTGCCAATATCATACTGTTTTTATTACTGTAGATTTGTAATATATTGCTAAATCAGGAACTGTCATGCTTTCACCATTTTTCTTGCTCAAAAGTGAGGTTTTTGGGTCTTTTTTGGTATCTTATGAATTTTAGGATTTTTGTCTATTTCTGTGAAAATGCCATTGGAATTTTTATAGGGATTGCATTGAATCTGAGGATTGCTTTGGCTGAATGGACATTTAACAATATTAATTCTTCCAACCTATGAACATGGGATATCTTTCCATTTATGTGTATCTTCAATTCCTTTCATTAGTGTTTTATAGTTTCAGTGTATAGATCTTTTGCCTCTTTTGTTAAGCTTATTTCTCAGTATTTTATTCTTTTTGATTGTATTGTATATGGAATTATTTCTTCACTTTTTTTTATTGGATAGTACCTTATTAGTATATGGAAATGCTACTGATTTTTTGCATGCTGATTTTATATCCTACAACTTTATTAAATTTGTGTATTAGTTCTAACAGGTTTTTTTTGGGTGGAGTCCTTAGTATTTTCCATATAAGATTATATCGTCTGTAAACAGACAATTTTACATCTTTCTCTCTGATTTGGATGCTTTTTGTTATTTTGTTCTTACTTAATTGCTCTGGCTAGTGCTTCCAATACGTATTGAATAGGAGTGGTAAGAGAGGACATCCATGTCTCCATCCTGATCTTAGAGGGAAAGCTTTCAACCTCTCGTGGTTGAGTTCTAGGTTAGCTGTGGGCTTACTGCATGCTGCCTTTATTGTATTGTGGTATGTTCCTTCTATACCCAGTCTGTTGAGAGTTTTTATCATGAAAGGGTACTGAATTTTGTCAAATGCTTTTTCTGCACCTATTGAGATGATCATGTGGTTTTTATCTTTCTGCCTATTAATGTTGTGTATCACATTTATTGATTTGCGTATGTTAAACTGTCCTTATGTCCCAGTATGTATCTGTCAAAGACACTGAAAAAATACACTTTCCAAATACCACTATTAAACCTAAAGTAATTTTTTTAATCTTTTAAAGATTGTATTTATTTATTCATGAGAGACAGGGAGAGAGGCAGAGGGAGAAGCAGGCTTCCCGCGGAGCAGGGAGCCCGATGCGGGGCTCGATCCCAGGACCCCGGGATCATGACCTGAGCCGGAGGCAGACGCTTAACGACTGAGCCACCCAGGCGCCCAAATTTTTTTAATTTTTTAAAAAATATTTATTTGAGAGAGAGAGCGCGGTTGCGCACACAAATGGGGGGAGGGACAGAGGGAGAGAATCTTCAAGCAGACTCCTTGCTGAGCTGGGAGCCCCAGGTGGGCTCCGTCTCAGGACCCTCAGATCAAAACCTGAGCTGAAACCAAGAATCTGATGTTTAGCCTATTAAGCCGCCCAGGCACCAGAAAATAATTTCCTAATATCACCAAATACCCAGTGCTCAAATTCCTCCAATAGAAACAAGAAACTGGGTTTAAAAAGTTTGTTCCTCTCATATAAACGCTGCAAAAACTTGAGATCTTGTTGAATGCAGGGGTTTTTTTGTTTGTTTGTTTGATTTCCTTTTCATTCATTTGTCCGTTAATCTTGGCCTCCCCGGGCTGGGGAGGGATGCCGGAAATTTTGAGGTCGGGTCGCTAGGGACCCTTCCGCACCTCCACCGCCAGGTAAAGGGGGGGGAGGGTGCTGCAGAGCGTGGAGTCCACTCTTCCTCCAAAGCTCCTTCCCTCTGCGGAAACCCAGACCTTCCCCTCTGCGGGGTGGGAGGAATGGGACATCCTGCCACCTCCCCGCTGCCCCCGCCCCTGAAGCGCGGTCTTGGGACACCTCCATCGGTCTTGGGACTACATTCCCCAGCGGTCCTCGCGCGCCCCCCTGGCTTGGGCTCCTTAGCGGACACGAAGCGGCGGGGGCGACGGGCGCGGGGGCTTCTGGGACTGGTAGTTTGGCGGGCGGTGCTCGCGCGCACTTGGGACGGGGTTTGAATTCCGCTCAGCCTCATTCAGCTCCCGGAGACCGCGGGCTGTGCGCTGAGCGGTGAGTTTGCGGCGGCAGGGGGAGGGGGAGCTAGGGGAAGGGAGGGAGTGTGTGTGGGCTGGGGGGCGGGCTCCGCATCTGCCAGAGGAAGCGGGGTGGCTGGGCTGCGCGCTAAGGAGTCAAGGAGCCGTCCGGTCCGCGACACCCGGATTCCCGTCCCGTGGACCTGGGACGCCGGCGGGTCTGGGGGTGGTGGCTCCGAGTTAGTGACTGGCCCGCCAGCAGGTGAGTGTGCGAGGGAGGGAGCATGGCTGTGGGGGTGCCCGGACGTGAGGGACTGACTCGGGGCGGGTGGCCACGTGTGGAGCCACGTCTGTCCCGGCGCGGGAGCTCGGGTGCGACCCCACACCCCGCGGCTTCCGACTTCGCGAGGCTGGGCTGGGCTCGGACTGCGTGAGCGTGCGTCTGGCTGCGGGCTGGTGCGGTGTGGTCCCAGCGCCCAAGAGCGGCTGGGTCTGTGGGGTTGGCGGGCGTCTGAGGGGGTCCGCCCGCAGCTGCGCCTCACGGTGGGTCCGAATGCGGGTGGCGGGCGTCTTATCTGTGTGAGGGTGTGAGTTGGTGTCACACTGAGTCTGCCCGTCGAATGTGTGTGGTTGTGTGTCTGTGAATCTTGGTGGGTCATGACTGTCCGTCCGGTGGTGTGGCCACGGTATTACTGCGTGGGATTGTGTGCGAGTTTGTGTCTGACTTTTGGGTGTGGCTAGGTTTGGTTGTGTGCCTCACTCTGTGTTATATGACTGTATGTGTGAGGTTGTGCCTGCCAGTGTGAGTTTGTGTGTATCTTAGGAGGTGTCTGACGTGCCTGCATCCGTGTGATTGTGTGAACTTGTGTGGTTGGAGACACAGCTGAAGACTGTGTCTGTGGTTGGGTGCAGCTGTGGGCGTTTGTGTGGCTCTGAGTGTGTCTGTGTAGTTGAGTGAGTTTGCGTCTGTAGGAGTTTGTGTGCGTCGGAGTCTGTGTGGTGGGGTGAGTGTGTGTGTATTTGAGTGTGTGTCTTAGGGTTTGTTTAAATATGGGGGTGTGTGTGATTGTGAGTTTGTATCTGTGTGACTGTATGAGTGTGTTGGTGACTGTGCGAGTTTGTACTCAAAAGTGAGTTTGTGTGTTTCTATCCGTTTGATCACATAAGTTTGTTCATTCCCACGCTCTTTCGCCAGGGCGGTCCCTGGGCACCTCCGGAGCCTGACCCGTGCGGGCTCCAGGGAGACACTCGGGGCAAGTACCGAACCCGTGCCCGGTGGGCCGGCTGCCACGGAGGAAGCCCTCGCTGACTTAGACCTCCGGCATAGAGGGCAGTCCCGTGGCTGCAGGTTCCACGTGGCAGCCGTGCTCAGTGCCGAAGCGCTGAGGGAGACCCTGTCACCCTGCCCTGCCACCCTGGGTCTGGGAGGAGATACCCAGCAGGGCCCGCACTGGCACTGAGCAACCCGGTCTGAGAGACACAGGGGACTCTGATGCCCAAACCCTCCACTGGTGTGGCCGGCGTGCCTCAGGGTCAGGCTGAGGACCAGGTACTAGCCCCGAGGGCCACTGGCATTCTCAGGTCTTTCTGAGCCCCCGGGTCTCAAAGATTTCTCCTGTCATTGCTGGGGAGAGAAATGAAGCGGAAGAGGATGCTGGAGCCGCTCCTGTGGGGACTCTCTCCGGGGCCGGCTGGGGAGCACGAGTCCACGTGGGAGGCAGGATGGTCAGACTTGAGGCATGCTAGTTTGATGGGGGAGGCAGAGACATCAGGTCAGCTCCAGGAGGCTAGAGAGGTCAGATGGGGGTCAGAAGGATATGTTAGTGACTTGGCCCGCTGCAGCATGGAAACACAGGGGGACGGTCTTGAGGGGAGTTTGGGACAAGTGGAGCAGCGGGGAGCCCCAAGGAGGCATTTGGGGATGTCCAGGAGGATGCTTCTGATTTGCAGAGAAGGACACCAGCAAACCAGCCTTGGAACCTCCAGTGAGTCTGCATGTGCACGCCCTGCCTGGCGTGGGGGCTAGGAGAGAGATCAGTGTGCACAGCCAGGAAGGTGCACCTGGGAGTGGGAGGGGTGGAGTGTGGTGGGGAGGGGGATGGGCCCTGGGTGAGAGCCCGTGGGCCCTGGGTGTCAGGGAGAGAGGGAAGGGCGTCTGTGTGTCCTGGAGGGGGACTCGGAGTTTTGGGATGGGCGTCCACAGACACGCATGTCTCCGTGTGTGTAAGCCTGTGTGCGCCAGAGGGTTGCCGAGCATGTGCATGTGTGACTGCACACATGTGTGTGCATTTGCCAGCGTGGGAACGCGGTTCCAGGTAGGCCTCCCAGGCCTAGGGAGTGGGTCAGAGTTTTGGAAAGTAGCCAGGAGAGTAAAAGTGAGTGTGTGCGTGCGCGCACGCGCGTGTGTGTGTGTGTGCATGCGCCAGTCTGTTAGGGGATCAGCTGGCGCCTGGGGGTCATGGTGCATCTGATGCACGTAAGTTTGTTCATTCCCGCGCTCTTTCGCCAGGGCAGTCCCTGGGCATCTCCGGAGCCTGACCCGTGCAGGCTCCAAGGAGACGCTCTGGGCAAGCGTACCAAGCCCATGCCCGGTGGGCCGGCTGCCGTGGAGGGGAAACCCTTGCTGATTTAGACCCCCGGCATAGAGGGCAGTCCCGTGGCTGCTGCCTGTGCCCGGCCCCCATAGCCCAGCCACCCCTGATCCGCGGAGCCAGGCACCTGTGCCCCAGTTGCTCCAGAGCATGACGTCTGTGGCCCGTGGATCTCCCCTAGCACTGAGCTTGGCCTTTCCCTGGAAGGCCTGGCCCAGGTCCAGGGGCTAGATTGGTCCTGGAGGGCTATGTGGTGAGACAGGATCGAGACCCAACTGGAAAAGCTGACAGCAGCAGGGACAGTGAGGCAGGGAAGGTGGGAGAATGGGGGGCTGAGGCACGAGGACCCCTCACCCCTAAGAACAAGTATGTTGTAACCAGCACAGAAACCGCCTGCACTCTGGCTAAGGTGCTGCCATCATCCCTGGACAATAGAGTTCTCATGTATAATCATTTAATGGCCTCATTTTTATGGTGGGCAAAGCTGAAGCAAAGAGGCTAAAAACCCCCAAATTGTGTGTTGCCAGTTTAAAATATAGGACACTCCTAAAAACTAGGATACCCACTTAAATTTGAATTTCAGATAAATAGTGAATTACATTTTAGTATAAATATGTTCCAACTATTGCATGGAACTTGCCATATTATACTTAAAAATAACTGACTCAGGGGGGCGCCTGGGTGGCTCAGTTCCTTAAGCCTGGAACTCTTGATCTCAGAGGTCGAAGCCTCATGTTGGGCATGGAGCTTACATTTTTGAAAAAAGAAAAAAGAATTTATCCAAATAAGTAAAAAAAAAAAATGATTTTTTAATATAGACGTGTCCCATGCAGTGTTTGGGACATACTTACTTATTCGTTTGTCTCAAATTCAAGTTTCAGGTTGCTGTGTGCTTGTTGTTATTAACTAGGGCCAACCTGATCCTGGAGCTCTCACAGCCGGTGCCTGGCGGGCCGGAACGCCCTGTCCACCCTCTGGACAGACTGGCCCATGGCCCTGCCTAACTGCTGGCCCTTCCTTCCCAGGTCAGGCCAGGGTCCCCGATCCCAGGGCTGGTCCTCCGCAGCAACACCGTGGCAGCGCGGGCCTCCCCCCTCGGGCTGTGGTGAGGGGTCCTGTAACCGGCGGCCTTGCCCTCACTACAGTGCCGGGAAGGAGGAGGAGGTGAGATGAGGTCCAGCTCTGAAGCACCTTGTCAGGCTGCCTTGTAGCTTCAGAACAGGGCCAGAAAGACAGGAACACCAGTACTAGCCAAGAGCCACATGTATTGAGTGCCTGCTGTATGCCAGGCACCAGAGGCCCCCTGGATGCCTGGGTAACCAAGCTTCACCGTCAGGGCCTCAGCACTTTGTGTCACAAGCCCCAGGCCCCACGAGCTCTGGCCTTGGCCTTGCCGGGCGCCATGCCACACGCTGTCCATAAACCATCCAGTTGGCCTTGAAGGCAACTCTACGAGGGAGGTGTGGCTAACACCTCTCCTCCACAGTTGAGGACACAAAACGGTGGGGGGGGGGGTGATGTCACCTGCCCAAGACCACCCGGCTTCCCCAGTGCTGGGACTAGAACCTGGGCCCTCCATCACTACGTCCCATCCACTAATTGCTCTGGTCTCTGCCCCTAGGAGAGGCCTGTGCTGCACAGGATACTGCATCTCAGCACCGCAGAGCGCAGGGGGACCATGGAGGTGAAGACCCAGCTACCTGACAAAGGAGGTAAGAGACAGGGTGGAAAACTTGTGGGCAGGTGGGAGGGGGGCAGGCCTCTAGGGCCTGGTGATGGTGGGAGGATTTACTCTGGAGACCGGCCCCCAGCCCCACACACCACCCACTGGCTTCTCCTGCGGTGGGAGGGTGCAGAGGGGCACCCGGGATGGAATCTCCCCGACGCCAACATCCTGTCAGTGGATCCTGGGCACTCCTCTGCTCAGAGCCTGCAGGGGTGTCTTCGGGGAGCCAGAAGCAATCTGCGCTCCTCATTATGACCCTGCAATCAGCTGCCCATTCAGGGGGCCACAGAGTCATCCAGGTGGGAGATGATGGAGGTCCGACCCAAGGAGCTGGTGGATGGGCAGGGCAGGAGTGGGCCAGTTCGGGGTCCTGCTGGCAGCGTGGCTGGGTGAGGGAGGGCTCTTGGGTTTGCCGGGATGCTTCCTGTTTTAAGCCTTTTTCTGTGTAGGGCGCCTGGGTAAGCGTCTGCCTTCGGCTCAGGTCATGGTCCCAGGCTCCTGGGATCAAGCCCCACATGGGGCTCCCTGCTCCGTGGGGAGCCTGCTTCCCCCGTTGCCACTCCCCCTGCTTGTAATCTCTCTCTCTCTCTCTCTCTCTCTCTCTCTCTCTCTCTCTCTCTCTCACACACACACACTCTGTCTCTCAAATAAATAAAATCTTTTTAAAAAACCACTTTTTATGTGGAAATAATTTATATTCACTGGAAGTTGCCATAATAGTAGAGAGGTCCCATGGACCTTCATCCCATTTCCCCAAATGGTCATGTCTTAAGCAGTGATAGTACAACACTGAATGAGGAAATACATCCTGACCCAAGGCATGTGTAGTTTTTAGGGTCAGGTTCTCACATTTGTCGCTGAGTGTGACCATCACCCCAGTCAACATACAGAACTGTTCTGTCACCACAGAGATCTCCCTGGAGCTGCCCCCTTCACTGTCCCTCCCTCTCCCCCATGTGGCTGTGACAAATCTTCTCCATCTCTGTGATTCTGTCATTTTGAGACCCTTGTATCAACAGAACCATGCAGCCAGTGACCTTCTGAGATTTGCTTTTTCCCACTTGGCACAGTGCCCCGGAAAGCCATCCGGGCTGCTGGGGGCACCCTCACTTCGTCCCTCTTTATTGCTCAGTGGGGTTCCGTGATGTAGCTATACCCCTGGAGGGACACCGGGGTTGTTTCCAGTTGCTGGCTATTGCGAATAGAGATTTTTGTGTGAATGTGTGTTTTCATTTTGGGGGCAGAAATGCTCAGGAGCGTGATCTTTCACCAACAGATCAGCCAGAGAAACAAGATGTGTTGGGATGCTGTGTTTTAAAATCTAAGAAACCACTTTCCCTCATATCCTCAGGAAATTACCCACGTACTCTGATCCAGGAAGAAACGTGGCCCAAACTACTGTTGCTCTGTGCCAAGTGGTATCCTGTCTTCCACTCCTGCCTCCACCAAACTGTTCCCCATTGAGCAGGCCAAGGAATCTTATAAACATGAGAATCAGGTCCTGTCAGACCTCTCAAGCTGGAGAATGATACAAACTCTATATAGGGTTCCCAGTGGCCCCAAGGGACGGGGCCCTGCTGGCCTGCCTTCATCATACCCATCTCTCTCCCTCCAATTCAACAGACTCCGGCCACCCTGGCCTCCTAGCTTTGCCTTTAACATCCCACCTCAGGGCCTTTGCACATGCTGTTTCCCTGCCCAAGAATGCTCTCCCATCATATGCTCACTTGGCCATCTCCTTCTCAAAATGAAGGTCAAAACAAAGTCATCAGCATCCAGGGACTTACCTTCATTCCAACCTAGTTTATTTTTGTCACGATGTCTGTCACTCTCTGGTATTTTCTAGTGTATTGATTTGGTCTTGGTCTCTCTGCCTCTCTCAAATTTGAGTATTTGAGATCCTGGGAGTTCTAGTCCACCACAGACTCCAGTGCCCCCATTGTCTTACCCCAGCCCCTTCACTCACTGGCATCTCCTGCCTGTTCCCTTTTGACCTTTGGGATGCAGTTTAACGCATGTCTTAGGGCACCCCTGTGCAACCTAGAGCAAGTGTCTTAACCTCTCTGTGCCCGGGTCCTCATCTGTAAAGTGGGATGATGATGGTAGCCATCTTGTAGTGTTATTATGAAAAACCAAATAAGGTGATACCTGGATAGTATTTAGAAGACGGCCTGGCATACAGCAAGTCTTGATCCATATTAGCTCTTGTGGGTTTCATTATTGGGATTTTATTGAGTTTCCCTACCTCATTACTCCTTCTTCCTTCCCAGTCCTGCCTTCTCAGAGCCCTGCTTCTACTTCAGAGAAGCTCTCCAAAAAGAAGGGGAAAATGCCAGTCAGATTCCTGCCGGCCTGGAGCACGGTAAGCCTTCTCCCTTTGACCAGAGGGCCCCTCAGTTCTGAGAGGTCAGGCGCATCTGCCACTCTCTCTGCCCGGCAGAGACCCTCGGGTGGCAAGGGCCCCCCTTGCACCTCCACAAAAGGATATGGCCCCATCCCGTGGGGACTGGATTTCCTGGGCCTCTTTCCTGCCTTCTTCTCTTTCCTAATTTCTACCTCCGCTGGAATGTCGCCTCCTCCAGGAAGCCCCCCTGCTCACTTCCTCCTCATCACTCCGTAATGCCTTGCCTTGCTTAGTTTTCTTCAGAGTAGTTATCGCTGTGTGATGCAACCATGAGAACAGAAGGCTGGGACAAGACAGTGACACTGGCAGTGGCTGAAACCGTGTTTGGGTGTCAGCCCTGAAGGGGGGCGTAGAGGCCAGGGACACCGCTCAGCGTCCTGCAGTCCACAGCACACAATGATCTGGCCCCCAAATGATCTCACCCGTACAGAGCCGAGAAACCCCGGAATAGGGATGGGCTGCTTTTGCAAAGAAAGGGGCATTAAGTGCAGGCCCCACCCTCCTGGCCCTTCTGTGCCTCCCAGCTGTGAATGCCAGCCTGGTGCAGCTGAGGGCGAAAACTCGGAGTCTGACTGCAGGTTCACATCCCCCCTCAGCCACTCACAGTTGTGAGACCTGGCACTAGTTCCTGAACAACTCTGGGTACCCTGCAGTTTCCTCATCTGTAAAATGGGGCTACAAGGTTTACCATGGCCCAGGGGTTATTCTGAAGAGTGAATGAACTCGCATCTGTGCTGTTTTTAGAAAGCGCCTGGCCTGTAAGGGTTTGTAACGTGAATGGTGGCAGATTCCTGTCCCCCAAGAAGGGTATGTTGGCATCTCTACTTGACAACCCCATACCCCCCCACCTCTGTGTCTCATCATAACGAGTGGGGCAAGTTACTGGTGCTTTCTGGCCCCGTTTCCTCATCTGTAGAATGCAGAAAGCACAGAGGCTACCTCCTGAGGATGAAATGGGACCATGACCGGTCAGCCCTGCAGAGGAGGAAAGTGCTAGAGGTCACAGCCCTGCCAGAAACCGCTACAGCTGTGTGCACCGCACCGAGGCGGGATGTTTCCTGTTGGAAAAGCAGCGTTTACATTTGTATGAAAGCAGATAGTTTTAAGAAACCAGATGAGGCAAGAGTTGTAGCAGCTGAGCTTCCAGCCCTTACTAAAGCGCCACGCCCTGTTACGGATTCTGTTCTTGGACTGTCCCGTTGAATGCTCACACTCCCCCGCCAGGAGGCAGCACTACTCTTTATCCCGACCATTTTACAGATGCAGAGACTGAGGCGCCGGAAGGCAAGGCCCCAGCCCGCACGCAGCCAGGCGGGCAGCAGAGCCCTCTGTCTGGCCCCCACACTGAGGGGCACGGACCCCACTCCGGGAGCGAACACTGTCCCCTGTCTGCTCTGCTCTCTCCCCTTCCAGCCGCTCCCTTTGCTTCGGCTCCTCCTTGCACACTGGCAATGCTCTGCAGGGCCTTCCCTTTCCAGCCCTTCCCAGCGTTTTGGGAAATGCACGCCCTGTGCCTTCGGGGATTTCTCTGCGGCCACAGCCCCTGCACCCCTCTGCACCTGCGTCCCTCTGCACCTGCGGTCCTCCGCACCTGCACCCCTCCGCACCTGTGCTCCTGTGCCCCTCTGCACCTGCGTCCCTCTGCACCTGCGGCCCTCTGCACCTGTGCTCCTGCGTCCCTCTGCACCTGCGTCCCTCTGCACCTGCGGTCCTCCGCACCTGCACCCCTCCGCACCTGTGCTCCTGTGCCCCTCTGCACCTATGGCCCTCTCCACCTGCGGTCCTCCGCACCTGCGCCTCTCTGCACCCGTGCTCCTGTGCCCCTCTGCACCTGTGCTCCTTTGCACCTGCAGCCCTCCGCACCTGTGCTCCTGTGCCCTGTTGCACCTGCACCCCTCTGCACCTGCGACCCTCTGCACCGGCGGCCCTCCGCACCTGTACTCCTGTGCCCCTCTGCACCTGCAGCCCTCCGTACCTGCAGCCCTCTGCACCCGTGCTCCTGTGCCCCCCTGCACTGTGCTCCTCTGCACCTGCAGCCCTCTGCACCTGTGCTTCTGTGCCCTGTTGCACCTGCGCCCCTCTGCACCTGCACCCCTCTGCACTTGCGGCCCTCTTCACCTGCGGCCCTCCGCACCTGTGCTCCTGTGCCCTGTTGCACCTGCAGCCCTCCGCACCTGCAGCCCTCCGCACTTGCAACCCTCCACACCTGTGCTCCTGCGCCCCTCTGCACCTGCAGCCCTCTGAACCTGTGCTCTGTTGCCCTATTGCACCTGCGCCCTCCTGCACCTGCACTCCTCTGCACCTCCGGCCCTCCGCACCTGATCCAGAGCCAGGCCGTGATGAGTACATGAGTGAATAAAGCTACTCTCCAAGCCTGCATTCTTTCTCCCATTGACTAGAATCCCCTCCCCTCTTAAACAAATATTTAGAATAATAGACATTTCTTGAGCATTGAGCATGTACGAGGCACGGAGCTAATTTCTTTACCTATTTTCATCCACCTAATCCTCACAACTCCAGGACATGGTACTGTATTATCCCCATTTTTAAGATAAGAGAATGAGGGCACAGAGTTCACGTCACTTGCCTAAGGTCACACAGATCCTAAGTAGCCAAGCCAAGATTCGAACCCAGGCAGTCTGGCCCTGGAGCCTATGCTCTTAACCATCATGGTATCGATGTATACCTCAGTGGAAACAGAGATCCCCAGGTGGCCATCCAACTGGCAAGTGAAAGGGCCGCTTCCAACATTCATAGCATCCCTTCGTTCATCCCTTCACATAACACACGAACACTCCGAGTGTGCTCTATGGCCACAAGAATGCTGTGTGAACAACACCACCACTCATGGACAGTCAGGAGCACACAGCCATAAGGGTCTGGCTGTGTGGCTCTCTGGTGTTGGGGCTCCTTCATGTGCTGGGTGGACTCTGGCTTGTCAGCTCGCCTGAGGTGGCTTTTCTCAGAGGACTGGGGTGACTCGGCACTGCTCTACTATCTTGCATCGTCCTGAGGCTAGCCTGGGCATAGCCTCACTCGTGGGGGCGGGAGAGGCACGAGACAGAAGGCAGTGCTGATTGCACAAGCATTTCTGAAGCTTCTGCTTCTGTCACACTTGGCCGACACCCCACTGGCCACAGCAAGTTCCATGGCCAAGCGAAGATTCGGAACAGGAGCGCACCGCGCAGCCACGTAGCAAAGGGTGTGGATATGGGGCAGGGTGAAGGAGCCCAGGCCTTATTTGCAAGCTGACACAACACAGGACTCTGAACACAGCCCAAACTTCTGTCGGCTTTCCACCTACTGTCCTGGGCCAAGTGAAGGACCAGGCCCTGGGTGAATACCAACGGGGCTTTGGGTTTCAGGAACCTGTGATCTTCAGGGATGTGGCCATGTACTTCACCCAGAAGGAGTGGCAGCTGCTGGAGCCTGCTCAGAAGGACCTGTACAGAGAGGTGATGCTGGAGAACTATGGGAACCTGGCCTCCTTGGGTAAGGACAGCGCCCCCACAGTTCAGAAGCCTTGGATGAGCTCTGCCCTAGGACTGGTCTCGGCGCACTAAGGTTTGGTGGTATTGGCTTCCCTCTAAACCTGCGTCTGCTTTTGCGGTCTCGGGACAGCCGCGAGCAGCCTCGGAGGCACCGGCGTTGTAATTCACTCGCAACCGAAATGGTCGCATGGTCGGCCCTGGGTGTTCCGTCCTAAAGTCTGACTTTTGCTCTCACTGGAGCTGGCTTCGGTCACGTGAGCACAGCTAAACCACTCGCAGTGGCCAATGCAACAGGAAGAGGCTGATGGGCTGTCGTGCTCTTTGAGGGTGGGCTCTGCTCTCTGGGGACCACGGGGCTACCCCCCCATAGAACTTTGTGCTGGTGTGATGGGGAGGGGGAGGCTGGCGAGGCAGTTTCCCTATGCTCCCTCTGGAGGTCCTTTGTATCATTGCGCTATTGTCATTTAGAATGAGAAATATATATTTGGTCTCCCTCCTGTTTCTAGCACAGAACTCCTAAAACCTTTTGAATTTCTGAACTGGTGAGAGGAATAAAGGTGTCTTTCGCTATGTTAATGAGGTGCCTTTGGGATAACGCCTCAGGATGAGGGCTGGTTACCAGGGAAGCCAACATTCAGTCTCACGCCCCTGACCTCCGGAGAGGGGAGAGGGACTGGAGGCTGAATCAGTCACCAATGGCCAATGATTTAATCAATTTGTCTCTGTAATTAAGCCTCCACAAAACCCCCGAAGGACAGAGCTTCCAGGATGGTGAGCAAGTGGAGATCTGTGTGGCGTCAGAGGGCACGGACGTCCCACACGCTTTCTCCATGCCTGGCCCTATACATCTCTTCCATCTCCTGTTCCTGAGTTATATTCTTTTATAACAAACCGGTGATCTAGTGAATAAGACGTTTCTCTGAGTTCCGTGAGGTGCTCTAGCAAATTCATCAAACCCAAGAAGGGGGTCGGTTGCAACCTCCAATCCATAGCCTGACAGTCAGAGGGACAGGTGACAACTTGGACTTGTGATTGGTGTCTGAATTTGGGGGGGGGGGGAGTGTCAGTCTTGTGGGAGCCTGTGGGATGCAACCCTACCTCCAGGTAGTGTCAGAATTGAGTTGAATTGTAGGACCCCAGCTGTGTTGGAGAGAATTGCTTGGTGTGTGTGTGTGTGTGTGTGTGTGTGTGTGTGTGTGTGTGTGTGTGTGTGTGTGTGTGTGTGTGTGTGTGTGTGTGTGTGTGTGTGTGTGTAGGAAACCCACACTCTGGAATTGGGAACAGAACATAAACACACTTCTTCTTTCTGTGCAAACTCTTGGTCTGGAGTGGGGGTCTGGGAGGCATCCAGCACTTCTTTCCTTCTCTGGAGCAGGGTATCGGCTCTTCAAACCCAAGCTGATCACATAAACACACTTCTTCTTTCTGTGCAAACTCTTGGTCTGGAGTGGGGGTCTGGGAGGCATCCAGCACTTCTTTCCTTCTCTGGAGCAGGGTATCGGCTCTTCAAACCCAAGCTGATCACCAGGTTAGAGCAAGGAGACGAGCCCTGTGTCAAGGAGAGAGATGTCCCTCGAGCCCCCCAGCAAGGCGGTGCTGGGATCAGCGAGAGCTGCATCTCCACAGGTGAGTAGGAGAGACGCCATGGCAGTCTCCACGAGAAATTCTCCCCAAAGGCGCAGCATGCTGAGGCGTGTAAGGAGAAGGGAGAAGCCTGCAGGGCATGTTTCCTTCCAGGAACACTTTTCCATTACTCTGGCCTCTTGGGATCTCATTCCTGCACTCTTTCCTTCACCACAGCCTCCGTATCAGACTCAGGCTGCCATCAACTGACACCCTAACTCAGGGCCTTTGCACTGGCTGCTGGCTCTGCCCTCAGTCCCCTCCCCAGGGTTTTTCCCTGCTTGCTTCAGCGAGCATCTGTTCACTTTCCTCCTTGTATGCATGTGTCGATGTCTTTGTTGTTAAAAAGATGTTCACAGCAGTTCTTTGGTGCAGGCTGGTCAGCACTGGACATAAATCCTTAAGATTATCACCCCTGGGTAGCCCTCTGTTGACTTGGAAAAACAACAGCACGTTTCTGGGGCAGCAAAACTATCCCCCATCAGCATCTGAACCTCCAGCATATAGGAGAATCGAGAGAGAGTTTTTCCTTTAAGATAATACGTGGAATTAAGGGCCCCTCGGTGGCTCAGTCGGTTAAGCAACTGACTCTTGGTTTCACTCAGGTCATGATCACCGGTCCTGGGATCAAGCCCCATGCCGAACGCGGAGTCTGCTTAGAGTTTCTCTCTCCTTCCCCCTCTGCCCCTGCCCACCGTGTGCTCTCCAGCACTCTCTCTCTCTAAAATAAATAAATAAAACTTTAAAAATAAAGATAATACATGGATTTAATAAGAATCCCAAATAGAGGGGCTCCTGGGTGGCTCAATTGGTTAAGCTTCTGCCTTCGGCTGGGGTCATGATCCCAGGGTCTTGGGATCGAGGCCCATATCTGGCTCCCTGCTCAGCCGGGAGTCTGCTTCTCCCTCTGCCACTCCCCCTGCTTGTGCTCTCTCTGTCAAATAAATAAATAAAATCTTAAAAAAAAAAAACCCAAGGAGTAACCAGGTGTTTTCATTAAAATAACAATAATAGTAAGCCTCTTTCTCATTCCAGCTTTTATTTCCCCAGTTTCAATTTTTTTAAAGATTTTATTTATTCATTTGACAGAGAGAGAGCACAAGCAGGGGGGCGGCAGAGGGAGAGGGAGAAGCAGACTCCCCGCTGAGCAGGGGATGTTCATAGCAGCTCAATTACTAATGGTCCCAAAGAGGGAACTCCCTAAATGTGTATCAACAATAAAAAAGTTAAACACATTGTGGTATAGTCACACTATGGGACCCTATAAGCAATGCAAATGAATGACTTGCGACTGCATGCAACAATCCAGATGAATCTCATAGAGAGAACAGTTTAGTGAAAGAAACCAGACACCAAAGGGTGCATGCTATAAGGTTGCATTTATATAATGTACAAAAGGGGCCAAAGCCAATCTATGCTACTGGATGTCAGGGTCTCGATTTCCAAGAGGGAGAGGGTCATTGGAGGGAATGGACTGAGGGCTGGGGTCGAGGAGGGTGGCTCTAGGGTTCTGTTTCTCGATCTTAATCTTTGCGCTGGACAGATGAATGAGTTCACCTTGTGAATTCTCTCTTTTCCCCTAGCTAGACTCACAAAAATATGTTATTCCACTTATTTACAGAGAGAATCACATCATTTTAGTGATAAGGGAACATTAAGAACTAACCATGCTTCTGGGGTAACGCATGGCCGCTGACTCGCACGGGGTTCACGGACTATAAATGATAGCTTATAAAATAGTTACATTTAGTACAGAACATTCTGTATCACTTTTCCCTTCAATCTATAGATCAACTCTTGATTTATTTCTGGAACATTTCATTACTCATCTCTAAGTAATTATTAATAGAGGATTTTTTTTTTTCTATTTTCTGTGCCGACTCATTTCTGCATTGATTCTTTTTCCTACTTTATTTCCATTTCATTTGAACTGGCTGTCTTTTCTTTTTCCATCCTTATTAGGATAGAGTTGTGTGAGCTTATTGTGATATAATGCTGTGTAGGCTTAAGGTGCGTAACATGATAATTTGATCCGTGTATATATAATGAAATGATTATGGCAATAAAGTTAGAGAACACCCTCATCCCCTCACATAATTACCTTTTTTTTTTTTTTTGGTGGCATGATGTGAATTCTAATCACACCATGCACTTATGATTTGTATGCTTTTTTTGTATGTATTTTATACTGAGACAAAACATTTTCAACCAAAGATAAAGACAATGGCATTAAAAAAAAAGAGAGAGAGATTTACATTCTGAATCCCTTTCAGACAAGAAGACACAGCTTGTGCCGAAGACCACATTTCCAAAGCCAGGCACCTCTACGAGGCCATCCCTGGGGAAGGCAAAGGAAATGGCCCAGAGGGGCGCTAGGACAGAAAGGACTTTGGAAACCGAGGACAGGCCCCTGAGGAGCAAGCAAAAAGCTGGCCCCAGGCTGGCCGCAGACTCGTGCAAAAAAATCCTCCCTAGAAAGAAAAGGCATGAATCCACGGCCATGACGAGATGCCTGGGTCGTCCACCACCACCAACGACATCCCAGAGCACCCCTCGAGGAAAGAAGACCCTGAAAAGAGATATTAATGGAAAAACACAGGCGCCAGGCTTCCCAAGGCATGGTCGTCCAAGAATCCAAAGGGGGAAGGCACACTTTAAATGTAAAGAATGTGGGAAAACCTTCAACCAGACCCTCCACCTCATTGAGCATGAGCGGATCCACACGGGAGAGAAGCCCCACAAATGCGACGAGTGTGGGAAGTCCTTCCGGCACAGCTCCTACTTTTTCACTCACTATAGGATTCACACCGGAGAGCGGCCCTACAAGTGTAAGGAGTGTGGGAAAGCCTTCAACAGCAGCTCCACACTGAGCAGCCACCACAGGACCCACACGGGGGAGAAGCCCTTCAAATGTGAGGAGTGTGGGAAAACCTTCAAGCAGAGCACGAAGCTCACTCGTCACCGGAGGGTGCACACTGGGGAGAAGCCCTACCAGTGCAGTGAGTGTGAGAAATCCTTTGGCCGCAGCTCCTCCCTGACGGAGCACAAGAGAATTCACACAGGAGAGAAGCCGTACCACTGCAAAGTGTGTGGGAAAGCCTTCAGATGCAACTCTCACCTTTTCGAGCACCATCGGATTCATCAGGAGGAGAAGTCCTACCAGTGTGAGCAGTGTGGAAAGTACTTCCGGAATAGCTCCCACCTGTCGGAACACAGGAGGGTCCACCAGCTGGGGCCCCCGGAGCAATGCCGGGAGTGTGGGAGAACCTTCCGGCGCAGGGCGGCCCTTCTCAAGCATCAGAAAAGCCACACAGAGAACCATACTTACCAGTGTGAGGGATGTGGGAAGGCCTTGCGGTGTAAGTCAAGCATTCAGAGACACCAGAGGATGCATGCTGGACAGAAGCCTTACGTGTGCTCTGAGTGTGGGAAAGCTTTCACCGACAGCTCTACCCTTACCAATCACCGCAAAATCCATGCCACAGGGAAACTGCACCCATGCCCCAAATGTGGGAGGGCCTTCAAGCAGCTCTCGTCCCTGGTGCTCCACCAGAAAGTGCATGCTAGAAAGGGACAGTGAGCTCCCTGTGTGAGGGAGCCTTCAGCCAGGACCCACGCCTTCGTAATCCCCAGAGAAGTCACAATGACAGATGCAAACTGTGTGAGTGGAGATTCCCTGCGCCTCTCATCAGAGGTTCCCTAGCCGACCAGGGGTCCTCATTCAGGGGACAGCTCTACGTGGCCCCCACCTGAGATGTTTGGGGAGTGGCTGGAGATATTTTCGGTTGTCCCAACCTGTTGGGGCCACTGGCAGTAATGGATAGAGGCCATTAATCCTCTGAACCCTATGATGCGCCAGACACCTCCATCTACAAGGACTGTTCCGGCCCCAAATATCAGTAGTGGCACTACGAGTAATTAAATTTGAGAAGGAATTCAGGAATAGTTTTCTGCGTGGTCCACTACAGTAACCACTAAACGGTGTGTGGCTATTAACATTTAAATGAACCAAACATAAATAAAAGGTATAATGTTTTCTCAGCTGCACCCAGCCACGATTCAGTGGCCAAACTCGCCGGCGGGTGCTGAATCGAACAGCACAGATAGAGAACATACCCATTGTTGCAGAAGGTTCTGGTGGGGCCCTGGCTTGGATCTTTTATCAAAATTATCATGCAGCATCGCCGCCAGGAAAGCGAGTGTGGGGTTCAACTATCCAGGAAGGAAGACAGCACAGCCAAATGTAGCGCTCCATGAATGGCTTTTGAGACTATGTTGGCCCCCACGGATGGTTCTGTGGGCACTCTGATGTCTCAGGACTGGCCAGCATCCTGCTCACAGGACATCTCCTTCTGTCTGGAGCAGAACAGCCAATAGATCGCTGAAAATGCTACTGATAAATGGCCAACATTTCCTGAGCACCTCACCTGCCACACATGGTGTTGAGCACTTTACACAGCCTCCTGGAATTCTCTCTGGAGTCCTATAAAATAGGAACAGATATCATCCCATGTTATAGCTGAGAAAATGAGGCTCAGGAGAGCTTTTTTTTTTTTTTTAAAGATTATTTCATATTTTGCACATGAATCAAGATAGTCCTGCTATTTTTTATATTCCATGCTTTCGAATTCATGTCATTTGAATTTTCACAAAATGTATCTTTAAAAAAAAGTATAGGTGTTTACATTTCTGTTCAGACTGCCCTTTTGGGCAGAGAGCAGCTTGGCTTTACCTATGGCAGGAGCAGGCACAGAGGAGACTCTGGATCAGGGGTGGGCAAACGAGGACCAACCCAGCCTGTGGCCTGTTTTTGTAAATAAAGTGTTATTGGCATGCAGCCACGTATTGTCTATGACTGCTTCCATGCAAAGCCAAGTAATTACAACAGAGACCGGATGGTCCATAAAGCCTAAAATACTTGCTCTGAGACCCTTGGCAAAAAAGTTGACTGATCCCTGCTCTGAATAGCTGACAAATTGAAATGAATGAGGGTGAAGTGTGGGAGTGGTTAGCAAAGGAAGAGATAAACCCTCCAACTTTTGTGACTGTGACTCGGAGTGTAAAAGATATTCTGTATTGCAGTACAGCCCATGTGTGTGTATTTTCTATGTGTGTGTGAACGTATGTTTGTGCATACGTGAAGGATAAGTTTAAAGCAACACTGTTTACCCTTATTGTATGCACACACCAATTCTCTTTCACTTAAAAAGTGCTGGTCACAACCTTCTAAATCGATTTCACCAACCAACATGGGGTGCAACCCCCAGCTTGAAAAGCCCTGACTTGGTGACGGGACAATGTAACATATTGCCTCCTTTTTGAGAGGTCAGATGTCTCAGGCCTCCAAGCGGGTCAGTGGTTGGCATCACTGTTGGAGAATTTATCAGAAAGCCGAAAGTGGAGAGTGCCACCATGTTCAGGGTGTGGCTTTGTGCTTGCTCCCAGAGCAACTTGGCAGATAGGCAGACCCAGGTTCTCTAGATTGCTTTCATGACCCCCAGAGCATTTCCTTCCGAGCACTAGGAGATAGACTAAGGGTGAGGATGGAGGATCTCCAAGAACTCTGCTGGGGCTTTAAGAGGGAGCCGTCTGGGGCACCTGGGTGGCTCAGTTGGTTAAGTGTCTGCCTTAAGCTCAGGTCCTGATCCCAGATCCCAGCATCCTGGGATTGAGCCCCAGGTTGGGCTCTCTGCTCAGTGGGGAATCTGCTTCTCCCACTTCCTCTGCCCCTCCCCCTGCTTGTGCTTACACACACACACACACACACACACACACACACACACTCTCAGATAAATAAATAAAATCTTAAAAAAAAAAAAAGAGGGACCCATCTTTGGCCGTGTGGCTGCATCCTCTTGGAAATTATCTCAGGAGTAGGGCTGGGTGGTTTGGGAAGGAGTACCTGTGGCAGATGCTTATTCTTGGGGTTCTTCTTGTCTGTGAGACATTTGTGGAGGTGGGAGGAGTTGAGGAGATCCCTCCAGGATGAGGGAAGAATGTGAACATACCCACTACATTCCTGGTTGCAAATAACAGGAACCCAACTCACACTAGCTTAAATGAAACCAGCATCAATAAAAGGAATGTATTGGCTCACACACCAGGGAAGCTTCCTTGCTCGAAGTTATCTTTAACTTTAGGGATTGGAATGGAGAACTTGGTGCAGACGGGACCCCATGGCACATCCCTCATCTCTGGTCCTCTCTGCAAATCTTTGCCTTGTCCTTCTTTCAGCAAACAGGAGTATTCTCTACCAACCCGGAAGCACAGCTACCAGAGGTCCCAGAGGCCCACCCTAGGGGAGAGAGAGTGTGTCTTTCCCCCACAGACTCTGAATCAATATCAGTAAGGCTGCAATAGATTGGTGGAGGGATTAGGAGAACTATTCGATTTATCAGTTTTTCCTTGGGGTGATTATAGTAAGGATGTGTCACTTTTGAAGAGGACTTTAAAAAGGAAGAATAAACAATCCCTCTGGCTGGAGGGGGAGAGTGAATACAGGCATGGAGACACCTCACCAAAGCTAGAGGTAATGGTGACCTGTGTGTGTGTGTGTGTGTGTGTGTGTGTGTGTGTGTGTGTGTGTGTGTGCAGCATGTGGCTGAGCAGGTGGATGTGTTCCTGCACATTCCTGGATGTCTGTGGGTCTTCATTCTTACAAGTAGGCCCGAGGGCGTGATTCTGAACGTTTGATAGAGTGCTGTTGTGTTTGCGAATGCCTGAGAGGGTTGCCCTGTGCTGGGGTCACCGTGTGTGCAATGATAGTGCAGGGCCAGCCCTGCACGCAAGCACCCCTGGTCGGGTAGCGGCGGGACCCTCGCCAGAGCGCAGCTAGCAGGCATGAGGGCTGCGACCTTGGCATCCCCTCCCTGGGCAGGGATTGGCCTGTTTCTGGAAGGCCCATGCCAGGCCCCGGGGCTGGAGTCCTGGGGAAGGGTTGGGGGAAAGCCCCTCTATGTTGGTGCCCTAGAAGACCCCAGGCGCCCGGACAGGGCTCCAGGGAAAGTGGGGGCCGGAGAGGAGGTGGGGGAAGAAGCCTCCTGCCCCTCCACCTGTGAACACAGTCACATTGTCAGCAGCACCAGGACGGCCCATGTCCTTCTCTGGCCCTGCTTGAATCACTTGCCCTGGGAGCGCAAATGGGGGTGGTGGGGGTGGGGAGTGTCCCTGAGCTTTGTGAGAGCACGTTCTTTTCACACACTCTTTGTCTGGGGCAGTCTCTGGGCCTGTGTGTGGTGAGGGGGCCCTAGGCAGGCAACCAGAGAGGCTCTGAGCCCGCCTGCCCCGCCCCTGCCCAGCGGGAAAGCAGGAGCCAAGTCAGACTGGGGACTGGGACCTGGAAAGACAGTCTGTGGTTGCTGCCCTGCTCTGAAGGGACCCACGCGCTGTGCTCTAGGGCTGGGGTGCTGATCTGGGGCCGGCCCGGTGGCAGCGAGTTCCGGATGAGGATCAGGATCCCGATAGGAATCAGGATTGATCAGGATCCCCAGCCTCTTCGGGAAGCACAGAGGGGTCTTGGTGGAAGCAGCGGAGGCCCCGCAGAGCAGGAATCCTGCTCTCGGGGTCGCAGGGGCTCCAGCCAGCTGCCTAGGAGCACCTGCCATGGGTGTGGGCGGCATGGAGCCCCGCAGAGGACCACAGACTCATCCCGAGGATTGCTGGCACTTTCCAGGCCACTTCCCAGCTGCCGGCCACTCTGAATTGCGTGGATTCCTCCTGCCACCTGCAGGAGAGGAGACCGGAGGGGACACACAACACGGACCAGCCCAGAGCAGACGGCTGGGGGCACCCTGCATGCTACTGTGGCAGGGGAGGAAGGGCACACCGGGGGGGATTCAAGACACCGGACAGGTCACTTAGGAGTCAGGGCAAGTTATGGACTTGGCTGCTGGGGCACAGGAGGAGTTTAGGGGAGAGTCCCGAGGGAGGCTTGCGGGGGTGGGGGTGGGGGTTGGTGACTGGAGCGCCAGCCTGGGCGGGGGCGGGGGTGGAATGCTGCTCTTGGGGGCGTCCACGGAGGACACATGTGAAGACTCGAGGAGGAGCAAGTCAGAAGCAAACCAGCCTTGGAACCTCCAGTGAGTGCGTGAGCGCGCCCTGCCTGGTGTGGGGGCTGGGAGACAGCGCAGGGTGCACAGCCAGAAGGGCGCACGGGGGTGCGGGGGTGCGGGGGGGGGCGTGGTGGGGAGAGGCCCTGAGTGAGAGCCCATGGGCCCCGTCCCTGGAGAGAGAGCAGGGCGTCTGCGAGTCCTGGAGGGGGACCTGGAGATTCGGGATGGGCGTCCGCAGACGCGCGTGTCTCCATGTGTGTGAGCCTGTGTGCGCCAGAGGGCTGCCGAGCATGTGCATGTGTGACTGCACACGTGTGTGTGCACTTGCCCGAGGGTGTCTGTTTTCCCAGTAGGCTTCCCAGGCAGGAGGAGAGGGTCAGAGTTTTGGAAAGTAAGCCAATAGGAGGGTGCAGGTCTGTGCGTCTGCGCATGCGCCAGGCTCTTGGGACTCAGTTGGCGCCTGGGAGTCATGGTGCGTCTGGTGCTCCTGCCTGCGCCCGGCCCCCATAGCCCAGCCACCCGTGATCCACGGATCCAGGCGCCTGTGCCCCTGTTGCTCCAGAGCATGACGTCTGTGGCCCGCGGACCTCCCCTAGCAACTGAGCTTGGCCTTTCCCTGGAAGGCCCGGCCCAGGCCCAGCAGCTGGGCTTGTGGTGGAAGTTACTTGGGTGTTTGGGGGTATGCGGCGGGGACGGGTTGGGGGTGTGTGTGTGTGCGGGGGAGGGCGGAGGGGAGACCTCTCTGTGACCCCGGGGGCAGGGCCAGTGAGGCAGGGCAGCAGGGGGCCAGAGAGAAGGTGGAGGGGGAGGCCCCCCGACCCTCAGCCCCTAATAACAATAAAACTGTAGGCAGCGTATCAACTGCCCAAACTCTGTCTCAGGCTGTTTTAATGAATGAACGCGAGGGTCCTGTGTCATTGTATCCTGGGCTCACACTCGGTCTCCTGCACCATTTTCATCTCTTGGATGTGTGCCTGTACGTGTGGGGCGTGGGGGTGGGGGGAGAGGGGAGAGGTGTGCCTGGGGCCCCTTCGTTGGTGATGTCTTCATCCAGCCAGGTCTCCTGGGTGAGCCCTCCTGGGCCCTGAAATCCAGGGCGCAGAGCAGAGCGGAGCACACCCAGGGGCGGGGGCCTGGTACCTAAATCAGCCCCTGCCACTCC
This sequence comes from Zalophus californianus, assembly GCF_009762305.2. NCBI lineage: Eukaryota > Metazoa > Chordata > Mammalia > Carnivora > Otariidae > Zalophus > Zalophus californianus. The sequence goes on along the minus strand of NC_045611.1, from coordinate 58,510,079 downwards.
CAGAGGGCCGATGGCACTGCTAATGGGGGAGGGGGCTCTGCCGCAGGGAGCTGGGGCTGCAGGACCTTGGCAGAAGGGTCCCGGGAGATCGGCAGGGACGGTGTCCCCTTCGGGCCTGGGGACAAGAGGCAGTGCTGGGGTGAAGCTAAGACCAGTGTGCACGCGGGCCTCAGAGTCCAGCCCAGGGCCCGGGTGTCGCCTCTGCGGGTGGGCAGCCCTTCTCTGAACACCTGCGAACAGCTGAACGACTCCAGCTCCCGTGCTTTCTCGGGCCAAGTGCCGCAGAGCAGACCGCAGGGGACAGAGGACGATGGGGCCGGCCCGCAAGAGGACAGGCCTGAGGGTCTGGGGACCTGGGGACAGGTGCGGAGGCCTTGAAGAGGCGGGAGGGTCAGGCCACGGTTCACGGCAGTCTGATGGCGGAGGTGGAGGGTCTTCGGGGGCCTCCGGGGCTGTGGAGAGGTCAACTGCGCATCAGGGGAGACAGTGGCCCACGCGGCCAGCTGGGACACAGGAGAACGAATCTGGAGGCTCCCCGGAGTCAGAATGGGGCAGGGGGTGGGAAGGGGGGCGTCTCCTGGACCGGTGGGGGGCCCCCAGAGACACCGCTCCCCAGGAGGCCTCGGACAGAGAGGGCTGGGCGGGTGGGTAGGGGACTCCTGAGATGGACGCGTCTGAGCACTCGCCGTGGAGAAGGGCGCGTGCAGACCCGCTCTGGAGCCTCCAGCGATTGTGTGTGTGCGCATGCTCGGCTGGGGATGGGGGCTGGGAGCCTGGGGGGTGTGTGCATCCTGGAAGGGACCCCTGGCGGGGGTGGGTCCACCCGTGGCGCTGAGCGTGAGCCCTGGGTGTCATCCAGAGGGCGTGTGCGTGTCCGCGGGGTGACTTGGAGTGTCCAAGCTGTGTTTCTGCAGATGTGCGTGTCCCCGGGTGTGTGCGCATGCGTGACTGTGCCTGCCTGTGCGAGGAGGGGTCCCGTGCTCCCAGACAGACCTGCTGGCCTGAGTGTGTGTGCGCGTGTCTCGGAGTTCACTGCAGAGTGCGTCTGCAGACGTGTTTGTGGCTGATGTGTGGGTGTCTCACGGTTGAACTGATATATTTTTGCCTGGTGTGCAGAATGTGTGGGTGTATGTGGCCATTATCTCCATTTTTTTTTTTTTAAGGATTTTTATGTATTTGAGAGAGGGAGATAGCACTTGCGGCGGGGGGGGGGGGGGGGGGGGGCTGAGGGAGAAGCAGGATGAGGGGCTGCACGCCGAGATCTTGACCTGAGCTGAACTGAGATGCCCAATGGACTGAACCACCCAGGTGCCCCCAGGTCTCCATTTTTAAAAGAGGCCTTTATGGCCAATGATTTGTTCCCACCCCAGGTTTGAGTTTGTGTGTGGGAGTTCCTAAAGGGTTGTCCTTGTTTGGCGGTGGGGTGGGTCAGGGTGTGGTAATGGTGGGTGTGGCACAAGTGGGCCTTTTTGTCTCCCCAAGCTAAAGCAAATTTAATTTATTTTCCGTCTTTTGAAGTGTCATTGGTGAATAAAATTCTACATTTTTAAAATGTACCATATGTTTTATGTAAGCATATTTCTTGAAATGATAATCCCTGTCAAGTTAATTCAGTATTCCTTCATCCTTTTTTTTTCAAAGATTTTATTTATTTATTTATTTGTCACACAGAGGGAGCACAAGCAGGGGGAGTGGGAGAGGGAGAAGCAGGCTTCCCGCCGAGCAGGGACCCAGTGCGGGGCTCGATCCCAGGACCCTGGGACCATGACCTGAGCACAAGGCAGTCAGCCGTTTAACCAAATAAGCCACCCAGGTGCCCCACTATTCCTTTAGCTTGGCAGTTACGTTATATTTTTCGTGATTTGAATTCTGCACATTGTGAGGAGGCTCTCTTGCAGTCTGAGGGCCATTAATTATATGAGTGATGACCATGTAGCATTCAGCTCCTACCACGAGCCACCCCAGACCAGGAAATCTAGGCCTCTGTGTCTCTGCTGCTCTGAAGTGTGATGTTCTCTGATCTTCTTATGTTCCCTTCAACCATAATATACCCGTTTTAATAAGTCCTGGCTGAGACCCAGGGGTTGGAATCGTGGGGGAGGGGCACGAAGCAAAGAGATCTGATATCTGAGGGTAGGTGAAGACCCAACCACAGGGCCAACGATCCAGGAGAGCTGGGGTCCAGGAAAGGAGGTGGAGAAAGAGGCTTCCTAATCCTTATCCACTAATAGCGGTGAAATTGTAGGTAGCACATAAAGTGCTTTAGTGGGGTAAGACACTAATCACTTGTTATGTGATGGGGTTCAGGATAACATACCCCTAAATATGACATCTTGGCATATTGAAGCTCAAGGAGTGCGAGAAAACAGCAGAAGCAAGGTCGCTGTGACATCCCCCACCTTCTTCCCTGAAACAGATTAGAAAACTCTCATGTGAGGGTTGCCCTCCATGTGCCAGGAAGAAAGGAGCATCTTTATCTCTGAAGACAAAGAGAATTCAAGAAGAATTCTAACAAGCAGGCCTTGCTATGGTTTACAATTGCATCCTACTTCCTAACCTGTCACGTTCTTCTACAGTAGCGTCCACTCTTCATCAAACCGAGCATAAAATACCCAGGTCTCTTTCAGAGTTTACTTTCTCATGAAGGCTCTCGGGTGGCGTCAAACTTAATTGAACTTGTAAGCTTTTCTCCTGTGAATCTGTCTTTGTCAGTTTAAATGTTTAGACCCAGTTGGGATCGTCAGAGGGTGGAGGAGAACTTTTAATCTATGTAATCCTTATATTTAATAACGTAGTGTCCTTTTACCAGCTGAGAGGGTCTTTCTTATTTGGGAATAGCAGAGAATAGCAATTCGGGACAAGCAAGCTGCTGCAAAAAGCCTAGGCTAGTCCAATAAACAAAAGAGAGGAACTTTTTTTATGGGGAAGGAGTAAGTTGGGAGGGATTGTTTAGAATGAAAGTCCATTGGAAAAAAGCAGGGGTTCAGGGTGGTGATGGTTTTTCACTGGCTGAGTTGCAGGGGTGGTCGATTTCTTGTAGGAGATGCAGCGTCTTTTTTTCCTGTTGGGGCCTGTAATTCATTCTTCCCTGTGCCTCCTTCTTCCCCTGGCTTCTGTAATTGACAATCCTTGATTTAGACTGGTACGGAGTAAGAGCACCCCCTTGTGGTCTCCCAGCTCCATTTTAGTGAGGTTTCCCTGTATTAATTTTCTCACCAATAAAAAAACAGTTTCGGTTTTTTATTAATTTTTTTAAAATTTAAATTCAGTGAATTAACATATAATGTACTATTGGTCTCAGAGGTAGAGGTCAGTGATTCATCGGTCTTATATAATACCTAGTGCTCATTACATCACCTGCTCTCCTTCATGCCCATCACCCAGTTACTGCATCTCTCCATCCCCCTCCCCTCCAGCAACCCTGTTTATTTCCTATGATTAAGAATCTCTTACTGTTTGTCCCCCTCTCCAGTTTCTTCTTGTTTTATTTTTTCCTCTCTTCCCATATGATCCTCTGTTTTGTTTCTTAAATTCCACATATCAGTGAGGTCATATAATTGTCTTTCTCTGATTGACTCATTTAGCTTAGCATAATACCCTCTAGTTCCATCCACGTCGCTGTAAATGGCAAGATTTCAAATTTTTTTTTGATGGCTGAGTAGCATTCCATTGTACATATATATCACATCTTCTTTATCCATTCATCTGTTGGTGGACATCTGGGCTCTTTCCATAGTTTGGCTATTGTGGACATTGCTGCTATAGATTTTGGGATGCAGGTGTCCCTTCAGATCACTACATTCGTATCTTTGGGGTAAATACCCAGTAGTGCAGTTGCTGGGTCATAGTGTACCTCTATTTTCAGCTTTCTGAGGAGCCTCCATTCTGTTTTCCAGAGTAGCTGCATTCCCACCAACAGTGTAGGGGGATTCCCCTTTCTCTGCATCCTCACCAACTACTGTCTTTTCCTGACTTGTTAATTTTAGCCATTCTGACTGGTGTGAGGTGGCATCTCATTGCGGATTTGATTTGTATTGCCCCGATGCCAAGTGATGTTGAACATTTTTTCACGTGTCTGTTGGCCATTTGGATGTCTTCTTTGGAGAAATATCTGGTCATGTCTTCTACCCATTTTTTGATTGGATTATTTGTCCCTTGGTTGTTGAGTTTGATAAGTTCTTTTTTTTTTTTTTTGAGTCAGCTAGTCACCCAGATTTTATTAAGTTTTTACATTTTAATTCCGGTATAGTTAATATACAGTGTTATATTAGTTTTAGTTGCAGTTTAGTGACTTAGTAATTCTTTTTTTATATAATTTTTATTACGTTATGTCATTCAGTAATTCTATACATTACTCAGTGCTCATCATGGTAAGTGTACTCTTTAATCCCCATCACCTATTTCACCCCCCACCTGAGTTTGAAACCTTTATAGATTTTGGATACTAGCCCTTTATCTGATAAGACATTTGCCAATATTTTCTCCCATTCTGTCTGCTGTCTTTTGGTTTTGTTGACTGTTTCCTTTGCTGTGCAAAAGCTTTTTATCTTGTGAAGTCCCAATAATTCATTTTTGCTTTTGTATCCCTTGTCTTTGGAGACATGTCTACAAGAGGTTGCTGTGGCTGAGGTCACAGAGGTTGCTGCCTGTGTTCTCCTCTAGGATTTGGATGGATTCCTATCTCACATTTAGGTCTCTCAACCATTTTGAGTATATTTTTGTGTGTGGTGTAAGGAAATGGTCCAGTTTCATTCTTCTGCATGTGGCTGTCCAATTTTCCCAACACCATTTGGTGAAGAGACTGTCTTTTTTCCATTGGACATTCTTTCCTGCTTTGTCGAAGATTAGTTGACCATAGAGTTGAGGGTCCATTTCTGGGCTCTCTATTCTGTTCCATTGATCTATGTGTCTGTTTTTGTGCCAGTACCATACTGTCTTGATGATGACAGCTTTGTAATAGAGCTGGAAGTCCGGAATTGTGATGCCGCCAGCTTTGC